>NC_140949.1:41630280-42830280 GCF_014529385.1 Adiantum capillus-veneris | reverse complement strand
TCTTTCATTTCCTGATTTTTGAAATTTTACCCTCTTTTGTTTACCATAAACACAATCTTCATAGAACTAAAAGTCCACTTCTTTCAAACCTGGTAGAAGCTTCTTTGTTTGAAGGATTTGCATTCCTTTGGCACTCATATGCCCAAGTCGGTAGTGCCACACCGCATTGTCAACTTCTGTAGTTGCTGCACAAGCTGAAGGTTGCATGCTAACAGTACACAAGTACAGTGTACCAACTTTTTCTCCCTTGGCAACCACCAAAGATCCCTTTGAGATCTTCCACCGTTTGTTTCCGAATGCAATGTTGTGACCTTCATCGTCCAATTGTCTTGTAGAGATCAAATTTTTGCGAAGAGAAGGAACATGCCTAACATCTTTAAGCTTCCATTCATTTTCGTTAGCAGTTTTGATAGAAACTGTACCTTTGCCGACAATCTCACAAGCTTCATCATCTCCCAAGTATACATACCCAAAATTACCTTTGGTGTAGTCTTGGAAATGTTGCTTGTGTGGTGTCGCATGGAATGAAGCCCCAGAATCTACTATCCAGGAATTAGACACATTGTCTAATGAGAGAATTAGAGGATCTTGCTCTACTTTATCTGCCACATTGGCCTCCGATGTTGGATTGTTGTCTTGAGACTCTGTCTCCTTCTTCTTCTTGGACCATCAATCCTTCTTGACGTGGCCCTTCTTGCCGCAGTTCCAACATTCAAGAACTGACTTTGTGCGTGACTTGTCCGGCTTGAGTGATCACGACCCTTTTGGTTTTTGAACCTCTCCTTAGGCCTTCCTCTTGTTTCCACTGATAGTGCAGCACTTGATGATTCTCCTGTGCTTCTCCTTCGAATTTCCTCGCTTAGGAGAACACCCACAACATCATCAAACTTAAGAGTATTTGTGCCAGAGATAGAATTACTTACAGCCATCACAAGGCTGTCCCAACTATCCGGTAGAGATGATAGTATAAGGAGAGCTCGCACTTCGTCATCGAAATTGATTTTCACTGATCGAAGTTGACTTATGTTTGTATTAAAGTCATTTAGGTGTTCTGCAACTGAACCATTCTCTGCCATCTTTAGATTGAACAAGCGCTTCATAAGAAATACCTTATTGGATGCCGATGGTTTCTCGTAGAAGTCGTCAAGTGACTTCATCAAGTCCTCCGTGGTCTTCATCTCCGAAACATTGAAGGCCACCGTTGACGCCAAGCTTAACCGGATTGTTCCCAGTGCCTTTCGATCAAGGACAAACCATGCTTCATCTGCCATTGTTGCAGGCTTCTTCGCAAGACCGCCTAGTGGCAAATAGACGTCCTTCTGGTAGAGATAGTCTTCAATCTGCATCTTCCAATGTTGATAGTTTTTGCCATTGAACTTCTCAATCTTGAGCTTCCCTTCCTCCGCCATAACTTCCACTCAATTCAAGGAATCCTTTCCTTGAGATAATTTAGCTACGAGAAAAACTTGCTCTGATACCAGTTGTTAGAAAATAAGACGTAGCTAAATAGATTTTTGAGTAGATTACTTAATGGAGAGAGATAGATTTCACACACAAGAGATTATAGAGTAGAGAGAGAGAGAGAGTACACACGATATACGTGGTTCACCCAATGTGGGCTATATCCACGGGAAAGCAGCCACTCAATGGCTTTAGCACTTCAAAAGAAGAAGTAGTTTACAAAGGGATTAAACCCTTGATAGAGCTCCCGCCTTGCTTCACTCTCACCACCTCACACTCACCTTGTTGCATCAACTTCACACTATGAAATGTGTGTAGAAATGGCCTCCTTTTATAGGCAAAAGGGCTGCCCTCTCTTATGAGGGACAGCCATGTGTAGCCGCCCTTGTGCGAATAAGTCCAAATCGGACCCTCCGATCTGCCATGTGTGGCCGCCCTTGAGAAGACAAGTCCGCTTTTGAATTCGGCCATCGGCCACCGGCCATTGACTTCTGACCACCGGCCAACCGACCGGTTGTTTTCGGACCACTTTCCGGCTGCCATCCGGCCGTAATATTCCGACGAAAAAAAAAGTCTCAGGGGCCTCCACCCCCGAGGCCTCTAAAGTTGCCCCTGATTCTTGTCCGTGAAAATTTTGGTTTCCGGTGAGTGATTTTTCTTCACGCACGATGGCTTCTCCTCATAATGGGGGCCTTACAAATGTGCGCTTTTACCACAGAAAATTACAAGGCTAAATCAGGCTCCATACTTAACACATGCGTGCGCACGCATACACACACACACTCTTGATTTAGCGAGTGTGTGTGTGTCCTCTATGTGTTAGGAAATATGATATAGCTAAGTAGATAATTGAGTAGTTTACTTAATGGAGAGAGATACTTTTCACACATGAGAAATTAGAGAGAGAGAGAGAGAGAGAGAGAGAGAGAGCACAATATACGTGGTTCACCCAATGTGGGCTACATCCACGGAAAAGCAGCCACTCAATGGCTTTAATACTTCAAAACAAGAAGTAGATTACAAAGGGATTATAGCCTTTTGGAGCTCCCCCCTTGATTTACTCTCACCAGCTCACATCAACTTCACAATGCACCACAATGCTTCACAATCCGTTTTTCTGTGTAGAAGAGGCCTCCTTTTATAGGACAAAAGGACTTCCCTCTCTCATGAGAGACAGGCATGTGTAGCCGCCCTTGTGTTGACAAGTTCGACTTGGACTCTCCAATGCGCCTATGTGTGGCCGCCCTTGAGAAGACAAGTCCATCTTGGAATTGGCCACCACCCATCGGTCATTGACTTCCAACCACTGGCCACCGCCCAACCGACCGGCCGTTTTCGACCACTTTCTGAACGCCATCCGACCATATGATTCCGGCGAAAAGGAATATTTCGAGGCCATAAAAATTTTGGTTTTCGACGAGTGATTTTTCTTCACATATGATGGCTTCTCCTTATAATAGGGGCCTTACAAATGTGTGTTTTTAATACAAAAAATTACAAGGGATAAATCAGGCTCCATACTTAACAATCTCCCACTTGGAGACTAATCTCCACACCAAACCTGTGACTGCTTTTCATCCTGGCTTCTTATACTTGAATGCCGATTGAAGATGAGCAGAAGCTCAACTTCTCCTTGTTGACCACCTTTGTAAACATGTCTGTAAGATTTTCACTTGTATGCACCTTTCTTAGCTTTAACTGTCCCTCTTCCAAAAGTGTGGGTATGAAGTGATATCTCACCTCAATGTGCTTTGTCCTTGAATGAAAGGTTGAGTTCTTTACAAGATGGATAGCACTTTGGCTATCATTGTACAAGAACCGATTGTCTTGTTTGAATCCAAGCTCTTCTAAGAATCTGTGAAGCCACATAATTTCTTTGCTTGCCTCTGTCATTGCTACATACTCTGCTTCCGTGGTAGAAAGTGAGACCACTTTTTGTAGCTTTGAAGCCCATCTTACTATTGTGCCTCCAGCCGTGAAGACATAGCCAGTAGTGCTTCTTTGAGTATCTTTGTCACATGTCATATATGCATCAACATACCCTTGAGAAAAATATCATTTCCTCCAAAATACAAATCATTTGTTGTTGTCCCTTCCAGATACCTAAGTATCCACTTCGTAGCTTGCCAATGCTCTTTACCCATGTTTTCCATGAACCTACTTAGAACTCCCAATGCATGTGCAATGTCTGGCCTTGTCCAGACCATATCATACATAAGAGAATCTACCACTACAACATATGGAACTTTAGACATATAGGCTATCTCCTCTTGTGTCTTTGGACACATATCCTTGGTTAGTTTAAATTGACCAACCAAAGGTGTAGAAACCGTTTTTGCATTTTGCATTGCAAACCTTTGTAGTACCTTCTTGAGGTAATCCTCTAGGGATAGATTTATTGTCTTCTTCATCCTGTCCCTTGATATCTTCATATCAAGTATCCTCTTTGTAGCACCTAAATCTTTCATTGAAAAAGATTTAGACAACTCCTCTTTTAGGTCTTTGATGTCCTACATGTTAGCACTTACAATCAGCATGTCATCAACATACAACATTAGGATGATGAACTTCCCATCTCCCAAATTCTTTGTGTAGACGCAATGATCTGAGTTGCACCTTTTGAATCCATGATCCAATCGAGCAAACTTCAAGTACCATATTCTTGATGCTTGCTTTAAACCATACAAGCTCTTCTTTAATTTGCAAACCATTTTCTCCTTACCCCTTAATTCATACCCCTTTGGTTGAAGCATGTAAATTTTCTCCTCTAAGTCACCATGAGGGAATGCCGTATTTATATCAATTTGCTCAAGATTTAAATTATGAGCAGCCACAAGGCTTAAGACAAGCTTAATTGAATTCATTTTTACAACAAGAGAAAATATTTCATTGAAGTCAATACCTTTCTTTTGAGAAAACTCTTCTACCACAAGCCAAGATTTGTACCTTTTCCTTCTTCCTTCAGCTTATACACCCATTTGTTCTGCAGTGCCCGCTTACCTTTAAGAAACTCAACCAACTCCCATGTTTGGTTGTAATGTAATGAGTCCATCTCCACTTGCATGCTCTTCATCCATTCTTCTTTGGATTCGTGATGCATAGCTTCTTTGTATGATTCCAGCTCTCAAGAATCTGAGATCGAGAGATGGTTGAAGGAAGGAACGAACCTTTTTGGAGGTCTACTTGATCTTGTAGATCTTTTGGGAATAGGTTGAGGCTCCTCATTTGATTGACGTTGTTGCACATTGTCACCGTTTGCAATCCTTGAGTCTTCACCGTCCTCAAGCTCCATGTAGTCATCACTTGTTTCTTACTTGTTTGTTTTCTTTCCAAATAATCTTTGTACATATTTTTTTGGTTAAAAATTACATCCCTACTCCTAAAGATTTTACCATCTTCAAAATTCCATAGGTGATACCCAAAGTCACCTTCTCCATAGCCGATGAAAAAACACTTTTGGGAGTTTGCATCTAGCGTTGACCTTAGCCTTCTATCTATGTGCATGAAAGCCTCGCACCCAAACACTTTGAGAAATAAATATTTCATCGGTTTACCTGCTCACGCCTCCTCTGGAACTCCCCCATCCAATGCCGTTGAGGGTGACCGGATGATCAAGTACACAGAAGTACTTACTGCTTCTACCTAAAGCTCAAGCGGTAAGCCTGCATATAGCCACATGTCCTTTGCCTTCGAATGCCATTGCTAGCACAAAAAATTTCAAAAGCTTGGCTGCAATATTTGCCTCCATTGTCAGACCTAATGCATTTAACCTTGGTACCTACTTCATTCTCCACAAAAGCTTTCCACCTTTGAAATATGAAAAACACATTGGATTTATTTTTTGTGACATAAACCCATGTTTTTCTAGTTGCATCATCTATGAATGTTACATAGTACAATGAGCCACCAAGGGATGGTGTACTTAAAGGACCCCAAACATTGTAATGAACCAATTCAAGTTTTTTATTTTTTTTTCATTTCTTGCTTTTAGGAATTTTACTCTCTTTTGTTTACCATAAACACAATATTCACAGAACTCTAAGTTCCACTTCTTTCAAACCTGGTAGAAGCTTCTTCGATTGAAGGATTTGCATTCCTTTGGCACTTATATGCCCAAGCCGATAGTGTCACACCGCACTGTGGACTTTTGTAGCTATTGCACAAGTTGAAGATTGCATGATGAAAGTACACAAGTAAAGTGTACCGACCTTTTCTCCCTTGGAAACACCCAAAGATCTCTTTGAGATCTTCCACCATTTGTTTTTGAATGCAATTTTGTCGGACCTTCATCGTTCAATTGTCCTGTAGAAGTAAAATTGTTACAAAGAGAAGGAACATGCCTAACATCTTTAAGCTTCCATTCATTTTCGTTAGAAGTTTTGAAACAAATTGTACCTTTGTCGACAATTTCACAAGCTTCATCATCTCCCAAGTATACATACCCAAAATTACCTTTGATGTAATCTTGGAAATGCTGCTTGTGTAGTGTTGCATGGAATGAAGCCCCAAAATATATTATCTAGGAATTAGACACATTGTCTAATGAGAGAATTAGAGCATCTTGCTCTACTTTTCCTATAAAATTGGCCTCCGATGTTGGCTTTTCTTGAGACTCGGACTCCTTCTTCTTCTTGGGCCATCAATCCTTCTTGACGTCGCCCTTCTTGCAGCAGTTCCAACATTCAAGAAATGAATTTGTGCGTGACTTGCTCCGCCTTGAGCGATCACGACCCTTTTGGTTTTTGAACCTCTCCTTAGGCCTTCCTCTTGTTTCCAATGATAGTGAAAAACTTAATGATTCTCCTTTGCTTCTTCTTCGCATTTCCTCGCTTAGGAGAACACCCACAACATCATCAAACTTAAGAGTATTTGTTCCATAGATAGAATTACTTACAACCATCACAACGCTATCCCAACTATCAGGTAGAGATGATAGTATAAGGAGAGCTTGCACTTTATCATCGAAATTGATTTTCACCAAACAAAGTTGACTTATGTTGGTGATAAAGTCATTTAGATGTTCTGTAACTAAACCATTCTCTGCCATATTTAGATTGAACAAGTGCTTCATGAGAAATACCTTTTTGGATCCCGATGGTTTCTTGTAGAGTCTGTCAAGTGACTTCATCAAGTCCTCTGTGGTCTTCATCTTCAAAAAATTGAAGGCCACCGTTGATGCCAAGCTTAATCGGATTGTTTCCAATGCCTTTCGGTCAAGGACAATTCATGCTTCATCTGCTATCATTGCAGGCTTCTTTGCAAGACCGCCTAATGGCAAATAAAGGTCCTTCTGGTAGAGATAGTCCTCAATCTACATCTTCCAATGTTGATAGTTCTTGCCATTGAGATTCTCGACCTGGAGCTTCCCTTCCTCCGTCATTACTCCCACTCAATTCAAGGAATCCTTTCCTTGAGATAATTAAACTACGAGCAAACCTTGCTCTGATACCAATTGTTAGGAAATATGATGTAGCTAAGTAGTTAATTGAGTAGTTTACTTAATGGAGAGAGATAATTTTCACACATGAGAGATTATAGAGTAGAGGAGAGAGAGAGAGAGAGAGAGAGAGAGAGAGAGAGAGCACATGATATACATGGTTCACCCAATGTGGGCTACATCCATGGGAAAGCAGCCACTCAATGGCTTTAGTACTTCAAAACAAGAAGTAGATTACAAAGGGATTATACCCTTTTGGAGCTCTCGCGTTGCATCGCTCTCACCACCTCACATCAACTTCACAATGCACCACAATGCTTTACAATCTGTTTTTGTGTGTAGAAGAGGCCTCTTTTTATAGGCCAAAAGGGCTACCCTCTCATGAGAGGCAGCCATGTGTAGCCACCCTTGTGTTGACAAGTCCAACTTGGACTCTCTAATGCGCCCATGTGTGGCCGTCCTTGAGAAGACAAGTCCATCTTGAAATCGACAACCGGACATTGAATTCAGCCACCACCCACCGGCCATTGACTTCTAGCCACCGGCCACCGGCCAACCGACTGGCCATTTTTCGACCATTTTTTGGCCGTCGTCCGGCCATAAGATTTCAGCGAGAAGGAATATTCCGGGGCCGTGAAAATTTTGGTTTCTAGTGAGTGATTTTTCTTCACGCACGATGGCTTCTCTGCATAACGGGGCCTTACAAATGTGCATTTTTAATAGAAAAAATTATGAGGGGTAAATAAAGCTCCATATTTAACATTATGTGTGCATGCACGCGCGCACACACACACACACACACATCTTTGGCATCGGCAAGCAAAAGGGAGCGATCGACATCGACAAGCAGGAAGAGAAGCAAGAGTAGAGAGAGAAAGCTCTCAATCGACTTTTCTCTCAGTATCGGCATTAGAAAGAGAGAAGAGGGGCTGATTTTGGCACAAATACAGATTAGCTCGGCGTTTCTATTCTCACATACATACGCTCTCAATTTTGACTTTCTTGGCTTCTATGTCCTCAGTATCGGATCTCTCATTTTTGGCATTGGCTTTGGTGCATCGACATCGACATCGACATCGACATCGACATTGGCTTTGGTAGTTTCACGATCGGTGTCGACGAGTAGTTCTTGACACGTACAAGATCACACAGTGATGTATGCCTTATGCGGTTCAGAGAGATCGACTTTCTCTGAGTGCTTTTCCATAGCCGTATTGGCTTATAGGTATATGTTGAGACACGTTCACATAGCTTGTTTGCTATAGGATTTTCTCTTTTCTATACAATTTATAGACATTTGCTTTTGCCATACCAGTTGTGGCTCACGTATGTCGTTTGTGAGTGCATGCTTAGCCTAGTTGGCTATTTTTTGACAGATTCATGCTGCAATGGGAGCCTTATGTGTTGTTTTATGCGTGATTAGCACTTGTGGTGCAAATTGTGCTATGTTCAGAGCGGTTTTCTCTCCCCACAGGGAGCACAATTGTGAGCAGATTCACTAGCAACTTTTTTGGTGCATGTTTGTGTCCAATTCTAGTACACTAACAGAGACTTTCATCACATGTACGTTGATTTGTGGGATACTTCCTTTTGGTACGATGTTGTAGATCCATTTTTTGGCTTGTTCTTGGCAGTTACCCGACCAATTCTGAGGCTCAATCAAGAAGAGCCCTTTCTGAGACTGTGGCTAGTCTTTTGAGTGTGCATAGCCTTTTGTGAGGATCGATGTCTGAGAAGACAAGCATTGAGGCCGACTTATCCAATGTGATGTGGATTAGATTGCTGAAAATAAATTATGCCATAGGTTATGTATAGACGGGTATAGGTGCTTTGACATCGAGTTGGCAATCATCCAATAGTTTATTTGAGCAATTCATGCCACTCTATGCTCATTGATTATACTTTGTTGGCTTATGTGTTATTTTTGGTATAATTTTGATTGAGATTTGATCTCCAAACAGAGGAGACTCCGTCGGATTTTTCTCATGATTCCCTTATATGCATTCTTGGCATACTTGATTGTTCTCATAGTGATTTTTTTGCATATTGTCTTGAGGTTTTGCTCCTTCTATAGTAGAAACTCTGTTGAAATTCTCTCAATTTTTTTTCCATAAGTCTTTTTGGTCACATTCCCTTGAACTATGGGTGCTAGTAGTGCTTTGGACAAGGAAGAGTACTACATTAAAAAGTTTGATGGCACCAACTTTGGAATTTAGAAGTAGCGTATGCAAGATATATTGATCAATAAGGGATTGATAGCACCTTTGAGTGAGAGAAAAGAGAATGCATACACTGATGATCTTTGGGAAGTTTTGAATGAGCATGCTATGGCGACCATTTGCTTGCACCTTGGTGAATCCATTTAATTCACAATAATGGATAAGACCAATGCCAAAGATTTACGGGATGCTTTATGTGTAGCATGGAATGGAAAAAGTGCCTTGAACAAGGTTTTTCTTATAAAGAAACTTATGTGCATGAATATGAAAGAAGGTAACATGCTAGATCTCACTTGAATGAGTTCAACAATGTTTTTTTGTAGCTTACTTCCAAAGGTCTTAACTTTGATGATGAGATGAAGGCGCATGTTTGCTTCCATCGTCATGGAATACGTTCAATACAACCATAAGTAACTTTATCCCTAAGGGAAAGCTTATTGTTAGTGATGTTACTAGCAGATTTCTCATTGAGGAGATTAAACACCAATCTCTTAATGCGAGCGGGCAAGGTGATGTGTATATGGCTAGTGGCATCCCCGTGACAAGCCAAGGCAGCGTGGTCGTAGTTGCGATCTCTCTCAAGATCGCTGGAACAATCGTGGCAAGAGTCGTGAGGAAGAGACACGAAGAATGTTGAATGTTATCACTGTCATGAAAAGGGACATGTGAAGAAGGATTTCCATGCATTATAATGTGAGAAAGGCAAAGGAAAAGCAAAGTTTGACACACCTAAGACAACTGTGAAGATAGAAGAACTAAATGTTGTTGAATCTCCACCTGTTGAGACTGTGCTTGATGTAACAAAGCCATCATACATGTTCATCTTCACCTCATATTTGAGTCATGATGTATTGTTAGCTCTTGACAAGTGTTATGCCTAGAATTGGATAGTGGACTCATGTGCTAGTTTTTATGTGACTTTTCATAAGGAGTGGGTTTTCCACATACACTGCTACACATGGTACAATGAAATTGGGAAATTCTTATGAGCTTGATATATGCGGTATTGGGTCCATAAAACTTTGTATGCATGCACGATAAGGTATAAGTAAAGACATGCTTGCGATAGCTAAGTCTTTCAACACCAAGTAGAATTAGTCACCACTGTGGGTGAACGGTGATGGGTAAAATGAGATCCTCTACCCAAAGCAACAGGACTAGCTATGACTTTATTTTCTCTACTCCATAGTCGAGGAAAAATATGATGTCAAGGAAGAGGTAATGTCACGAGAATTAGCTTCTGCTGTTTTAAAATTTTTTTCCATCTTAATTTAGCTATTTAAGTCTAGGAAAAATAAAATAGAACAAGTGAACTTGATTAAAGTGCTTATAGACCATCTTGATCAAAGGCTTGGGACTAAAGGAGAGAAGTCTATAAAAGAGTAGGGATAATTGCTGTTTAGTCATCTCAATCAAAGGTACAGGTTAAGGAAGGATGAATCTATCTTGAACAACCTTGATCAAAGGTATAGGAGAAAGGAGATTATCTGGAGCAATTATAGGAGTCTAAAAAGAAAAACTAATTGTGTTAATTTTAAATAATTAAAAATATCCATTCCTAAGGTAAACTTAAAATTCACCAAAGTTAGTCTAAATTTAGCAAGTTTCAATGCCAACTTTGTATTACCTCCAAAGCACTGTGCTAAAGTTTGTACAAAAGGAGAAGTTCTAAAAGCACAAGGGTGAGTTTTTAGCAAGTCCTAAATTAGCAGGTAGGTCTAGCCCGAGTCATCTTCGTAAAGCCTCCAGAGGATAGTGCAAAGGTCTTGCACCCGAGCCGATAAAATTAAAGGTAAGTCTATGCTTTTTAATTAATGCTTGGGAAAATTAAAAGCCTAAGGTTCAATTAGCCTTGCCATTTTTGGTAAGTTGACTCTAATTCCTCTTTATTAAGTTTGGCTAGGCCACATGTCAAAAGTAGCTTGCATTTACTTTATGGGAAGTTATCAAGTGTGTGTGTGTGTGTAAGTTCCGTTGCCAAATTCAAGTCAACAGAGGAAGGAGGCGAGTTGTTCAAATTAGAAAGGAAGGGAGGAAACATGTGTAATCTAATGCATAAAGTTTCATTTTATGTATTCACTTGTGATTGTTCCATGTAATTAGCATTCCTTTTCAAGATTCTTGGCGAGTATAGAGGCAAAAGGGGGGTTAGTGGATGTTTTTGGTTTACTCTCTATCATTTTTATTTCATTCCCCAAAAGAGCTCAAGGTGGTTAATTAAGTGCTCACACTCCTCTTCCTCAACCTCTCACCCTCAACCCATCTCCATCTCTACCACCATCGTGTTGTCGCTTGGATTGTTGAGTTCACATGGGAGCTCAAAAGTGGTTTCCTTGCTCAAGGACTTGGCATGGATGGAAATCCAAGCAAGTGAAAAATCTTCTTCTTATTCTTCATCTTCTCATACTCTATTATGCTAAGATATTTCTCATAGAGTAAGCATATATACGTTACTACTTCTTTTGCTTGAAAAATGCTTCTTTCACCCTGATCTACCTCTTACCCCACAATTCTTTCTCCCTAATGGGGTGTTTAAGGCTTGCGAAGGAGGGTTACGCCATGGAATCATGTCTTTGATCATCTTCTTCGTTCAAGAAAATCTCTGCAAGAGCACAACCTTGTGTTGTAATCAAAGCTCTCTTTGAGAGATAATTATAATACAAAGAATATTTTTGAGGGGGTACTCACTCTAAGAAAATCCGGTCCTCATCAAGCTATTAATATTATTTGTGGTATTCTCTTTAAATTATGTGCATGGTTTAATGTTTTGATGTATGAATGTACAATAAAATTAGCATGGCACCATCTCTAGTCTACTCTAAAGAATTTTCTTAAGGAAAAACTCTCTCCTTTTATAAGTTAATTCCCTTGAATCTATAAGAAATACTAGATTCTTTGACAATACCCATGATACACATTATAGTTACTTCTGAAAGACTCAATGGGCTAATCTCAAAACCTAAGTTAAAGGCTAGAGTCCCAAGTACAATGAGTGTGTTTTCCTAGCTAACAACACTATATACGATATGATCTAATGCCTCACAATGTCTCTCAACTCTCTCTCTGTGCTCCCTACACTCTCCCTCTCAATGCTTATTTTCAATAATATCACTTCACAACCTTGCTAAGCTCACTACATAATGTGTAGTGGCATCCTTTCTCTAGCCCAATATCATCTTAGAACTAGGCACCAATACTAGGCTCTAAGCACTAGGGTACAACTAAGTACAAAATCTGTGTAGATAAACCACTACAACTTGCTCTCCTATACTCTTTTATGTCTGTTGTAGATGACTTCTCCAAGTCAATTTTAGGGATTCCTTGGGTATCTAGATCCTCCATGATGAGAGGAACATTTCCTCTTTACACTTTATAAAGAGATCATGGCTATATCTCTTGGTGGGTCACTCCCAAGTTGGTATGTTGGCTAATGCCTTTGACCAATTTGTTGTCCATATTGAGTAGAGTAGGTTCTCTTTGCATTAGTCTACAAATCATTGTTGTATGTGATTGATATTACTCCTATAAAGTTACATTTTTTAACCTCTTAAAATTGCTCCTACCTTTTAGGTACTTTTCATAGGTACTTTTCATCAATCTTCTAGGCGGTTTGTTGTAAAGACCTCCAACATGTAGATGAGATAAAATCCATGATCATGGACATGTATCCTCATGCCGTCATACTTGAGTCCATATTGACTTGCTTCCATCATGCCTTCATCCTTAGATCTTGTTCACACCTCTAGCAGAGATGGTGTGAATATTTTAACAACTTCTTCAAGAAGAAGATTTTTGATCAGAGAGGGCCAAAATTATTGGGTTGATCAGAGAAGGCCATTATGTTGGCATGATGACAAGACCAATTTCTTGGCGAGATAATTTATTGTGATTATATTTAGCTTCATTGTAAGCTTTCTGTAATACAAAAGCCCTATTGGAGGGGGTTGGCCATTCCGACCCCCAAATTTTTTCCATCTCTCCTTTCCCTCTCTCTTTAAGTTTCTATGCATGATTATGTGATTGTATCCTTGTTTAAATGTGATCAAATTCTCATTTTAAAGTTAGGAATCTCTTATTTTTGATTATTTTCAAGTGATGGTGGTTGTTTACTAATTACATTGTGATACAACCTCCTTCTTGAGCAAAGGACCAATACTATAGATTTGATCCCAAAGTAGTGATCACTTTGTTAAATACCACATCTCCAAAATCAAATCAACCAAAATGAAGTTCATCAACAATTTGAGGAATTACCAAATCATGGTTTGGTCATCTTGTTCACCTTGTGGTACATAAAATGACAACTATGACTTGTGTATTGATTGTAGAGTATTTAGTAAACTCACAAAGAAGAATTGATTACCTATTCCGAGTGTTGATGATGTATTATATAAGTTCAATGGTGCAAGTTATTTTAGAAAAATACATCTTAAGTCTAGTCATCATCATGTTGGTATAATGTAAAGTGCTATATATAAAGCCACATTTTTGCAAACAATTTGGTCATTATAATTTGTTGCCATGCCTTTTGGTTTGATCAATGCACTTGGTACTGAAGAGTCTAGAGACGGAGATGGAAATTGAGCTAGCACAAAGGAGCTATGGTCCTTTTAAGGTCACTCAATGGATTGATCAAAATTCATAGTTATTTTTTATTCTTGAAAAATTCACAGCACATTTTACAAAACTCGTATTTGCTCTTTAAATTATCTTTGCCTACACTTTCTACAATGACCCACCCTTTTAGAAGAAAATTTTGAATTCTTTTTAATTTTGCTCATGGTGACATATTAAAAATTATAATAATCATTGCATGCAAGGTGTGTGTATGTGCATGCAAGAAACCTTCTTGATGAAGAAGTCTTCACCAAGGCTCGCTCTCTGCTCTCTCACCTACATTTAAGCATGTACATACTTTTTCTTATCTATCAACTTATAGGAAAGTATTAGAATCAATCCCAAAGCCCAAAGAGAAAAATCATCATTAAGAGATCATGGGAAGTTTAAAGTCAGGTGTTCACATCTTTGAACGCTTTATATCTCCACAAGATACCATGCCATCGAAAAGAGTCATTAAAGGGTACCCTAACTAACATCCTCAAAGAGTATGCCATAGGCAATGACATTTGCTCGAGACTAAAAGTAACATGCTTTCCAAGGAGGGTGCACCATTGTTGACTATTGCCAAACACATTGTGAGCCTGGCATAGTATGAAGAATGTCAAACAAAGACCAAGATCATACCCTGTCCAAGCACACCTCAAGAAGGAAATATAGAATGGGAAAAATTCTAAGATACGTGAATGAGAGATTAAAGTCACTAATACAATTCTTTATGTAAACACCTTTAGCTTATTGAGGACACCTACTATAAGACCATTGAGAGCCATGAAAATACTACTAGTAGACCAAGAATGAGGTTGTTTACCTGTTTCTATTTTCATGTTTAGGTTGTGGGAAAGAACTATTGAGAACAACATATGTTACTCATTTTAGTCAGTACCATATGACTTCTTCTCCAAATTCTTTGGGAGGATATTATAGAACAATCCTCTCCTCACCGACATATTCTAATGTTTGACAAATTCCAAGATGTTCTTTAACTTTAGGGACATATAAACAAGTGAGAGATTGGGATTATGACTCTTCATATTTCTCAAATCAATTGACATAGTTTAAAGCAAAGATTTGTGATAGGAAGAGTATTCCAACCACCAACCTTACACCGAGCGATCAATGGTACAAAGATCACAAACTATCTTTCTCACAAATAGGCCAAGGATCCTGAATTTTTAGAGAAATTATCTCAAATAGGGTAGAAGGGAAGATAATGGAACCCATAATTGAGGGTTACACACTCGTTACACATGGGTAGCCAATCTCCATCGCATTCATGGTGAGAGCAAAACCTACTTAGCTAGCTATACTTGTGCACTGATATAAATTTTGATTTCCTTATTTTCTCTCAATTGTTTACGTGTGTTCATATTGCAATAGCTGCCTAAACAAATCATTGATGTGCCTCTTCTCTAAAAAAATTAAAAGGTATTCCTAATGGCTTCAAAAAATTTAAAAGGTGCTCCTAATTCAAAGATTCCTTTCAGAAACAAGAAAGAAGGTATTCCTAATGGCTTCAAAAAAGTTAAAAGGCGCTCCTAATTCAAAGATTGCTTTCAGAAACAAGAAAAACAATGTGTTAATTTATAGCACGTAACAACAGGCAACGACAAAGCACATAGATTTGCAACAAAATTACCTAAGAAAGATGAGTAAAGATTGTGTGTGTGTGTGTGTGTGTGTGTGTGTGAGAGAGAGAGAGAGAGAGAGAGAGAGAGAGAGAGAGAGGAAAACACTAAAGAGAACTTAGAAGAAAATGCTAAAGGAAAAATGGTCTTTTGTTTTTCCATCTTTATTTGTCTTTTGACTTTCCACTTTCATTCATCTTTTGACTTTCCACCTTCATCTATCTTTTCATTTCCTAAACTCACCCTTCACTTCGACACTTAATGTTTTGAAAGAATTTTTATTTTTCTGAGATTAGGGAGGCCTAATAGGAGGAATTCCAAACTCCAAGTGAGCCATTACGAGCAACACAAAATCAAGAAATATTTGGTGAAGCATCTTGAATACATCCACGTTGTATCATTGATGCAATTTAGGATTAAGTAAGAAAGCATCATACTCTCCATCATCTATTTCTATGCCTCCAACTTCACATATGCATCTTCTTCGTTATCTATTTTTATAGCATCCAAACTTCACCTATGGTTCCACAACGTCACTAGATGCAAAGATGTACGGTCTTGAATGGGCTCAAAATATTCTTTCAAAAGAATAACCTTGATCTCAAAACATTGTACATTCCAACATCAGAGGATCAAGGATATATAGGGATATGCCTATCCATGTGAAGCGAGAATCTAAGGGAGTTAAATATTCAACAATGAAAGTGAAACTTTTTTAGGGGGAAGCAAATAACTCTCATGATGACAATAGATGGCACATTATGATGCACGCAGAGCACTTCTTCCAACAAAAGTGAATAACCCCTAACAAGGTTGTACACATGACCTTCAATTTCTTTGGTCTTTTGGTAATCCTTTATAGTGGTGGTTGTTTACAACCACCCGCTAATAGCATACCCTAATCAATGTTCATGAAAATCCCTTTATAGGTAATACTTTAGTGTTTTTTTTTTGCAAATTGAGCCAGATTTCTAACTATATTTACAATATTTTCTTGCTAAATCTAATAGATTTTTTTTTTTGGTTTCACTCTTCTCTCATCTGGTTGTACTAAATTTATAACTAGCTCAAGGCTAAGTTGACATACTTTTCCGGAATAGTGGTCCCTCGTCATCAAGAGGGCTGCTTCATTTAATTGAATAAATAACATTTCCCCCCCCCAGGTTGAAGCCACTCAAAATCTAAATGCTAACAAGACTGAATCCCTTGACATATGAGTACGTTGGTTGGACAAGGCTCAGTATGAGCTGGCCCTATAAAAGATGGCCTTTACACGTGGTCACTCGAGTGTGGGTGTCATCTCATGTTCAACGGCACCCTCCCTAGTATTGGCGATCCATTCCCATTGTCCAACACTCACCTGCAGGTGCACGTGATTGGTTAACTTATTGAATTTTTGGACTCTTTTAAAGTCTCGATGAGAATAGTCCATCTAGGGTTGACTAAACCCTTATATAGGGTGCCAATATGCCATGCGAGACATGCGTTTGAAGAGCACTGAAGAAAGATCTCTCTCTCTCTCTCTCTCTCTCTCTCTCTCTCTCTCTCTCTCTCTCTCTCTCTCTCTCTCTCTCTCTCTCTCTCTCTCGCATGTGCACGCGCCCTCTGGACGGATTTTTCTCCCTCAAGATTCTGCATGCAAACAAGAAGGTGGATTATCAACATCCTTTGAGGCTTTTTCCCACTTCCTTGCATAGTTGTACATGTGGTATCTGCGATCATGTGTGACGAATCCAAGGCATAAGTGAGGTTGATGGGTTCCCAAAATTAACAGCACATGCAGGCTACTGTGTTATTGTATTATTGCAGGGCACTGAGTGGGTGATGCGAAAAGGCACTTTTGAGAGGGTGACCCTACCCTGTGGGTGCCTTTGTGGTGGAGATCAAGACACCTGCTAATCGATCAGACTAGCATATTGCAGTCAGGTCTTGATACACAACACTTGGCAGATTCAAAGTTGAAGCTTGGTGGCTCTGTAAGATAAGGGTGTCATATGCAATGATGCAGTCACGTCCTGATATCAAGCACCTAGAGGCTTTGTAAGATGAGGGTGCCAGATGCAATGCTGAAGCCAGAATTTCCCAATACAACAAGAAGCTTGCTTGTACCCATCCACGCTCGTGTGGATGGCTATAGGCAATTGGTACTAAGAATGAAGTTTCAAATAGAAACCTACCTGTAGCCATCCGCGCTGGTGCGGATGGTTAGAGGCAGTTTTATTTTCTACCAAATAATAAGTATCACCCTTTAATTAGAATGGTTCAAACGATAACAGATTTGTTGAGTTTTTTAGTGCATGACAACTCTTGTGTCCTTCATCCCTTTAGTTAATATTCTAATGTAATTTGCTTACTAAGAGTACTTTTGCATGGAACAAGACCATCATTTTTGTTTGCTTGAGCGGTCGTGAAAAATCTTAGTTGGCTTGCATAAAGTGCCCTACAAAAATGTTGTCGTCCTTTGATTGCATCATAAAGGATGACATAGCGTAGAGAGAGAGGACAAAGTTTTGCCAACTTTGTCGGCACTGATGGCTAAAGACACAGCAATAAAGGAAAATATTATTAACACAACAAAAATTACAAATTAAAGTTTATTTTAATGCCCTAAGTGGACCTATGATGGCTATCTTCTACCATAAAGAACTGCACATAGATATCAATGGTACCTTGAAAGGTTGCTAGTTCTCTTCACCCAAAAGCCAAAGCTAGTGCTCACAATCTCCTTTCTTTGTCACCTTCCATTGCATGTACCCATCTGTCTTGCCAAAGACGGCTACAAGCAATACAAAGAGATGGAGATAGGATTTATTTTTTAAATTATGAGAAACCACACATTGTTGCTCTCAAATTTCAAGATAGATAAATGTGACATGCTCTCTTTTCATTGTATAAAACAAAAAAATAATTGAAGAGATGAATCTCCATGGGCATGCGCCATTGCAACATGCAGCTGGTTGTTCATTCCATTTTTTCAATTAAGTATCTAATGATAGGAAAATACATAGCTTGATTACAATGAAAACATTGCCCTTGATTTGTTGCAAAGATGATGCAGTAGGGTGGGTGACAAAGTATACTCTCTCATTAGACTTGATTATTAGTCATTTCAATATGGTTCTTCACCATATTTCTTTTGGATATCTTGATTTCTTGGGTGATAGCACCAAGTAAAACATGTTTTTATTTTTAATGAAATTTCAATCAATATCGTTGATAGAAAGCATTTCAAGCTATGGTCATTGTTTTTGTGTTTGTAGTGCAAATATTCTATGATCTTCATGGGACATAGGAGAGATGCGAGTCCACTTGATTTCACTTAGCAGAGGAAGCAACTTTTCTAGATCTTGGAAGTATGACCAATTGATTTATTTATGGGACACCAAATACTTAGTTTAGCTCTAACTAGACATGTTTCCTTTCAGGGAGTTTGGGAGAAGCCCAAGTCTCTCTCTCTCTCTCTCTCTCTCTCTCTCTCTCTCTCTCTCTCTCTCTCTCTCTCTCTCTCTCTCTGAGATTTCTTGCTTGGTTATCTCCTAGCTCAGAGATATTTGCTCGCCATATGGTAGGAATGCCTAATAGTACGTAAGCATGCTTTATGTATTCACATGTTTAGATAATATAATGCATTGTTTTAGTTGCATACTTTGCAATCAATTTTTCTTATCCATATAAAGGGGTTCATATGTGTATGATTAAAGTCCTAGTAAACTTGTATTTGGATCTTTACCAAAAGAAATGCCCTTAATCATTAAAATTTTAAATGATTATGTTTGCTAGTTGTCTCAAGGCAATTCATGATGGTGTCTATTTTTTAATGTAAGCACCACCATATAACAATAGAGATTCTCTAGTTTAAGCAACACTAGTTTGGATTCATCAATTTAGGCAGTAGACTCTTAATGTAGATTCATTGCTTCGAGCAACATAACCTAAGTGCAGATTTTCCAATTTAGGCATCACTAGTGCATATATGTTGATTTAGATAGCACGACCTCAATCTAGATTCACTAATTTAGGTCGCATGTCCAACTGGTGTTGATTTACCAGTTTAGACAACACAAACTATAAAATCATATAACCTGAAGTATATGATGGAAATGAGCTGGACTATCTTGATATGGATTTGGACTTGATTTATCATGAAGTATTAGGATATGACATATACTGTTCAATCTAGTGGTATGGGATATTATATACTTCATAAGAAAAGGTAAGACTTTATTTTGATATATTATATTTGTGATATGTAATTTTTAACCCATGTTTTTGACAAGTCATGATTTGTAGGGCTATAAAATAGCAATTGAGGTTAGTTGCTTTTTTAACGGAGGGGTATGTAATGGTATGTATTTTTAAAATGCTAATGTGTATTTATGATATGGTTGGCAGGTACAAAGTGATATGAGTCATTGGTTTATCTCTCAACATCTGATGATGGATATCACATGCATACATATAAGGAATATCTATGTTAAAAGCTCCTCTCTCTCTCTCTCTATTTTGTAACACTTCTGAATTTATTAAGAGGCTCACATGGGTTCATTGAGGGACCCATGTGGGACGGGGGTTAGCCTTTTCTCCAGTGCCAATACCTCTCTTTTTTCCTCCTCTTCCTCTCTACCACGTGCATGCATAGCACTCCGCTCTAGGAGCACGCATGCTACGTGCTCTTTTTCACTCTCAACCTTGTTTTGTGTGCTTTGGTGGTTATTGTATACATACGACTACAAGGTATTCATATTTGGTTCCCCTTTTGCACGCACTTAGCATGTTTTACAGGAACACTATACCTTCGTATGCAGAAAAAAAAGAGTATTTTGGGGCTTGTAGTTGATGTAATTAATGAGGTACAAATGAAGCATAAGTGGACTCATTTGACAGGTAATTTTGTAGGCTTCAACCATGGGTAGGTACTCCAATGAAAACACTATCTAGGAGAAGTTAACTGAATAGGAAAATAGGGGAAGAATTGACAAACAATGCTCTTAATGAAAAATTACCCTAATGGGATTTCCATATCAAACACCACTTGAGCAACATGAGATCAAAATTGATTCATCAAGAGCTTATTAGTGAAACAAGTGACAAATCTGGAGAGGGATTAATGGAACCTAGATGCACCAAGGCAAGCCGTACACCCCTCTCATTGACTAGCTAATTAAAACATGTTCCAAGGCTCATTGTTGGCAATGCCCGAGTTTGACTAGTTTTGAGAGAGAGAGAGAGAGAGAGAGAGAGAGAGAGAGAGAGAGAGAGGATTGGCAGATGACGAAAGCTCAAATAAGATAGGCATAATAATAAGGAGTTTCTTAAATTTGATCACTTCTTTCATGTGACTTAGAGAAACATGCACACTTTGTGAAGGAGTAGATTGCTTATCATGTCGATGATGCTCATCGTACATTGGGCAATGAAATTGCTCTTGTTATCCACAAATACTGGAGTAGCTTGTATAAGCTCGTGGTGTAGTAGGAAAGCCCCTTCTCATGGCTTTGTGTGTGTTCGCTATAGTTTGTATCAATGGTCGTAGCACCAATTGAACTCCATACAATTAGAAATGTCCCCGCAAGGTATAAACTCTAAGCTCAACCATTCTATTCTCTCACAATTACAACCAATTTGTGTCCATAGTTTGGAAAAAAGATAGTAATGTGGTTGCTCATCAACGACGTCCTCACATGTAAAACAAACCAGAGTAGCAAGGAGATGAACGATCAAATACGAAAGGTTGATTACCACGGGAAAAATATGACTGGTATAAGGTCTGCGCAATCTCTGAAAAATAAAAAGTTTTGAAAACATTTTAAGTGTATAAGTGAAGGGTGGGTTTAGGAAATGAAAAAACTCATGAAAGTGGAAAGTCAAAAGGCTGATTGTGTCCATATAAAGAGATGGTCGAGTGCACATTATATGTTTGTGTTTTTCTTTTGCTTATTTTCTGTTGCGACTTTTCTACTCTTTAGAGTGTCCTTGCACTATACACTATATAGGCAGTGAATAAATATATTTTTGAATGGTAGTATTAACTCACTTGTACCATCAAAATTTTTGCTGCTAGAATTTCGATAATTACTTTGTTGATTAGACAAGGTCAATTTAACAGCCCTTTTTGATCTCATTATATTTTGGATTAATTTTACTAAAAAAAATCCATGAACAAGTCTTCAAAGGCTAAAGTCTTTTGCGTTTCTCTTTTTCTTTTTTGTTGGGGTGGGGTTCTAGCACTGGCTGCAAAGGTATGTGATTCACCAAGCAGAACAAGTGGTTCTTCGGATTGTATTTGCGGGACATAGGGCGAAGGGAAGAGATCACAGTTTCGCATAATAACTACAGAATAAAATATGTACACATTGGTCGCACATGAGCTAGTTTGCCCGAGTGGTTAAGGGGGGCGACTTAAGATCGCCTGCACTCAAGTGCGCGTGGGTTCGAACCCCACAGCTAGCAGCTTACTGATCACTTATAGTTTTACTTTCCGGTTAATTTTGAATTTGCTTATGATCTCCAGGGAACTATGTTGAACAACCCCACAGCTAAGCAGGCTTGTGTACGTAATGTTTGACAGTCTCGTTAATTTTGATCTCCATGATCTTCGTCATAGGGAACTGAATAGTTTTTTTGGTCTTCATTGCAACTTGCTCGAAATGAACTTTTTTTGGCGAATGGGAAGTCGTACTATTGTGGGAAGTGACGTGCACGAAATAAAGCGTTATCCTATCTGTAAAATCTACTAAGACTTAGTATGTGCCTACGGTTTAAAAAAAAGAAAGTTGCAGGTGCATCACATGAGATGCGACGAGTAAGGGGCCATATTCAAAAGCGAGAATTTGTCAGAACTTTCACACGAAGCAAGGAAATTGTGCAGTCAGGTGAGAGGACGGCAACAACGTGAGGACGATGGGCAACATGCGCAGTTGGAAGCAAGTTGTGGGAGTTCCTTTTTTTTAAATAAAGTGTAGAATGGGAGTTCTTTTTTAAAAAAAAGTATAGAGGTACGTCCAGACAACGTCGCAAGTTGGGTAGCTCAATAATACTGGGTCGAGTTGGAAAAAATCATATACTTAATATGTGCCACCGATTTTGGAAAAACCACATGTGAGTGAAATCTCTCGCAGATGCCGCTCTCTCTCACTGACCCCTTCCTCTCTCTCTCTCTCTCTCTCTCTCTCTCTCTCTCTCTCTCTCGCGTGCTTAGCAAGTGACCTGATGAGTCTTGTCATGTCTTAGCCAAGGGATGGTACACGAAGAGGTTTTGTTTTTTAAATTTAATGTGCAAGGATGCTTGCAAACCCTTGTGGTGTAGAGCAACGCATATGAAACTCAATTCTGCTACACGCATGTTCGATATTGACAAGTTGTTTTGCTGAAAGGGAGGGAGAGCGCTAATGTTGCAGAGGAGGAATCTTCAAAGATTCTTCGTAATAAGATAAAAGAAGAGTGAGTATGTTGCCAAAAAAAAAACAAAGATGAGATATAGAGTTCTTTCTACTCTACCTAGGGAGCCATGCGGTTCAATTCAAGTCCATTGAATGTGCTATAATGGTAGGGTGGTAATGTACCTATATTTTGTGTCCAAAATTGATTGCAAAGCAGCCAATTGTAAATACAAAGACTAGATATAGAGTTCTCTCTACTCTACCTAGGGAACCATCCCGTTCAATTCAAGTCCATTGAATATGCTATAATGGAAGGGTGGTCTGCTGTTAGAGAAAATAAAAAAATAGATATAGAGTTCTTTCTACTCTACCTAGGGAGCTATCCGGTTCGAATCAAGTCCATTGAATATGCTATAATGGAAGGGTGGTAATGGACTTATATTTTGTGTCCAAAATTGTTGCAAAGCAACCAATTGTAAATACAAAGATTAGATATAGAGCTCTCCTCTCTCTATTCTACCTAGGGAGTCATGCGGTTCAATTCAAGTCCATTGAATATGCTATAATGGAAGGTTAGTAATGTACTTGTATGTTGTATCCAAAAATGATTGCAAAGAGCGTTGTGAGCGGGATGAAAACACACACAGCGCCTCTATAACGACCCGACACACACTCTTGGGAAGATACACACACACACTATGGGGCACCACTCGGCTTAGACAACACACCTGGCCGAGACAGGGAACACACCTCGGGAGTGAGAGGAGAGACACTATCCACTTGCCCACTCCACACAGACACACACACACACACACACACCCAAAAAACTTAGCTCAAAAGAGAAGAATTTCTGATGTTTAGATACAATTGAGCTTGGGCCAACACCAATGGGGCAAACAGCTCACACAATATGGGTAAAATAAGCCAGATACAATCACAAACTGGAGCAGAAACTTCGCTCATAGGAGAAACTTACACAGAAAAATAGCAGGAAAAGAGTGAGGAATTTGGCAAAATGGACAGCGCCATCGCGTCCGGAATGGCCCAAAACCCCAGTCTACAATGTCAAAGTGCTCAAATCCGACCTCGGATGAGCAGTTTACGGCCAAAACAGGCTCCAAAATGAGCAAAAACACACCTGCGGCTGTTCCTCCTCTCTTCTCCACGTTTTTTTCTGGTCTTCTCTCTCTTTTTTCAGTTCCCACACTTAGCTTTATTAGTTGGGCACCCTTGGCCTTTTAGATGACCTCAAACGGACCCCGAACAGGCCAAAAACTGACCTCGCAGTGCATAGTTGTCACCTTTTTGCATCATTCGCACACCTTGCACTCAGCTTTTTTCCAATAATGCATCTCGCCACCACGCGAAGTGGCCCCAAAAAGTGGTCCTAATGATGACCTTTCTGCATAACTCTCACTAGAAAACACCCACGTTGTGTCCGTATTCATCCACGTGCAAATATTGACCCCGTTCGGTCTCCTGACGCCACTCGATGCCATCTGACGCACCTGCTTACCTCATGTCGTCGGCCCGCGGATAGCTTCCTCAAGAAGTTTTACGCGCTACCAACTCCTCCTTATTGTAGAAAAAACATACTGGTACTGGTAATAGTGAAAATCGATGCACTATGTACATGCTATCCTAGCTGTACACATGTGGGCCCCACGTAACCACCTGGCTCTGGAAAATGGGCAATTCCTTATTTGATGCACCATGCATGTGTATGTACAAATGCTCAATCCATTTCTCCAAAAAACTCCTGACATAATTTGCCCACCCCCTAGCCTGCTAGAGCATTCATGCTCAGCAGCAGCACTAGTAGATGCTCATTCCACCTGGATCAAAAGGCCAAAGGCATATCGCCTGATTCACAAGAAGCATCATAACACCACACCTACATTTGTCAACAATCAACCAAAATGCACCATAGGCATATCCAACTAACACATCCGCCCTGTCTGGAGTTCCAAAAGCATAAATATTGCATGCCACATTCAACCCAACCGATAGAGACAACTCAAGTGACTCATCACCTGGCATCTTGGCTTCACCAGCCATAGAAACAACCTGCAAATCATGCACCCAAGTAGCTAAAAGCATTGTGTGAAGGTAAAGTTGTTGATATCCAAAGCACAAAAGTATCCCCGCAGCACACATATCCCTAGCATAGGCATCCACATAGCTGAGATTGGACTCATATATGCCAAACCCCTTCTCATCATCAAACATAACTTCATCCACATCATAATCATGGCTATCACCACTATCCATAGCTTCTAGCATGGGTTCATCAGTCTCCAAGAATACAGATCCTTGCTCTAAACCACAATCATGCTCACAAATCGGTTCAATCACTACACATACATCAAAATATGGCTTCAAAACAGGCTCCATATCCAACAAATCCACAAAATGTCTCTCAACCTTGACCTCTTCCCTAATTTCCAAGGAACTAGTATCCAAAGATACGTGCTCATCATCAATAACCTCAACCTCACACTCACACCCAGAATCACAAGGTACACAAGTATCCAATCCATCCTCTTCAAGACTTTTCAATCCTGTATCCAAAGCATTACTCACCTCTTCAGGCTCTTCCAGAAACCTGTCAACCTGCAAGACCTCTTTACGCTTCACAATAGACCTTGGGAAGAAACGAGAAACATCATAGGATAGGCTACTTTTCACCTGCTTAGGCTTAACTTCATCTTCCATGTCAAATCTATCTTGCACATGCATACCTGTACTGATACCATGTTCCTCAAGACGCTTAAACTTCCATTCCTTGTGCTTTGCAATGCATACCGCATCTTCAAAAGACTCGGGCCTCTTCAACTCAACCTCGAACCCCATGCTTCAAACAAATGTGTAATCCGGCTTCCAATGTAGCATATTCAGCCTCATTGTTACTATGAGCATCCAATTTGAACCCTCTCTTGCATACTAGCTTCCCCTCTGGATCATAAAGTGCTATACCCCCTGAAGCTGCATCATGGCTCTTTCTGTATGAACCATCAAAGAACAACACATGTGCATTGCTGATCTGTGGCACTTCTTCAACTACCTTTCTCACCACCTCTTCCTTAACAATAAGGGGATTCTCCTTGTAGGTCAACAAATCAGCTAGGGTAGCCCTTGTACTATCTTCCACTAGAAAAGAGAACTCAAACTCTTGCAGCTCAATTACCCATTTCTTCACCACATTTGACATGTTAATACCATTAATTAACTGTGGCAAAAAGGCATAACTCGTCAAGAAAACAAAAGGCCGTGGTAGCAAGTAATGACGAAATCGTCGACAAGCAAATATTACACTAGCCATCACTAGCTCTACTTCCGATAACTTTCTCTCCGCTACCAACTTCACTCGGCTTGCACAATACACTGGCCTCATATAATGGCTGCCCTTCCCCTTTTGCAATAGCATGGCTCCAATGGCATCATCCCCTACTGATGGATTTACATAAAAAACTTTCTCCCAATCAGGAGCCTGCATGGCTGACAACCCCCCTAACACCTCTTTCACCTCTTGAAACACTTCTTCACACTTGTCATCCCATTGCAATGGATCATGCTTTGCCACTTGTTGTAATGGATAAAGAAGCTGCGAAGACAATGGAATAAACCGTGCCATGTACTTCACTTTGTGTATAAAGGTTGCCAATTGCTTCGTACTCATAGGTGATGGAAGAAGAATAATAGACTTCACCTTATCTGGATCAGCCTCAATGCCATTTTCTGACACCATATGGCCCAATAACTTCACCCTTGGCTGTGCTATATGACATTTCTTTGGATTTAATTGTCCTCCACATTCATCATATCGAGCCAATACCATCTGCAACTTCTCATGATGCTCAGCCCTACTGCTATAGACACAGAAGTCGTCCATAAAAGCCTTAACACAACTACCAATGAATGGTTCCAGCACCCAATTTGCTCTTTCTTGATAGAAAGATGGTCCATTTGACAACCCAAACGGCAACACTGTGTAGCAATAGCAGCCCCATGGCGTAATAAAAGTTGTCTTTGTGCGGTCTTTAAGAGCAATCTTCAATTGAAAATAGCCTGAAAAACCATCACACACACTGTACCTCTCATAACCTGCCACTGAATCCAAGATCTGATCGATGAATGGAAGAGGATATGGGTTCTTCTTAGTGGCTGCGTTTAAGGGTTTAAAATCCACACAAATTCTCCACTTCCCATCCTTCTTTGGACTGACTACAACTGGACTCACCCATTCTGTGGTCTCCACTGGAACTATGAACCCTGCCTTCAATAACTTGTCCACCTCTACCCGCAAGGCTTCCATTTGCTCTTGACCCATCCTTCTTAGCCTTTGCCGCACTGGCTTAGCACCTTCTTTCAGCTCTATATGCATCTCTTCACCCTTGAACCCTCTGATCTCTTCATATGAAGTAATGAACAAATCAGGAAAACTAGCCAGCATATGCAAATATATATCCTTCTCCATAGCTGAGAGGTCTCCACTGATCATTTGTGTCATCAATTCCTGCTTCTTTGACAACTCAACCTTGGTTTGCATCAGCCCTTCAATCACTTCATAAGGCCCTTCACTTTCATCTTCAACTTCCTTCGCAAATGCGACTAAACCAATCTCCTGGATTTCTTTGTCCATCAAAAGAAATGCAACATCAGCATCCTCATCACTGCTGGTAGTGCTATCACTATCCTCATCTGTCACCGTGGAAGAGTCTTCATCACTAGACTCATCCTCATCTTCATAAAGCTCCTCTAATCGTTTCCTTGTGTCCATATTATAAAGCTTCTTGGTACCTGTCTTTCCATAGAGGCTAATTGTACCATGTCGCCAATCTTGAACAGCTCCCACTGCACGTAACCATGGTCTGCCCAGTATAATAGGATATGCTCCCAACCCTGCTGGCATCACATGAAAATCAACCACTGCCTTTGCATCATATGCCTCCACTTCTAAGCTCTTTACAACACCCAAGCATTTTACTTTTTGATGGTTTGCCAATCTGATCCGAAAACCTGACACCCCAGCCACTGTGAGACCCATCTTCTCAACGCATGAGTGTGTTATGACGCATATTTGGGCTCCGCCATCCACATAACCTTGTCCCAAATTTTTCCTTTTATGCCACACATCTACTATTGGACAAATGTCTGGTAGCTCATCCATTGCCAACACCTTCACTGAACCTCTCTCTGGCTCTTTCTCCATTGGGTTAACCATCCTCTTCCACTGTCGCTTTAGCTTAGGCACCATCTCTATAAGCTGCCCAAAAGTAACATCTGCCTTCCTGCTCGTCAGATCCTCCTTCAAGTCATAGCTTAATTGCCCATCCCCTAGTGGAAAATCTGAAACATGAAACTTTCGACGAGCTCTCCTTTTCCTCTTGGCCTTGACATCCTCGCCTTCATGGCTCTTTCCTTTCTTCTTACTAGGACCTGGGGCACTTCTTCCTTCCTTATCCTCTGTGGTCCTCTTCCCAATAGGCATCACTAATGTATCCTCTAGCTTTGATGCCTTCTCCAAGGTGATTACACTTAGCACTTTTGTCTTTCCCTTTTCCTCCTGGGTCAGTCCACTGGTTCCTTCGTCTCCCTTAATTTCGATGCCATAATCATTTGATCTAGTTAGCACCTGTCTTGGCAATGGATACATGTCTCCCCCCATCCTTGGTGGCTTATCACATTGCGGGCTGATGTGACCCAACTCTCCACAATTATAACATGTGGGCGTCTGCCTCCAAAACCTACTATTACTTTGTCCAGCACCATTCCTAGGTCTTTCTTCACCTCCTGGCTGATTTGCAAACCGCCCTCGACCTCGATTATTTCCCACTTGACCTAGCATGTTTAGGCTGAGATTCTTCATCAGATCAACCACTTGCCTCATGTCTTGCCTTAGGCCATCATCTTGCACTGCTGTAGTGACCACTGCTGGCATAACCTGAGTAGTAACAGGAACCACTGGTTCATGATGAACCCCTGACATGCGCCCTTGTAAAGACTCTATAGGCTGAAATTCAGACCTCATTGGCAAAGACTCCACCCCTAACTGGCTCATTTTCCTCAGCTTCCACTCTTTGTTCCTTGCTACCTCTAGTGCATCTTCATATGTCCTAGGCTTCTTTAGCTCTACTCTCCAACGTATATTCTCCCAAAGACCAGCCAAGAACCTGTCCTTCTTCATCATGTCAGGCGGGGGTACCTGTGGTGCTAAAGCCTTGCACATTCGCTCCCATGCCAATGAAAACTTACGTATGTATGCATCTACTGGCTCACCTTCCTTTTGCACCAAAGCCTGTACTTCTTGCCACACCTTGTCAGGGTCTTCTATCTTCACAAACTCCACTTCCAATCCATGCCTTAGATTGTCCCAACTCAATCTTATAGGTGGATCAGCCATACGCAACTCCTCTTCAAATGCTTTGGACCAAGCTCGTGCATCACTCTTCAAACAAATTTGGAGAAGGCGTAACATTTGCGTAGGGTCATGAATCTGGTTGCTAATGCAGGCAACCTCCATCTTTTCCAAAAATTCTTCCACATCTTCATCACTTCTTCCATGAAACTCGGGATAAGAGAAAGCCATGGCCACCCAAATTATGATGCTTTGAGAACCCCTTCGAACACACGTGCAAGAACCCAAAACTTTTCACTTCCCAATCCCTAGAAACTTCAATGGAGCTCAACTTTAGATAAGGACAAACACATGCACATCAAATGAGTTTTCATAGTTGATCATCGGAATTACAACAGGCAAAGGACATTCCAGTATCTCTCTTAATCTTCTTGACCCGAACATAAAGACTAGGCGCTGCTGGAAAAAGATCTTCCTGGACACATGAACATTAATCTGGATTCTTTGAGTTAAATGAAAAGGAGTGAATTGAGGGCCATTTTGATCATCCATTAAAGCCAACCATGAAGCTCCCAAGAAGGCACACCTGACTCAACCACTGATTTTGCCAAAATTTCAGCAACATAACAGCATAAATGGCTTAAAAGACCAAAAGACCAGCCATCATAACTTGGAAAAATTTTGACAGAGCTTCCCCAGAAGTAGAGCAATGAGAACCCAAAATATAGACTGTATCTGTATGCATAAACTGTCAACAATAGAACCTGAGCATCAAGTAGGACTCACTAGTACATAGCCTATGGCGAGGTCACAAAAAGGGTGCTCCAGCTACTTGTATCACCGAAAGGATCTCCACATTTGAGAATCCCCCAGCTCAATAAAAACCTCACGCTATCGACCCTCACACGAAGGCTAATGCAAATCGCGTATAGTCAAGTCTCAGAAATGACTATCTTCCAGACCAAGTCTCAGAAATGGCTGGGACTGCCAAATACAACCAAGTATGGCTCCACAAATGCGTACAATGATAGTTTCCACAAGCAACGTACAATCCAGCAGACAATGCGCTCAAATAGGCGCCAAGTGATGCATACCCACAACAACTGCAAGTGACATCACTGCTAGTATATCACTGTACTCCAGCTACCTGTACCTGTGTGAATCACCTGTACCTGTACCTGCCCCTGTAACCTATAACCTGTAACCTGTAACCTGTAATCTGCAACCTGCAACGTGTAATCCCGAAGCTCGAAGCTCGAAGCTCGAAGCTCGAAGCAGAAGGTACTCGAAGAAGATCCTCCGTGGGGGCGCCAAAAGAATGTGAGCGGGATGAAAACACACACAGCGCCTCTATAACGACCCGACACACACTCTTGGGAAGATACACACACACACTATGGGGCACCACTCGGCTTAGACAACACACCTGGCCGAGACAGGGAACACACCTCGGGAGTGAGAGGAGAGACACTATCCACTTGCCCACTCCACACAGACACACACACACACACACACACCCAAAAAACTTAGCTCAAAAGAGAAGAATTTCTGATGTTTAGATACAATTGAGCTTGGGCCAACACCAATGGGGCAAACAGCTCACACAATATGGGTAAAATAAGCCAGATACAATCACAAACTGGAGCAGAAACTTCGCTCATAGGAGAAACTTACACAGAAAAATAGCAGGAAAAGAGTGAGGAATTTGGCAAAATGGACAGCGCCATCGCGTCCGGAACGGCCCAAAACCCCAGTCTACAATGTCAAAGTGCTCAAATCCGACCTCGGATGAGCAGTTTACGGCCAAAACAGGCTCCAAAATGAGCAAAAACACACCTGCGGCTGTTCCTCCTCTCTTCTCCACGTTTTTTTCTGGTCTTCTCTCTCTTTTTTCAGTTCCCACACTTAGCTTTATTAGTTGGGCACCCTTGGCCTTTTAGATGACCTCAAACGGACCCCGAACAGGCCAAAAACTGACCTCGCAGTGCATAGTTGTCACCTTTTTGCATCATTCGCACACCTTGCACTCAGCTTTTTTCCAATAATGCATCTCGCCACCACGTGAAGTGGCCCCAAAAAGTGGTCCTAATGATGACCTTTCTGCATAACTCTCACTAGAAAACACCCACGTTGTGTCCGTATTCATCCACGTGCAAATATTGACCCCGTTCGGTCTCCTGACGCCACTCGATGCCATCTGACGCACCTGCTTACCTCATGTCGTCGGCCCGCGGATAGCTTCCTCAAGAAGTTTTACGCGCTACCAACTCCTCCTTATTGTAGAAAAAACATACTGGTACTGGTAATAGTGAAAATCGATGCACTATGTACATGCTATCCTAGCTGTACACATGTGGGCCCCACGTAACCACCTGGCTCTGGAAAATGGGCAATTCCTTATTTGATGCACCATGCATGTGTATGTACAAATGCTCAATCCATTTCTCCAAAAAACTCCTGACAGCGTGTATACATATCGATCATCCACCAATCTCAGAAAATTAAAAGTTAGCAAATGTTGATAGCAATAAAAGTTTTACACACGACATGTTTGTAAAGCGCAATAAATTGCCATCGAATCAGTCTTCTAGTATAGGAGTCTGCAAATTTTTTGAAGGCATATTCTCCTCCGTTGTCAGTCCGTACGCTCTTGAGTTTCTTGCATGGCTGATTTTTAATATAGGAAACTTCTGAAATGTAGAGAAGACTTCATCCTTATATTTCAAAGGATATGTCCACACATGTTGTTATGTACAAGTTTTAGCGGCTCGAAATGCTTGGTACCCACAAGTGTACATATCTAATTTGTTTGCCATTAATGCAATGCTCACATACAAAAAAATAAATAAAAATCAACACATGTAAGTAACCAAAATGTGTTAGATTCTTCATTCCATTTTGGCTCATATGGTCTAGCTGAGTGTGCCACAACTTAGTAGATGACAACTCATCGGCTATAGAGATAAAATCATCTTTTATATGAAACACACTCATGGAGTAAAAATACCATGCTTATGACCTTTGAGAACCAAAGATTTCCCTTTTTAATCACAAAGAGTGTAGAGTACCCCAACTCATCTAGATGTCCACCAAAAATATCAAACTTTTACGATTTCGCGTACATATCTGACATCACATAGCATAACTCCATGCCATTACTCCACACCCACTTGATATCTCCAACACCAACTATATCAAGCACATAAGAATCTCCAAGTTTTATTATGCCTTGAGTCTTTGCATAAGTAAAGAACCAATTTCTATGCGGTGTAACGTGGAAGCGTGCACCAAATTAATGACCCAATTTTGTGCAAAAGTGGCATGCTGTGGGACAAGAGCATCCATGCTAAGATGTGGTGTGAATATCAAATATTTGAAACATTGGTATTGGGAGACTCAACCACATTGATCTCCTCAAACTTAGCTTTTCCCTTTGTGTCACTACCGAACTTCTTCTTCTTCTGAAACTTCTTCTTGTCTCTGTGCCACAATCTAGAATCCTTCTTCACATGCCCTTTCTTATGGCAATGATAGCGTCTGACATTGCACACGTAACCATGAAATTTGTTTCTTATGATCCTTAGACTTGGTATGATTGTAAGTGCAACTTTCCTGCTTTTGTGAACTATCAAAATATGCATCACCACCCTTGGTAGGCTCAATAGATGTCTTGGGAATCTCTTCAGTGAGCAGACTACGTCCTACATCATTGTACATAAAATTTTCCTTAATCACAAAATTACTTATGGCTCTTCATAAAATGTCCCATGAGGAAGGTAAAGAGCATAACAAGAAGATAAACTACACCTCTTTGTCAAAATTGAGTCTCTGTGACATCAACTCAATGAAAATTATATTGAACTTCTTTAAGTGTCTAGAAATCGTGGCGCCTTCTTTTATATGAAGCTAAATAGCTTCTTCATCGAGTAAGTTTTATTACTTGTGCTCTTCCTCTCATAGGAACTGCATATATTATCTTATAAGACCTTGAACATAGCTTCACTCACAATAATAAAATACATTGACTCTGCGAGATGGAAAAAAATAGTTAATTGAGCTTTGCATCAAGCACTCTCCATAGTGTATCCATGTAGCCATTGCCCGCTTGGCACTCACATAATGGCCACTTCCCTATGAGAAAGTTTGTGTCATCAAAATTTGTGATGTTATAGATGTCTTTCTTAGAAGAAAAGACCATAATTGTGATGTTATAGATGTATTTCTTAGAAGAAAAGACCATAATTGCAAGAGGTAAACACTATGGGGAGAAGAACAAAAATCACGGGGGGAATCTTGGAAAAAATGGGCAGAGTTTCCTCTATAATCGTGATGGAATTAGGGTTGCAAGAAAACACACACAGCTTGGAGAAGACGAAGGAAGCTCAAGGCACACAACAAAGAGTGTATTACTTAGTGTGCAATGGAAATATAAAATAGCCCTAGAGTGATGGGCGTATATACAATGCACAAGGGAAAAAACCTCCTAGCGAGGGAAAAAATGCCTTGGCGGGAGTGATGCGGTGAACGAGAGCTAGCACATAGAGTATAGCGAAGTGCCATGCCCTAAGGACAAGATCAATCCACAAAGGGGAGTAATCCCAAAGCTTTGTGAAAAGCTTCGAACTTCTCACGAGACAATGCCTTTGTGAAAAGATCTGCAAGGTTTTCTTGTGTTGGCACATAAGCAAAGCTGATCTCTCCTGCTGAGAGCCTCTTCCTGACATAGTGGTAATGCATCTCAATGTGCTTTGTGCGAGCGTGAAAAACAGGGTTCCTTGCAACTACCAATGCGCTCTGATTGTCAATGTTGATAGTGTTGGCAATGTTATGTCCAACACCCAAATCAACCATAAGGCTTCTGATCCATACACACTGAACCGTAGCTATGAAGACTACCTTGTACTCAACCTCACAACTGGAAGTGGCCACAATATGTTGCTTCTTGCTCAACCATGATATGCATGAACTTTTGAGCATGAAACAAAAACCACTAGTGGACACTCGTGTGTCAAAACAACCAGCCCAATATGAGTGCAAAAAAGCATGTAAATCTCGTAGCAATGATATAAAAAAATCCACGATGCAAAGTGCCACTGAAGTAGTGACAAATCCTCTTAACAGCCTACCAATGCTTAGACCCTGGGCTATGCATGAATTTGCTAACTTGTGAGACTGCAAAGTGAATAGTAGGCCTCGGGTTACACACATAAATAAGGCAATCAAAAACAATTTGGTAAAGAGAGACATCAATAGGATTACCACCATCATGAAGACTCAATTTCAATCGTGTTTCCATGAGAGTGGAAATAGGTTTTCAATCCTCAAGTCCAAACGTACATAGCAATGTCTCTACGTAACTTTGTCTGAAGGCAATACCACCATCACATACTGCTTAAATTGTATATGCCCAAGTAATGATGCAACAACCCCAAATCTTTTATTTTGAAAGTAGCATTCAAATCAGCCTTAAATTCAGAAATATGTCTCTCATTTGGTCTAATGATCAACAAATCATCCACATAGAGAACGACAATGAGAAGTACATTACCCTCACGCTTTACATACAATGTTTTTTTTTTTTTTGGACTGTTACAAAAGCCTTGTTTGACCAAATGAGTGTCAGTCTTCTCATACCAAGCACGAGGAGATTTTTTCAACTCATACAAAGTTTTCTTACATTTGCACACATTATCCTCTTGTCCTTTCTTGATAGAACCGCGAGGCTGCGTTACATAGACTTCCTCAAACATGTCACCATTCAAGAAAGCAGTAAAAATGTCCGACTGATGTACATCCCAACCAAAATGAGCTGCCAAGGCACATAGAAAACGCACAGTAGTCATACGTCAAGTGGGAGAAAAAGTCTCTTCATAATCTATGCCCTTTTGCTGTGCATAACTCTTTGCAACAAGTCGAGCTTTATAGCGATCAATCTCACCATCCGGCTTGCATTTCAACTTATAAACCCAATTTGTAACAATGACCTTTTTTCATGGAGGAAAATCACATATTGTCCATGTGCCATTTTCTATAAGTGCATCATAATTTGATTGCATGGCAGCCATCCAATCTCTTGAATTTTGTGCTTCATCAAAAGATAGAGGTTCCTCAACATCACATAAGCTAGACACAGCCAAAGCATAACAATGTGATGCATAAGATGCATGGAAAGAACCTAAACAACTACGACTAGAAAAAGGTGCATCCAATTTACTATCACACAAAGTATGCACCAGCCATTTTAGCATACCTCTAACCTGCTCATTCTCAACCTCATCAAGCACGTCCTGTACATCTGCATCATTAATAGGCTGATATGTAACATTTGTATTAGAAACCCCTATAGGTTGTACATTTGCCTCATTGGAATTTACTTTGCAACTTCCACCACTGAAAAGAGGCAACAAAGTGTCATAAATGCCTTGTGAGCTTACATTACTGTCTCTAGTACATGACAACAAGGGCTGAAAAGAATCTTCCACAAATACAACATCTCATGAGACCATGATATGCTTTGTTTGCAGATGATACAATTTGTAACCTTTGATTTCAACACTATAACCATCAAAAATACATTTGACAGCCTTATCATCCGATTTTTTTGCGCTACGTTTGTGGCACCAAAGCATATGCCAAACAACCAAAAACACGCATGTGCTCAATAAAAGGCTTTCTATCATGCCATGCTTCATATGGAGTCATAGAGTACAAAGATTTTTAAAGACACCTGTTAAGTACATGAGTGGCACACATGATAGCCTCAAGCCAAAACAAAGGGGCAAAGCTTGACTTTTGATCATACATCGTTCCATTTCCGTAAGAGACCTTTTTTCATCTGAGCAACACCATTGTGCTGAGGTGTATACGACAATGTACATTGGTTTTTTATCCCACGACCATCCAAAAATGCATTAAATTCATGAGACATATAATCCCCCCCTCGATCAAAACAGAGGATACCCATAGTACATTTCGAGACATTTTTAGCCATAGCCAAAAATTGCTTGAAGCACAAAAACACTTCGGACTTTGCCTTGAGCATATACACCCATGCATGCCTAGAGTAATCATCAATGAAAATCATGAAGTAAAGGTAATTGCCCAAGGATGAAGTTTGCACGGGCCCACAAACATCACCATGTATAAGATGAAACCTGCATGTGGCCCTAACTGAACCATCCTTTGGAAACATCAAATGCTACATCTTACCCACAATACAGCCTTCACAATCGTGTTTGATAGGTGCTTCAAGAGGTGGCAAAGAAGCAACCATATCAAATTTCTACAAATGCATTAAACTGGAAAAATTCAGATGCCCATAATGTTCATGCCTTAGAATCCTCATCGTGATTTGTTTACCTCTCTTCAGTCTATCCCTTATGGGAATTTGCTCACTTGTGTGAACAATGCCTCTTGTCTGATTCAAAGAGTTGGAAAGATTTGTGCTTACTGCTCCAAATGATAGTTCTTTCACACTTGTTGATGCATTGTATGTACCTAGGATCAAGAGGAATCTTTTGTCTGTATTTACACTTGCTAGCCTTCTTGTAGTCAAATTTGTGGATGATAGATGTACACTACATGATCTTAGTTTTGGTGATGAAATTGTTGCATCTAGCATTTTGTGCCATGGGTTGTATAAGCTCACTTTGTATGAAAAGCGTGGGCAAAATCTTGCAAATGTAGTTGTAGATTCAAAGGCTATTTCAGATGCAAAACTTTGGCATGCACGTTTCGGGCATCTAAATTTTGTGAGTTTTCTTTGTTTGCAAAAATATGATATGGTTGCTTCTTTTCTGCCTCTTGAAGTACCTGTCAAACATGTTTGTGAAGGCTGTATTTTGAGTCAGATGCAGCGTTCAAGGTTTCCAAAGGATAGTTCAGTTAGGCCCACATGCAGGTTGCAACTTATGCATTGTGATGTTTGTGGGCCCATGCAAACTCCGTCGTTGGGCAATTACCTTTACTTCGTGACTTTCATTGATGATTACTCCATGCATGCATGGGGGTATCTGCTCAAGGCAAAGTCCAATTTTTTTTTGTGCTTCAAGAAAGTTTTGGCTATGGCTGAAAATGTCTTGCAATGTACTACGGGCACCCTCCGTTTTGATGGAGGGGGGGAGTATATGTTCTCATGAATTTAATGCATTTTTGGCTAGTCATGGGATAAAAAACCAATGTATAGTGCCGTATGTGCATGTAATGGAAACGGCCTATGAACTTTGAGAATAGCGGAATTAAGAGAACTAGAGTGAGCATTTTTATGAGACTACTTTGAGAACATAGAGGGTGAAATTAATTAGCGGTAGCAACATAATCATTATAATTAATTAACTTGACATGAACAATACTTTTGCAAAAGAGAGAGTTAGAGAACTTGACAATAGTTGAGGACCAGATTTATTTGGAGCCGGTCCCCCCTCCAATAGGCTTTTGTATTATCAATTCTCTCATAAAGAGAGACATGATACAATACAATCTTTGGTTTCCTTGAAACATAGGTGATGCAATGAAGATGGAAAACTTCATGCATCACAAGCATAACATAACCTTTGTAAAAGCATTAACCATCTCCGGCCTCAGTCTCAAGGCCTCAAACACCTTCAAAGGTGGAGAGATCTAGCAGGGAATGAGGGTAGAGAAGAGGAAGAAGAAACATTCATATGCGAAAGAAATAGTTCCTCACTTATCATCACTCTTATTGCTTAGCATAGCATAATATATAGTATAGTAATGATGATGGAGAAGATGGAAAGCTTAAGCATTGAAGCATGGCTCTTGGTTGGATTTTCATTCCATAGCCAAGAGTGTTGGTGTAGGCTCTCAATTTCCCAACAAGCTGGGCGAAGGAGATGGAGTTCTTGCACTTGGCACTTCACAGAATGAGAGTGTGTGTGAGTGTGTGGAAGAGAGTATACCTTGCAAGCAAGCCCCCTCGTTTCTTGGGTTGACCCCCTCTTCTAGCTCATGCATGAAGCTCATTGGCTCTCTCAAGCCTAGCCAATCACAAGCCTGGGTCAAGTCAAGCAGTAGAGGTAGTCTTTTTGGACAAGTGTTCTCCTTTCCCCTTTGAGAGAGAGGGCTTGTAAATGCCTATTCAATTAATTTAATTAGCTAAATCCTCATTGGACCTCTCTAAGGGTCAACCAATATAGGATTTGGGCACACCTTGAGGGCAACCTAGCTAGGGCCTTGACACATGTCCCTTTTGCCTCTTGAGAAAGGGGTTCCCTTTGGGAGAGAGACAAGTCATTCAACCTCATCTCGTACTTGTGTGGATCGCCCCTCCTTTGTAGGCATGTATGTGACTTTCAAGGCCCAAGCAACTTGGCCCCCTACATGCTTAAGAACCTCAAGCACCTTAGTCATCAAGCATAGGGTGGGCTAGTGCATGGACTCTCTCTTTCTCTCTCATGCACCTAGCCCTAAGGGCTCACCCCATCCTTGTAGGGATTTAATTTGACTTCAAGTGCATGCCTACCTTAGAGCATTCACCTTAGTTTTCAATCATCTCATGCACTTTTAGTTATCAAGCACCTCAAGCATAGGCCTAGCTTTAACCTAAGGTCTAAGAACTTTAACACCAACCATTGGAGGTCTTTAATGAAGCTAACCCTAAGGTCTTTAATCTCCATTGCTAGCTCTTTGACATACCATCTCTCATTCGGCCCCTTTGACTTTGGCCCCGTGTTGAGATAGATCCATAAGCACATGTCTATATTCTAACCCTTGTTCTTGTTAATTCTCCCACATTAAATGATTAGTTTAATATGATAAAATCATTTGGGTTAGTTAGATATTAGATTTTATGACATTACCTCTCTCTTGAAATCATAGTCATCCTTAACTATGAAGTAGAAGGGATAAGTCCTTAGTCATTAGTCGATGTTTCTTAGTGGGTCGAGGATCCCTTTTTACCCTACGAAATCATTCCAAGAGGGATGACTAGTCCATTTGGTGCTTGGGAGGTGTAGCTTCCGCAAGCATGTCTGCTCTTTAGTCCATTTCATTCTCCCAAAGTAGAGTGACAATTTCTACTTGGTGTTCGAGAGATGTCATCATCACAAACATGATTCTAAGCATGCATACTACTTAAATTTGTGCACAAGAAAAAGGGAATTAGCCGTATAAGGAAAAAAACATTGATCATTTAAAAGAAACATGTACATTTGCTTACTCTAATGTAGCATTGTAAGCATTGACAAGGTTCAGACTATCCTTAAGTTGTACTCCTTGCACCCATCTAGCATCTTCAAAAGGATAATTTTTGAACTTAATAAGATACCGTTGGATGATATTACCATTCCATAACACCTTGTCCTCATGCCGAAGGATAGCTTTGGGTTGTAGCACCTCTTCTTGGTCTTCAATTTCTGGTGGGTCTTCAATAATTGGTTCTTCTGGTGGCTCTCCTTTGCAGGGCTTAGGTAGGTTCACATGAAAAGCATTGTGCATGAGCCAATGGCTAGAAAACTAGAGTTGATAAGCCATGTCATTGATTGGCTTCAAGATTCGAAAAGGATCATAGAATCTTTTTGCTAGTTTAGCATAATACTTTTAGTTACCCTTAAAAAATTTGCCGGTCGTTTGCCTAAATCGAGCCTTGGGAAACTTAAGTAAGACCCAACCATTTTCTTTGAACGTTAAGGCCCTTCTCTGCTTGTCAGCAATAAAATTTTGCTTTTGTTGAGAGATGGATATAGCCTCCTTAATCTTTTGGAAAGATTCTTGTAGGTCGCAGCTATACTCATCGGTAGCAAAGATATCCCTGTTGGAATTAGGGTTGCAGAGAAACACACACATCTTGGAGAAGACGAAGGAAGCTCAACGCACACAATAGAGAGTGTGTTACTTAGTGTGAAATGGAAAGATGGATAGCCCTAGAGTGATGGGTGTATATACAATGCACGGGGGAAAAAACCTCCTAAAGAGGGAAAAAATGCCCCGGCGGTCCTAGTGTGTTCACACACATCACTACCACATGTATATGGTAACAAATCCCCCCTGGAGTGATGCGGTGAGCAAGAGCTGGTACATGAGTAAAGGGAAGTGCCATGCCCTGAGGACATGATTAGTCCACAAAGGGGAGTAAGCCCAAAGCTTTGCGGAAAGCTTCGAGCTTCTCACGAGACAATGCCTTTGTGAAAAGATCTGCAAGGTTGTCTTGTGTTGGCACATAAGCCAAGCTGATCTCTCCTGCTAAGAGCCTCTCCTTGACATAGTGGTAATGCACCTCAATGTGCTTTGTGCGAGCATGAAAAACTAGGTTCCTCGCAACTGCCAATGCGCTTTGACTGTGAGTGTAGATAGTGTTGGCAGTGTCCTGTCCAACACCCAAATCAACCATAAGGCGTCTGAGCCGTACACACTCAACTGTAGCTGTGAAGACTGCCTTGTACTCAGCCTCACAACTTGAAGTGGCCACAATAGGTTGCTTTTTGCTCAACCATGATATACATAAACTGCCAAGCATGAAACAAAAACCACTTGTGGACACTCGCGTGTCAAAATAACCAGCCCAATCTGAGTCCGAAAAAACATGTAAATCTGGCGACAATGATCCCCCCTTGGGATAAAACAATCCAAGATGTAAAGTGCCACTAAGGTAGCGAAAAATTCTCTTGACAGCCTGCCAATGCTTAGACCTTGTGCTATGCATAAATCTGCTCACCTGTGAGACTGCAAACTGAATATCTGGCCTCGTGTTGCATACATAAATGAGGCAGCCAAGAGCAGTTTGGTAAAGAGTGACATCAACAGGATTGCCAGCATCATGTAGACTCAACTTCAATCCTGTTTCCATGGGAGTAGCAATAGGTTTGCAATCCTCAAGTCCAAACTTACATAGCAATGTCTCTATGTAACTTTTCTGACACAAGGCAATTCCACCATCACACTGCTTAAACTGTATGCCCAAATAATGATGCAACAACCCCAAATATTTCATCTTCAAAGTAGCATTCAAATCAGCCTTAAATTTAGCAATATGTCTCTCATTTGGTCCAGTGATCAACAAATCATCTACATAAAGAACCACAATGAGAAGTACATCACCCTCACGCTTTACATACAATGTGCTTTCTGTTGGACTGTTACAAAAGCCTTGTTTGACCAAATGAGTTCCTGTGAGCTTACATTACTGTCTCTAGTACATGACAGCAAGGGTTGAACAGAATCTTCCACGAACAGTACATCCTGTGAAACCAGAATACATTTTGTTTGCGGATGATACAACCTGTAACTTTTGCTTTCAGCACTATAACCAACAAAAATACATTTGACAGCCTTATCATCCAATTTTTTGCGCTGTGTTTGTGGCACCAAAGCATATGCCAAACAGCCAAAAACACGCATGTGCTCAATAGAAGTCTTTCTATCATGCAATGCTTCATATGGAGTTATAGACTACAAAGCTTTCGTAGGACACCTGTTTAGTACATAAGTGGCACACATAATGGCCTCAAGCCAAAAAGAATGCGGCAAAGCTTGACTTTTGACCATACATCGTACCATTTTTGTAAGTGATCCGTTTTTCCTCTCAGCAACACCATTTTGCTGAGGTGTATAAGGCACTATACATTGATGTTTTATCCCACGACTAGCCAGAAATGCATTGAATTCATGAGACATATACTCCCCCCCTCGATCGGAACAGAGGGTGCCCATAGTACATTTCGAGACATTTTCAGCCATAGCCAGACATTCTTTGAAGCACATAAAAACTTCGGACTTTGCTTTAAGCGGAAATACCCATGCATGCCTGGAGTAATCATCAATGAAAGTCATGAAGTAAAGGTAATTTCCCAAGGACGGAGTTTGCATGGGCCCACAAACATCACTATGCAAAAGTTGCAACCTGCATGTGGCCCGAACTGAACCATCCTTTGGAAACTTAGAACGCTGCATCTTACCCAAAATACAACCTTCACAAACATGTTTGACAGGTGCTTCAAGAGGCGGCAAACAAGCAACCATATCAGATTTCTACAAAAGCAACAAACTAGCAAAATTCAGATGACCAAAACGTGCATGCCAAAGGATTGTAAGTGCACTCTACATAAAAGCCTATTGTGCATCAACATCAGCATTACAGTCTCCTTTTACAGAAGACTCAACAATGACTGCATTTGTAGTTGAACTAGCATTTGCAGTGGAACCACCCTCTTTCTTCTTAGCCTCTTTGGCCTTCAACTTAGGACACGACTTGATCAATTGATCATTAGCTTTACAATAATGGAAACGCATTTTCTTTTTTTTCTTATCACTGGAATCGCCAGACGAAGTGCTGCCAGCAGAAGCATTGGGAACAGAAGTTTTGCCACTCGCAGCAGAACCATAAGAAGTGGCTGCATTGCTGTTACCACCCTTTCTTTGAGAAGCAATAAAGGGCTGTTCAACTGCACGCTGCCTAGTCCTATTTTTTTTGGAAAGTGACTCTTGCAACAACAATGTGCATAATGCATCAGACTTGACAACTTTTGGATTTCCTTGGGTCATAAGTCTCCAAGTACTAGCAAAAGTCTGGTAAGAATCTGGTAAGGCATCAAGAACAGTCTGCACAAGGGAACTGTCTGAAACGACTTCACCTACAGAAATAAGTTTCTCATTGATATCCTTGACACCAATAAGAAAATTGTCCATATCATCTTCCTCATGCATAATCTTCGACTCCAGCTGTAACATTTAATGGCCTAAAAACTTGTGTGTAGCGGAAATTAGAATGAACATAGTGGGCATTTCATTAGAATAGATTCCTAATGAGAATTACAAGAGTGCTTGGGTGGAGAGAGCAACAAAAAGAATAACACCTAGTTAGATAGCATGAACAATACTTTCAAAAGAGAGAGAAATTAAGCTATTGACAACAGTTGAGGACCAGATTTGCATGGAGCCAGTCCCCCCTCCAAAAGGCTTTGTATTATGGGTTCTCCCATCAAGAGAGACATTGTACAATACAATTCTTTGTGTTCCTTCAAGACTAGCAAGTGCAATGAAGATGAAAGCTTCACGCACTAAGCAAAACACTTAGCAAACACAACATCAATTATCCCTGGTCTCAGACCCAAGACCTCACACACCTTCGAAGATGGTGAGAGCTAGCAGGGTATGAGAGTAGATTGAGAGGAAGAAGGAGTATCTTACGAGAAAGATGTACATCTTCTCACATAATCACTCATATTAGCATAGATTAGCTTAGTAATTAGCTTGGTAGAGGAGATGAGCATGCATTGAAGCTTGGCTCTTGGTTGGATTTGCATCCACATGCCAAGAGTGTGTCGATGTAGGCTTCTATCTCACAAGCTTGGAGTAGGTGATGAGCTCTCCATTAAAGCTTGGGAAGAGATAGTCTTCTTTACTTCACACATAGACTGTGTGTGAGTGTGTGTGTGATCATGCCTTGCAAAAATCAGCCCCCTCTCTCTCTTGGGCGAGCCCTCTTGCTATTTTCTCTTACTCTACCCTCATTGGACCTCCCCAAGTCAAGCCAATGACAATTAAGCAGCATAAGTGATAGCCTTCTGACATGTGTCCCCCTTTCCCCTTTTGTGAGAGCTTTAGGTAATTTAATAATTAAGCTAAACTCTCATTGGACCCCTTTGCCTCCTGGCCAATAGGAATCAGGCAAGCCATTGGGCTGCTGAATGCTCATTGGACCCCTTGGGAGAGTGTCCAATAGTCATCTAGGAGACTTAATTCTCATTGGTTCTTTTATTAAGTGTTTTTAAATTAATTAAACTAGATTTACTCTAGCCTAATTCTCATTGGTCCACCTCCAAGGCCATCCAATAGGAATTGGGTACACCTTGTGGGCATCTGGCCTAGGGAGCTGACATGTGTCCCTCATTCCCTTTGTGTAAAGGGAACTTGTGTGTGTGTGTGTGGCTTTCTCTCTCATCCCCTACATGCAAGGCTCACCCCCTCCCAAGTAGGGATTGCAAAGACTTTTTTGGTACACACACAAAGCATCCAATTCCCTTAAGGTTGACCTTGGACACAACCTTTGAATTTTGTTGTGGGCATCTGGCCTAGGGAGCTGACATGTGTCCCTCATTCCCTTTGTGTAAAGGGAACTTGTGTGTGTGTGTGGATTTCTCTCTCATCCCCTACATGCAAGGCTCGCCCCCTCCCAAGTAGGGATTGCAAAGACTTTTTTGGTACACACACAAAGCATCCAATTCCCTTAAGGTTGACCTTGGACACAACCTTTGAATTTTGGAACCTTAGCATTTTGGAAGTCTTAATGGGCTGAACCTTAGGGTCTTTTTAGCCCATTGTTGCACATGGCTCTTTTGCAGATGGCCCCCCCTTTGGATCCCTATTTTCCCTCCTTTGGATCCCTACTGTGGCCGGTCTACTAGCTTAACCAATATTCTAGCTTTTTCTCCCCTGGCACTTCCCCATATTAAATGATCAGTTTAACATGAGAAAATCATTTAGGAGAATTAGATATTGATTATTATGACATTACCTCTCTCTTGAAATCATAGTCGTCCTTGACTATGGTGTAGAGAAGATAAAGCATATTCATGAGTCCTTTTCTTAGCAGATAGAGGATCCCTATGTTACCCTACGACATCATTCCACAATGGATGACTAGTCCATTTGGCGCTTGAGAGCCTGAGGCTGCCGCAAGCATGTCTGCACATTAGTCCTATTAGTCTTCCATAGTAGAGTGACAAGCTCTAGTTGGTGTTTGGGAGACATTGTCTCCGCAAACTTGATCTAAGCATGCATACTACTTCATTTTTGTGCACAATAAAGAAAAAGAGAGTCTTATAAGACAAAAAAAACTTTGTTCATTTTTAACTTTTTTTACATTTGCTTACTCTTGGGAAGCATTGTAAGCATTGACAAGGTTTAGGTTATCCTTTAATTGTATGCCTTGCATCCATCTAGCATCTTCAAAAAGATAATTCTTAAACTTAATAAGATATCGTCGGATAGTGTTACCGCCTCTTAATACCTTGTCTTCATGTCGGAGAATGGACTCCGCGGGCTGTAGCACCTCCTCTTGGTCCTCGATCTTCGTGGGTCTTCAATAGTTGGTTCTTGAGGTGGCTCTCCTTTGTAAGGCTTTAATAGGCTCACATGGAAAGCATTGTGTATGAGCCAATGATTGGGAAACTTAAGTTGATAGGCCATCTCATTGATTGGCCTAAGAATTTGGAAGGGACCATAGTACCTTTTTGCTAGCTTAGCATAGTACTTTTGGTGTCCCGTAGGATTCTTGCCCGTCGTGTGCCTTAATCGAGCCTTGGAAAACTTTAATAAGACCCAATCATTTTCTTTAAAGGCTTGGGCTCTTCTGTGCTTGTTAGAAGCATCATTTTGCCTTTGCTGTGAAATAGAGATAGCATCCTTAATCTTTTGAAAAGAGTCTTGTAGGTCTCGACTATACTCATCTACAATGAAGATCTTCCCATGTACCTTAAGTAGCAAGGGACTTTTTGATCTCCCCTCAATTACCTCGAAAAGTGCTTTTCCCGTGAAAGTATGTACAGTGTTATTGTAAGAATACGCCACTAAGGGTAAGTACTTCTCCCATTGGGAACTTTGATCTACTTCCGTTACATAGGCTTTTAGTAGATCGAGAATGGTTAGGTTAGATATTCCACTTTGGCCATCTGTTTGCGGATGATAGGCCGAAGAGAAGTTTAGCCTTGTCCCTAAATTCTCAAAGAGACCCTTCCAAAAATTACTGGTCATTCTAGGATCTCTATCCGACACTATGGACATTGGCAAGCCATGGTACTTGAAAATTTGTGAAATGAAGAGGGTTGCCATTTGATGGGCTTTGATAGTTTTTTTGACTAGTATAAAATGAGCTTGTTTACTGAACCTGTCTACTATCGTCCATATTCCCGTATTCAAATGGATAGACTTAGGCAATCTAAAGATAAAATCCATGGATATGCTCTCCCATGGTGAATTAGGGATTGGCAAGGGTTGAAGCAATCCAAGTTGCTTCCCTCTATCAAATTTTGTCTTTTGGCATACCACACATTTAGAAACATACTCTTGTATGTTCACTTTCATGGTAGGCCAATAGAAATATGTTTCAATTCCCTTTAAGGTAGACTGAATCCCTCTATGCCCTGCATAAGGTGGAGCATGAGAATCATACATTACTTTCTCACGTAGTGAGTTAGTAACACATAGTCTATTGCCATAGAGAAGATAACCATATTGTAAAGTAAATGGTTCTTCTTTCTTCCCTAATGCAAGGGCTGAAATCACATCTCTAAATCGGGATCAATAACATACTCATCTATCATTGAAGATAGATCATTGTGAGTTGCTATGGAAACTGCATTCACTCTCGGCCGTCTTGAGAGTGCATCAGCTACTTGATTATGGTTGCCAGCAATGTGAGCAATATGAAAATGAAATTGCAAAAGGAAATTTGCCCACCTCATTTGTTTGTCGGAGAGCTTGGTCTGTGTCATGAAGTACTTAAGACTTTGGTGATCCGTTCGCAGAATGAAAGGAGTCCCCAATAAATAGTGCTTCCATGAGTCTAAGGCATGTAGAATTGCAAGGAGTTCCTTTTCATATATGCCTAGAGCTTGCTCAACCGGGTCGAGCCTTCGACTCTCATAGCCTATGCCGTGCCCTTCTTGAAGCAAAACAGATCCAAGGCAATCACCACAAGCATCACATTGGACCTCAAATTGTTTTGAGAGGTCCGATAGTGTAAGCACAGGTTGAGAGATAAGCTTTTCTTTAAGCTTTTCGAAAGCATTGTTCTCCTTAGCAAACCATGTATACCTAACGCTTTTCTTTGTTAGGTCATGTAATGGTCCCACAATTTGTGAGAACTTTTCTATGAAGAGTCTATAGTATGCACACATACCTATAAAGCTTCTTAGTTCATGAAGATTCCTTGGTTTAGGCCATCCTTTTATTACCTCTAACTTTGATGGATCCATTTGGATACCATCTTGAGAGATAATGTGACCTAGATACTGAATCTCTTGCAAGAAAAATTCACTTTTCTTTCGATTAACATAAAGTTTATTCTCTCTTAAAACTTGAAATATTACCTGGAGGTGTTGCTTGTGTTCGTCTAATGAATAAGAGTAGATGATAATATCATCAAAGAACACTCCAGTGAAGGTTCTATGAGGCCTAAACAGCTTCTCCATCAAGCGGTTGAATGTGGCTGGTGCATTGGTCAAGCCAAAAGGCATGACAATATATTCGTACAGACCAAATGTGGTGCGAAATGCGGTCTTTACAATGTCTTGATCAACTATCCTTATTTGATGATAGCCACTTTTTAGGTCAATCCTACTGAAGTAGGTCGATCCTTGTAGCTTATAATAGGTCTTCTACCCGTGGAACGGGAAACCTATTTTTGATAGTGATCCTATTTAGTGCTCTATAGTTGACACACATACGATATGTGCCGTCTTTCTTTTGCACTAATAGCACCGGTGAGAAAAATGGAGATGAGCTAGGCCTAACCATGCCCTTCTCAACTAGCTCATGCACTTGCCGTATAATCTCCTCTTGTTGAGCTTGAGAAGCTCTATAAGGAGGTTTGTTAGGCGGTGAACTTCCTAGAAGAAGTTCAAATGCATGGTCATCATTACCTCGTTTAGGAGGTAGCTCACAAGGGATGTCGTCAATAAAAACATCTTGAAACCCCTTGAGAAAATTGGATAACTCTAATTCCTTTTGGTTGCTTTTATTTTCTTTTGCTAAAGCATTAGGTTCATTTTGAGAATCTTTAACAAAAATCATGTACACGGAAATAGAGATCTTTATTGACTTGTTGAAAGGTGGTATATGTACAATGGGGATAGTGTTACCCATTTCCTTAACATCTATATACATGTCTTTTTCCCTGAACTTAAAGGAGATTCTCCTTTCAGGAAATTTAACATTGGTAGCCAGGCGGTCAAACCATGGTGCCCCTAGGATTACATCCTCATGCTTGAGAGGAGAGATAAAGAAGTCCTCTTTGTCCATCAAGAGAGACATTGTACAATACAATTCTTTGTGTTCCTTCAAGACTAGCTAGTGCAATGAAGATGAAAGCTTCACGCACTAAGCAAAACACTTAGCAAACACAACATCAATTATCCCTGGTCTCAGACCCAAGACCTCACACACCTTCGAAGATGGTGAGAGCTAGCAGGGTATGAGAGTAGATTGAGAGGGAGAAGGAGTATCTTACGAGAAAGATGTACATCTTCTCACATAATCACTCATATTAGCATAGATTAGCTTAGTAATTAGCTTAGTAGAGGAGATGAGCATGCATTGAAGCTTGGATCTTGGTTGGATTTGCATCCACATGCCAAGAGTGTGTCGATGTAAGCTTCTATCTCACAAGCTTGGAGTAGGTGATGAGCTCTCCATTAAAGCTTGGGAAGAGATAGTCTTCTTTACTTCACACATAGACTGTGTGTGAGTGTGTGTGTGATAATGCCTTGCAAAAATCATCCCCCTCTCTCTCTTGGGTGAGCCCTCTTGCTATTTGCTCTTACTCTACCCTCATTGGACCTCCCCAAGTCAAGCCAATGACAATTAAGCAGCATAAGTGATAGCCTTCTGACATGTGTCCCCCTTTCCCCTTTTGTGAGAGCTTTAGGTAATTTAATAATTCAACTAAACTCTCATTGGACCCCTTTGCCTCCTAGCCAATAGGAATCAGGCAAGCCATTGGGCTGCTGAATGCTCATTGGACCCCTTGGGAGAGTGTCCAATAGTCATCTAGGAGATTTAATTCTCATTGGTTCTTTTATTAAGTGTTTTTAAATTAATTAAACTAGATTTACTCTAGCCTAATTCTCATTGGTCCACCTCCAAGGCCATCCAATAGGAATTGGGTACACCTTGTGGGCATCTGGCCTAGGGAGCTGACATGTGTCCCTCATTCCCTTTGTGTAAAGGGAGCTTGTGTGTGTGTGTGGATTTCTCTCTCATCCCCTACATGCAAGGCTCGCCCCCTCCCAAGTAGGGATTGCAAAGACTTTTTTGGTACACACACAAAGCATCCAATTCCCTTAAGGTTGACCTTTGACACAACCTTTGAATTTTGGAACCTTAGCATTTTGGAAGTTTTAATGGGCTGAACCTTAGGGTCTTTTTAGCCCATTGTTGCACATGGATCTTTTGCAGATGGCCCCCCCTTTGGATCCCTATTTTCCCTCCTTTGGATCCCTACTGTGGCCGGTCTGCTAGCTTAACCAATATTCTAGCGTTTTCTCCCCTGGCACTTCCCCATATTAAATGATCAGTTTAACATGAGAAAATCATTTAGGAGAATTAGATATTGATTATTATGACACTATCTCTTTACGTAACAAAGCAATTTGAGCCTCATTGCGACTTGCATAAAGACCAGGCAATATATCTCAAGCCTGTTTTGTAGATTTTGCTGAACGAATGTGAGGAACAATGGTGCGCTTCACAGACAATGCAATCAATGCATGAGCCTGTGCATACTTTACATCCCAACGATATTTTTCTACCATAGGCAAAACAACTTTAATAGCAGCAATCCTTGCAGCAAGACCTGCAACATCCTCAACATCGCCTGCATCCTCAGAACCATGACGTGCATCAATACCCTGCACAATATTCTAGACGCTCTTTGACAGAAGAACATGTTGCATCATGTAAGCCCACATAGGGTAATTGTCGCCATCCAACCTGTCCTCAACAACAGACATCTTGAACACATCTGTGTTGTTGTCAACCATGGGAAATGCTGCACCTGATGTGAAAATTGCCCGAAAAGAGGAGAAATGAAGTGGGAACAACACGTGGTATATAGCACAAACCGTTGAAGACTGTAAGGCACCCATTATGTACAAAATGGGACTGACAGAAATTCTGCACAAAATGACGAAAGAGCCTGTGCAGACCTGCCTGTAGTGGAAATGGAGGCCTAAATGAGCCCGAATCAAAAATTTGAGCAGACTAAGCTCTACGAGCTCGCACAAAATTTTTGTCAACTTGCGAACACTTGCCAAACCTAATTGTAATCGGAGAAAGTGAGCAGGCGTGTGCTGGAGCAGCCCGGGGGGACGTAACCTACTCTGATACCAATTGTTGGAATTAGGGTTGCAGAGAAAGGCACACACCTTGGAGAAGATGAAGGAAGCTCAAGGCACACAATAGAGAGTGTGTTACTTAGTGTGCAATGGAAAGATGGATAGCCCTAGAGTGATGGACGTATATACAATGTACGGGGAAAAAAACCTCCTAAAGAGGGAAAAAATGCCCCGAGGGTCCTAGTGTGTTCACACACATCACTACCACATGTATATGGTAACACTTTCCATGTGCTTTAAGTAGCAAGGGACTTTCAGGTCTTCCCTCTATGATCTCAAAAGGTGTCTTTCCTGTAGTAGTATGGACAACATTATTGTATTCATACTCTACAAGGGGTAAGTACTTTTCCCATTGTGAGCTATCGCAGTTTTTAGTAGATCAAGAATTGTAAGATTGGCTATCGCAGTTTGGCCATTCGTTTGTGGGTGATAGGCCAAAGAGAAATTCAATCTTGTACCTAGATATTCAAAGAGACCTTTCCAGAAATTACTGGTCATTCTAGGATCTCTATCTGACATGATGGATGTTGGCAATCCATGGTGTTTGAAAATCTAGGAGATGAAGAGGGTTTCCATTTGGTGTGCCTTAATAGTCTTTTTGATAGGAGTAAAGTGTGCTTGCTTGCCAGTTGTTTGCCTAAATCGAGCCTTGGGAAACTTAAGTAAGACCCAATCAATTTCTTTGAGCATTAAGGCCCTTCTGTGATTGTCAGCAAGAGATTTTTTCCTTTGTTGAGAGATGGATAGCCTCCTTAATCTTTTGGAAGGATTGTTGTAGGTCATGGCTATACTCATCGGTATCAAATATCTTCCCATGTACTTTAAATAGCAAGGGACTTTTAGGCCTTCCCTCTATGATGTCAAAAGGTGCGTTTATTGTAGTAGTATGGAGAGTATTATTGTACGCATACTCTATTCAAGGGATAAGTACTTTTCCATTTTGAGCGTTAAACTACTTCTGTAACATAAGTTTTTTCTAGATCGAGAATGGTAAGATTGGCTATCTCACTTTGAACATCGGTTTGTGGGTGATAGCCCAAAGAGAAATTCAATCTTGTAACTAGATATTCAAAGAGACCTTTCCAAAAATTACTGGTCATTCTAGGATCTCTATTTGACACGATGGATGTTGGAAATCCATGGTGTTTGAAAATCTGGGATATGAAAAGGGTTGCCATTTGGTATGCCTTAATAGTCTTTTTGACGGGAATAAAGTGTGCTTGCTTGCTAAACCTGTCTACTATTGTCCATACTCCCATATTCCCATGGGTACACTTGGATAATCCAAAGATAAAGTCCATGGATATACTCTCCCATGGTGAATTAGGGATTGGCAACGACTGGAGTAATCTAGGTTGCTTCTCTCTATCATACTTGGTCTTTTGGAATGCCACACATTTTGAAACATACTCTTGTATGTCTACTTTCATGGTAGGCCGATAGAAGTATGTCCCTACTTCTCGCAAAGTAGCTTGAATGCCTCTATGCCCCACATAGGGAGGAGCATAGGATTCATACATGACTTTCTCAGGAAGGGAGTGGGTAACACATAGACTGTTGCCATGGAGAAGATAACCATTCTGCAAGGTGAATGGTTCTTCTTTCTTCCCCAAGGAAAGGGCTGACATTATGTCTTCAAAGTTAGGGTCAATAGCATTCTCATCTACCATAGTAGATAGATCATTGTGAGTTGCTATAGACACCGCATTCACGCTTGGTCGTTGTGAAAGTGCATCGGCCACTTGATTATGCTTACCAGCAATGTGAGCAATATGAAAATAAAATTGTGCAAGAAACTTTTCCCACCTTAGTATTAGAGCTATTGGTTTCTCTTTTCTTTCTTAAGAAGAGAGGTCCTTAAGTTGTCCATGAAAGGTTGAACTGTTCATTGCAATAGGGTAAGTGAGAGAAAGATCTATTATCTTGTTTGAAAACAACTATAGTCTTAATAATGGAGTATCTCGGGGATTGCCTTTGGCTTAAACATTATTGAGCTACTAGCAATCTCAAAACAGGAACCATAACCGAGCAATGCTAGACCCTCTCCACTAGTCTTGGTAATCAATGGTATCTAAACCATGGGTCGGCAACTGTGTACCTTGAACTAAGTCCTTTTCAACCAAGATAATAGATCCTTGTCCCACTTACCCTATTGCAATGAACAGGTCCAACCTTTCATGGAAAACTTAAGGACCTCTCTTCTTAAGCAAGAAAAGAGAAACCAATAGCTCTAATACTAAGGTAAGAAAACTTTCTTTCACAATTTTATTTTCATATTGCTGACATTGTTGGTAAGCATAGTCAAGCGTCAATGTGGTGTCTATAGCAACTCACAATGATCTATCTACTATGGTAGATGAGTATGCTATTGCCCTTGAATTTTAAGACATAATGTCAACTCTTGCCTTGGGGAAGAAAAATGAACCATTCACCTTACAGGATGGTTATATTCTCCATGGAAATAGGCTATGTGTTACCCACTCTCTTCATGAGAAAGTCATGTATGAATCCCATGCTCCTCCCTATGTGAGGAATAGAGGCATTCAACCTACTCTTCAAGGAATAGAGACATACTTCTATTGACCTACCATGAAAGTAGACATACAAGACTATGTTTCAAAATGTGTGGTATGCAAAAAGATCAAGTATGATAGAGGGAAGTAACCTAGATTACTCCAGCAATTGGCAATCCCTAATTCACCATGGGAGAGTATATCCATGTATTTTATCTTTGGATTACCCAAGTATATCCATGGGAATACAGCAATATGGAAAATAGTAGACATGTTTAGAAAGCAAGCACACTTTATTCCTGTCAAAAAGACTATTAAGGCACACCAAACGGCAACCCTATTCATATCCCAGATTTTCAAACACCATGGATTTCCAACATCCATCGTGTCAGATAGAGATCCTAGAATGACCAGTAATTTTTGGAAAGGTCTCTTTGAATATCAAATTACAAGATCGAATTTCTCTTCGGCTTATCACCCACAAATCGATGGCCAAAGTGAGATAGCCAATCTTACGATTCTCGATCTACTAAAAAGTTATGTTACAGAAGTAGTTTACCACTCACAATGGAAAAGTACTTATCCCTTGTAGAGTATGCGTACAATAACACTCTCCATACTACTACAGGAAAGGCACCTTTTGAGATCATAGAGAGAAGGCCTAAAAGTCCCTTGCTACTTAAAGTATATGGGAAGATCTTCGCTACCGATGAGTATAGCCATGACCTACAAGAATCTTTCCAAAAGATTAAGGAGGCTATATCCATCTCTCAAAAAAGGAAAAAATCTCCTACTGACAAGCACAGAAGGGACTTAATGTTCAAAGACATTTCCCAAGGCTCGATTTAGAAAAACGGCCGGCAAAAAATTTACTGGCCACCAAAAGTATTATACTAAACTAGCAAAAAGATACTACGGTCCTTTTCAAATCTTGAAGCCAATCAATGACATGGCTTATCAACTCAAGTTGCCCAACCATTGGCTCATACACAATGCTTTTCATGTGAGCCTACTTAAACCCTACAAAGGAGATCCACCAAAAGAACCAATTATTGAAGACCCACCAGAAATTGAAGACCAGGAGAAGATGCTACAATCCAAAGCTATCCTTTGACATGAGGACAAGGTGCTATGGCATGGTTAGATTATCCGATAATATCTTATTAAGTTCAAAAATTATCCTTTTGAAGATGCTAGATGGATGCAAGGAGTACATCTTAAGGATAGTGTGAACCTTGTCAATGCTTACAATGCTACATTAGAGTAAGCGAATGTAGATGTTTCTTTTAAATGATCAACATTTTTGTCTTATAAGACTATGTCCCTTTTTCTTGTCAACAAATTTAAGTAGTATGCATGCTTAGGATCATGTTTGTGATGATGATGTCTCTCAAACACCAAGTCGATATTGTCACTCTACTTTGGGAGAATGAAATGGACTAAAGAGCATACATGCTTGCAGAAGCTACGCCTCCCAAGGACCAAATGGACTAGTCGTACCTCTTGGAATGATGTCGAAGGGTAAAAAGGGATCCTAGAAACATCAACTAATGACTAAGGCTTTATCTCTTCTACCTCATAGTCGAGGACGACTATGATTTCAAGAAAGGGGTAATGTCATAAAATCTAATATCTAACCAATCCAAATGATTTTATCATATTAAAGTGATCATTTAATGTGGAAGAATAAACGGGAACAAGGGTTAGAATATAGACATGTGCTTATGGATCTATCTCAACACGGGGCCAAAGTCAAAGGGTCCAAATGAGAGATGGTTTGTTAAAGAACTAGACATTAGGAAGAGAATGGGGTGTAGGAGGGCCTCTTTATTTTCCATGAGCTTATGGAGGTGATTAACATTTTGACTAATAGGTGTACACCATGTGTGCAAGAATGGTGGGTGTGTAAGAGATGTGTAACAGTGGTCAAAGAATGCACTTTTCCCCCCAAAAAGGAGGTGGATAATTTTATATATTTGGTCTGCCATAAGTTCCACATATGATCTCCGATTGGAGTGCAGATAATAGATTTGCAATCTATGCAATCTAGGCATCGAGCTCTTTCGGTAGATATGTTACATGATATGTTTTTACCCGCTAGATTTTAAATTCCATTTTGGGGGGGAACTTTGAATTCAAATAAACTAGCCGTTTTGCCTGTTTGAATTCAAAAGCTGTCCTTTGATTACTTTCTTAATACTAAAGGTTTGACTTCCTAAAACTGCCAAATAAAGAGGCCCTACTAGATCCATTCTCTTCCTAATGAATGGAGCTTAAATACCTTAGGGTTAGCTTCATTAAAGACCTCCAATGGTTGGTGTAAAAGTCCTTAGACCTTAGGTTAAAGCTAGGCCTATGCTTGAGGTGCTTGATAATTAAAAGTGCATGAGATGCTTGAAACCTAAGGTGCATGCTTGAAGGTAGGCATGTGATTGAAGTCAAATTCAATCCCTACAAGGAGGGGGCGAGCCCTTGAGGCTAGGGGCATGAGAGAGAAAGAGAGAGTACATGCACTAACCCACCCTATGCTTGATGACTAAGGTGCTTGAGGTGCGTCAGTATGTAGGGGGCCAAGCTGGTTGGGTCTTGAAAGTCAACATACATGCCTACAAAGGAGGGGATGAACCACAAAAGTAGGGGATGAGGTTGAATGCCTTCTCTCCCCCCAAAGGGCACCCCTTTCTCAAGAGGCAAAAGGGACACATGTCAAGCCCCTACTAGGTTGCCCTCAAAGTGTGCTCAAAGCCTATTGGTTGACCCTTAGAGAGGTCCAATGAGGATTTAGCTAATTAAATTTATTGATTGCACATTTATCAAGCCCTCTCTCTCAAAGGGGAAAGGAGGACACTAGTCCAAAGACTACCTCTACTGTTTGACTTGACCCACACTTGTGATTGGCTAGGCTTGAGAGAGCCAATGAGTTTCATGCATGAGCAAAGAGGGGGTCGACCCAAGCAAAGAGGGGGCTTGCTTGCAAGGTATACTCTCTCCCACACACTCACACACACTCTCATTGTGTGAAGTGCCAAGTGCAAGAACTCCATTTCCTTCTCCAAGCTTGTTGAGAAGTTGAGAGATGACACCAACACTCTTGGCTATGGAATGCAAATCCAACCAAGAGCCATGCTTGCTTGCCATCTTCTCCATCATCATTACTATACTATATATTATGCTATGCTAAGCAAGAAGAGTAATGATAAGTGAGGAACTATTTCTTTCTCATATGAATGTTTCTTCTTCCTCTTCTCTACCCTCATTCCCCGCTAGATCTCTCCACCTTTAAACGTGTTTGAGGTCTTGGGACTGAGGTCGGGGATGGTTAATGATTTTACAAAGGTTATGTTATGCTTGTGATGCATGAAGTTTTCCATCTTCATTGCATCACCTAGGTCTCAAGGAAACCAAAGATTGTATTGTATCAAGTCTCTCTTTATGGGAGAATCTATAATAAAAAGCCTATTGAAGGGGGGACCGGATCCACATAAATCCGGTCCTCAACTATTGTCAAGTTCTCTAACTCTCTCTCTTGCAAAAGTGTTGTTCATGGAAATTTAATTGATTATAATGGTTGTGTTTCTACTCCTAATTAAATTCACCCTCTATGTTCTTAAAGTAGTCTCATAAAAATGCTCACTCTAGTTCTCTTAATTCCGCTGTTCTTAAAGTTCATAGGCCATTTTCATTACAGGCATATACAACGCTGGACATTTGTTTTTTATTCCACGACTATCGAAAAATGCTAAGTTCATGAGACATGTACTCCCTATAACATTTAATGCAGTAGTAACTTGTGTGTAGCGGAAATTGATAACATAGTGAGCATTTGATTAAGAACAAGTTCCTAATGAGCATAGAGAGAGTACTTATTTTTGAGAAAGCAACATAGCAATTTACACCTAGCTAATTCAACATTGAAAATACTTGAAAAAAGAAAGAATAGAACAATTGAATATAGTTGAGGACCGATTTTACATGGAGCCGGTTCCCCCTCCATAAAGGCTTTGTGTTATAGCTTCTCCCATCAAAGGAGACTTTTGTACATTACTATCTTTGTGTTCCTTGACAAAACTAGTTGATACAATGAAGATGGAAGCTTCATGCACCAAATTATGCTTGGAAAACACACCTAGTGTCCCTAGCCTCAGTCTCAAGACCTCACACACCTTAAAAAATGGTGAGAGCTAGCAGGGAATGAGGATATATTGAGAGGAAGAAGATGTATCTTACAAGAAACAAGTATTCTCCTCATATAGTCACTCTAACATGATAGCTTAGATTAGTAATTAGCATGGTAGAAGAGATGAGCATGCTATTGAAGCTTGGCTCTTGGTTGGATTTGCATTCCATAGCCAAGAGTTGTTGGTGTAGGCCTGTACTTCTCAATGCTTGGAGAAGGAGATGGAGTTCTTCTCAACACATAATTTGTGTGTGTGTAGCAAAGTGTGTAAGACTAAAAATGCCAAGCTTTCTCTCTCTTGGTCAACCCCTCTTGCTTTTTGCTCATGATGGCCTCTCATTGGCTCCTGCAAAGCTTAACCAATCAAAAACTAGAAGCACAATTGATAGCCTTATGACACATGTCCCCCTTTCCCCTTTTGTGAGAGCTTTAGGTAATTAAATAATTCATGTAAACTCTCATTGGACCTTTTTGTCTTTTGGCCAATAGGAACCAGGCAAGCCATTGGGATGCATCATTGGACCCCTTGGTAGACTGTCCAATAGTCTTGTAGGGAGCTTAATTTCTATTGGTTCTTTTATCAAGCATTTTTAAATTGATTATACTAAATTTATTCTAGCCTAATTCTCATTGGTCCACCTATATGGCTATCCAATAGGATTTGAGGGGAGATTGGGAGCAACTGGCTAGGAGCCTGAGATGTGTCTAGTATTCCCTTTGTGTAAAGGGGGAGCTTTGGACTGTGTGTATGTGTCTCTCTCATCCCCTACAATAAGGCCTTCTTCTTAGGGATGTGGGAAGACTTTTTAGTCTTTCCATGACCATCCAATATTTCCCCTACTTTGGCCTTTGGACAGTATAATTAAAATTAAAAACTTTATCCTATGGAAGTCTTAATGGGGTTGAAACTTAGGTCTTTTAAGCCCCATTGAAGCACATTGCTCTTTTGCAGATTGTCCCCCTTTAGATCCCTATTTTCCCTCCTTTGGATCCCTGATAGAGACCGGTCTGGCAGCCTTACCAATATTCTAGCTTGTACTCCCCTGGTACTTCCCCATATTAAATAATCAGTTTAACATGATAAAATAATTTGGGAGTATTAGATATTAGTTTTTATGACATTACCTCTCTCTTGAAATCATAGTCCTCTTGAGCTATGAGGTAGAGAAGATAAAGCCTAGTCATTAGCCTGCTTGCTAGCGGGTAGACTCGATCCCTATTTTACCCTACGACACTGTTCCAGAATGGATGACTTATCCATTTGGTGCTTGAGAGCGTTAGCTGCCGCAAGTATGTCTGCACATTAGTCCGTATCAATCTTCCATAGTTGAGCGACAAGCTCTACTTGGTTTTCGGGAGATGTCGTCTCCACAAACATGATCCTAAGCATGCATACTCATTGACATTTGTGCAAAATAAAGAAAAAGAGAGTTTTATAAGACTAAAACTTTGTTCATTTAAACATATTCATATTTGCTTACTCTAGGGAATCATTGTAAGCATGGACAAGGTTTAGGTTATCCTTTAATTGTATGCCTTGCATCCATCTAGCATCTTCAAAAGGATAATTTTTAAACTTGATAAGATATCATCGAATAGTCTTACCACCTCATAATACCTTGTCTTCATGTCGAAGAATGGACTCGGGCTGCAAAATCTCTTCTTGGTCCTTGATCTCCGGTGGGTCTTCAATAATTGCTTCTTGAGGTGGCTCTCCTTTGTAAGGCTTTAGACGGCTCACGTGGAAAGCATTGTGTATGAGCCAATGGATGGGCAGCTTGAGTTGATAGGCCATCTCATTGATTGGCATAAGAATCTGAAAGAGACCATAGTACCTTTTTGCTAGCTGAGCATAGTACTTTTGGTGTCCCATAAGATTCTTGCCCATTGAGAGATAGATATAACATCTTTAATCTTTTGGAAATATTCTTGCAGGTCTCGGCTATATACATCTGCAGCAATGAAGATCTTCCCATGTACCTTGAGTAGCATAGGACTTTTTGATCTTCCCTCTATCATCTCAAAAGATGCTTTTCCCGTGGAAGTATGTACAGTGTTATGGTCAGCATACTCCACTAAGGGTAAGTACTTCTCCCACTGGGATTTTTGATCTACTTCTGTGACATAAGCATTTAGTAGATCAAACCTTGTACCTAAATTCTCAAAGATACCCTTCCAAAAATTACTGATCATTCTAGGATCTCTATTCGACACTATAGACATTGGCAAGCCATGGTATTTGAAGATTTGTGATATAAAGAGGGTTGCTTCCACGAGTCTAGAGCATGTAGAACTGCTAAGAGTTCCGTCTCATATATGCCTAGAGCTTGCTCAACAGGGTCGAGGCTTCGACTTTCATAGGCTATGGTGTGCCCTTCTTGGAGCAAAACAGCTCCAAGGCAATCACCACAAGTGTTGCATTGGACCTCAAATGGCTTTGAGAGATTGGGCAGTGTAAGCACAAATTGATAGATAAGCTTCTCTTTAAGCCTTTTGAAAGCATTGTTCTCCTTGGTGGACCATATATACCTAACGTTTTTCTTTGTTAGGTCATGTAATGGTCCCGCAATTTGTGAGAACTTTTCTATGAATCGTCTATAGTATGCACACATACCTATAAAGCTTCTTAATTCATGCAGATTCCTTGGATTAGGCCATCCTTTTATTACCTCTAACTTTGATGGATCCATTTGGATGTCATCTTGAGAGATAATGTGACCTAAATACTAAATCTCTTGTAAGAAAAATTCACTTTTCTTTCGATTTATATAAAGCTTATTCTCTCATAAAACTTGAAATATTACCTAGAGGTGTTGCTTGTGTTCGTCTAATGAATTGGACTAGATGATTATATCATCAAAGAATACTCCAGTAAAGGTTCGATGAGGCCTGAATAACTTCTCCATCAAGCGGTTAAATGTGGCTAGTGCATTGGTCAAGCCAAAAGGCATGACAATGTACTCGTAAATACCAAACGTAGTTCAAAATGTGGTCTTTACAATGTCTTGATCAACTATCCTTATTTGATGGTAGCCACTTGTTAGGTCAATCCTACTGAAGTAGGTCGACCCCTGTAGCTTATCAAATAGGTCTTCTACTGGTGGAACGGGAAACCTATTCTTGATAGTGATTCTATTTAGTGCTCGATAGTTGACACACATAAAATATGTGCCATCTTTCTTTTGCACTAATAACACTGGTGAAAAAAATGGAGATGAGCTAGGCCTAACCATGCCTTTCTCAACTAACTCATGCACTTGCCGCATAATCTCCCCTTTAAGAAACTCTATAAGGAGGTTTATTAGGCGGTGAGCTTCGTGGAAGAAGCTCAATTGCAAGGTCGTCATCCTCTCATTTGGGAGGTAGATCACAAGAGACGTCGTCAATAAAAACATCTTGGAACCCCTTGAGGAACTTGGATAACTCTAATTCCTTTTGATTGCTTATATCTTCTTTTGCTAAAACATTAGGTTCATATTGAGAATCTTTAACAAAAATAATGCACATGGAAATAGAGCTCTTTATTGACTTATTGAAAGCTTGCTTATGATAATAGGTATGGTACTACCCAACTCCTTAGCATCTATGTACATATCTTTTTTCCTGAAACTAAAGTAGATTTGCCTTTCATGGAATTTAACATTGGCAGCCATGCGATCAAACCATGGTGCCCCTAGGATTACATCCTCATGCTTGAGAGGAGAGATGAAGAAATCATCCTTGTCCACATAGCTTTGGACATGGAGTATCAATTTACCAATTAAGGGAACGACTGAGGATTCTTGCCCCTTGAAAGCACCATCAACAGGTAGGAAATATCCCATCTCACAGACTTGGATGACTAGCTTGGTGGCCAACTTTGTGGATATGAAATTGTGAGTAGAAAAACGATCAAGATGAAAGCATCATGTTCTCTTACCTTTCCCCAAGCATGGCATAGAGGAGATCCTTTGTGATGAGCATCCTCTTCTTGAATTTCGACCAAGTAGCTCTAAGAGGCTCATTAGATGTATTCTTGTGGGGTGTTAGCAGCAAGCTAACTCCGATACCATTTTTGGAGCTCTCATTGTAAAAAAACTTCTTATTTTGATAAATAGGAAATATTGTAGGTTTTATTTTACAGATAAACTTTGTAATTGATGAGCCGGGGCTACAAGATTCCAGATTGTATCAACCTGTCTTTACCCATCTTTAGTTAGAGCTCCCAGATTATTAGTTTTGACCACCAAAAACCTTGGCCAAGGCATAAAAGCCAATTTTTGTAAGTTATTTTCAAGTTTTGGATAATGAAATACACAGTGTGAGCTAATGGCACTCACTTCTCTCCTTCTCGTGCTTTCTACTCCCTCTCTGGTTGTCACATTGCAGTCGCGTCTGTTGCGTTGCAACCACAGGTAAGAGCTCTACGCATTGACGTAACATTTCATGATATTTTGTAGCTTTTGGCATCGCCGATCCGTGTCTTAGTTTCATCATAAGTAGGAATTTACACTTCAAAATCAAAAACTAAGTATAGGCATAGTATTGGGGCATCATTTGCTAAGCATTTAGATGCATTCTGGGTTGAAAACAACTAGGTCAAAAATCCACTCCTGTTAATAATCGCGATTTTTTACACTTGACCTAAAGTGGGATTTGAGACCATAAGCATGTGTGCTTAGGTCTTATAAACTTCTCCTAGAATATTCATTACATTTAGATGTCATTTGATGCTGTAACGGTCCACGGATATGATTTGTTTATTGATGAGCGATTGACTTTTGATGATTTCAGTCACTTGAGTGTAGCTTGAGTTTGATGCGAGTTGTTTGCTATTTTCTGAGATATTGAAAACCTCTTGTAGCCTCTATGCACTAGTCGAGTCAGCTTTGTCCCATGGATTGATAATTCAATCGTGGTTCTTTCTAAATCTGCAGTAAGATAGGAGTCAGGTAGACACCCGTCCCACATTTGGCACCGTTGCCGGGGATCAAAGAGACCTAAACTAGGGAAAAACACGAGTGTTTTGTGAAGTTACCCTTTAACTTCCTCTAGGATCTCTTAGATTAGAAACTTTCTTTTTAGAAACCGCATAGCTTAAGATTGTCTTCTTTTGTTGTGTAGAGGTAGCTTGGAAGTAATCGTACTTGCTGAGTGCCTTTATGATTGTAGGAATGTCGAACTAGGATAGGATTTTGAGAATGATTGATGGACGAGACAAGTCTTAAGATCAAGGCTCAAAAAACCATAAAAAACAAGAAAACGAGTGTTTGTGGACACTTTCCACAACCCCATTGTAGTAGAACCTAGGAGTAGGGTGAGTAGAATCCGAGGTGGATTTCAAAACATTGCTCTCTCTGAAGAATCATTGTAAGTTGTTATTTGAAGTTGCGAAATTTCAGGTCTACGGCTAGAAAGAGCATGAAAAGACTGCCAATCATTCAATCCAATTGGAGAGTATGCTTAAAAGTTGTATGAACCAGTGGCTAAGCTTAAGGACACATTGAGGTAAAAATTTCAAGAGTTTGTAAAAACTCAGATTATTTACTTTTTCTTGACATTTTAGGTTCATAGGCTTAAAATAGCTCATGAAAAGACTGCCCATTGAAAAAGTGCAAAAAAGTGTTCATTTTGAACCTAAAGTAAATAATTGCGATTATTTACTTTCAACTCAAAACTGACCAAGGTTGATACCAGTGACTCATTGCATGTGTACAAACAACGTTTGTAAAGGCACATAGAATTTGGATCACCAAATTGACCAAAAACTGGGTAAAAACTAAAGTCTGTACTGACTTTCGAGAACTTGAGTGTAAATTGGAGTAAATTTTGTTCAAACTCAATGAAACTTGATTCATAGGCTTATATTGATGTGATAGACATGTGTACATGCTCAATTGACCAAAAAAGATGCAAAAATTTGCCAGATGTAAATAATCATGATTATTTATATCTGTCCCATTTTTCTACTTTTTTGACCAAGTTAGCATACCAATAGCTTTACCATGTTGTAATAAGGCCATAAACCAAATTTGGTAAGATTTGGATCATCAAATTGAAAATTGTGACCAAATTTGAAAAGTCAGTGCGCGGACACAAAACTGATGACCATTGGAACAAAAATTATCCGAACTTGATGAAACTTGGCTAGGGTGCTTAAGTTGAGATACTTAACAAGCTTGTGTCAAGATTGGGACAAAAACTTGCAAAAAATTAGATGGAGTAAATAATCACGACTATTTACATCTGCTTCAAAAATTGATAATCTTGCACATTTGAGTATACAACAAGGTCAAGAATAACAAGTAGACCACACAAATGAATTTTGGTGAAATTTGGATCACAAAAGTGAGACTTAATCTAGATTCTTGGAATCGGAGTCTACGGACATGAGACAATTAATAAACTTGAACAGATTTTGTCCAAACTTAGTGCAAAAAACTGAGAAAAGTAAATAATCGTGATTATTTACTACTGCTACACAGAGACACCATTTTTGACTTTTGAACTTGTATAGTGTTAGACCAACATAATACAAGGCCACCGAGAAATTTTGAGTTCAATCAGATCCAAATTGGTACATATTCACTCAGTTTTTAGGTGCCAAATTAGTCCTTTTTTTTTTTCCAAAAGTGGAATCTGAAAGTCTCAATTGCTGACCCCCATAGCTCGATTTGAAGTGATCCACATAGATCAATCACAATAGTTAGCAAAAACTACACGATCTTTGTGAAAAAATAGCTAACTTGATCAAAAGTGATACCGGAATCAGGTTGCAGACAAGGAATCGACAGCTTGATAGAAGTTGCAATCCAGTCAAGTGAAAAAGTTTGATAACAATTCAATCAGACGGTAAGTACTCTATCCAAGGCATATTTGGAGAAACCTCCAATAGAGTATCCACCAAAGAGAGTGTGAATCAAGGCAATCCCTTGCACACTATCCTAGAAGAAGTCTCAGACACCTTTTCAGATTCAACATCTGAAATGTCTTCCTATTCGACTCACTTAGAAACCGGAATGACAATGCACTATAAGCATATACTCTCTTTTTATAAGACTAATCACCATGGAGCTCAGGTTTATTTGGATCCTAACAAAGAGTATGCTATTTACATTGATGACCATGGTATTGAGTTCAAAGAAGAGATAAGGGCAAACAAATAAGGAAAAATGTACATGGATAGAAATGGAACTCAATATTTACAAGTCAAAAACCCTACGTGATAGAAAAATGAGGGTTGAAAGTAAACACCATAATTCCAGATATGGAAACAAAAGAAGGACCACAAACTTTAGAATTCGAGGGATACGATCAAGTTGATTTGAAGCCTTTGAAACGGCTTAGTACAGACAATCCTAGGATCGGAATCTATTGTTGGGAGGATAGAAACGTCAAGGATCTTCTGTGGAGTTTGCATGCCTAATCAGGACAATTAACACCCATGAAGATCATTCATATCTTCAAGATCAAAGATCAGGGTTCAACAAATCTACCAACCTACCTATGTAGGGATTGTTATAACAACAACTTTGTTATGATGACTCTTGAGGAGGTGGAATAAACCAAATACCAAGGATACTCCATAAGGGATTGGATATTGGGCCAAGGACCATAAACTATTCCAAGAGAAGAACACCGTGAGAGATCTTTTGAGAGTAATGTTAAGAAACCAGAAACCACCTCATCACGAAGAAAACCGGGTGACACTAAAGCCAGTCCAAGGCTACATGAGTCACTATTTTCAATAGAATGGTTTGAAGGACTTGGAACGGGAACAACTGCCAGGAGACCGGGAGTTGAACCAAAAAGACGTGTCAGACTAGCTGATTTTCAGAAATGGGTCCAAAAATACAATGGATCTGGGGATCCCTATGACCACTTAGCAAGCTTTAAGCAAGTGATAAGAGCAGAACGCATATTTAATTTCCATACTCAATTTGAGGGGTTTGAATGACATTAGAAGGAAAAGAATTAACATGGTTCCAAAACATTCCACCAAGGTTGATCATGGATTTAAATACATTAGCTCAAGGACTTGTAGCTGCGTATTCCAAAACGGGGATCAAACACAGTAGCTCAAATCTACAGCTTTAAACAGAAACAAGGTGAGTCTGTTAGGGATTGTGCAACTCAAACAAAACAATACATTGCCAGTGTAAGGTCTCTGACCCCAACCAAAAAGAGCACCCTTGTACCATGAAATGATCATAATGGAAAAAAGTTACTATTTTTAGCAGTTTTCCGAATTCTGTCAGTGCCATGATGTTTAAAATGTCATAAAGCTTCGAAATGTGAATTAAAATAAATTTTGTGAAAATTTTCTAAAAATAGTAAGTTTTTGGTTACCCGAACCGTCCAGTCTCGACCGTCTCGAAAATCTGCACCCGTACCCCGAATTTGAAAAAAATGCATTTTCGGACCCCGAGGGGGGGGGGGGGGGGCTGCTAAATATGGCAGGTCCCAGCCCACTCTAGACCTGCTTTAACAGCTAGGGGGTGCCCTCTTGCTTTGTGGGAGTCTTGGGGAAGCTGCCAAGCCTGCAACTCAGTGTGAGAGTCAGTTTATTGAGCCAACTGGACACTTGGTGGGTAGGCAACTGGACTTGCCATGCTTAACTGGAGAAGCTCCCAAATGCATTTAGCAACCCAGATCGATTTTCAGCTTGAGGAGGCCTATTTAAAGACCTGCACATACACACACACACACACACATATATGCTCACACACACAGTGCACACACACACACCTACACACACTTTGGGAAGGTGCTGCCAGAACACACACCTTTTGAAGGAGAAGCAAGGAGGGAGGTGCTGTCGAATTCTCGCTTCAAGAAGCTCGATTAGATCAGAGAATCGAGAGGATTATCAGCCCTTAATCACGGTAACCACGGTTTAATTAATGCTTTCTGCAAATCCTTTTCATTATCGCCTAAATTTCTCGTCTATTATGCTTATTCCTAGTCGTAATTCTCTATAATTACTCTCTAAATTCTCATTAACCATATTCTATTATGTAATCATCATCCCATAGCTGAATTATCAGCCATTCATCACTCTCAATTAATGATTAGAGACTAATTACCAGAATTTTCTCTCTCTAAGCAGTATAGTAATTAATCGATAAGCTAGTAATTGTGTAGATTGATGAGAACCACTCTTTCTATCACGTATTAATATTGTAGCTGATTTAGAGTCATCTCTGTTATGCATTAAAATATAATTAAGGTAAGATTAATCTGTCATTAAGTCTCTAAGAGATGGTTTTTCTCACACCTATGCATGCGGTGACTCTGCACCCTCTAATTGCTAGGAAAGAGATTAATCATACTTAATTCATCTCTCTGATAATTCCGTTAGTGAAATCCTATTATTCTTAATCATGTAAGCCGAGTAATAACCTTTAGAGCCGGTTCCCATAGGATTATGTGCCATCCTTAATGATTGCTTTATGAAAAATCTAGTTCTATCATATAGGAGGGATTAATTAATGTCACTAATCTACCCATTGGACTGTTATGATGCTTGCGAACCTTAGCTTTTTCTCCAAGCTAATCATTTAAAGTAGTGAGAAATGGCCCCCGTTAAGAGGACTCGCTTCGGTGGTGCCCACGATCGCGAGGCAGGAACGAGCAATGTCAACGGGAAGGGGAAGGCTCCCATGGAGGAACAAATACCGGCCATCTCACGGGCCATCGATGAAGAAGGGGAAGAGGTAGATCATATTTTTATTCAAGTTGTTTAAACTAACATTACATACGCTAGTTAGTAATGCTCATATCCCCAAACATGTTGGAAAAATCCGACGGAAACCTCGGCATTGAAAGCATTGTACATTAAGTTCTAAAGTAGGAAGGAAATGATTGATGGGAATGCTGTTTGCAATAGGAAAGAATGTCTGCTAGGGAAAATTTAGCTTGGCATGTTCATTCTATTTCCAATGTTGAATTAGTCATGAACCCCCTCCTGATCACAGGGGCAGAGTTCCTGGTTAAGGGCTCTTGAATCCACGACTGCTGGTTAAGCGGTGGATACCCACGACTGCTGGTCAAGCGGTGGGAACCCACGTCTTGCTTTCTATGCGGTGGGAATGTCCATGTCGTGCTTTCTATGCGGTGGACATACCTAGTTGTATGGGCAGCTAGGCGACAACAAGAGGAGTGAACTCTCGCTGGAGGGGGATGTTGTACCTCTAGAACATTGGAACTTTTATGAATAAGTTTGAGTAGAATTTTTACTAGAATTCTGTCTTGGTGTTGTTTGCAATACTGGTTGAAGGGTTGTTTTAACGAACCATGTGATTCGGAATTAAACAAGGAATATCTATGTTGAACAACCTTTGTGGTAGTAATTAGGTCACACGAGGAAGTGTGAGTGTGGGGGTGGAAAGTGGGGGCTTGGCTCGGGTTGCCAATGCCTACGAGATGGGTGGTCCCGATTGGTCGGGAACTCTCTGTCCCCATAATGCTTACTCGATATTAGTATTACTCATTACCCTAGAGCGTCGAATCCTCGAGAGTACGTGCCTCTGAAACATGGGGAAAAAGGCACTCGGGGTTTCTCTCCTCTTGGAAGGTGGGTCTTAGGATCGGTAGATAGTTAAGTACGCTTCCCCTGCGAGGTGGAGCTAGATCTCGTTGCTAGTAGGCTCGAACTCGACTCACTTTGTGATGAGAGATCGTCCGCTAGTTGAACCCTAAACCATTTTGTTTGCTTCCGCTATAGATCTAGTGGCCACCAGGTTTACCATCAGATCCGTTGTCTGATACAACGGGGTGGGGACCTCACAGCCAGAGCCAAGAGCTAGAGATACCTGCAGAAGAACGACTAGTATCATTGTTTCTAGAGGGACTGCTAAACAAAGAACTTCATGCTATACTGTATAACAAGAAGCATACAACCCTAGAGGAGTGTGTGTCAGATCCTATTGATTTAGGAGACAATTGTGATATCTTCAACAAAGAAAATGTCCCTAAAGATAACCAAAGCGAGAAAATAGCATCCACTAAACCAGCTCAAGTGGGAACGACTTCTGCACCACCGCTTTCATCCATAGAAGACATGCTCAAAAGGATGAATGACATGATGAATAACATGCAAAAAGCACCTATGAGAGGACCATAACAAGGGATACTCAACATGGACAACCAATTAGGCCGTAAAAATGGTGTGCAATCGAGGATAAATGGAACAACCATGAGACCAATGAGTGCTATTACCGACCAAAATATGATGGGAATGTTCATTACGTGACTATGAGGCCACAAGGACAACCCATGTACAAATATCAGCCTAACATGGCCCAGCTCAAAGGCCACCGATGGGTATGGAAAGACCTTAACCCATATTGGGCCAACAACCTCCATATCCAGGACATAATGCAATGCTTGTAAAGTACATGCATCTAGAAGGAGCCATAGATGAACAAGCACTAGTGCCTGTTACACCCTATGCTGAGCCTAGTCCATCTACAATAATGGTAGAAGGAGATTGATATAATTCACATCCACCACCAATGGAAGAACCTGTGACTTATGCTACACCAAAGCTTGCACCAATGTACTATGTGGCTAATCAAGGTGTCATACCTCCTATGATAAGACCCATGATTAAGCCAAGAACTGGAAACTACCATAACTATGGTGTAGATGATCATTTGAAAAATGAATGCCCAGAGCCTGACAAGAACCTCAAGCCAGTTGAAGCTTGAGGTTCTTGTCAAGCTCTGGGCATTCATTTTTGCATTCAATGTTGCAAAAAGGAAGGACACTTCCCGGAAGATTGTCCAAAAAATCCTTTAAACAATGATAAAACAATAGTGAACGTAGTCCACGTGATACCTAGTAGCTAATCTGAGAGTGAACCGTTTGTTCCAATCAAGGTAATCACCAGAGCCCAGGCTAAGAAAAAGAAACATAACTTCTCTAATGATTCAAAAAATACAAAAATTTCTTCTCAAAAGACCAAAAGAAGCTGAAATAAAAGGTATAAGATGAGGAAACAAAAACAAAGGGCTGAAATCGAGGAGAAAGCAAAGAAGCTATTCCATAAAAAGGTGAAAGAAATCGAAACCAAAATCAAGGAAACCACCGTGAAATCTGGAGGATCAATTTTGGTTGACAAAATTTTTGAGCCTATTAATGCAGCCTTGGAAGCCTACCAAGCGGGACTTAAAGCAGGCCAAAACATGAAAAGCAAATGGAAAAACTATCCCTCCCGAGACATGGAAGAAGCTAAGCTTGAATCTTATCAAAATTTGGTAAGAATCACGCAAGAGTTGCTGGAAAATAAAAAATCCAAGCTTGAAAGTATGGCAAAACTTGAGGAGCTTGTGCTAAGAGATAATAAACAAAAATCCGAAGTGGTGGTAGAATCCCACCTTGAAACAAAAGAGCCAGAACTTATAGTGCTGGACAACGAAGATGCCTTAGACGGAATTCCATTCGTAGAAGAAGACTGGCCAGAACACTTATGGGAAAAAGTTAGAGAGATCAATGATGGGAGCCTAACTCTGAAGTCACCTCCTATAGAGGAAGTTTGGTTAGACAATCTACCTCTTGATATGGACATGGATGTACAATCCTTGTATGGGGATTGTGGATCTGAAGCTTCAGGGATGTCTAAACCATTGACCTTGAAAACACTACCCTCTTACTTGGGAGATAACGAGGATGAATCCATAGTGTGTAAAACTACTCAAGTAAAAAGAGCAAAACAGACCCTAGAAGTAGACAACATCCATTCAATCATGTCTACACCCATCCAATGTACTCTTACTTTAGGAGAACTATTAAAAATCAGACCATATCTATGGAATGATCTACAGAATACTCTAAAGAAGGTGGGAATAATGGGGCTAATCACAAAAAATTTGGGAAAATTGAAAAACTAAATGGACAACAAAGAGATTCAATCTTCTCCAATGAACAAAGTTGGAGAATACTATGAAGGGGATGAAGGAAACAATGAAATATAATGACATAGAAACCATGGCAATCGTGGATAGTGGGGCAGGCATAGACATAGCCACAAATGCAATATGGGAATCCTAGGGACAACCAACCATTAGACAAACTCGAATGAAATTGCAATTGGTTGATGAACACATTGAAAGACCATTAGGACTGCTTGAAAAAGTGATAGTTAATTCCTGTGGGATTGAATATCAACACACTTTTGCCATAGTATCCTTTGGAAAAAAAACTCAATTACAAAATCATATTGGGAAGACCTTTCATGCGACAAGTAAAACTCATTCAAGATTGGGGAAACAATTATCTGTACTTGAAGCAAGTGGGATCAATAACCAGGGTTAATCTAAAGGATCACACTTATAGAGGTTTCATGAAAACACCCATAAGAGAATTCAATTCAGTCTCTTCGGCTGAAACTAAGCTTCCATCTTGGTTGAACAAAGACATTCCTATTTGGATGTGTGGATCTTCAAAAAACGGGAGCTTAAAACGAGAAGAATGTATCCTAGAAAGGGATTGCACAGGTAAAGCTTATGTACCTGAACCCTTTTCAAAGCATTTGTTTGAGCCATTAGAGTGGACTTCAATTTTAGCGACAATGGATGTATGTGTGAATACGTCTATGCCTACTCAATTTTGCAATGAGGACGGCTATGACATAATTCCCATACAAATGATCTCAACCCTCCACATTGAAGACGCAATTTAGGAATCCAAGGACTTGATGAAAGCTCAACAAGTCTTTTCAGACCTCTACTATGATGCAACAGATGAGTTAGAAGAACACTCAACTACCAGTGATGATTTAGGGTCGAAAAAAGAACATGTGAGAGCCAAGCTACTCATGAAAGGAGGGGAGGAAATGTTTTTTAAATTTCCTAACCAGAAACCAAGAAGACAGAAATGGTATAGATGAAAAAGAGACACTAGAAATTTGAAAGCTAGACCTATGCCATTAGTCTCCAGTAGAACACAGTTCTTGATGCAGAGGATTGTCACTGGCAGATATCATTCAAAGAAAAATCCAAAAACTCAAAAATGTCAAGAAAAACGAGAAAGGAAACTCAAGCAAAACCTAAAAACCAGGACAAGGATTCAACCTTGACAAGAGTTGTATGAAAAAAGAAGTATCAAGAGTTGAAAAAGGATCTAAAGGAGATATATACAACTGAAATGGAAATCACTGAAGAAGATGGTAAAGATGTATTGAGTGTTCTATCCCATGAAAAGAAATATACTCTCCAAGATCAAAGAATCATAGTCGAACAACCTGTTAGAGAACTACAAAAACACGGCGAGTCCTACGAAGGACTTGAAAACACAAAAAAGAAAAATTGAGCTGAACTAGGGGAAGAGCCTAGACCAGCCTACATTGCAAATGACCTTATGGAAGAAGAAGAAGAAGGGCTTTTGTTAAGCTTACTAAAAGAATATCGAGATATCTTTGATTGGTCTTATAAGGATCTCAAGGGTGTTGATGCAAAAATCTGTCAACATGCCATACCCATGAGAGATGATGTGAAACCAAGTAGACAAAGGCCATACATATACAATGAAACAATTTCCATGAAGATCAAAGAAGAGATTGAAAAGCTAAAGGAGGCCGAGTTCATTTATGAAATTGAACACACAGATTGGGTGTCTCCTAGTAGTACCCAAGAAAAATGGAAAATTACAAGTGTGTGTCAACCTCAAGAAAGTAGCTACCATTAGAGACAAGTTTTTCTTCCAATCACTGAGCATGTTTTAGAACGAGTTGCAGGTAAAGAGGCTTACAAAATTTTAGATGGCTTTTCAGGATACAATCAACTTTTGGTTGACCCAAAAGATCAGTATAAAACTGCCTTTGCAACGGAATGAGGTATTTTTGCCTATCGGGTTATGCCTTTTGGGTTAACTAATGCGCCTGCCACCTTTCAAAGATTGATGAGCCATGCTTTTAAGAATATCTTAGGAAATTCTTGGAAGTATATATGGATGATCTATGCGTACATTCATCAATCCGAGCTGATCATTTTGAACACCTCAAAAAGGTATTCAAAAATTGTAGACTTTATAGGATTTGCTTAAATCGTGAGATGTGCACATTCATGGGTAGACAAGGAAAAATTCTTGGACATATAGTGTCTAAAAATGGCATAGCTACTGATATGGACAAAATTCATGTTATTGTTGACTTGTCTAGATCGACAATAGTCAAGGGGGTTCAAGCCTTCATGGGGCATTGTGGATATTACAAACGGTTCATTTATATGTACGCTATAATTGTAAAACCCATGTATAGCTTGATTACACACTTTGAATGGACTGATGCGTGTGAAGAATCCTTCATGAAGCTTAAGCAAGCTCTCACTTTAGCTCCAATATTGAAAGCACCAGATTGGAGTAAGATATTCCACATACATGTAGATGCTTCCATTTTTGCCATCGGGTGTATACTAGCTCTACCAGGAGATGAAAAAATTGATTTTTCTTTTTCTTATGTTAGCCGACAGTTGAATATGGCAGAAAAGAATTATACCACCACCGAAAGGGAAGGATTAGGAATGATCTATGCCGGCTAAGTTCTCAAACTCACTTGGCTTGCTCCGAGATTGATGTCGTGAGCCCTCAGATTCAAGAGCCAATGCAATAACCTCTTTCTCTCATAAAGCTTGTGCTCTCCTTTTTGCATTATAGCATTGCGTTGTTTCATGATGCTCACCTTGCATTGATTTTATTAGTATCTCCAAAGTTATAAAAAGCTCTGAGAAGCTCTTTTGCTCATTGTGGAGATTCCATAAAGCTTCTTATCATAGAAAATGATTTCTTAGCTTCCTAACATTGAGCCTTGGCTCTCAAGATTGCGGGATATCGGTGTTGGGACGTCGATGTTGAATCTGATACAAGCTAAATGTGCATGGATGTGTGCATGTAGGAAGAGTGTCTTGAGAGCAGACGAGATAGATGTTTGTTTGGAGGAGCTATAAAGTGAGATTAACCTTACTCACTCCTTATTGTTCTATATTATCCAATAGAATAAAGTGACTTGCATTAGCGGGTTACGATGATGGGTATGTGGTTGGGGTTACGGCCATGTTGGCCCTTTACCCCTACAATGTGGGGATACATTTGTTGTCAAGTATTGGGTGAATTTCTCTAGCAAAGCTAATAATGTCGTGATGTGTTGCATTTGTTGTTAAGTATTGTAGTGATTGTCATGGTTCTCAAGCAAAACTAGCAATGTTATGTTGGGCTGCATTTGTTATCAAGCATGCTACTGATGGTCAGATTCTTAAACAAAGCTAACAATGTTGTGCTGGGTTGCATTTTTTGTTTGTCATCTGAAGATTTCTTAACTTGAGTAGTTCACTTTGATAACACCGCCTATCACCATTGGAGTGATGAATGCATGCACTTGAGATACGCACACTTCTTGAAGGTGCGGTGGCTACATGGTTGTACATCAAAGCGATCGGGTCAAGTCTAATTGGATTTGATTGAAAAAATTGTTAATTCAAAGCTTTGTCCATGAGAATGTGAGATAAAAAACATGACTAGTCACTTGATTGCAGATAACCTACCAGGGGCTGGCTACGATGAGTACAACACAAGTTTTGGGGTTGAAGAGTGGGATTGATCAAGACAGATAAGGGCAACGAGATGACGTGGTAGTGACAACACACACGATGGGAAATTATAAAGAGAGGAGGCTCCCTACATTTTCTTTTGGTTGAAAAGTGTTGGAATATATTAAAAGGGAGAAAAAAGTACAACCTTGCCTCACAGGTAGGGAGAGAGGCATCCCAAAACAAAGAAAAATTACAACTATAGACATGAATCTGTCATAACGAGTCTTTCCCTAGAATAGAACTTCAACATAAGTTCTTTCGAGCATTGCCATTTATGGCTCCTTTGAATAGAATATAGGGGCCAATGATATACATCCTCCATTTTAGTCAGACATGAAAGAGATTTTGTTTTGAGTTGATAAGCAAATTCCATAGCATTCTCTTCCTTTTTTAGTTGAAATAGTGCTTCATTCCTTTGAGTCTAGCAGGCCCATATGTAGGCAAATCTCCACATATTCCATAGAGGAATATCTAATTTGATACAATCACCTATAATGAGCTCCTGGGTAGAGAATTTTTGAGGATGTAGTTCTTTACATCATCTACTAAGCACTTCAATATTTTTTGAATTAGTTGGACACTCCACAAAGAGATGAATGATGTCTACAGAAGCTCCACATCTGCGGCACTTGCCATCTCCCTTTTTGGCTTTGAAAGCTTTTTGAGCCGTCCACACACCTTGGTGCAAAATAAGCCAATCCAAAAAGCTATGTTTGACTGGGATTGCAAATCCCCATAGGCATGTAAATATATAGATCCACTGCTTTGCTCCAAAATTGAGCTTCCACTTTTTATTAAGCTTTCTCATGAGCTCCTCATCAAAATCTAAGATGTTTAAAAAGTTTCTGTAAGATCTCCTTCCAATATCTGCCATAAAAGTTTTTTTTACAGTGAATCAGATTAGATTTATCTTGAAGAGCCTGGAGGTCTTTTAACCTGCACAAAATTTCATTTAAATAGCCAATAGTTAAATTAAAATGGTTAGTGAGTTGATCTTGTGTGAGCCAGGTGATGCGTGTTTATTATGACCCCTCTTAAAACCACAAATTTGGCATTGCTAGCAACCAAAAGGAAGAAGGTCCTCTCACCAAGAAGGCTCTAGTGCATGAATAACAATGTTGGGTGTTACCACAAAGTCATCTTGGTAATGATCATAATTAGCAAGGCAAAAGTGTTTCCTAGATGTGACCACCTAAGCTTGCACCGCTAAGGATTACAACAGCGAGTAGAATGATCACAGCAAGAAGTGTGAAGCAATGGAGCAACAAGAGTGAACCTTGCTCACTAGAAGGGTTTTTTGGCACTTAAGGTTTGGCTAAACCTTATACAAACTCAAGAAATAAAAATAAAATAAGTTTTGATAGTGGATCTATTACTAGGAAAATGCCCATTTTTGGCAAGGGATTTTGGCATGGTTTTGGCACACGGATGAGCTTCATATGGGAAGGAGTCCTAAACAAAGTTGAAACCCATAGAAGAAGGGAACTTGCAGTTGGTTTCACCTATGGTATAAGTGAAACTTGAAGGGCCAAGTGGTGAAATCCACTACCTAGGTATTTCATATTAGGTAATTGCCATGTGTACATAATATCTACTAGTCTTACAAATAAGATGCCTTAGTGACATCATGGGCCCATGGGGCCTCTTGAGGTGTCATCACACATGTGATGCATAATGAAGAAGTCCAAAAGGAGGATCATGCGTGGTGGGTCACCTCACTTTTGGCTCATAAGGAAAAGAGGCAAATGCCAAGCCAATTTTCTTCAATTTTCTCCATTTTCTTGAGGGAAATGATTCCCCCACCCCCCAAAGGTCACCCTAGACCCCCCTCCACGCCCTCTCTTTGTCCTCTATCAACAAAATTCAAGCAAAGCAAGTGGGGCCCCATATTGGAGCCATTTGTGGTGGAAAAAGTCTTTTTTTTTTGTCATATTCATCACCTAGTCTTTCTCCCTTTCACCCTAGCCACCTTCTTGCTCACACACAAACTTAACATTATTCAAAATTCTATCATTTTCTATTCCTAATTAGTCCTCTCAAGCTTCCATGGATGCACTTCATATTCCTCCTCTTACTAGTGTGTGTATGCACTAGTTAATTACACACACTATCACTAAAATCCTACACATATTGAGGATCCATAATGGATTTCTATTCTCTATTATAACCTCTACCTAATTCCATCAAAATCAGCCACAAAAAACCTTAAAACAACTCCATAGCTTCACCCCTCTCCACCCAATTCTCATTCATCCTCACACACATGTATCTATCCCTCTAAGTATGGTCCATTCCTCTCTCCTTTTTGCCACAATTTGTGAGATAGGTGCTAGTCATTCCACAACCTCCAAAGAAGAAGGTGAATTGCTGCAAATAATGACCAAGAATCAACCTCTCAAGTGACAAGGTGAAGCCTAAAGGTGAAGGCATCAAGAAGGTCAAGGTGGTGGCTCCCAGGGCATCCCAATTTGTCCACCAATTCAAGCCCTTTAATTGTAATTTTCACTAATTGTAATGGGGTGAGGGCTCTTTGTGCACCTCTAGGCTACCATCGTTTTGGCAGGGTGATAGTGTTTACATTTCCATGATTGTAGCTAGCATGCTTGATTTGTGTGTATGCTTTGTGTGTGTAATCACTCCCTTGGTGGAGGTGTGAAGGTTTTCCATTTGATTTCCCCTTAATCAATGATTAATGCTCAAGTTTTATTTTGTTGTGATGAATGCATTTACATTGGTGTGGGTGCGTGTAGCAAGTTTTGTTAAGGCTTGATCAAGGAAATCCTAGTTATACGTGTTTCATCCTTCTCCCACATCCATTATCAAGCACATTTATTCCCCACTTTCTCTTCTCTTTCCTTTCTCCCTTCTCCTTCCTCTCCCCGTCACCCTCATACGTATATTTGCTCCCATAATTGCAACCATTCGTACGGTTAGCCAAGAGAGTTTTGGAAATAGACACCCCTTCAAACCTCTCACTCGAATAATTCATTCCTTGGATCCTTGTTGGTGGCTCTTTTCCTCTCTCTCTCTCTCTCTCTCTCTCTCTCTCTCTCTCTCTCCATTAAGGTTGGTTGAAGGTGTGTGTGAGCACAACTCCTTCCATATGCTCAAGGTGATTCTCTCCCATAAAGATGTCATTCTCAACAATAGAGCGTCAACTCTACTAGCTCTTGTTTGTGTCCTAGCCGCATAAAATGCTATGTGGTGCCCCTTCAATACCCCCTTACCGTGAGGCATCCAAGTAGTACCTTGGTGTAGAGGCCACCGGGTGCACTTTGTGTGCGTCATTTTGGTGCCCCCACTAAGGAGGGCTACATAGACCTTCAGTTCACAAACAATGAAGGTGTGCAATTTTGAACATGGACGAGTGGCATGAGGATTTTGCAAATTGGAGGATAGAGGAGGAGGAGGAGGCTCTAGAGGCCCTGAAAGCTTTCATCGAGATCTTGTTGCCTAGCTGTAGTGTCGTCGACATTCAAGAAGTAAGTCCCTCTCCTTGCCTTGTTCGTGATCGTCGCCAATGAAGAAGAATGAGGAAAAGAGCTTGATTTACCTCTCCTCCTAACGTATGAATGCTCCAATAACCCCCGATGCACACACAGTTGAGATTATCTACATCAATACACACGAAAGTACCATAACGCACATTAAAGGAAGAGAGAGTACTACTAGACCTCTCTTTGCTAAAAAGGTAATTAAGAAAAGGAAGATCACATCCACACCTAAGTGGACTAAAGCTGCAGCACGTGCTCAAGTGTGAAGGTGACATTTGGTCCCATCTCATTTAGTGGGGGTTACATGACCACTTTTGGCAAGAAAAAGGCTAGTGAGAAACTAGCTTCAATATCAAATCTACAACCACAAATTTCACCCCTAAACCCTCACGAAGCAAAGAGGCGGAGGCTTGCCTATAAGATTGCTGCTCGTATGCGTGTGCTCCCAGTGCACTTTGTGAATCCAGACGCCACCAATCCTAAGCCAACCTCTTGTCCGCGTGAAGATTTCTTTGGATATTGTCCAAAGTGCTTTGGTGATCGGGTGAAGAGACTTCCCGCTTTACCTTTGTTGCTAATTTTCAAGAAGATATCTCAATCTAAAGAGACTGTCCTTGTTGATGATGTTTTGCACATTAACGGTGTAACTTTTGTTCGTCATGCTGATTATGGCAATAGCATCCAACTACTACTTGCAAAAAGTCTCGGCATAGTAAGAAGTGTTTCCATCACCCCCTACATCTTCACAGACGCGTCAGGAAGAATAGAAGTGATCCGAGGTGCCGACCTTCTGTGGGCTGATCAGGCTCATTGGTCCAAAGATGGTGCAACTAAGCTAGTCTCTTTGTGTGGGTAAGTATGGATGCTAATAATGACAATAATGATCCACGGATGTTTCCTTTCCATTTTGTGCGTCATATGCGTGTAATATATGTATTGATAAGAAATTATTCTATCAGCAAAGAATAGCCTTGTTGTTTGGAGCTGAAAGACTTGGGGAAATCTCGCTCTCTCCTCATCCTATCATTCTACCCTTAGTAGATTATTACCACTCTTTTGATGTGTCAATATTCATGCTATTTTGAGCTAGCTATGCTAAAGCTCCAAATTGTACTTATCATACTCTAGTTTCAATAAATTGGAGCTGTTTGTGTAATTGTGTACTCTCTCAGTTACATTATGGCCTTCCCTAATTTTTATGGTCAGCTTGGGGAGGTTTCTTCAAACTTTTTGGATAATTTGGAAATGGCATTTTTAGTGTCAGAAAGGGATGATGAGGCCATAAAGCTAAGGGCCTTTCCACTAGTCTTAAGAGAAGGTGCTAAATTATGGTATCAAACTTTGGCACCCGAAGAAAGAAGAGACTGGGAAGCCTTAAAAATGGCCTTCATCGAAGAATTTTTCCATCATGAGCCTCCAGAGGAGATATGGAGATAACTCTTAGAGCTATGACAAACATCACCCAATGACTATAGAAGCTATGAAGGGAAGTTTTCCAACATGTGGGAGAAGTGGTGTGCATCACTAGGCGAAGGGGAAAGGGTGCCAGAGTGCCTAAAGAAGGACTGTTTCCTAGCAGGGCTTTACCCCATCCTTCGAGAAAAGGTAAAAGGTAAATTCCCAGACACCTTTGAGAAAGCTATGAATTATGCAAGGGAGAAGGATAGGAAATTAAAGTTCCAAGCTCAGCTACAAGGAGGAATGGAGCCTCCACTGCTAGCTCAACCTACGGCAAGGGTAGTAGCAGGGACAAGAGCAACAGACCAAGAGTCTTCTCAACAAGACCTGCTTCAACAAATCACTAATCAGCTAGAGAGCATGTCCATCAATTTGGTTCAAGGTGTAAGGGCTCCCCAACCAGGAAATGAAGGAAATAGACAAGAAGGACAAAGGCAAACCCGTGAGTACATTTGCTACAATTGTGGAGAGGTAGGTCATGGCATGTATTATTGCGCTCACCCACGACGCTATCAAGGAAATGGTAATCAAAGACGACCTCCCCACCAACAAGTCACCCCTCCTCGAGCAAGGCCTCCAAATGGACAAAATGCACATGTGGCTCCACCAATTCAAATATTGAGACCCCCTCCTCCACCACCACAAGCACCAGCAGAGTTCCCTCCACTACCATCAGGTGGTGAGGATAGGGCTGTCTCTGTCATATGTCTTGACAAGGGTAAGGATAAAAGGAAAGAAAAAATGGAGAAAGCTGTTGCCATGCCAATAAAGAGAGTTAGGAGACAAAGAACTTATGAAATGGAAGCTTCAGAGCCGGATAAAGGGAATGAGGGTTCCTCCCAAGTGATGGGAGACAAGAAAAGGAAGAGTAGGTCAAGGAGTCACATAGGAGTAGAAGACTTTCCACTTGGGGTGGGATCCATACCCTATGACCTCATAGCATATGTGAGTAAGCAAGGACCAAAGATTTCATGGCAGCAACTCCTCCACCTTTCCCCAAAGATGCGTAGAACCTGGTCCAAAGATTTCATGGCAGCAACTCCTCCACCTTTCCCCAAAGATGCGTAAGCAAGGACCAAAGATTTCATGGCAGCAACTCCTCCACCTTTCCCCAAAGATGGTTAGCACTAGGAGGGCTAAGGCAAAGTCAGTTGGGTCCATTAGTGCAAGAGGCATGAAGGATATTGTGCCAGTCATTGGTGCAGAGATCAAGAGTCAGCGAGTCTCCAATGTGTATGTGGATGGTGGAGCCGAGATTTGTGTTATGACAGAGAAATTGATGCACAGGTTGGGTTTGGAAGTAAACGAGCAGACTTCCTTACAAGCTAAGATGGAAAATAATGTAAGGGTGGCTTGTGTGGGAAAGCTTAATGGAGTGAAGGTTTCAGCTTTTGGTGTGGCAGTCTCAATTGATGCTTATGTGATCCCAACTAAGGGGGAGGGCTACCCATTAATTCTTGGAAGACCTTGGCTTATGGCTATGAAGGCCAGGCAGGATTGGGAGACAGGTTCCCTTGAGTTGTGCCCAAGTCATAAGGTGGGTGGCAAGCAACAAAAAATTGTGTATGACATGAAGCAGGGTAGACAACAAGACCTGGATATGGAGACTTTGGTGGATGAATGGAGCACAAGTAACTACTCTTCATCTGAGGGTGAGTCATCTGAGGAGGATGCTAGTTCTTTGGAGGTAAATGGTTTAGTACTACGAGACCCTGAAGGAGAGGGTAGTCAAGACTCTCTAAACAAGGAGGAAGTCACAGTCCTAGAGGAGATGTTAGCTAAAGACCTATCAAAAGAAGAAAAAGGACCCTATTTGTAGGTACTAAAGAAGCATTCTAGTCTCTTCATAACTGATTATGAACACATTAAGGGAGTAACAATGACTCAACACCATATCCAATTGAAAGAAGGTGCCAAGCCAGTGGTGCAAAGGCTTAGGAGATTAGGGCTAGTGCAACAAGATGCGCTCTTAAAGGAAGTGAAAAGATTACTCAATGCAAGATTTATCTACCCAGTGGAAGATTCCGAGTGGGTGTCCCTGGTTGTGGTAACACCAAAGAAAAATGGGAAGTGGAGGGTGTTGTTGATTACAAGCCTCTAAATGCAGCCACAAAAAGGGACCGTTTTCCTTTGCCTTTCCAAGATGAGATACTAAATGAAGTGGCTGGTCATGAAAGGTACACAGTGTGTGACGGGTAGGTCAGGCTACTTCTAGATCAGAATTGCAGATAAAGATCAAAGGAAGACTACCTTCATAACGCCCTGGGGGTGTTTTGCTTACAGAGTTATGCATTTTGGCTTAACTAATGCTCCAGCTACTTTCCAAAGGTTTATGAACTTGGTGTTTCAACCCTACTTTGGTAAATCCATACGAGTCTTCATTGATGATTTTTGCATTTACAGCTCTAGGGAAGTGCATCTTTCCAAGGTTGATGAAGGTTTCACCCATCTGGCCCAATTGGGTGGGCAGTCAAATAAAGACAAGTGCCATATAGGTGAGAGTAAGGTCACTCTAGTATCTACTAGGCCATGTTGTGTCTCAAGATGGTATTGAGGCTGACCCTGAAAAGGTAAAGACATTGTTAGCCTTACCTACTCCTTCAAACGTGAAGTAGCTAGTCTCTTTCATTCAAAAGGTTCGCGACATGGGACGATTCATACATCTCCTTTCTCAGGAAATCTATCCTTTGCAGTAGGTCACTAAACACACTACATTGGCATGGAGTGAGGAGGGTGAAAGGTGCTTTCAAGAGGTTAAAACCATTTTGAGCTCATTGCCTGTCATCCTGTAGCCCACATGGGGTGAATTATTCTATGTGAATCCTAGTGTAGGCCTAGAAGCTCTAGGAGCTGTCTTGATGCAAAAAGACCCAAAGACGTCTCTCATGAGACCAGTTTAACTTCTCTAGTAGAGTGATGACAGCTGCTGAAAAGGGTTTCAACGCAACTGAGCAATTGGTGCTAGCTCTTAAGTTTAAAGTGGAAAAGTTTCGGGCTTACTTGCTTCCGAGACAATTCGTGGTGATCACAACTGAGGAGGTCTTTCCATATGCCCTACAACACATGGAACTGTCTCAAAGAATAGCAAAGTGGCTGGTGTAGCTTCAAGAGTTTGACTACACACTACAGGTAGAGGATTCCACCTGTGCTTGTTTGGTAGACGTCCTCACACAAAGGTGTTATGAGAAGATCAAGAAAGAGGCACCTAGTAAGGTACCACCAATCCCGAAGCCTGAAATTCTATTAGGGGCACACAGTCTATATTTTGATGGAGCTTACAAGAGAACAAAAGACAAGGCATCAGCAGGTATAGTGATACTAGGTCCAAAAAAGGAGAGGATTTTTGCAAAAGGGTTTCACCTAGAGCAGGTACATTCTAGCAATGAGGCAGAGTACCTTGCCCTTGTTTTAGGGTTACAATGTTGTCTTTCTCAAGGAATCACAAAGCTAAACGTTTTTGGTGACTCCATGTTGATTGTTAAGCAAATGGTTGGCGTATGGGCCTGTAAAAATGACAAATTGTCTGTTAAGATGAGGGAAGAAAAGGCCTTGTTGAGGGTTTTAAAGAATTTCGAGTTCACTTTGTATCTCGAGATCAAAATCGAGAAGCAGATGCCTTAACAGCTGAAGAACTACAAACTCTCATGGTAGGTGTTGTCCTTGTGAAAAGTCCTTTATAACAGGGAAAGGAGGAGCTGCATGATTTACTTTACTTTCTTGAGCATTGTGAAGCACCCTCTGGTATGAGTAAAAGTGAATGTAGGTGGCTGGCAAAAAAGGCTACCATATATAATTTGGTAAGTGAGGACTTGTATTGTAAGGGGAAAGATGTTGTAATGAGGAGAGTTCCCTCATCCCAAGAGATCAAGGATATTGTTTTTAGCTGTCATGAAGGTGTGTGTGGTGGCCACTTTGCACAAGAGATCACTAGCAGGAAGATCTTACAAGTAGGGTTTATATGGCCTAGCCTCCATTGAGATGTACAACACTGGTGCCGCACATGTGAGGTTTGCCAAAAAGCTAGACCAAGGTGTCTTGCTCATGAAAATCAGCACCCAATTAAAACCTACGGGCCTTTTGAAAAATGGGGAATAGATGCAATAGGGCCACTACCTTGCACACAATCAGGAAAGGAGTACATCATTATGGGGATGGAGTATATGACCAGATGGGCAGAAGTTCAATCCACAAAGCACATCACAGTCGAGGACATGAGTGATTTCATCTTTGAGTGCATTTGTTGCCGTTTTGGCACACCTTTGGAGATTCTCTCCTATAGGGGACCGGGATTTCGAGCTGATTTAGTCGGGCAATGGATGAGCAAGTTGAAAATCAAGCGCAGGCACTCAACGCCATACTATCCTCAATGCAATGGTCTTGTGGAGAAGGTAAATAATCTTATATGTAAAATCATCACTAAGCAAGTGCATTTACATCCTAAGGCATGGGGCAAACACTTAGATGCAGCACTTTGAGCTTATAGAACATCCTTTAAAACATCCTTGGGGTATACACCCTTTCACTTGGCTTACGGGCAAGAGGCACTACTACCTATAGAAGTGGAGCTAGCAAGCCTCCGAGTTCTAAAGGCACATCAAGAAGATAGTCAAGATAAGTAGGTGGAGAGAAGAATCATTGATTTGGAGAGGGTAGGGCTAGATCGAGAGTCAGTAGTGAAATACTATGCGGCTCAGGCAGAGAAGAAGTGAAGGAAGTTCAATTGCAACCTTGTCAAGAAAGACATCAAGGAAGGATCTTTAGTGCTTAGATACGACAATCGCTTTGATCACAGAAAGGATGGTAAGTTCTTGCTTAAGTGGGAGGGCCCTTTTGTAGTGATACAGAGGTTCTCAAATGGAAGTTACTAGTTAGGTGACTTAGATGGTAAAGTACATTAGACCCCATTAAATGGTTGGCGATTGAAGGCCTTCCACTGTCGTCTTTCAAAGCCATATGTTGGTGGGATCAATGATAAGGTTGGTTTAGAGGAGAGCTCATCATATTTGAGCTCCGACTAAGATAACAACCATGTACATAGTTTACCTCAAAAAAAAAAAAAGGAAAAAGGAAAAAGAAAAAATGTTACCAGTGAGAGCGGATATTGACAATGGATGGGGTATGGATTTCAAGGGTCTAGGAGACCAATTGTTTGTCATGGGTGGATACAATAATTCATAAAAAAGGGCTAAAAGACAAACAAGATGCAGCAGTCAAAGGGTAGCTACATGGCAAAGGAAAGGGTCATGATAGAAGTCCAAGATATAACGTTCGCATATCAAAGGCTTTCATCTACTGTTCAATTGCTTCAAGATTGCAGGTGTGTAATGCGCTCCACAAAACACTATATTACAAAACCTTCTATAGCTAGAGGCATAAAATACCTCCAGCTTTAGGGGGAGGGCTATATGATGCGTGTTTTTTATGACCCCTCTTAAAACCACAATTTTGGCATTGCCAACAACCAAAAGGAAGAAGCTCCTCTCACCAAGAACGCTCTAGTGCATGAATCACAATGTTGGGTGTTGCCACAAAGTCATCTTGGTAATGATCATAATTAGCAAGGTAAAAGTGTTTCCCGGATACGACCACCTAAGCTTGCACCTCTAAGGATCACAACAGCGAGTAGAATGATCACAACAAGAAGTGTGAAGCAATGGAGCAACAAGAGTGAACCTTGCTCACTAGAAGGGTTTTTTGGCACTTAAGGTTTGGCTAAACCTTGTACAAACTCAAGAAATAAAAATAAAATAAGTTTTGGCAGTGGATCTATTACTAGGAAAATGCCCATTTTTGGCAAGGGATTCGGTCAAAGCAAGTGGGGCCCCATATTGGATCCATTTGTGGTGGAAAAAGTCTCTTTTTTTAATCATATTCATCACCTAGTCTTTCCCCCTTTCACCCTAGCCACCTTCTTGCTAACACACACACACTTAACATTATTCAAAATTCTAACATTTTCCACTCCTAATCATCCCTCTCAAGATTCCATGGCTGCACTTCATCTTCCTCCTCTTACTAGTGTGTGTATGCACTAGTTAATTACACACACGATCACTAAAATCCTACAGATATTGAGGATCCATAATGGATTTCTATTCTCTATTATAACCTCTACCTAATTACATTAAAATCAGCCACAAAAAACCTTAAAACAACTCCATAGCTTCATCCCTCTCCCCCCAATTCTCATTCATCCTCACACACATGTATCTATCCCTCTAAGTATGGTCCATTCCTCTCTCATTTTTGCCACAATTTGTGAGATAGGTGCTAGTCATTCCACAACCTCCAAAGAAGAAGGTGAATTGCTGCAAATAATGACCAAGAATCAACCTCCAAAGAAGAAGGTGAATTGCTGCAAATAATGACCAAGAATCAACCTCTCAAGTGACAAGGTGAAGCTTCAAGGTGAAGGCATCAAGAAGGTCAAGGTGGCGGCTCCCAAGGCATCCCAACTTGTCCCCCAATTCAATCCCTTTAATTGTAATTTTCACTAATTGTAATGGGGTGGGAGAGGCTATATAAAGAGCCCCCCATCTTAGCCCAAAGACACTTGAGCCCCTCTCCATTGTAGCATGCCCTAATTAGGCACTTTGTGCACCTCTAGGCTACCATCGTTTTGGCGGGGTGATAGTGTTTACATTCCCATGATTGTAGCTAGCATGCTTGATTTGTGTGGATGCTTTGTGTGTGTAATCACTCCCTTGGTGGAGGTGTGAAGGTTTTCCATTTGATTTCCCCTTAATCAATGATTAATGCTCAAGTTTTATTTTGTTGTGATGAATGCATTTACATTGGTGTGGGTGCGTGTAGCAAGTTTTGTTAAGGCTTGATCAAGGAAATCCTAGTTATACGTGTTTCATCCTTCTCCCACATCCATTATCAAGCACGTTTATTCCCCACTTTCTCTTCTCTTTCCTTTCTCCCTTCTCCTTCCTCTCCCTATCACCCTCATACGTATATTTTCTCCGCATGCATAATTGCAACCATTCGTACGGTTAGCCAAGAGAGGTTTTGGAAATAGGAACCCCTTCAAATATCTCACTCCAATAATTCATTCGTTGGATCCTTGTTGGTGGCTCTTTTCCTCTCTCTCTCTCTCTCTCTCTCTCCATTAAGGTTGATTGAAGGTGTGTGTGAGCACAACTCCTTCCATATGCTCAAGGTGATTCTCTCCCATAAAGATGTCATTCTCAACAATAGAGCGTCAACTCTAATAGCTCTTGGTTGCATCCTAGCCGCATTAAACGCTAGGTGGTGCCCCTTCAATACCCCCTCACCATGAGGCATCCAAGTAGTACCTTGGTGTAGAGGCCACCGAGTGCTCTTTGTGTGCGTCATAGGTTCTATTCACTTGAAGGTCTCTCCAAATTCTAATTCCAACTTTAAGGCACTTGGGAGCTTTAATAGATAGCGTTCTCCCAAACTTTTTGGCACACACTCCAATCCAAATTGAGTCCTGCATCATAGAGTTGAAGTCCCAAATGTGTTGTTGGGAAAGACACCAGGATTCTTTGATTCTAAACCAGGCATTCCACATTCTGACAGAGATAGTTGGACCAACAGCTTGTTTTTAATTTTCCAAGGGGAGGTGAGCAGATCCCAGAATGTGAGATTGTTCCATGACTTATAAACCTGCAGATAGAAATTACTAGGTATGTGCCTTTTGATGAGGCAGGACCAAAAATCATCACTTTCTACTGCCCTTACTATCCATTTTCCAGCCATCTTGTTTGACATTTTTTCCAGGTCCAGAAAACCAATTCCACCCCCTGTTTTGTGCAAACAACATGTTTTCCAAGAAGCAAGTGGGCCTACGCTCTCTCTAGGCTTAGAAAGTTCAAGTCAAGTACGACCACCCAAGCGTCGCCTCTGCATGCAAAATGGAAAGCCGATTGAGGTAGACTCTTCTCACCCAATCTGTTTTGAACCCAATATGGAGGATTATGTGGACTTCAACAAGAGGTAGAGGCATGTGGTGAAGGTGTCAACTTGTCAACACTTAAAGGTATGCAACTCTAGTGGTCAAAGCCTTTCTCTACACCCAACATGGATAACAACAATAGGCCAGAAGTCTTTCTTTTTCGTTTCTTGCAACACATGCATGAAACGTGTACATTGATAGGAAGATATTCTACTGGAAAAAGATTGTTTTCCTATTCGACGTGCAGATGCTTGATGAAATCTTTAGATCTCCACATCCCATCATCTTGTCCATTCTTGATTACTACCACTCTTTTGATGTAAGAGTCTTTATTCTATTCTAGCCTTGCACTCTTCTAGGCTCCTGCTCAAGTTCTCCACTCATGTATAAACTTTTATGAATCACTGAGTCATTCCAAAAAAAATATTTGTAATTGTATGCTCATTGATTTACTACCATGGCAAGTGTCTCTTTTTCCACATTCACTGGCAAGAAGGGAGAAGACATCACCACTGATTTTTTGGATAACTTTGACATCACTTATGTGGTTTCTAGCAAGGATGGCAATCCCTCACGGCTACAAATCTTTTCTCTACTGATGAAAGTAGAGGCCAAGTCTTGGTACAATGCTTTGCCCCAAGCTACCAAGGATGCATGGGACTTACTATGTGTTGCCTTTGTGAAGAGGTTTGGTACATGCACAACCTCAAAAATGTTATGGCAGCTGTTGACAGATTTAAAGTAGGGAGGTTTTCTAGAGTATGCCACTTACAAATCTAAGTTCATGGATTTGTGGTAGCGATGGGTTGCCTTGCTCGAGGAAGGTGAAGGAGCACCCAATTTCTTGAAGAAGGACCGTTTCATTGCTGGCCTGTGGTCGTCGCTTAAATAGAAGGTGAAGGGAAGATCCCCTGCAACGTATGAGTTGGCAATGGAAATATCCCGCCTTAAAGACAAGAAGCTATGCATGAAAGCAAGAGTCAACGAGTTAGAGGAATAAATCTCAGTCCGACTAACTCCAGTGACTGCAATAGCCACTCAAAGAACCCAACCACAAGAGGCATCAGAAGAGCAACAAGACTCGTCGAGTTGCATCACTACTTAGCTTGAGAATCTATCTGTGCATTTGGTGCAACAAGGGCATGCACACAACCACAATTAAGAGCAAGGGAGAGGAAAACGAAGGCAAAACCAAGAATACCACTGCTACAATTATGGGGAGGATGGCCATGGCATGTATTACTGCCCACACCCAAGGAGGCAGACTTTCAATAGAGGAGCCAAACAAAACCAGGTTTCACCACTGAGAGCACCACAAAAAGAACCACCCATGCAAATACTACAACCACCCATTCAACCATATCCACAACCACCACCACAACCTCTCATTCCACCCTTACCCCCACCAGTAGTTGGCAATAAGGAAGTAAGTGTCATCAGTTCTGAAGGTAAGGGAAAGGAGAAAGTGGAGGAGGATATTAAGGGAGTGGAAAAAGGTAAGACCAAGTTTAAAGGAGTATATTCCATGGGGGTAAAGCATGCTAGGAATGGTGAATCTTCCCAAAAGGAAGAAAAGGTGAAAACCAAAGGGGAATCTAGCAAAAAGCCGTCCAAGTCACAACGCAAAATTGACATTGTAGATTTCCCTTTGGTTGAATGTTCTAAGCCATATGATTTGGTTCAATGATGCACCGTTTGGGTTTAGAGGTGAGTAGGCCGGCACAATGCCGAGCCAAAAATGGTAAATAATGTAGAAGTTCAATGTGTTAGTGTTATACATGCAATTAGGATAAAGGTGTTCAACACTGAGGTAGATGTGGACATCTTTGTCATTCCACACAAAGGGGAGGGCTATCCTATCATTCTAGGGAGGCCTTGGCTTATGGCTATGAGAGCTAAGCAGGACTAGGACACGGACATAATCCAAATGAAGGATGCCAAAGGGAAGCCAATACTTTACGACATGAAGACAGGTCAGCAACGTGACATGGATCTAGAAACCTCTATGGATGAGTTTTCTAGTAGTGACTCTCCAACCACTTCCGAGGAGGAGTCAATAGTAAGTGAAGAAAGCAAAAATAGCATTGAGGTGATGGGGGTCGTTCTCAAGGACCCTAGGAAGATGGAGCAACATGATGCCTCATCATCAAACCAAGGGGAAACACCATGTATACAAACTCTGGTAGAAGCAAGTAAGCTACATCGAATGCTCTCTAGTGAGTTGTGTGGGAAGGAGTGTGAAGATTATATTTTGATGGTAAGTAATTTGACCACATTTTTGATTGATGAATATGATAAAATCACTAGCATCACAGTAGTTCAACATCACATTAAGCTCAAGGATGGAAGTAAACCTATAGTGTAAAAGCTCAGGTGGCTAGGAGTAATTCAACAAGACACCTTGCTCAAAGAGGTAAGGAAACTCCTAGAAGTAGGTTTTATCTATCCTATTGAAGACTCAGAGTGGGTTTCTCTAGTGGTAGTCACACCAAAGAAGAATGGTAAGTGGAGGCTTTGTGTTGATTACAGGCCCCTTAATTCAGCCACAAAGAGAGAACGTTTTCCTCTTCCTTTTCAAGATGAAATTCTCAATGAGGTAGCAGAACATGAGTGCTACATGGTATGTGTTGGATACTCAGGCTACTTCTAAATTAGCATCACCGAAGAAAATCAAAAGAAGACAACCTTCATCACACCATGGGGATGTTTTGCTTACAGAGTTATGCCTTTTGGTCTCACCAATGCTCCAGCCACTTTTCAACGCTATGTGACATTTGTTTTTCAGCCATTCTTTGGAAAATCAATCCGTGTTTTTATTGAGGAATTTTGTATCTATAGCTCCCACTCTCTTCATTTGGAGAAAGTTTATGAAGGTCTAGCTAGGATGCAAGCTTTGGGTGGCCAACTCAATGTGGAGAGATGCCACATTGGTGAAAGCAAGGTTACTCTTCTTAGTCATGTGATCTCTGCCAAGGGCATTGAAGCTAACCCAAGCAAGGTTCAAGCCTTGGTGGCTTTGACCTCTCCCACCACAACAAAGCAGTTGTCTCTTTTCTTCAAAAGGTGAGGTATTTGAGTGGGTTCATTCACCTGCTCTCTCAAGTGGTTCTCCCTTTACAACAAGTTACCCATCAAGAGATCTTCACTTGGAGTGAAGAAAATGAACAACAATTCAATGAGGTAAAACAAATTCTAGCCTCACTTCCCACCATTGCACCTCCAAGGTGGGACAAGAAATTTTATGTAAACCCTAGTGTGGGCAATAACACACTTGGGGCGGTATTGATGCAAAAGGATCCTCAAACTTCTTTCATGCATCCTATCTACTTATCTAGTCGCACAATGACTCCATCAAAAAAGGGATACATGGTAGTGGAGCACATGGTGCTTGCATTAATGTTTGCTACCACCAAATTTTGCTCTTATTTATTGTCTAGACCATTCATAATCTTAACAATGGAAGAAGTATTTCCTTATGTAATGCTGCACATGCAAGTTTCTTCTAGGATTTCCAAATGGCTCACAAGGTTGCAAGAGTTTGACTACACAATGCCAGTGGAGAGCTCCACAAGATCTAGTCTAGGAGGCATTATCACTCATTGCCACTATGAAAAGAAGCTTAAGATTAAGACAAGTGACAAAGAAGTAACACCCGTGTTGGAAGTCCCTAAGATAGAGAGGGCTCACTCTCTTTTCTTCGATGGAGCCTATAAGAGAAAAGTGGACAAAGCTACAATGAGCATTGTCATCTTCAACAAACAAAGGGAAAAGGTGTTATCCATTGGGCATCTCTTGGATTCCCACTCCAACAATGAGGCAGAATATGAAGCCTTAACTCTTGGGTTAGAGTGGTGTGTGACACAAGGTAATGCCATGATTTTAATAAAACAAATACAAGGAACTTGGGCTTGTAAAAATCATAGATTACTAGGCCATTTGTGCAAAGTTAAGGAACTTTTAGGGAAGTTTCAAGTTGTACAATTACATCATGTCCCTCGGAGCAAAAAATCAAGAAGCAGACGCTCTAGCTAGAGAGAAGCTACAAGATGTTCTAGTGCTGGGTGCTATCAAGTTGAAGCTGCCGCTCTTCCAACGTAGTGATGCTATGCATGACATCATAAGTTTCTTGGACATAGGAGAGTTTCCTAAAGATCTTACTAAGGGCCAAAAGCAGTGGATTGTGCGCAAGGCAACAAAATATGCCTTATCAATGATGACCTCTACTCCAAGGGTAAGGATCAAATTCTGAGGCGTGTACCTCTCTCTAGAGAAATCACAAAAATAATTTCAAGTTGCCGTGATGGTGTTTGTGGAGGGCACTTTGCACTTGAAATCACTAGTAGGAAGGTTCTACAAGCCGGGTATGTGTGGCCTAGTTTACAGCGAGATGTGCATCACTAGTGCAAAACATGCAAAGAGTGTCAGAAGGCTGGTGATAGGAGGCTCACATATGAGCCACAGACTCCTATAATCTCATATGGACCATTTGAGAAATGGGGATTTGATGCCTTGGGCCTTTGCCAAGGAGCCAATCAAGTAAATTGTATATCATCATGGGTGTGGACTACATGACCAGGTGGGTTGAAGCAATTGTTGCTACCACCCGGATTACAGCTAACGGATTATAGCTAAGGAAGTGGCTAAGTTTGTATTTGAAAACATTTGTTGTCGTTTTGACACTCCTCTTGAAATAATTTTTGAAAGGGGACCAGGTTTTAGAGGAGACCTGGTAGGAGAGCTAATGGAGAAGCTGGGTATCTCACGACGACACTCAACTCCCTACTACCCACAATGCAACGGTTTGGTGAAAAAGGTAAAAAGTATGATCTGCAAGATCATCACTAAACATGTAAAGATCATAAAAGTGATTGGGAAAAGCATCTTATGGTTACACTTTGGGATAATTACACTTCATTTTGCACATCCCTTGGGTTCAGACCATATCACTTGGTGTATGGTAAGGAGGCCATTTTCCCCATTGAAGTACAATTGGCTAGTCTCAGGGTTCTAGCTAGGCAAATGGAACGCCCTAATGCTCATCTTCACAACCACATTCTTGATCTAGAGAGGATTCAACTAGACAGAGAAGATGCTATTAACTATTATGCAGCACAAACAGAGCAACATTGACTTATCTTCAACAACGGACTTAGGTCAAAAGGTGTCAAGAAAGGTATGTTGGTGCTAAGGTATGATAACAAGTTTGATAGTAGAAGGATAAAAAGTTTTCACCCAGATGGCAGGGCCCATTTGTCATTAGAAAATTCTACAACAATGGCAGTTACCGATTGATGGATACAGATGGTAGGATCCACAAAACACATGTCAATGGATGGAGGTTGAAGCAATACTTTTTGAGGTTTGATCAAGCACCTATGATGGAAATCTCTGAGGAGGGAGACTCCTCCACCTCAACTGAAGAAGAATCAAGTATAGAGCTAGAGACATAAATGCATCTAGCTTCAGGGGGAGGGATAATGAGGGCCGTTTTTCAAATTTTGCTCCACGTCTCTCTTGGTATGCACTTGATGCATGAATTTTTTTGAAAAAACCTATGCATTTATTTTGTACATAGCTATGGTTTTGACACATTTGGATCTCGGAATAAGGAGAGGAGGAACAAACCCTATGAAAAGAAAGAAAAAAAATCACTAGATGCTGATTCTACCCGCCGACGGTCACTACTACAGGTGACAAGTAAAAGTCAATAGTGAAAGGGAGGAGAATCTTATGCATTATTGAGTTGGAGTCAACAATATATTGTCAAATTCAAGCATAATCCACTTGTTAACACAAGGCTTGCACATGAAGTCAAGAGGGGACCACCTGTGAGACTTTTGGAAGAAAAAGGACGGCGGTCGGACACTTATTTTTGTGGGATTTTTCTCTATTTTTTTCATTCCGAATTGGAAAAAGTTTTCAACATCAAAGCTGTAGGCATTGAGATGATCTTTTTGCCCCCTTTTTTTTAATAATTTTTGGAGCTATGGTTTGGGAGGTATGGCCAAAATGGTGGAGCCTATCTGTCCACTTGGGAAGAACTCATGGTTATCCAACTACACACACCAATTTCTTATAGTTTTCTCTCCATGATTGCTGTATTTTCTCTTATTTTTTCAATATTATCTCAAATATTATAAGGAAGCTCTTGGACTCAAGCTATGGAAGGTGGCATGGAGACAAAGCTCGCCATGATGAAGGCGATTGGGAGGAAATTGGTCAATAAGCAGGGCACACGGAGCTCTATCATTGGGAGAATGCCTCTAATAGAAGTTACTCTGTAATAACTCCTCTTGCTCATAATCTCTTCCCTAATCACTCTCTTGGCCTATAAAAGGATACCTTCTCTTTTTGAAGGGAGACTTCACAACACACACATACACACATACACGCACACACACACACATGCACACGTACACGTGTACACACACACACACACACACACACACACACACACACAATCCCATACACACATACCCACATACCTACACATACACACCCTTGTGCTATATGCTAGTAGCATGAACCCTAATCACCTAATCACAACACCATCACCATCACCATGCACAAAAAGAGCACCATATCTCCACACACTTGTATTGAATGATTGAAGGCACAATTTCAAGAAGAAGAATGATGGCTACACTCATGATATTCCTCGCCATCAACTCCCATCCCTCCATTATGCTTCATACTGTCTTGTCCCCTTTTCATCTTCTTCCCCTATGCTACCTATTGTATTCATCTTTTGCAAGCAATCAATAGACTCCATCTTGGTGTCATACCTTGTGTTGTTTGGGATACACTTCATTGTGAGTATTGTTTATGCTTGTTATTTCCATTTTGCTTATGTTAAGGTGTGCGGATTTTCTACCATACACACACTCTCTCTCCCTTTCATATTCCTATCATCTTGCTACTTCCATCTTAAGGTGTGCGGATTCGCCACCTCTAGAATGAGAAGTGAGCATACTTGCATGTCTCCCTTACCTCATTATCTTCCTTACTACATGCACGAGTAGCAAACCCATTCTCACTCACTCACCATTCCTCTCATCTTGTTTTCCAACCACCCCATCCCACGCTTGGGTGTGGATCTTGAAATTGTTTTCCATGGCATGTTTGATTGTGTATATGTATGCGTCCTAGCCAGATATCTTGCTAGGTGGTGCCCTTTTTGTTCACCTCCCATATGAGATCATTGTGCATAGTCTTGGTGTAGAGGCCACCGGGTCTATTTTGCACTTCCGCATCTCAGAATCTTCTAGCCAATGGGATGATCTGCTTAATTTGAGATTGAGATGGTTTCCAGCAAGAAAGAAGGTAAATCACTACATGCAACAGATAATGGTTTAAGACAAATTTCCTTGATGGGTAGGAGTGCCACATAAATACTTTTTCCCTAAATTTTTCAACAACCTAGTCCCATCTCCGATTTATTGAGACCTTAAATCCCATAGGGATACCCAATAACCTCAAAATTTGCCCATTTAGTATCATTTGGCAGCATGTAGAAGAAACCGCATTGGGAAAAGTGCCATTTGATGACTTAAAGCCAATTTTATGATGAATTATAATGGATCCACTAGCTAGGCAAAAGAGTTTGAGGTATTCCAAGAAAGCATTGGCTGACTCTTCATATGCATTAAGGAGAGCGTTTGTGTCATTTGCAAACATCTGTAGGCACATGTCCCTTTGTGAACTAGTAATCCTTATACCTTTCAGCCTACCTTCTTTCATTTCCCTTTTGACCAGCCATCCAAGAGCATCCAAAGCTATGGAAAAGAGCAATGGAGCCAAAGGATATCTTGCCTAATAGACCTCACTAAAGCGATTACATATGTTAGTTCACCATGGACAAAAATTCAAGCATAAGCATTTCCAAACAATACATGCACAAATTTGATGAAACTTCTGCCTAGTCCCATGTCATGCATAGACTGAAAAATAAAATCCCATTCCATTTTGTCATAGGCTTTGTCAAAATCAACTTTGAAGAAATAGAAGTCCTGTTCATTTTCTGCAGCTTGCTCCATTCCTTCCCACAAGAAATTATTGCATCTAGAATAAATCTTCGTCTTATGAACCCCTTTTGTTCTTGAAAAATAATGTCAATCTAAGTCTCCTAGCTAAAGACAGGGCAAACACTTTATAAGTGGAAGTCAAACATGTAATGGGTCTCCAATTGCTAAGATCCTCCTTGATATACTTTTTATGTATTAGCTTCAATACACCAATGTTTATACAAGCAGGAAGAGCCCCTTTTCTAAAAGCTTCTTGCCACACCAAAAGAAGGTATGGAGCAACAAAATCTTTGTATTCAATATAAAATTCATTTGGTATACCATCAATTCTAAGAGATTTGCCTGTCATGAGGTTACACATAGTTTCTTTAATCTCCCCAATAGAGATGTGTCGATCCAGGAAGTGTTCTAGTTTAGGAGCCACAATCTTCCTTCTAATCTGAGCTATTTGTGCTCTTGCTTCTTGATTTGCCCTTTCTCTCTTTGGGAGACCTGATAAAATATTTGTAAAGAACTCTTAGACAATTTGTATGTTATCTTTATGAGACTTAGCCAGATTTCCAACTTTATCTTTCAAAATGGGAATAAAATCTTTGGATTTCTTCTTCTTTAGTAAGGCATACAGGGCCTTAATAGGCCTATCAATTTTGCCTATTCAAAATTCTCTGGTGAAAGCAAGTGCACTTTTAACCTCAAGGAGCTCTTCCTGTTTGAGTGAATCTTTCAGTTCTAGTAGTCTAGAAGGGGGAGGGTCAACTTTGGAGAGAGATTCTTCAATATGAAGAATCTCACCATTTATCATCATTCTTCTTTTTGCCCTAATGTCTTTAGCTAGTCTTCTATATCTGGTCAAAGAAGTTTGAATTTCTTTGACAGAGACTTCCCAAGCTTTGGCAGGAGAATTATAAGAAGCATTTCGATACTTTCTTGGAATGCCTTTATGACACTTGATATGCAAAAACATGCAAAATGCTATTTGTTGCCTGCAATGATTGAGCACCAAATTAGCACAAGGAATCACTTGTACAACTGTCCATGATTAGTCAGACCCCCGGGGAGGTCACCTAATAAAAATGTAACCTATCATGTGAGTTCAACAGAAGGGTATTTAAAGTTCTTGAAACTTACAGAAATATATATATGGAAGGGCGTTATTTTTTCAAATTTGGAAACAAATTACAGATCTTAAAAGAAAAGGGTACATTATATTCTTAACAAAATTCACAGATAAGGGGTTTTACAAACATGTCTTGAACGCACGTGATATGGTATTTTTACACATAGTGAACCCCCCGAGCTCAGACCCCACTCCCACCAACACTTGATGATTGGGAATGGTCATCCATAGACCGCATCCTTCGATTGCCATGTGGTTTCCCTTTCTTTCAAGGAATGGTCAGTGCATGACCATTTTCTACACCATCATTGTAATTCTCTTCTCTGCATATGTGCCATAAGCATTTGTAGTATTAAGTGGGTAGTATGCAAGCATGCTAACAAATACTAAGGCATGTGAAACATTTAGGTGGAGAAAGATAGCACAAAAAGGAAAGAATTTATGATTTACTTCTCTCAATGCAATCAAACTGTTAGATATCTAATTATAAGTAAGGGATGAAGGGATGTGCAAGATGCAAGAGATAATATAAGCTTTCCACATTATGTGCTTGTAAATATTTAGTTGATCATTTTTGGTACATGGTTTTCTTCTCTCTTTTTTTTTGGCAAGAAAAAGATCCTTCCATTAATTACTAAAATCGTGCGGAAAAGTTTCTCCCGAGTATCAAGTAGACTTGTAATCTACTGCTAGTGCTACATACGACCTTTGCTAGAGAGGGATACATCAACATATGGGGAGACTCTCCCAAAAAAAAGACAAGATATGTACAATGATGGCTAAATCAAGAGATGGGAAGGGGAAACAATCACACTGGTGGATGGTACTGCCATCTTGGTGAAGAAGTGCCTTGGGAGCCAAAGTCGCAAGAAAGCCTCACGACGCTTCTGCCTACGATCAGAGCTGCCCTGGAATATCTCAAAATGGCCCTTAAGTGTATGGATCAGCTCCAACCAAATGTCACAAATAGTCTTCTCTAGTGGAACGAGATGAGCCTCAAAGATGCGTAAGCAGCGAGCTCGCTAGATGAATCACTGTGTCAGGCTACAAATGAGCTCCCAACACCACTGTCTATCTCTACTTCAATCCTCAGGGACTAAATTTGTGGCTATTTGGAGTGTAGAGTGGCCCTCTTGCATCAAAATTATCTGTTGATTGACTGAAGCCCAAACAAAGTGCTAGGCCTGTGAGTGTGGACCAAGCTGCAACATGCCAAGTATACCGGCTGGCTGTGGAGAGTGTATGCATCAACCGAAGAATGTGAAGCCAAACATATTGTGCCATGGGGCAGTCCCATAAATAGTGATGAGTCTCATGTGGGTGGTGTGACAGGTAGCACATACTGCTAAGGGACTGCTGTGCACCAACCAACTCTTGACTGTAGTAACTCGATGTGCAACTATGGACATGAGACCCTCTTCTTGTGTGTGAATTGTTGCACTAGGATGAGCCTCTCTCTACACTATTAGCATGTGACAACTGAGCCAAGTTGTATACTAGAAGAAAGGGGTCCGTATGTGATCTGTTGGAGTAAAGGGATCCCACCAAAACTCGCGGGGAGGGGGGGTGGGGGGGGGGTTGTGAGGGTGCCATATTCAGTACCCCCTATATAACGTGCATTTGTAAGATAATTAAAAAAGTCATTATTTAACATGTTAATGAATAAAATGACCCGTTATTTCATGACTTGTTTTTCAAAATCAATATAAAACCCCCTTATTTTAATGTATCTCTATTAAATTGCCTAAAATTTTTGCATTTTAAAACCCCTCTTATTGAACTCACGTGGTACATTAACATGATTACATAGTGCAACCCCAAGCACCAAAACCACTCTCCCAGGTCCCATTGCACTCGCACTAGAGGGCGGCCTTTCAAATCCTAGAGCCGCTAATGCTGTGACTAAAGATCTGCCACATCGAAGTCTAGGACACAAGTGCTTCTTCTGATGTCCACAACTCTGATCCACTGAAAGCAACACTCAACCACCTCTGGTTCCTTGCCAATGGCTCTAGGTAGGCGGCCCTCCCTCTGAACCTCAAAGAATAGGTAATAACCTGTGTTTGAGCAAGCCGTTACTATAACGAGGACCTCTAGTTGCATGAAAGCACCCATCTTGTAAGCAGCTACCGACTCCATAAGCGTGTGACACTTTACAAGTATAGACTCTACAGTATCCTCACAACATGCTATACACCTCCCTCATGTCTTGCAGTTATATGCCATGTATCTCCTCAGGAAGTATTGTAAACTATAGCCAACAGTCCCTAAAAGAGCGTGATGGACCCTCTACCATGGGACCCCAAGAGACATGAGGTCTGCTACCAACCATGTGGACTCGTTGTGTGCGGACTATAAGGTTAAAAATGAGTGGCTGCCTCAAACGCTCCTCAATGCATGTGGGTTGGTACTACTCAAGGCCTCCACATAGTTGCTCCCAAAATTGAAGTAGGCTTGCACGAAGTGGTCCTCCCATCTCTTGCTCATGCCAACTCTACGCATCTCTGTGAAAATTTGAAGGGCTCCATGGGCCGCTTGTCTGTGGGACTTGGGACCTAATTTGGTATAACAATAGCTCCTTTTATAGGGGTCTTCCCCTGGAAGAAGTCCCTTGGCCACAAGCTTCCCAAGGAGGTCTCTATTCTGTGATGCTGGGTCGATGATCCCAAAACCCTCCCTCATGAGAGAAAGGTAAAGTGATGACTTACCAGGAGACCTTGGCCAAGAAAACTATGTATCTTGCCCTATCCACAAGAAGTTCATGATTAGCCTCTCCAATTGGCTGATGCAAGAGCTCGAGAAAGTGATGTACCACATAATAACCAACAACATCTGGTTGGCCATCACAACCCTATCAGCAAGAGAAAGCTGTGATGAACTCCAACAATGAAGTAGTTTCCTCCTAATGGAGAGGAGGAGGGGATAAATCATATGCTTTAGAGAGATATCCAAACCATCTTGGCAACCCAAGCAGTGTACTGGTGTCCCTGGAGGAATCCACCTAAAGCCCTCTCCAGGCGACCAATCAGGCATGGGAGCACTACCAACCCAAAAAGCCACTATCTTTTACCAGTTGATTAGGTCTCCCAATCCACAACAAAATACCTCAAAAGCATGCTCACACATGCAAGTTTGCCTCCTGACCCTCCAAAAACATGCATGTGTCATCAACAAACTCAACGTCCAAAGGCTCCTCTCCCCAAATAGACAATTGCATGCCACCCAAACCAACCTCCTGTGAGGTCAAAAACCTACTCATTGCCTTATCATAGAAGAGAAGTAGGAAGGGGGCAAGAGGGAGACCTTGTCGTAGATCTTGTGAGCATAAAGCGTTCCCCTCTTCCCCCTGCCAACAACACTTGATTGGGCACACACCTACAGAGAGATGACACTCGCCTAATCCATGCATTTGAAAAACCCATCTAATGCATAATGCCCTCAAGGAAGCCCCAACCAACTCTATCGTTTGCCTTCTCAAAATTGAGAAGGAGTACCACATGATCCTCTCCTCAGAGACCTGTGAGGATAGTCGCCTCCCAAAAGGTAAAAATGTTATCAAAGATGTTTCTCTCCTTGACAAGGCCCATTTGTGTCTCATGTATGCTCTCAAGTAGGGGATAAACTCTCAAACTCAGAGCCTTTGCTAAGATTTCATAGGCTGAGTTGAGAATGGTGATGGGTTGCCACTATCGAATATCATCCAAGGAGCCTCTCTCCTTCGGGATAAGATAGATTAATCCTTTTCTCATGCTGTCAGGCATCTTCCCAATGTGTGGAATGTGCTGGTAAGCACTACAAAGGTCTTAACCAAGCACCTCCCAATACTCCAAGAAGAACTTGGGAGTCAAACCATCCTTCTCTAGGAAGCTACCCCTAGTAAGTTCCCTGAGGGCCTGATGTAGCTCCACGGGTTGGAGTGGGCTCTCAAGCCTCTGGTGGATCTCCTTAGTGACTAAAGAAGGCATTTATTCCCACACCTTGTTAAACGGTGTTTTGGGCATATCTTCTTAGGCTATGGACATTACTTTCATGTAGACACTCAAGTCTACACCTTAATTCCCGTTTTTGGATATTGGGCAGTTTTCAGGAATGTGAAAGTTGTAACTACTCGTATCTTCATTGAAAGAGGATCAACCTATGAGAATATTGTGTATGGAAGAGGATGAAGTTTCCGTGAGCTAGAAGTTTCAGATTCTCTGTGTAATTGTGTTTTAGTCATGATTTAGTAATGCACGTTACTCACTGTTTCTTGATTTCTATTTGTGTACAAAATGATATAAAGGATTTTGTCAATGAATCTTGTGTAAGAGATTTCTTATTCCTATTTTCGGGGGTTGGGATGAGAAGCAATAACACTTGGAGATCCTATGTTGTGGTTTCATGCCTTGAGCATGACTAGAAGCGAGCCTAGAAGGGACACAAGCAAGTTATGATGGTGCATCCATGATGATAAAGTGGAAGGAGCACAAAGGATGGTTGAAACAAGAGTTTCACGAGTTTGAAACGGTTTTTGTGCTGTTTCAGTTGTTTACAGGTTCTTGAAAGTTTATGTGCAGTTTCAAGCAGTTTCTATGCAGTCAATTGCACTTCAGTTGAGGAAATTGCAGTTTGCTATTACAAGCAGTTTTGTTTCCTGAAAGTATGCAAATCATGTAGTACACAACTTTATGTCATTTTCTAAAGGATATTTTAGTATGCGGCCATTGTTGTTCGCTATCACTTTGATATCTAATGATGGCAGCCGAGAAGAACAAGAAGAAGAAGAAGTGCTCTCTTTGTCAAAAATATGGGCACTATGCAAAGTGATGTCCTTCCATGTGTATGCCATGCCAAAAAGAGGAGCTTTGTGTCAAGTACTACAGGCCAAAGTTTTCCAAAGAGTTGTATCGGATTATGCAAATTTTTTAGGATGCATCATGTCATCAAGACATGTGCAATGCTCAAGAGGATCTAGATTGGTTTTTTGATGTTCTTGATGATGCACACAAATGATGAGGATGATGTGATGAATCAGTTTTTGATGGATCTTAATGAGGAGTATCCCACAATTGACAGTGCAAAAGGTGTTCGTGCTAATGAAGAAGTGTTTTTTGGAGTCTTGAAGACTGAAAATCAATCTTCAAGAGTGGATATGAGTTATTCAAGTTGTGAAGACAAGGATCCTGATTTTCAGGTCCCTGAATTGCAAGTTTTGATGTCGAAGAGAGTTGAATAATGAGAGGTATTCAAATATGATTGTGGCAAATGAAGCGGATTCCAAAATCAATCAACTTCAAGAAGAGAAGGCATAATTGATGGTGGAGTTTTCTCAAGTTCAAGCTAAAGTTGATTTTTTTATTTCTTATTGTTGTGAAGTTAATGATGCTCTTAAGAACGTTCTTTTGGACAAAAATAATCAAATTGAGGATTTGAATCTTCAACTTACTCGAATCGTGAATGTGGAGTCTTTTTCAAACCTTGATGTTATGGAAGGTGTCTTGAATGATGATGTTGGCGTAAGTGATCTTTATGATGTTGGTGATTTTGCAAATTCAGTCATGGAAATTGGAAGTGCATCTTTTTCCAAGGAAGTTCAATTTCCTGATGGTATTCTTGGAGATATGTATTCCTTATGTGGACACGTTTCTAATGTCAATGTTGTGAATGTTGTTTATGATGCAGAGGAGACGGTTTTGACTCATGATGATGGAAGTCTTGTGCAAGTTCTTGATTATAATCAAGTGGTTTTTCTTGAAGATGTCTCTATCTTTTTAAGTGATTTTTTGGATGAAGGAGATGTGGACGATCTCATTATCTCTCAATGGTTCTATTTGTTCATGTTGAATGACATCGATGACGGTGTTGTGTGCATTTTTGACACCCCGTTTTTTGTAAATTTGTACATATGAACATGACGCCTGGCATCAAAAGAGTGTGTGGATTTTATTTTTGTGGGATTTTTAGCTTGCTTTAGCAAAGCACATGTACATGCAGGGCAAGTCACTAGCATAGTGCTAGCTGTCGGGTTACTATATGTGCCCGTTAGTGGCTTTTTTGAAGTGAGACTTGTATATGACTAAAACTCATGTACAAACTTAAAAAAGTTCATCCAAACTCCAAAGTTTTGTAATTTTTATCTTGTTATGCCTCCTTGATGGTTTTTGATGCACTTTTTGTCCTTGCCTTGCCTTCTCTACGTGTAGTCGTAATGGGATAGCTCTTTGTTCACGTCAATTTTGCATGTATTGGCGTGTAGATTCAATTTTGGTCATCTTCATCTTTCTCGCCAGTCATTTTTCAAGCTTTCTTCCAAGCTATAAAGTGCCTCAATTGGATTTGTGCTCTTCAAGTTAGGAATAGTCCTCTGCAGGATTATGGCTATGGTAGTCTCGTGGCAAATTGTGTGCAGACAAATTGGGAGGGCATGTATCTATGAATTGTGGAATGGATGTTGCAATTGTGGCATTGTGATGTTCAATTGTGAAAGGTAAGGCCCTTGTATTCATATGCATTGGTCGGCATGTGCTAGAAATCCGTGCTTTGATAGGGTTATTCTTCTATGTGCTATGGTCCTTTGGGTGGGCGTGTGCTGGTAAATTCCCAAGGGAGCATAGGTATTTTAGTTGGGGTTTATTTAGAGTGGTTTTGGTATACTTTTTGGTGCTGAAGTTGAAGTTTTAACACTTTTGGGTTGTAAAGCTATAGAGGCGTCCCACTTTTTCTTTTGCCCAACAACGGGTTTGATGACTTTATCTATTTTCTATGAGGAAATATATTGTATACATGCTTTATCCAATAAGCAAAGAAGTGGAAGGAAATTCAGGGAACACAAGTCAAAAGCTTTTAGGTTTAGTCACTTGAAGTCTATTTACTTTAGTGCTTTCATATTGGTCGAGTGCAGCTATCTAATGTTGAGAAGCAGTTATCTGGAGGTTTTCAAGTGAAAGTAGAAAGTAGAAAGGAAAGCAATTCACATTGAAGTTCATGATGGGTTTCTTGATTGTTTATACATCCACAACGACTGTAATTTTGGGAGTTTTTTGCATGTTCTGATGCAAAGTGACTTTGCTAACCAGAGTGAAGTCGATTTTGGTGGATTGGAGGCAAAGCTGTTTCAAATTAGAGATCAGATGTTTTCCCCTGAAAGCCAAGTTGTGCAACCTGAAGTAGGGAAAGATGATGTGAAGTTCTTCAGAGTGTTAATGGAGTGCAAGAAGTTTGAAAAAGAACTTTAAAGTTTTCACTTTCAAGGAGATATCAGTGATTGGAGTGTTTTGCAGCCAGAAAATGATTTTTTTGATGTTTTTGAGGGGGAATATGAGCAAGCCATCTTGGTGGTGTTTTTCATGTGTGAAGGAGAATCCAATTTGTTATTTTATGTCTTGAATCAAATCAATTGATGAAGAAGATGATCACTTTAGGTGTTTCTTGAATCAAGACTTTTAGGAAAATCACTCGTTTTGGCATATGGAGTCTAAATCAGGTCTCCAAGTGTTTCATCTACATGCAAAGATGTTGGAGATGGTCAAGGGGAAGTGTCTAATGATTGAAAATTTTGCATCCTATCTTGAATATTTCTTCAATCTTTTTGAGGAATCTGAAATTGAATATGAACCTGAACCTGAGCCTGAGCCTGGAGCTTGAACCTAAACTTGAACCTGTGAACCTAAACCTAAACCTGAACCTGAAAAGAAAATTAAATATGTTCCTGAATGTATAACTAAATTTGAAAATGGACATGAAGACTTGAAATTACTTGAAGAAGAGGAGAGTTTTCTACTTTGTAGAAGGGATTTGAAGCGGGATGCAGGAAGCAAAGATCAAGTTGACTATTTTTTGACTAACCCAATTCAAGAAGATCAGGGAAATCTTGTTTTGGATGATCTGGAGTCCAGAGTTGATTCTAATCTTCTTCCACAAGTGTTGGAGATGTTGAAGAAGCAATGTTTGATGGTTTGCAAGGTGTTTTTTCATATTGAACCGTTCATAACTCATTTTGAATTGAAACCGGATTTATTAGAAAGATTATTTGCGACAAATTGGTGGTTAATATTGATTGTGGAGATGTTAATGAAGTATGTAATAATGGTTACCGAGCTCAAAGTTGTAGTTGCTCCAACTCTTAAAGTGTTTGAAGCGGATGAAGCTCAATCTTACATAAATTTTTCACCTTTTTTAAATTTTGAGCCTCCAAACGAGATTTTGTAGATGGGAGACGTTGCTTTTGATGATCCAATATTATCACCCTCATATTGTTTGGATCATATTTTGCAAAACGATGATTAGGAGATGAAGGTTTTGAATCTGATTTTGCAAAATGCATGTGGAGTCCAAAGGAATTTGATGTTTTGGATGTTTTTTCTTGCTAAAGTTGTAGTTTTTGATGAGCGGGATGGCTGAATTGCAAAGAGAGGACTATTTTGAGTTTAATTTACCGAAAATGATGGATATTGAAGAGGAGATGTTTGTGGAGCATTTGGATCAGTTTTTCTATGGTTCGTGGAATCAATTTGTTCTCTTGAGAAGATGTTTTGGAGATGTGTTTGATGAATTTTAGATTTGCAAAGAGACATAGTTTGCAAGAATGTAGTTTTTAGCAGTGCAAAATTGAGGAGTGCAAATTTCAGGGATGCAAAGGATCCTGAACCTGAATTTGTCTATTTTTACTAATTTTTGGTGGAGTAAAAGATTGATCATAGAGCATTGGTTTTACAAGTTTGTTTTGTATGAGCTCTCATGGATGATGATTTACTTGATGGATTCCTAGCGTTGGCATGTTGCCAATAAATTGTGCATTTATAAATCACTCTTGATTGGTGAGGTCATGCAAAAATTGGGATATCAATGTAATCCTTTGGGGGGACAATGGGAGGTGTTTAGTGATTATGTAGTGTGTAGTTTGTGAATCGTGGATTAAGTTCCAAGCACTTCACTTTGCACTCTATATAATTATTAGTACTAAGTTTTTGTGAACAAGGGATTTGTGGGTATTGAGTCAAAAGTTTTTGCTGGGAAAAACTTTTTACCAGAGGACTGTGCCAGGTGTTAAACGGTGTTTTGGGATACCTTCTTAGGTTATGGACATTACTTTAATGTAGACACTCAAGTCTATACTTTAATTCTTGTTTTTGGATATTGGGCAGTTTTCAAGAACCTGAAAGTTGTAACTACTCGTATCTTCATGGGAAGAGGAGCAATCTATGGGAATCTTGGGTATGGAAGAGGATGAAGGTTCTGTACGTTGTTTCAGATTCTCTGTGCAATTGCGTTTCAATCATGATTTAGTAATGCAGTGAAAGGAATAGGGAACTGGAACATGCTCATCACCACCCATCCGTACCCTATATAGACCATTGGACTGCTAAATATAGGGACCCCCTTGAATGCATGTCCGTCCTGGCCCTTGGCCGTGCTCGGTCCTACCCTTGGCATGACATTACTCCCCCCTTGGAGAAGCATTTTTGTCCTCGAAAACAAGAGTGATGATACACTCATGTTTTCTAGAGTGGCATCCTTCATGGATCCAGCTGTTTGGTTGACCGGAACACGGTTCAACATGAGGTTCAATGAAACCAAGAGTAACATCTTGATTTTCCACATTGTTGTCCATTTGCAACCATCTTGTGCTACCGATTCCTATCCAATCATAGTGTGTAGACTCCATTTAGAACACACATGAGTATGCTAAACGAGTTATCACACAAAGATGTACCCAAAAGAGTACCTCTTTTCACTTTCCATGAAAGTAACTTGCTAACATAACTCATCAACCAAGTTTAAGTCCTTGACTTGTTTTTCAATTTCAGCAGTAAACAACCCCACCATAACTAGTGTTCAATGTTGAGAACCTGATTTATACATGAAGAGACTACACCTAGTCGCAAACATGCTTTAACTTATGTAAGAAAACTCCAAGTAGGGAAATAAATGCTTACTAATTGGATCGCTAGGTGCTAATGTATGCACTTTGCATATCCTTTAGCACAAGATTACACTTTGTAATCTGCCTATCCCCTTGGATAACTAACAGTACTAAGGTGTTTTTCCCCACAGTTTACAGACAGTCTTCCCAAATGACCCATAAACGAGGATCACAATATCATAAAACATTGTTGAGCAAACAACAATGTCTTGATGAATAACCATCTTGGTTAAACGTGAAAAATCCACAAGCACCCAAACCGATCCATGACCTCTATTGGTGCTTGGTAGATCCAAAAGTAAGCTCAGAGAGATACTACAAAATGCTACATAAGCAACTAATGTGATGAATATGCATGCCGCTCCAAATCAGCCTTTGCTAAACACTAGGACCCATAACACCCCGTGTGCATGTATTTAGCAAAAATAGATCCGAACCTGTATATCCATGATCATCCTCCAATACTTATGGCAAATGTGATGCTCCTAGCCCAAATTAAAAGGAACGTAAATAGTTCTGAAAAGAAACAAAATACTTTCAGCTGTAGTCATTTGCAAGCCTTGCTGAAACGTTTGAACCATAATAGAAGGTGAAACAGTAATCACTTCTAGGTACAAACAATGCAACCTTTTCATTAATAAATCATAGCGTTGCTATATACCTAAACAACCATCCGTTAATGTTGTTTAGTAGCACTTGTAATCTTAACAAGTCGTTCTAAGTAACCGACTATTTTTTGCCACGTAAATTGTTTCTGATATGACGTGCAAAAAATGGTCTAGAAAACGGATGCGACCAGCACCGAGGGACATCGTGGCGACACATAATTGAAGGAGCGGTGCCAGTGTTAGTTCCAGAGACTCATATTCTCAACATGTGGAATATGTCTCAGGTAAGGATGTCTATAAAAAGAACATCCTGCAAGTACAAGATATACTTGGGTGTGGAGATAACTGTAAACACGCATGCGACGTGCATGAGAAAGCCCTTCATGATCCATGCTCCAAACTAGCTAAACAGAAATCCTTGAGTTCCTAGATCATATTGTATGCCATGTGACAACATGTGCCAAATAAACCCTACAAGTGGGTCTAAAGCTGTATATTGTAGAAACTTACTTTGGACACTACAGTCCAACTTTCTTGACTCTTACGTGACCTTGTCATCTCGTTGAAGAGAAAAAAATGGATAACATAGATGTTTATTCATCCAACTTGAAAAAGTCAAGCAAAGCATATGCCAAAAATGGAAAGAAACCAAATCATGTGCATACCTGGAGGTTAAACATAGTGTTCACTTACCTGTAGTCAAAGCCACCTGCCTAAATTTCCCGCCTGCAAAGCCCTGGAAGCACTAATTTGAAAATTAGTAAAAATGCAAGTAATATTGCACACGTAACCTTGGTGTTGCCGTTGCAATACAAAGCCCTCCGTCATTGCCAAACCGCTTGGTTAGACTTTTGTATAAAAAATGCTCAACTAGTAGCCAATAGTAGCATAATTCAACTTTGGAAGTTGAAATTATCCAGGAGCCCTTGGCAACTTATGGACTTCTTTCCTTGAAAGTGCAAGTGTTAAGATTCCAAGAATTGGCCATCACACTTAATAAGTGATTTAGTAATCACAAGCTGGGTCTTACCCCCAAAAAATGAATTCATATAGACCCTCTTGGTGCTATAAATAAAATAGGAGACCCACTGAAGTTGGAATCATATTCACAACCAGAGCTTTTCCAGAACCAAAAGTCCAAAAGCTTGGGTTTTTGTGAACATCCGTGCTATCCGAACTGCTGGCTTCATCTATACACCTTGGTAGAGATAAACGCTTACGAGTTTAAGACGTTCGAAAACTCAACTTGATTTTCACACTCAAAGTGTGTAGTGCTAAAATAACATCCAAAAAATCGCTAATGGAAAGACTCTTGCTTGTCCATTAGAATTGAGGGGTACTCAACTGAATAGAATTGTTCGATCTTGAAAGAAATCACTGATGGATTACAAACCGATGGCTCTTGGCCATTCCAAAATAGGTGGTAATAGATGGATCTTAGTCTTTTCTATTGGCATATTGACATAGAAATATTTCAATCAAAACATGCCTAGTTTACCTTTCCCACATAAAAGTTGGAAAGAGAGAGAATGCGGGGCCGAGGAAAACCCGTTATTTGAATGTGGTGTATGTCCCATGCATATGAGCCCGTGCAGACCATGTTTATGTCGTAGCTTAGCCTATAAGCGTACAACGACACGCCCTCGTAGAGTCTGACATGGCTTATCGTATAAGCAGACAACAATGCCTCAAACCACGCCCTCATAAAGAGAGGTATTATAGGTCACATCTTGACTCACTGACCTTGTATGTGATTGTGACTGTATCAGGGTAACTTTTAAATATGGCACTTTGCCTGTGAATAACATAAAAAATATGTTAAGATAGCAGTACTTACCTTGTCCTTGACAGATTATTTAGTGTCATAGCAGAAGCGTGTACAAGGATGGAGTATCATACGTCCAACGGACTAGTACGTTGTGCATACATAGCAAAAAATAGAATAATATACCTGTGGCTACGATGACAGTCTTAACCATGTGAGCCGTTGGTATACGTGCCGTGCACGAGTACACTAGCATGGATACATCATAGTGCGTCGTTACGTACTATGAGCTTATATCCACATAGTGCCAAAGATGGGTGGCATTATCATTGATCTCAAATCAATCGATAATACCGTGGCACATAAGAGAAGAAAGCGGTACTTCACGTGAAGACCGGCAAAGCACTTGCTTTGTATAGTGGCTTCTTATGGAGTCTGCCCAAGCACTTTGGTTTGCACAATAGAGAGATCTTGTCTAAAATGAAAAGTAAAACATAGAAAAAAACAAGCATAATTGCAAATTGACTAACCTTGTCGCCCACTTGTGGGCGGGCGTTTGGTACTCTCGACTCCGGCTCATAGTCAGATATGCAAAGAAGTTGAGAGTTGTCGGTTGTCCCACACATGCCTTCGTGGCTTGGTGAAATCCGATCTCTAGTGAGAAAACATACAAACATGTTGCAATGTTTGCACAAGTTCATATGCAGATGGCAAATTCCAAACGGTGGAAACTGCTATGCAATATGTCTTAACATGAAGCCTTGCTTCCTTGTCTAGCTGGCAGAGAAAAACGGCCTTGCCAAAATACTCTTATTGAGAATCATGCATTGCTAAATAGTAAAAACGTTATCTACAAATCCTAGTTATGGATTAGCATCTAAATGCCAAACAACGCTTGAACAAAGCCACATATGCTTGTCAAGGTGGCATCATAGAAAAATTGAGTAAATTCAAAATGGAAACTTAAGGGAACATGATTGACCATAGCCATGCCCCTAGAAGTCATGTGGGTCTCTGTCTGAGGACCATAACCCTGGTTGACTGCATCGATGGCAGACAATGTGCCTAGGAGCCCTCTCCTAGCATTGCTTGCCAACATCTTGAAATAATAATTAGCGATCGGCCTTGCCGATTACCTTGAACTTGCAATTCACAGTCCATGCTTGACTTGTCGATTAGGATGCCATATTGAAAGCATAAAATTTGAACAATCCACATTTAGTGCAATCATATAAACAAAGCGTACCTGGAGTGCAACCTGTTAATAGTGCCAACCGTGTATATGGAAATTTGCAGTCTTGTTGGCTTGGAGCCTTGCTGCTCTTGACATTCAGTGTGCCTCCTCCAAAGGCAACAAAGAGTTGATATTACGAAGCCTTGTTGCCATAATGAGTCTCTGCATATTTCAAAATTTTTTGAGATTGCAAAATTTTTGCAATATCGCTTTCCTTGAGAACCTCGTCGCACAACCAAAAAGAGGATGGAGGTTGTGGAGAGGGGCGGCCTGTCATCAGCACGCCTCGCATGCTGAATGTGCCTAACTTTGCCAATTCTTGCCGTTGTTAAGCTTTTTCATTTGTGCCGCAAATGCATGCGGCCTTTAGGACCTTTACAATCTGCACATACGTCACACTCCTCTCATGACCCTTTGCTTTAGTAAAGGATTTGGTGAATGAATCTTGTGTAAGAGGTTTCTTATTGTCTTTCTCGGGTGTGGGATGAGAGGCAATAACACACTTGCTCTCCGTAGGCATCACGATGTGTTAATTGTGGCTCGATTGAAAGAGACTCAATCCAATAGCAATTGCATGCATGCCCTTGGGCTCTGTAGAAGTATACCATCCCGGCCTCCTCAACTAGCCATCACTGGTGTGCACATGGCAAGGACCCACAATCTCAAAAAACTCACAAGTAACTTTGTTGCCCTCTTGAGCTAGCTGAGAAGCCCGACAATGAAAGGCAAACTTGTGGTGTTGCTCCTTGATGGTGATCAGTTCCTGCTACCTAGCCTACTATATCTATTCCTCCTTCCAAGGGTAGCATGGGTGGTGCTCTTGCATCCACTGTAAAGAGACAATGCCCCATCAAAGTCGCTTCTCCTCCTCTCTGGTCGCAACCAAGTGAGATGGAGACTCTTCGAGGAAGAAATGGATAAGCTCCAGAAGGATAGTGGCCGCTCTAGCAGCAAGGTCCCCCTGCGTGTCCAAAAACTTTGTCCAAAGCGCCACAACTTTCTCTCTGAGCTCTGTATTCAATCAAATCCTATCTAGGATGTGAAGAATTACACTACCCCCCTCTGTCTATCTGAAATAGTACAAATCACTGACGAGTGATAAAAAAAACAAGTCCCTGTAAAAATGCAAATTGATCCTCCCATGTCAGAAATGTGTGTAAAAATGCAAATTGATCCTCCCATGTTAGAGATGTGATCACTAGCAAAAAAATGATCCATCCAAGATAGATTCACACCCCCTACTCTATGGTCAGCAAACCAAGACAAAGAGAGGCCATTTGAGGTCCGTACAAATCTTGCATGTTTCCATATATCCAAAATCCTCAAAGTCATACATAGGTTCTCCCAAGAAGCCAACTCAGCTCCGTGAGTAGTAAGTAGCATGAGTACCCCAATCCTATCTGATGGGTCCTCCAGCATGTTGAAGTCCCACCAATGCACCATTGCTTTGCATGAGGCAATGACTCCATAGTATCTGACCAAAACTCGGCCCATGCACTCACATGATTGGGCACATAAATGTTAAAGAAGCCCACAAGGCTACCTTGAAATTGCATGGTGACCCAATGGGCCCTACTTGGAAAAATAATACCTCTGCCCACAATGACTTGCTGCCATGAGTCTACAATAGTCATACATACACCTCCCTAAATGCCACCAAGCCCAAAAAAAGCTAGTCAAAATATCTCAAATCAACCTTGCAAAACATATCCAGAATGTCAAATACGAATCACACATCAAATGATGCTCTTGTAGCGTAATAATATCAATAGGTCCACCTGTAAGGCATCTCTAGATGTCCTGTCTCAAATGACCCTGATGGTGCACAAACTATGGGCCTACACGACCTTGGATATTCCATGAGACAATCCTCATGAGGTCAGTGGGAGAAAACCGATGCTACTGCAACAACCAAATGAGAAATCTTTAAGGCCGGTTTGGATGGGCAGTAATCTGCATCCAAATGACCCCGAGACAAATGAGTCTGCATCACATGCCCCACAAAGGCCCAAGATGACTGTGTAGTTCTCTGAGCCACATTCTCTGTCCAATAGTCCTCATGAGTGTATACATAACAAGGGGAGAACTCATCATCTGCAAAATAGTGAACAATAATGTGTTTGCAATCTTTGGTATCAAGGAATGTCACTGTGACCTTGGCCAGCGGCCATAAGGTCTACACCAAATCAATGATCCCAAGGTCCCTCGTGTGATGGAGAGCTCAAGGGCTTGAGTCTAAAGCCAACCAAGTGTTGAATTCTAGGTACAATCCTACTGATCCCCATCACAATGTGGAAAAGAGTATAACTGAAGCAAGTTTCCTCTAAGTCAGCATGGGGGCCACTAAGAAAACGAGTGAAGGCATAGTTGAAGAGGTCCCATCGTCTGCTGATGTTGAAACTAGAGGCCCCCCTAGAATAGCCCCAAGGGCCGAGGTCTCAACCAAGAGGGCATATCGAAGGAAGGGTTGCCTCTCCCAAACCAACCTACTCGCAACAAAATAGTTGCCCAGTGTTAACCCTCGTGGCTCACGGACACCCTATCGCCTACGACGGACGCCGTATTATTTATTTAGTAGAGTCAGGCACCGGGCTTGTCGGTCCAATAGGAAAAGGGTAGAGTGATCGCTGATGAGAGGCGCACTCTAACTGGAACACACAAGGGTTAGTTGGCTAAGCATGGGCGCCCAAATGTGAATGGGGCGAGCTCATATAAAAGTCACCTAAACCTAAAATTAACCTATTCTCTCAGTGTGCAATAGAGAAGTACTCTTGCCCTATCTCCATCCCCATCTCCATTGTGTGCTGACAGGTGTGTGTGTGTGTGTGTGTGTGTGTGTGTGTGTGTGTACTTGAGGGAGAGAGTGTGTGCGTGATCGAGCATTGCGACGGCACCTGTGGTGGCGAGGCGGTTGAGCGCAGTACGACGGCGGCTCTTTCTTCTTCGTGGCGAGGAATCCTTCACGGCGACAAGCGTAGGGAGGTGAGTGACACACCCGTGTTCTCTGTGAGCTTGCTAGGCCTGCTAGTTGTGTGCTTGCAGCCTTCGTGGCTCGCATACGGTGCTCGGCAAGTCCCTAGCTCCGACACGTGCGGCAGACGCGCACACTTTTGGCACCGCTGCCGGGGAGTTTCCCTGCACCAAGCTCCAGGAAGCACTCTGTGCTGCCCCGTGGATCACTAAGCTTAAGTAGGAAGGAAGAAAGAGAAGCCCGGTGAGTGTGTGTGCAGATCTGGTGTAGATTTGCAAGAGTTTTGTGTTGTGGGTTAGTGTACGAAAGGTCTGTTTATTTGCATAGTCTATTATAGTTCTACTGCAGCTCACACAGTTCTGTTTGAGCTCACAGCAAGTTTTCACATTTCGATTTCTGCTTACAGTTCGGTTCAACACAGTCAATTCAGTTCGTTTTCGGTACATCTAGTTCAGTTGGTTTTCTGCACAGTCGGAACGGCTCAGATCTGGTTTGCACGATCTTGTTATCCGCACTTAGTTCCGTTTAGTGCGCAGTAGTTTCACAGCCCACAGATAAGCACATTTTCGTTAACGTTATCTTCAAAAAACAGAAAAAAAAGGGCAATTGTAAAAAATAATAATAATAATAATAATAAATTTTAAATTTGGGGGAGGTCTCATGCGCAAGGCTCTCTTGTGAGGGGAATATTTATTTCCACACAAAAATTAGTTGTAAGTTTGTCCCAAACAGATAGATCGGGATCATTTGATGAGCTTGAGCTTGGGCTTGGGCTTGGTCTTGGTCTTATGATATAAGGTAAATGCTATTCACTATATATAGGCTAGTGCTCAAGTGAAAGGAGAAAGCATGTGGGGCAAAGCCTTCACCTTTCCCTCCACAAGTCACCCTTCAACTTTCTATTTTAAGCCATGTGTCCAAGTAGAAACTAGGAGAAATTGACTGTTTTAGGGACTTTGGGAGCTTCCGATAGTCAAACAGTGTTCTGTAAAGTGCGCCTAGATCTCCTAAGCGATACGCTCTTTTCGAGCTATCACACATCCCAATCCCTTTTTTTGGACCTCAAAAACAAGAAAAAATCAAGTAGAAAACGGGGTGCAAAACACCCACAAAACAAAGCAAGTAACCTTTAAGAGTACTTGCCGACACTTGTAGGGCGCCCAAAGCACATGTATCTACGCTCTGGTCGTGTGCTAGAGTCCGAACAACTAGCTAGTGCTTCGATTTACGGGGGTACTCACTATCCTTCCACGCTAGGGTCTACGCCCTCGGCGGGGACCCAAGGTAGTGTAACCCAAGACCTAAATATAGCGGCTAGCCACTCTTCCTCTGACTACGATATTATGGAAGAGCATGTTACACAAAGCCCCAAGGGAACAACTGAAACCGTACCTAGCTGGGCCCAACAACCAGGAACTAGTGTTTTTAGCCGTTTGATGGAAACTTTTAGTAGAGCTACGCGCTCTGAACCTACGGCTAGTGAAGTAAACGAAGGGGATGGGGAAGTAGAATCACCATTCACATCTCCTATACACCCCACAGTCCCTCAGAGTGTCCACGTTGACATTCTACCTACCTCATTTAATGAGGGCCCTACCGAGCTACCACCTTCCAAAGTCGCCTCTAAGGTAGCGGTGACTAAAACTCAAAACACGGGAAGCAACATTGCATCCACCTCATGGCAACTCTCTAGTACACCAAGTTTGGACGGGGTATTTCTCAATGAAAATTGGGAATATGACCTACACACGGAGACTTTGACCGACTTATACATGGGCTACACATACCATGTGGGTTGGTTAGAAGTTGTACAATCCACATCTAGTGCCACTAGTCTAGAGGAACAACAACACATGATCTACAATGTCATCCATAGATTATCCAGTCCGAGAGGAAAAATCAAGGAATGAACATACCTTCGACGGGTCCTATGCGATTTTTAGACACGGGCAAAGGGAAAAAACCCACTCTATCACAAATGGAGACTCCCCCAGTGAGTCCCATCGATCCCTCATATGTTGTTTCGCCAGGGGTCTCAATGCAATCTGAGCCCATAAGTGATAGCTTTACTTTTCCAAATCTAGCTCATCTTTCCTTGGATGACACCACGGATGCCATGCCTACCCCAATGATGGGCATGCCAAGAAACACACCATGGACCTCGTTTGTTAGTAAAGCACCGCTACATGGTAGCTCAATGCCTGCAATAGTACCTACAAGTGCCTACCAATCGTATGCACCTATGGGTCCACGTACTCATGTAGTCCCTACCCCTCCCATTGTTTCAACTACCTATGCTCCACAACCACAATACACAAGTTCTTATTTCCATGGGACTATACCGGCTAGCATTAGCATGTCACATCCGAAGTCTGCTATGCCTAGGGCCACTCATATGAACTATGGACCACCACATGGCACAACATAGTACCCAACGTGGAACCCAAGGGCTTCCTATGCGCCAAGCCCAATGCCAATACCTACTCCACATGTAGTCTCTGGCGCGCCTTCACCCACGGTGCCTGCTCACTTAGGTGACTTGGCTACATTTGCTCAAGCTATTGGTCAATCTATTGCTGAGAATATGCGTAACACGCCTGATAGAGAGCCTAGAAGTAAGGCAGTACAAATAGCCAAGCTCACACAAAAATTTAGTGGTGACGGGGATGTGAGAAAGCATATCGAAGTGTTTGAACAAATATGCGATTCTCTAGGAGAACACAATGACCTACATAAGAGCAATGCTATAAGCCTAACCTTAAGTGGAAAGGCTGGCGATTGGTATAGAACCCTAAGGGTGGAAGAAAAAATGATTTACCCTACTCTTAGGAGACTGTTCTTAAAAGAATACATACGAGAGGGAGTGCTTTGGGGTGTAGCCTCTTAGCTCCAGAAAGCCCAACGAGAGGAAGGAGAGTCGGTGAGAGACTTTATAAGTCGCTTGAAGCATTTGAATTCTCGTTGTAATCCAAATGAGCGCTTCAACAATAACCAATTGCTCGATAGATTCATTAGGGGATTACAACATGAGGATATCTACAATGGTCTAGTCATTAAAGGTATCACCACTTGGGAAGCAATCACCACCAATGCGATCCAATTGGAGGATAATTTAATGATTCAAGGAGAAAGAGTGTCTGTTGAGCCTAAATCTATTAGCTCTCAAGCATCAGGGCATCAGCCAATGACCCTAAATCCTATTGCTAAGGAGCCAAAGATATCTGAGATGACTTTAGCATATCTCACCAAGGCTATTCAAGAGATTCTTAGAGACAATCGTGCTCCGCAAAATAATCATATGTATCCAAGAAGGGAGCAACAATGGTGCTCAGTATGCTATGTACTGCATAGTACCAGTGAGTGCCCTACTTTTAGAGTAAAATTCAATGGGAATTGCAATGCCTGTGGAAGGTATGGTCATCAAGCTAAGGATTGCATAGTATTTAAGCGTGCGATGGCCAATAGACCAACCTTAGCATGGACAGACACACCGCGAGTGCCTGTATTGATGATGGACCCACCTCTTGAACAAACAGCACAACACATGGTCCCTAGGGCCCAAACTGTTGTCCAAACAACACCCTTACCACCTCTAGTGCTAGGACCGCAACCACCACATCCGAGAATCACTTCTGTGAATCAAGTGGGTTGTGAGTCATCTATTGATTGTTTGGAAGGCTGTGAGGAAGATATAGATCCTAATATTGCCTATGGGATGGATGTGCTTGAAGAAAGTCCACAATACTACATGGAGGACTATTGGGGACAAGTCAAACCTGTATATCAAGTAGCTGCTCTTGCGGCAAGAGGCCAAAATATCAACTACACTGCTAAGAGACCACCTCTTCAATGCTATGAGTGTGGAGGTCCACATCGTGTAGCCGAGTGTCCTATTAGGCTACAAAAGAACGCCACACTAATGCAAACCAATCAAGCGAGCACGTCTACAATGCCAACACTCATGTGTAATCGATGTGGCATAGATCATTTGATTTCCCAATGTCCAAATAATCCAAATGCACCGAAGATCACGCCATTAAACTTGATTGAGGTGACCGAGGAGCCATCACCAAGTACACTCGTGGTACCAGTAAACGTACTCACACGATCGATGCTCCAAAAACAAAATTATATTCTTGAGGAAAGAGACACGACATCAATTTCCCAATCTCAGAAAAAGAAGAAAACACGAAGAAAGAGATCGCAAAAAGCAGCGAAGTCAGACCCCAGTTCAAATACCAACATAGGGACTGGTGATGACCCCGTATATATGAACGACGCTGAAGAAGATTCTGATTCAGATGAAACCATGGAGACCAAAACGACCACTAACATAGAAATCAACAAGGAAGATCTTCATGAGCCACAATGGCCAGGATCCAAAAAGAAGATAGGAACTTATCCAAACCCTATAGAGGAGATTGAGCGAGTCAAGCAATTAAGGAGTTTGGTAGAAGATACCCAAAGGGATCTAGAACCAGCACCTAGGAAGATCCAGATTATAGACACCGTGTTCCCTACGCAACAACAACCTCACCAAGTCCATAGACCCTTGGACATACCTAGTGTCATCCAAGAAGAAAGTGACTTAAAGTCATGGGAAAGTGGGTGTACTCACTTCTTGATGGAAAGAATGTTTACAGAGGGACTACTTGATCCTATCGAAGAAATGGAGATCCCATCTTCCCCACGTCAAGGGACTCAAGACCAAAAGGTGCCGTTAAACATTGCCAAATTGATGGATTTCATGTCTTTAGAAGTTAGAACCACCATCATGTCCAAACTATATAAAGACCCCAAGCTAGTCTCAGCAGTTTGAGCCTTTCTCAATGGAGAGTTGAAGTTTAGGCTACCACAATTTGCACAGATGGATGGAGCTGGGGAGATGCCAATAGAGGAGGAACACTTAGATCCACAACCCAATCTATATGAGAACCTTGTTATAGAAATACCTGTTAACAAGTTGGGACAATACTTTGAGGGTGATGAATCCAATGCGACCATACCAATCACTACTAAGGGATTAACTGTGAAGGGAATCCTTGATGGTGGCGCTGGGGTAAGCATTGTGACTAAAAATTGCTGGGAAACTATGGGAAGACCTCACCTTGCGACCACAACCATAGTAGTAAAGATGGCCAATGGGTCTATTGTTAAACCTATTGGGATGCTAGAAGATCTCAAGATCAAGGTCTTTGGACATAAAATAAGGATTACCTTTATTGTTATGGATTTCTCCAAACACACTATGGCATCGGAGATGATCTTAGGACGTCCTTTCATGAGGAAAGCAAAAATGGTGCATGACTGGTCTAAAAACCATGTCTACTTGCAGTTCCAAGATTCTGTCATTCGAGTGGATCTTGCGACGGGTCGAGCACATCCTCTAGGAAACAGGTTTATAATTGATCATAGATCTGACACCACATCTCACTCGGCCGCATTGCACTATTGTTACACGTGTAAAGCGGACACTGATGTTGGGGAAGATTCTCCTTATATGGATGTACTACTTGGGATGACTAAGTCGGACAATGTGGATTGGGTCCACCTAGCAGCAACCATAGACACTTGGGGAAATAGGGGGACGACCTGGGTAACACCTGAGGGGGATGAAATACCACCACTTGTACCCTTAAACATGCTAGAAGCAATGCATATAGCTTCTAACGATCTACAAGATGAAATTTTGACTGGCGTTGAAACCAGTAGCGCCTCACAAGACTATAGCCCACACGATTTGGGATCAGAATCATCAGTTGAAATTGACTCTGAGGACGAAGAATCTGAGTTAAATCTTAGTGCAAGTGTGGGGACAAACCATTCAGGGCCCAGTGGTAGCCTAGATGATAATCTATCCAAGGGAGCAGAAGACACAAGTAGTGATTCATCTAGTGAGTCTTCACTAGAAATTGACAGTAATCTAGAATTAAACAAGAAGAGTAAGAGATACAAGAGGCGACGATATCGAGAAAATGTGCGTGCTAGAATAAATGAAAAGAAATCTACCACATAATGGCTTAATTATATAGGGGCATGTGATGTTCATCGAAAGTTGGTAGATAACTGGGGTGAATACCTTCAAAGCGTTATGTGGTGTAGTCCACAACCCATTGACATCGCACAACTAGAGGCTACAGAGAAGCCAAGTGTGCGCTCCTTGCCGCACTGTCGAAGCAATGGACTTGCTGATACACCGTGTGCGAGCCACAAATGGCTCCAAGCACACAACAAGCCTAAACTAGCAAGCTCAAGAGAGAAAAGGGTGTGTCACTCACCGCTCTACGCTCGCCTTCGTGGTGGATTCCTCGCCACGATGAAGAAGAAGCTGCAGTCGTGCCGCGCTCAACCGCTTCGCCGCCGTCGTGCCTTCGTAATGCTCGATCGCACACACACTCTCCCTCTCTCTCTCTCTCTCTCTCTCTCTCTCTCTCACACACACACATACACACACACACACAAGGAGGTGAAGAAGAAGAAGATGGAGATGGAGATGGATCAAGAGCACTCTTCTATTGCACAAATGAGAGAATGAATGAATTTTAGGTTTAGTTGGCTTTTATATGAGCTCACCCCATTCACACTTGGGTGCCCATGCTTAGCCAACTAATCCCTTGAATGTCCCAGTTAGAGTGCGCCTCTCATCGGCGATCACTCTTACCCTTTTCCTATTGGTCCGACAAACCCGGTACCTGACTCTACCAAATACATAATACATGTCCGCCGTAGGTGATGGGGTGTCCGTGAGCCGTGAGGGTTAACATGCCCCCCTTCCTGATGTAGATTCCGTCCTCGAAAGCTATTGAGTTGAAGTTCGTTCGTCGAGGTGGAAGAGCAATTGAGATGAATGTCCTTAGCCTTCTTCAGTCACTGCAAAATCAAACAACATTGGCACAGTAATTGCATTCTCATAAGTGATTAAAAAGCATATGCAGTTTTAGGTAGACAAATTGATTGGTAAAAGAATTTCAAACAATTTGTTAGCAATGAACATTAAATTGCAATGTAATCAAATGCATAAACAGATGTAAAGGTAAAAAAATTAAACAAGTCTGGGGTCGCTAATTTGACGGTCGAAAGGCACTAGAGATCGAATATTAATACCATGGGTAAGTTTCTTAATTTTCTGTGGTCAATTAAGTTGTTTAATCGCGAGAGCCAAGTATTCATGTTTGAGGACTGACTAGAGGCTATATCTAGAAGACCTTGTAGTTAAGCTACCATAAAAGGAATTTCTCATGAAATCATCACCTGACTGATTACTTTTTCTTTGACTCCCCAAAGTCTTTTCACATTGATTCAATTTGATGTGTGTGCTTATTTTGTATGCCTTGGGTTTTTTTCTTTTCAAGGAAAAGCGCCCACACTGGGAACCTCTAGGGCTCTAGTACCATAGGCAATACATGTGAGTGAAGAACCAAATCAAGCTGAGATTTCTCTTCCAGCTTAAGATTTTACAGTGTGGCACTTTGATTTTTTGTTTGTTCATTTTCAGAATTTTAATTTTGTAACTTTGGGGGGCATATAACACTGATACACCTCCCCAGGCTCATCACACTAGTTAACTCCCTTTATAATACTTAAGCTAAAGGTCAATAGGGTCAAGCCCACTAGAAAGCCCTAGTATATTTCACACAATGCTGCCTAAATCGGATTAAGAACCTAAGTAACCATTGATTATTAGGAAGGCATTCCCCATGGTATTAAGAGAAGATTTCTAACACCTAACTTGGTCAAACTAGCTTAGTCAGACTGCTTGATTTTTAAACCTAGACAAGTGATTATGACAAAAAATTACATTGAATTAAATGTTTGATACTAAGCAAATGCGGTGAATATTAGGCTACCAATCACAATCAAAGCAGACAATCATAGATGCAAAAAAGATAAGGGACAATGCTAATTGACAAGAAACACCTGTTTGTGTTGATGGTGGCGCTTGAACAGAAGAGTGAATGAGAGAAAGGTTCCATGAAGGTCCAAATTCTAACCACAGCAACACATTCCTGTACACACTATGAAACACAAACAATACCTCTAGGAGGCACATCAGTGGGAAAAGAGAACTTTGCTAATCACTCAACTCTAAAACAGAAACACTCCTATCGTACTAATCTTACCTACCCTCCATCACTCAAGTGATGAGGATCAAAGGTGTTTCATGACATAGGTTTTTTTTTCAGTGTACCAGATGTAAATGTGTAGGTCTGGGTCAATGTTTTGACTTTCATTGTGCATACTCGTTTGCTAATTGCTCTTGCTCTTTATTTTTTTGTTTTTTGTGAGTATAAAGCTTTATATGTACATTCCCTAAGATTGGTGATTGAGAGGTCAGGGAAAAAGGTTGAGAGGGAAAAAAATGAATGATGAATGTCAGCAAACACTCCCCCCTTCCTTGGGTAGATCATACCGTTTGAAATGGGCTTGTCACCCTTTGAAACCAATTGTTCCAGTTGGTAATAGGTGGAGATTTTTGCCAGTAGTTTTCTATTACCTTAGGCGCCTCGTCGAGTTGCAAGGGTGGTAAGGTACTCTCCCAAGATCGAACTTGAAGTAGTTCATCAGGTGATTCTTGAACACTGGGAGGTGTGGATTCCTTTGTAGCTTTATGGAGGTCCACTATTGTAGGTGGAGGCTGTGGAGAAGCTTTTACCTCTACGGATGCATTACATGAGGAGCTAGAAGCTTCATGGGAATCCCCCCTTCCTGAGCTAGGTGGAACAAATCGTTCTTTCTTTGGTACCCAAACTAGCTCTGGAGCGGGTGTGTAGCATTCTGTGATTTTTTTCTTTCCACGATCATTGATTTGTTTTGGAGCTACGGGATTGGGCTCACATGGGTCAGGTGATAGGTAAGAGCACAATCTACGTTTTGGCACCCAGATTTGATCATTTCCTTGGTAGTAGCCGTGGGCTTCCAATAGTCGTTTAGGGATCCATCGCAACATTTTCTTACTTTTCTTGGAGCGAGTGGTACATTTCTTACAAGGCTTCTGTTTTTTAGCACTAGCTATGGTCACTAAAGCAGCTTTAGGGACCCACTTGTATGTTTTCTTCGCTACATTAGGATGAGTCTTGTCAGAAGCTATATGCATTGCTTGTAGCATATTTAAGGGTACAGGCATTTCATCCCCCTCAGGTGTTACCCAGGTCGTCCCCCTATTTCCCCAAGTGTCTATGGTTACTGCTAGGTGGACCCAATCCACATTGTCCGACTCAGTCATCCCAGGTAGGATATCCATATAAGGAGAGTTCTCCCCAATATCCGTGTCTTCGTTACACGTGTAACAATACTGTAATGGAGCTGAGTGAATTGTTGTGTCTGATCGATTATCAATGATGAATTTATTTCCTAGAGGATGCGTTCGACCACTTAAAAGATCAACTCGAATGACAGAGTCTTGGAACTGTAAGTAGACGTGGTTTTTGGACCAGTCATGCACCATTTTTGCTTCCCTCATGAATGGACGCCCTAAGATCATCTCAAATGACATAGGATACTTGGAAAAATCCATAACAATGAAAGTATGCCTTACCTTGTGTCCCAAGACCTTGATCCTGAGATCCTTTAGCATTCCAATAGGTGTAACAATAGATCCATTAGCCATTTTTACCACTACGCTTGTGGCTTCAAGGTGAGGTCGCCCCATAGACTCCCAACAACTCTTTGTCACCATGCTGACTCCCGCACCACCGTCAAGGACCCCCTTTACAGTTAATACTTTAGTAGTGATTGGTAGAGTAGCATTAGTTTCATCACCTTCAAAGTATTGCCCCAAGTTGTTAACGGGTACTTCAATTATAGATTCATGTCCCGCTAGGTCAGATGGTGGTGCTAAATGTTCCTCATCATTCATTACCGAGTCAGGTTTGTTCATATGTGCAAACTGTGGTAATCCGGCCTGTAATTCTCCATTGAGGAAGGCTCGAAGAGTTGAGACTAGCACGGGGTCTTTATATAGTTTGGACATGATGGTGGTTCTAACTTCTGAAGACATGAAATCCATCAATTTGGCAACATTTAATGGCATCTTGTGGGACGTAGGACCCTGACAAGAGAATGGTGAAGATGGAATCTCCACTTCCTCAAGGGGGTCGGGCATTCCCTCACCAAACATTCTCTCTAGTAGGAAAGGTGTGTGTCCACTTTCAGATGTCCTACCCTCACTCTCTTCCCGAATGATATTGGGTATAGCTAACGGCCTATAGTTCTTGTGAGGTTGAACTTGTGTGGGAAACACTGTGTCCGACATCTGGATATGTTTGGGTTCAGGTTCTAATGTTCGTTGAGTTTCTTCCACCAAACCCCTCAGTTGTTGCACTCGTTCAATTTCCACTGTTGGGTTTGGATAGGTTCCAATCTTTCTCTTGCAATCCTCATTTTTTTGTCTCTCGTGGCTTATCTTGGGGGTTCGCAACTGGGTGGTTTAACTTTGAATACTCTTTTGGTGTTCGTCGTAATTCCCTCTCGTGATCCTCCTCACTGGCTTTTTCCTTTGTAGTAATAGTTTTGGTCTCCGTGGTCTCTATCAAATCTGAGTCATCCTCAGGGTCATTCATATACACGGGATCCTCTTCTGTCCCTATGTTAGTCTTTGAACTAGGTTTTGAGCCAGAAGCATTAAGGGATTTCTTTCTTCGTGTTTTCTTCTTTCTCACTCGGCCAATGGATGCAGCATCTCTCTCTTCGAGGATGTAATTTTGCTTTTGGAGCATCGACCGTATGAGTGCATTCACTGGTGCTATGTTTATAGTTGGTGGTGTCCCATCAACAATCTCTATTATGTTCAATGGTGTGATTTTCGGTGCGTTTGGATTGTTAGGACACTGTGTGATCAAATGATCTATGCCACAACGATTACAAGTGAGTATTGGCATTGCTAATGCACCCCCTTGACTTGTTTGCATTAGTGCGGCATTCTTTTGCATTCTAATGGGGCACTCAGCTACTCAATGTGGTCCACCACATTCGTAGCATTGAAGAGGTGGTTTCCTGGTAAAACTATTAATGTTTTGGCCTCTTGCTGCTAGCGTAGTAGCTTGATATACTGGTTTGATTTGTCCCCAATGGTCTTCCATATAGTACATGGGACACTCCTCAAGCATGTCGACTCCATAGGTGATACTAGAGTCTATGTCCTCTTCGCAATCTACATAAGTACTAGATGACTCGCAACCTATTTGGTTCATAGGTGTAACTCTTGGATGAGGGGGTTGCGGTCCTAGCACTGGAGGTGGCAACGGTGTGGTTTGGACCACATTTTGGGTTCTAGGGACCATGTGCTGTAATGGCAACTGTTGCTCCATGGGTGGGGTAGGCATCAATGCAGGAACTCGAGGTGAGTCTGCCCAAGCTATAGGCGGTCTATTTTCCATGATGCGTTTAAGCATTAGGCAATCCTTCGCTTGATGGCCATACCTACCACACGCGTTACAAGTCCCGTTAAACTTTACTCTGAAAGTAGGGCATTCACTCGTAGTATGTGGGCCCAAGCAAATTGAGCACCATTGTTGCTCCCTTTTTAGATACATATGAGTGTTTTGTGGAGCACGATTACCCCTAAGGCTTTCTTGGATGGCCTTTGTGAGATCTGCCAAAGTCATCTCATATATCGTTTGCTCTTTCATGATTGGCTTTATCTTCATTGGCTCATGCTCTGATGCTTGCGAGCTACTAGACTTCGGCTCGGCAGACACTATTTCTCCTGCAATCATTAAATTATCCTCCAATTGGATTGCATTCATGGTGACTACTTCCCAAGTAGTGATACCTCTAATGACTAGGCCATTATAAATACTTTCATGTCGTAGTCCCCTAATGAATCTATCGAGCAATTGGTTGTTGTTGAATCGCTCGTTTGGATTGCATCGAGAATTGAAATTCTTTAGGCGACTAATGAAGTCTCTCATGGATTCACCTTCTTCTTGTTGGGCTTTCTGGAGCTGAGAGGCTACACCCCAAAGTACTCCCTCTCGTATGTATTCTTTTAAGAACAGTTTCCTAAGAGTAGAGCAGATCGTTTTCTCTTCTACTCTTAAGGTTCTATACCAATCTCCAGCCTTTCCGCTTAGGGTCAAACTCAAAGCCTTACACTTATGTAGCTCATTGTGCTCTTCCAAGGAATCGCACACATGTTCAAAGACTTCCATATTCTTTCTAGCATCTCCGTCTCCACTGAATTTTTGTGTGAGCTTAGCTACTTGAACTGCCTTGCTCCTAGGCTCTCTATCAGGTGCACTACGCATGTTTTCCGCAATAGAGCGACCGATAGTTTGAGCAAATGCTGCTAAATCTCCTATTTGAGCAGGTATAATGGGTGTATGTGCTCCTGGAACCACATGTGAGATGGGAATTGGCCTTGGCCTTGGCATAGGGGGTGCCTGATATGGCATGTTATTATTAAATGGAATGTCTCCACTTGTATAAGAGCTTGGATAATTCCATTGTGGATTGTAAGCTCTTGGAATAATCGGAGGTGTAGGAGCTACATGAGACTGAGGTACGACAGGTGCACATGATTGATACATACATGTAGGTATAGTTGGGGGCACTGTGCTACTAGGCATCGGCGCAATGTTAACAAATGAACTCCATGGTGTACTTCTTGTCATGCTCACCACTGGGATATGCATGGTAGCCGTAGTGTCATTAAGAGAAAGATGAGCTAGATCTGGGAAGGTAAAGCTGCCACTTGTGGGCTCAGATTGTACTGAGGCTCCTGGCGAAACAACATATGGAGGATCAATGGGGCTCACTGAGGGAGTCTCCATTTGTGACAGGGTTGGTTGGCTGGCCTTTCCCGTATCCAAGAATCTCATTAGGCCTGTTGAAGGCATGTTGATTCCTGTGTTCTGTCTTTCTAACTCAACAATCCTATGGAGGACATCACAGACTTTCTGTTGTTGCTCATCTATGCTAGTACCACCCGATGTGGATTGTAGAACATCTAACCAACCCACATGATAGGTGTGTCCTGTGTACCTATCAGTTAAAGCTTCTGCTTGTAGGTCATACTCCCAATTTTTGTTTAGGAATATCCCATCTAGGCCCGGCGTGCTGGAGGTTTCCCTCAAGGTGGAAGCATTATTGCTCCCCATAGCTTGTCCCTCCGTGACTGCTACCTTGGGAGCACTCGGTTGCTCAGCTGGCATGATTGTTGTCATAGGAGCCTTTGCTTTCAGGGCTTGAATTTGTTCTAGCCTTCGTAGGTTCTCAATTTCCCTCTCCCTTGTTGCTTGCATATAGCGTTCGATCTCTTGCACTTCGGCAAGACTCCTACCATCGAGTAGTAGAACCTCAGAGGGAGATAGTCCTAAAGGATCAGGAGGTGCAGTGGATGGAACATTCACATGCACACTCTCAAGAAGCATAGGTTCTATTTTAGGCATGAATGACGGATTTACTTCCCCACTCCCTTCATTTATTTCATTAACCGCATGTTCGGAGCGAGTAGCTCTACTAAGGGTCTCTTTTAAGCGGCTAAACATGTTGGACCCGGGCCGTGGGCCCATGGCATGCATGTCTTGACTTGAAATATCAGGGTTTGGTGTAGGATACCCCTCCATGACTTCGTAGTCAGAGGAAGAATCACTAGACGCGATATGAGGATCTTGGGTCGTGCTACCTTGAGTCCCGGCCGAAGGTCCAGAACCTAGGGTGGAGGAATAATGGGTACCCGCGTAAATGGAGGCACTACCAATATGCTCGTGCTCTAACACTCGTCCAGAGAGTAGGTTCATATGACTTCCACACTCTAAACGCGTTAGTGAGTGCCCGTGAAGGCCGCTCACTTAGTTTTTTTTTTTTTTTTAATAACCCAAGTTTTTCGTTATTCTTGGTTATTTTTTGTAACCGAGCCACAAAATATGGCGTGTAATAGCTCAAGACGAGCGTTTTGGCTAAAGGAACGTGCCGTGCTTTACAGCTCCCTATTTGGCTACGTGAAGCCCTCGAAATCATAAAAATAGTCTTTATAGTCCTCGAAATCCTAAAAATAGTTTTTAAATATAAAAAGGTGTATAAACTATATTTTAAAACTGAGGACTGAGGTGTGGGTTTGAGCTTGGGCTTGGGGAATGATCCCCAGCCCGATCCTTCTTTTAAATTTTATTTTATTTTTTAAAGATTTTTTTTATAAAGTCGTCGCGACCGCGCCGCGCACGCGCGCACACACACGCTTAACCTACACCTAACTTATCTACTTACAGCTAATAGAGATACTGCCACACACACTCTAACACTGTTTACACAGTACTACAGTAGCTAACAGATCTACAAAACTAACCTTACAGAACTAACATTGAACCTTACAGAACTAACATTCCATAGCTAATACCTTAATTCTAACAACACATTGCAAAAAAATTGTAACTCCTTCTTTACAGAAAACAAAAAATACAGTACACTGTAACAAAAATCTTCTCCACACAACCACACACCTTCCTTCTTCACAAATCCTTCAATTGAAATTGCATCACAAGAAAGAGTAAAGTGCTTAATCGAGCTTAGTGTAGGGCATTTCCCAAGCAGCGGCGCCAAAAATGTGCGCTCCTTGCCGCACTGTCGAAACAAGGGACTTGCCGATACACCGTGTGCGAGCCACAAATGGCTCCAAGCACACAACAATCCTAAACTAGCAAGCTCAAGAGAGCAAAGGGTGTGTCACTCACCGCTCTACGCTCGCCTTCGTGGTGGATTCCTCGTCGCGATGAAGAAGAAGCTGCAGTCGTGCCGCGCTCAACCACTTCGCCACCATCGTGCCTTCGTAATGCGCGATCGCACACACACTCTCCCTCCCTCTCTCTCTTTCTCTCACATACACACACACACAAGGAGGTGAAGAAGAAGAAGATGGAGATGGAGATGGAGCAAGAGCACTCTTCTATTGCACAAATGAGAGAATGAATGAATTTTAGGTTTAGTTTGCTTTTATATGAGCTCACCCCATTCACACTTGGGCGCCCATGCTTAGCCAACTAATCCCTTGAATGTCCCAGTTAGAGTGCGCCTCTCATCGGCGATCACTCTTACCCTTTTCCTATTGGTCCGACAAACCCGGTACCTGACTCTACCAAATACATAATACACGTCCGTCGTAGGTGATGGGGTGTCCGTGAGCCGTGAGGGTTAACACCAAGGTTGAGCCGTACCGTAAGGAGACAACAAAATCGAGAGTTAGCTCAACAACAAAAGGAATCAGAAGTTAAATCACAGTCCACAGAACAACAGGACCCCACAGACTTACACCCTGCACCACCTGAACATTTCAAATCCTATACCACAGAGGAATGTAAGGTTGTGTATACAAAGGCTCAAAGAAAACCTATCGATGGGAGCAATGGAGTCTATGATGGTCTAGCGATAGTAAAGGAAATAGAGTTAGCAGACCCAGGAGAAGAGTCTAAACCTGTCTTCATTGCCCAAGATCTAACAGCGACTGAGGAGCGTGTACTTAAAGAACTTCTCAAGGAATTCAGGGATATATTTTCTTGGACATATCATGATATGAAAGGTGTTCCACCTTCCGTGGTGCAGTACACAATCCCCATGAATAGCATGGCTAAACCAGTTCACCAACGACCCTACCCAATGAATCCTAAATATGCAAAGATCGTTCAAGAAGAGATTGAAAATCTTGTGGAATGCGGATTCATATACCCTATTGAGCACTCAGAATGGGTGTCTCCAATAGTGATTGTGCCAAAAAGAATGGGAAACTCAGAGTGTGCGTAGATCTCAAGAAGGTCAATGCCGCCACTAGGAGGGACCATTACCCCTTTCCATATTCGGAACATGTGCTTGAAAGAGTTGCAGGGAAGGAAGCTTATAGCTTTTTAGATGGGTACTCTGGCTACAATCAAATCACAATTGCGCTAGAGGACCAAGCTAAAACAGCCTTTATAACCGAATTTGGAGTGTTTGCATTACGTGTTATGGCCTTTGGCTTAACCAATGCCCCTGCTACCTTTCAAAGATTAATAAACACTGCTTTTAGAGAATATTTGAGGGAGTTTTGCGAAGCTTTCTTAGATGATCTTTGTGTTTATTCCCCTTGGAAAGAACATCTATCATGCTTACGAAAAGTGTTTGAGAAGTGCAGATTGTATCACATCTCCTTGAATCCTTTCAAATGCCAATTTAGGGTTAAACATGGAGTCATTTTAGGGCATATAGTTTCCAAAAATGAGATTTCCACAGATGAGAGAAAAATTAAAGCCATTGCTGAATTGCCACCACCTACAAACTATAAGGGAGTTCAAAGATTCATGGGCCATGTTGGTTATTACTGACGGTTTATTTTAAACTTTGCCGAGATAGCTCGTCCTTTGTACAAGCTTCTTATTGAGTTCCACTGAACTGCGGAGTGTGACTATGCCTATGAGTCATTGAAAAAGACCTTGACTAGCGCTCCTATTCTACGAGTGCCCGATTGGAATGTAATTTTCCATGTGCATATTGATGCATCAAACTTTGCTATTGGGTGTGTTCTAGCTCAACCAGGAGAACATAAATTGGACTACCCCATCAGCTTTGCAAGTCGTCAATTGAATGATGTCGAGAGAAACTACACCACTACAGAGAGAGAGAGAAGGGTTAGGTATGATTTATGCAGTGAAGAAATTTCGCTACTACCTTCTGGCCAACAAGTTTTTTTTCTATGTTGATCATCAATCCTTGTTGTATCTCGTAAATAAACCTTGTTCCACGGGAAGAATCACACGATGGTTGCTAATTCTCCTTGAGTTTGATTTTACCATTGTGGTGAGACCTGGTAAAAGACATGTCATGCCGGATCATTTGTTTTGCATACCCAATGGTGAAGCCCCTACTGGAGTCGATGATGAATTACCCGATACTTCTCTATTCCTAGTCGAAACCATACCTGAATGGAGTGAGAAGATTGTGAACTTTCTAATTAATGGTTTTCCACCCAAAGAGCTTCGTAAGGACATAGCTCGAAAACTGTTAAAAGAATGTGAACCTTACTCTCTCATTGCAGGAACTCTCTATAGGCTAGGGAAGGACGATATTCTGAGATGTTGTGCCCGTGAGGATGAGTATTTGTACATACTGCAAGAAGCCCACATGGGTATAGCCGAAGGACATTTCTCGAGGGGACTAACAACTAGAAAGGTGTTGCAATCAGGCTATTGGTGGCCAAACTTATTTAAGGATGCATCACTTTTTGCAAAAGGATGTGATGAATGCCAACGTTACAAAATCACTCAACGAAAGGATAGGATGACCTTACATCCTGTTAAAGTGACTCAACCATTTGAAAAATGGGGTTTGGACTTTGTAGGCCCAATTAGTCCGGCAGCTCGTAGCACTCAATCTCGATATATTATCGTTGCCACTGACTATGTAACAAAGTGGGCGGAAGCTAGGGCGACACGAAAGGCTGATGCGATGTCAACTGCCAAGTTTCTCTTTGAGAACATTATTACAAGATTTGGTTGTCCCTTTGAGATTGTGAGTGACAATGGTACTCATTTTATAAATGGAGTAATCAAAGAACTCACTACTAACTTCATGATAGCTCACCATAAGTCTACACCTTATTATCCGCAAGCAAATGGCCAGGTTGAGAGCACCAATAAGACCTTAATCTCTATCTTAACCAAAACGGTGGAAGCTCATCGCACAGATTGGGATTTAAAGATTACATCAGCTCTATGGGCTTATCGTACTGCGTATAAAGTTTCCATTAACTGCACACCATTCAAGATGGTGTATGGCCAAGAAGCGGTTATGCCATGGGAGTTTGTCGTTCCTAGTCTTCGAGTAGCTTCTCAAGAAGGTTGGGATGGTAACCCCTTGGTTGAGCGATTATATATCCTTGAAAGGCTAGATGAAGAGAGGCAATTAGCTGTGCAAAAAGCACTTGTGGAGAAAGATAGGAGGAAGAAATGGTTTGACCGTCATCTGAAGAACAAAGATATCAATGTTGGTGATAAAGTCCTTATGTATGGAGTGCGTAACGAAAAGAAAAATTTGAAATATGCGGGAAAAGGACCATATAGATTATGTGAGATCACCCCACAAGGAACCATTCGTATGGAGACTCTTGATGGAGTTGAAACCATTGGATTCCTCAATGGGAGAAAATTTAAAAGATACTATGATCCTTTAAGCCAAGAGGAGCTACGTGCCATCCATACGAAAAAGACAGCCAAGGCTCAAACAGAATTGAAAAAGATACAAGCTCAACCTGAGGCAAAAGAGCGCCAATAACGCATAAGACACCAGCGAGAGGCTAACCTTGGAGTTACACATGCATTCCACATTGAAACAGAGGATGATTGATTGGACTTTGACACGCCTCTACGATACCCTATTGAGTTAAATAGTGCCTATGGAAAAGTGCTATATAACACCTTATTGGACACGGGTGCTAAATATAATCTGCTATCATATGGGGTGTGGTGTCAGTTAGGGAAGCTACCTCTATCTGAGAGTATTATCCAAGTCAAGGGTGTCAACAAGAAAAAAACTACGGTTTTTGGAATCTGGCACACTTCTGTCAGTTATGACAATGGGGTTGTAGCTCAAGACTTTTTGGTCATGCCCACTGGAACTATGGAGGGTAATATAAACCTAGGACGCACGTGGATGATAGCCACCAAATGCACTATTGATTGGGGGACTGGGGGTGTCACAACGCAAAAACCAACTCTTAGCCCTGCCACACAAGCCATAGTCCTTGAGATATTGCCTCTTAAGAAAATAAAACCCAAAACATTGCATGTCCAAGAGGTTGAACCATATGTCCCCATAGCCCAAGTCTCTAGAGCTTCAACTGATGTAGTTGAAATAAAGCTTGAGACACACAAGACCCATCCCAATATAACAAAGAAAACATACATGTGGGTCCCTAAAGCTTCTTTAGCAACCATAGCCGATGCTAAAAGACAGCAGCCTGGTAAGAGACGTCCCATTCGCCCCAAGAAATGTAAAGAAATGTTGCGTTGGATTCCTAAAAAACTATTGGAAGCCCAAGGCTACTATGAAGGAAATGATCAAATCTGGGTGCCAAAACGTAAATTGTGCTCTTACTTGTCACCGGGCCCATGTGAGATCAATCCTGTGGCTCCAAAACAAATTGAAGGTCGTGGAAAGAAAAAAATCACGGAATGCGACACACCTGCTTCAGAGCTAGTTTGGGTACCAAAGAAAGAACGATTTGTTCCACCTAGCTCAGGAACGGGGAAGGCAAATGAAGCTTCTTGCTCTTCATGTAGTTCCTATACGGAAATAGAAGCTTTGACACAACCTCCACCTACCATTGTACATATCCATACAAGCAAGAAAGAGTTTGCACCTCCCGTTGTAGGTTCACCATCTACAACAATGTTGCAAATAAAATCATGGGAGAGTACCTTACCACCCTTGCAACCAGATGAAACTCATAGGGCGATCGAAAACTATTGCTTAAAGCCTTCATCCGTAACAACTTGGAACAATTGGTTTCAAAAGGTGACAACATCATTCCAAAAGGTATGATCTACCCAAGGAAGGGGGGAGTGTTTGCTGAAATCCATCATTCACTTACTTCCCTCTCAACCTTCCTCCCTGACCTCTCAATCTCCAATCCTAGGGAATGTATATATAAAGCCTTATACTAGTTCTAGCAAAAAAAAAGGAAAGTAAAAGAGCAAGAGCGACTAGCAACGAGAGAGCACCCTAACAGATCCTATACATAAGTCTAAATTCACCATGTCACATCAAGCAGCACACAAAAACAACTCATGTTTTAAAGACCTAACCAAATCTATCTGTATTCTCAGAGATGGCTAGTTCACCAGAGGCGTGCGCTTCTATTTTTTTATGAAAGGTACCCTTTTTCTTTTTCTCAAGTGTTTCACATCTGCTACACTGTACTTTCTTGCGAATGGGATTTGGTAGAGAGACTTGCGCGTGAGTAAAATTTTGAGGAGTTAGAATGGCTGATACGTCTATGGATAACTAGTGATCCCTACCCAGTAGCGAATGTTTCTCCGGTGGCACATGCTTATTCATTTGCACAAGATGAGTATCCACGCATCGCGAGGTTCTTGATTAACACGCTTGCGCAAGAGGATGATGAAAAAGAAATAATAGAGACCGAGGAAGACTATGGCCTCACGGAAAATGATTTCGTTTATCTAGATGATGAGGATAGAGGCCTAGCCTTAGGGTGGCCACCCGGTTTATATAATATCCTCTTTCCTTGATTCTGAAAGGGATGACATATAGGTAGGTTAGGGGTATGGATTGTATTTTGAGTTTGTTTTCTAGGAGTTTTAATTTTTTCACACTGACATGCCTCCTAGAGGTATAGTGCTTGTTTTTTGGATGTGTTAGGTAGGACTTATATGGATTTCCATCCCATAGCTGAGGACATCTGCTTCGACGAAATGAGCAACTCCATACTTGCAGGTGTACTACTTTCCATGATTCATGTTGGTGGATATGTATAATTGCTAATACTGATTTTTCATGGTTTGTTTGAGTGCAATAGTTATGTTTGTTATCTGCCATTCTAAATGTATAAATTTGTCTTTGCTTAAGTTGATGGAACTAGAGTTGGATGAGCCTTGAGATTAGGAGACCGTGACTTTAGGTTAACTCATTTACTTGACCACTAGGCCTAGCTGATAAAATTATATGAGTATTTGAGACCTTAGGAATGTTTAAGGCATAGAGAAGCTTGCTCACTTAAACAACAAAAACACTAGTGAGAATACAAAGGAAATGGAAGCAAAAAACATAAGTGCCACAAATGAAAAATCTAATGCTGGAAGAGAAATCCTGGCTTGATTTGGTACTTCACTCACATGTATTGTCTATGGTATTAGAGCCCTAGAGGTTTCCAGTGTGGGCGCTTTTCTTTGAGAAGTAAAAAGCTCCGGACATACAAAATAAGCACACACGTCAAATGATTGTGAACCAAAGTAAAAAAGAAAAAAAGAAAAAAATGAATGACATTTAAAAGAATTCCATCGCGCTTACAGTTAACATTTCAAGCTTTTGTTTGTAGTTGTGAGAGCTAGTTGGCTAATCAAAGCTTAAAAGCACAATTAGAGAATTTTGCATTTAGATAATCTTCTTAGCTTAGCTAGTACTAGAGTAGTTGTTTTAACCTTAGTCATAGCTAACTAATTGATAGACTCAACCATAAGCCCAAAACTCTTGATTAATTAATTTACTCAAAGTGCGATTTATTTGTCCTTAATGGCAGTCTAACATTTCATAAATCTTGCATTTACTCATTTCCACATGTACTTTACATTCCCCTCATGATTTATGGCCATATAATTCCGCTTTGCTGAAACAGTGACTTTGCCTTGTAGATTCAAATCCAGATGCTCTACAACATGGACATAACAAGCTTCAACTCAATAGCTTCCGAGGACGGAATCTACATCAGGAAGGGGGGCATGTTAACCCTCGTGGCTCACGGACACCCTATCGCCTACGACGGACGCCATATTATTTATTTAGTAGATTCAGGCACCGGGCTTGTCGGTCCAATAGGAAAAGGGTAGAGTGATCTCCGATGAGAGGCGCACTCTAACTAGAACACGCAAGGGTTAGTTGGCTAAGCATGGGCACCCAAATGTGAATGGGGCGAGATCATATAAAAGTCACCTAAACCTAAAATTGACCTATTCTCTCAGTGTGCAATAGAGAAGTGCTCTTGCCCTATCTCCATCCCCATCTCCATTGTGTGCTGACAGGTGTGTGTGTGTGTGTATGTGTGTGTGTGAGGGAGAGTGTGTGTGTGTGATCGAGCATTGCGACGGCACCTGCACGGCGGCGAGGCAGTTGAGCGTAGTACGACGGCGGCTCCCTCTTCTTCGCGGCGAGGAATCCTTCACGGCGACAAGCGTAGGGAGGTGAGTGACACACCCGTGTTCTCTGTGAGCTTGCTAGGCCTACTAGTTGTGTGCTTGCAGCCTTCGTGGCTCGCATACGGTGCTCGGCAAGTCCCTAGCTCCGACACGTGCGGCAGACGCGCACACCCAGGGAGCAGCATGCAACATGAGTGCATTTGGATCTAGGAGCTGGAGGAGAGAAAGGAAAAGGGGCGGGGGGGGGGGGGGGGGGGGCGATGGCGCCGATCCTCCTACCCAAAAGAGGTAGAGAGGGAGAGGTATGCCAAAAAGAGGTGGAGGTGAAGGGGGATGGGGCGGTCTGTTGTAGAGGAGGGGGGTTGGCGGTGGAAGGGATCTAAAAAATCCTCCTATCCAAAAGAGGTGGAGGTGGAGGGGTTTGTGGCACTCTCCTGCTGTAGAGGTCTGGAGTTTTTTTCCATAGGAACACGCTCTTGCAGAGGAATAGTAGGACAACCACCCAAACGAGGTGCCTGACTACCATGGACCTGATGCCATCCCTCGTCAATATGGCTAGTTTTCACTGCTAAAGCTTGATCTCTGGGAGTCTTCGAAGCCGTGGTGGGGGGGAATCAAAAGTCGATGGAGGGACATCACTAGGGGCCTATGGTTGTGGAGCTGGTTGAGCTCTCTTGTGTGGATAGGCCTTGGTAAGATGGCCCATCTGTTTGCAATGAAGCACTAGTTCTAGAGGTACAAATAGTCCACAATTTGTCTGATCCAATCACACTCACACGAGGCAATAAAACCACCTATGAGAGTGTATGTGTGTCAAGAACCCGCATAGTGGGTAGCCAGGCGGCGTGTTCACAGGGGTTTCCAAGACCGTCCCAATCATGGAACTCATCTTGGAAAGTAAAGAAAGATATTGCTGCCTCAAGCCTAGGAATCAGACTAAGATACGAAGATCTGGCTCCTCCTCAAGAACGTGTGAAGTCAGGTCAAAGCCGTGATGCCTCTCAAAAGTACGCTTGAGCCGCTTGAATACCTAGCGGGCTCATCAATATCATCACACCGTGTTGCATGACACGGATAATGAACATGCAGAAGGACTTTAAAGTGCAAAATTCAAGGTCATGTGATGAAGAAGATGTTTCTACTTGTGGTGCATGTGCATGTGATATGGTATTTGATGAATACAATGAAGAAAGTTCCTATTGTTGTTGCCATGGCTGCCATCTATGGAGACTCAAACTGTATCTGGTAATAGCCTCTCTTGAGAATATGCACAACAATGATTTTTCCCACTTTGTCGGGCTTGGAGCAAGTCACAAATCTCCCCACTGCTAGGCCGTGTGCCAACAATCTTGCAAATGATTGAGGTGGCTTGGAGCCGTTCCACCTCGGCCATCAGGCTCGCTTACTCTTATGGCGAAAGAGAAATTTGAGGGGTCAGCTCCATGATGTTGGACGAGGGGGCTTCAGTAGAATCCCTCTAAGATGGAGGAGGGTCCGCCATCTTGTGTTTGCCTTTTGCAAGAAGAGGGGGGACGAAGACGGGGGGGGGCTACATGCTGTAGTCCAAGGACAGGTGGGCAGGGGAAGGCATTGCACGAGGGGGTGGAGCGAACAACGAGCTTACAATTTTTTTTTCATTTTTGATTGCCTTTCCAATTACTAACCATGATTTCAGAAACTTTAATGTATGACAATGTGTTTGACCAAATGTTTCTAGGGCTACCTCACAACTTGCTGGTTTGTTTGGTTTTTTGCCAAGGTTGACCAAGCTAGTTTGCTTTGCCCATCCTTCCTTCTTTGGGATTCTTTCCACACGTATCAAGAAGCTGCATTTATTTATTTTCTTTATCACGGTCTTAATATTGATTGTGCATGATGAGCACAATGGAATGAAATCTTGATAGTTATGCACACATTGGTGTAGCTATGAAAGAGGAGGAGTGGTCTCCTATGTGGACACAAGAAGCTCAAGGCCACCATCTAAGCTTAGAAAGGACTAACTTTGGTGTTTGCATTGATAGTCAGAGTGCTTTGGCATTTGCAAGGAATACGATTTGCTACTTGCATAAAGCACCTTGAGGTGCATTATCATTATGTCAAAGAGAGACTCTATGCAAAAGAGGCCAACTTGGGTAATATGCCTAAGGGGAGAACCCTGTTAATCTTTTCACAAAGGCTCTACCTTGTGAGAAGTCGAAGCTTTTCTCAAAGCTTTGGACTTCGTCCCCTTTGTGGATTGAGCACATATAATCTAGCACTTTTCTATCCATGAATGCCAAGTTGTGTTTATCGCATCACTCGTAAGGGGAGTTTGCTACCATAATATGGTAGTATTATGATACTAGTGTGTGTGGGCTCTCCCCCCCCAACCCCCGAGGCTTGTATATGTGCTCATCAGTCTAGGTTAAGTCTTATCTTTGTATTAGCACACTCAATAGTAATACAGCTTTGTAATCTGTACCCTTGAGCTCCTTCATCTTCTTCAATTTTGCGTGCATTGTTGCAACCATATTTGGAAGTTAACACAATAGTATTGATCACGTCACTATTCTCCTTGTTGCCAACCCTTTGCTTGTAACATGCATGAAACTTGTTTCAAAACAAGCCATTACGAGCTTGAGAAATATAGAGTCGTCTCTTTAAATGCAAGCAACTGCAAGTTCTTGGTGGTGAGACGATCTTAAGCTTTTGCGTTGTGCTATGATTTAAGGACAAGGACATGCCATTGATATTTTTCAATCATCAATATATAATTTTGGTCCCAAAATATATTTTTGGGCCGTGGAAAAGAAAATTTTATTCTCAATATGTCTATTTAGACTAAAGAGAGGAAAAATGCTCAAAATTGGCACTGAATGAGGTTTGAAGTGAATTGGAACAGAAATTCCAAGCTCTACAACCATAAAAAATGAAACATTCAAAATCCATTCTAAAAATTCCTAGGGATTTTGGTTTGCTTTTACTGAACAAAAAGTCCTAGAACAGACCTCAAAAAAGGAAAACTACAGGTCACAAGGTACCCAAAAGTGGAAGGAACATGGCCTAGCGCATGCAATAAGATGTGAATCAAACCGAGCTAATCCCGAGAGTCCCCATTCGGCTGTCATAGGAGGGTTCAACCCACAATGGGAGAGTAAGGGTTGGAAAGAAATGAATTTATGCCAAATAGCTACAGTTCTCTCATAGCAAGTAAGTCCCATTTCCCCTCTCTAGCTATTTTTCTCTCCTATGGCCATGCTTATAGTCAACCTTTCTCTTTGAGAGCTCAGTTGTCAAAATTATTGTTGCCTTAAACGAGATCTTCTTGTCCTTCCTTCATGTCATGAAAAATATCACAATTACTAATTTGTTGTCTACGACCATATCTCTCAAGTTTATCAGTTGTTAGTTAAATCTCTGACTCTCTTCATGAAATTTGAAGCATTCTCTTTATTCTTCCTTATTTAGTTCATAATTTCAACCCTTGAGGGAAGTTACCATAAGTTTTTTTTTGGACACATATCCAAAAATCAAGCTATCTCAAGCTTCTTGGGAGCCTTCACATTTCTTAGGTGGCTAAGAATGCCATTCTTATGAAAGATAAAGCAGGCTTCTTCATATGAGTTGATGAAAACTACTACACTTTTGCTAGTGGTAGATTAGCTCGATTCTTCTTTTTAATGAAGAGAGGAAATTCTCCATTATTTAGATTTGTATACTATGAACTCTCTCTCTCTCTCTCTCTCTCTCCCCCCGGGGGGCATGTGCACACACGCACACATCCAATTTTTTATTGGCTTTACTTTCAGAATTTCTATTTTTTTTCTACACAAACCCAATTTCTATCACCTTCACAACCATACACACTTTCAAGAATTCACTGTCCTCATGGCTTTCTGATGATGAGATTGATATCAATCTTTCTCACAAAGCAAAGCTCTTGAATGCTAATGCTCTTATCATCAGCAAACACCATGCCATGCATTCTGATTCTAGGCCAAATTTGCATAAAATCTTTTTGTTTGCACCCGACTTCCATGAGATATGTTGAATCCGTGAAGCTCAATGCTCAAGTTATCTTCTCTCAAAGGGTGTTGCCAGACAGATTCTACGACGGTCTTGCAAGAAATTTTCATACGGGATATAAAGCGCTAAATTGAAATTAGAGATAACAGAGGCATTGAAAGAATAGGGTTGTGCATGACGACCCTGTTAAGCCACCTTGTAAGGAACCCTTTCTGGCCTCTTCAACTCATTTTCCCACTCCTTCAAGCATCCTAGCCTTCATTGCACATGACCCTTTCGAGTCGTTTCACATTTCTTCGGGCATCATAGCCCTCATTGCAAGTTTCCTTCAGAATTTAAGACACTGTTCCGAGGGAACACCACTCGCATTCTTCTCAACATAACCTCGACTCACTGTTTGTGCCATTAAACTCTTTTACACCGGGTCTCTCAAGGTCTGTGAATTGCAAACTTGAGTACTTTTTTGTTGGCACTCAACTTCACACAAAGAGGGGATGATCCTTGCATCCCCTCGCACCAATCTGAATTCCCATTGACTTCCCAAACTCAAACCCCACATGTGGCCTCAATCTGGCAGCTCCGACGCAGGATTGTATCTGATTTTCCAATTGATCCTTTACCAAAAGGTACTCAAATAAACATAAAGCTTCTCCACCATTCACACTGCATGCTCAAAGGCTAACCGTCCAACTTTAGAATTCCCCCATTTTTGACAAGCTCCCACTAATGTACGCCACGCTGGAAGACATTGAAAAGATGGAATATTCTTGATCATTGTTGCTGCCTTGTTGAAATGCCCATCACGGCCAAAAAGAGTGATCATGCAAGTGTGATGTTCTAACGTCGGAATTATGCCATATTTGGTACTCATGGTCTCAAAGTACCCTTGGCCCCTGTCCGCTGCTCCTACACTGCCACAAGCTTTCAAAATGCAGGCAAACGTTATTGCATCTGGCGAGAAGCCCTCTTGTGTCATCCCTTCAAAAAAATTGAATGCCTCTTCACAATAGCCCTGTTCGCAATACCCTGCAATTAGGGCGGTCCATGACACCACATCCTGGACAGGGAGCTTCTCGAACACTTCTCTTGCCTTTGCAAGCGAACCACATTTGGCATACATATCCACCAATGCATTCCCTACAGCCGTATTGTTTCCCCAAACACCCATTCTAGCAATCTCTGTATATATTTCTTCACCTTTATCAGCTGCCCCAATGCTGCCGCATGCTTTCACAATGCACGAAAAGGTCATTGCGTTAGGGAAGAGACCATCCTTTTTCATCTGATCGAAACAGTTAAGTGCTTCCTCTCCCTGTCCATGTAGGCAATATCCTGTGATTAGGCCTGTCCAAGATACTACATTCCGATAAGGAAGCTCATCAAACACTTGTTGTGCCTTTACAAGTGCACCACATTTGATGTACATGATCATTAGAGCATTCCCAAGCACTATATCCTTTCCTAACAGTCCCTGTGAGACAATTTTGTCATGCAACTCTTTACCCTTTTGAAATGCTCCAATGCTTCCACAGGCCCTTAAAGCGCACGCAATTGTCATTGCATTCGGAGAAAGGCCCTCTTGCTGCATTTCATCAAGGCAAAGCAGTGCTGCTTCTCCATGCTCGTGTTGGCAATATCCGGCAATGAGTGTGGTCCAAGAGATTATGTTTCGAGATGGAAGATCCCAAAACACATGCTGTGCCTTGGCAATAAAACCGCACTTTGCATACATGTCCACCAATGCATTCCCAATGACTATATTTGTACACAATAAGCCCTGCCTGATAATGTCCGCATGTAATTCACTGCCCTTTTCAATAGCTCCAGTGCTACCACATGCTTTTAAGACGCAAGCAAAGGTGACCGGGTCCGGAGAAAGGCCTTCACGCACCATCTGTCCAAAGCATTTAAGTGCGGCTTCGCCATGCTCATGTTGGGTGAATCCCGCAATGAGAGAGTTCCAAGAAACGTTATGAGGAAACGGAAGCTCATCAAGCACTTGTTGGGCCTGTGCAAGAGCGCCGCATTTGGCGTACAGGTTGACTAAGGTGCTGCCAATGAAGATGTTGCTGTGCAGGGAGCCCTTTTTGAGGATGTCCGCATGAAGTCTGCTGCCCTTAAGCAAATCCCTCTCATCAGCGCAGACTTTTAGAGAGGCAACGATGGCGACGTCCTGCGAGCGGTCATTATTGCCGAGAGTGAAGCCCTCCTCGACCTCTGCTAAGTGATGGATGGCTTTCGTTTTCCTTGCCCCGATCTTCAGCTCCCGGGTTGTCTGTTTTCTCAACAACATGAATCATTTTCCAATTTCCAAATTTCTGCAATTTTGTTGGGTCTCTGCTATCTATAGTCCTCTAATAAGGCCACTTGGAGTAGCATTCTTAGAATCGATAGGCCTATTAAAAGGCCACTTGATGTGGCATTCACCATTGAGTCAAAATAATGACATGTATTTCGGAACCACCCCCCCCCTCCTCCGCGTAGGAAGCTGGAGCCCTCCAAATTGCTTTTGAGAGTGAAAGGTACACTAGCAGCGTCGAGCTTTGCGCATAACGATCATAGTCAATAAGCGTACCATTAGAGTATACCCTTTCCACCATCTCTTGTGAATTGTGTGTTATCCTCATGTTTCCTTCTCAAGCACTTTCAACACAATTTAGATTCACAAAAGCACAATTAATTCAATTATTTGATGACTAAGAATGAGTAATCTCTCTCTCACACACGCGCACGCACACACACACACACACACACACACACACACACGAGGAATAGAATAATGAAAGAAACTCCAAAGGACACCATATATATTATTCAATACCAACCATCTCCCTCAATTAATTTGATAGAGTATTTGTCTTCCCTCTTTATTTAGCCAATCTATATCTATACTATATATAATGGGAGCTTAAGGAAAGACAGGGCCTCCATGTGTAACTCACTGGCTCACTTTAAAAAAAAACACCTTACAAAACATTTAATCTAAATTGCAAAAAGTAAAGTGTAGGAATCGAAAAGACTTTTTTCAAGGGGCTTTTCTCAAGACCAATATTTATGTTTTTATAAAATTTGTGCAAGTTTTCATTCTGTTAAGAAATTGAGAAAAGGGAGAAAGATCGCCCATCCTTGCATTGGATTTGGAATGTCTCACTTTGACATGCATGCAAATGAAAGGGTTGTTATCCATGCTATTGACACACACACACACACACACACACACACACACACACACACACACACACAAAGAGAGAGAGTAGGGACTCTGTCTCACTACGGCTACCGTTGCCCTTCAAGATATTGTAATTTTCTTGGCATTATAGTGTATTTTTTAAAGGGTAGTTAACATTTTTCACATGTAGAAAATAGGCAAAATACCTTGAAATAATGGATAAAATGCTTGGCAAAAACCAACCCTGACATTGGCACCCCGAATGGGGAGTGAGATTGCTCCGTGGTGGGCATTTTATCAGTTTCTGCTTTATTTTTTCTTTTTATGTTTAAGAATTAAAATGTGGACCATGTTGAAAATTTTTAAATTCTCTGAATTTTGAGAGGCAAGGGTGCCTATCAACACACACACACACACACACACACACACACACACACACACACACACATAGAGAGAGAGAGAGAGAAGAAGAAGAAGAAGAAGAAGAAGAAGAGACTTCTTAATGCCATAGGAAAAATCCCAAAAGATATATCCGACAACTTGGGTGATAATAAAGTTATGTTTCATTTTGGGATTTTTCCTATGGCATTAAAAAGTTCTTCTTCTTCTTCTCTTCTCTCTCTCTCTCTCTCTGTCTCTCTCTCTCTCTCTCTCACACACACACACACACACACACACACACACACACACACACACACACGCACGCACACACACACACATCACTGTCAGTTTGTTACAGACTATTCACTTATCTTACACTTTGAAATATCTATCTCAAAGTGATTAACTATTTTTTTATCTAGATGTAAACCTATGTATTGAAGAACCTCCCATTAAAGCCTGAAATACTATACCCCCTTTGGGGCTACTACCTTTTCTGCACCATGTTGAGGACGGTCTACCATTAAATACTACAGTGGGCATTGATAGCTGAAATACTGTAGCCCCCTCTAAGGATAATTCCCTCTCTGCACCATTTAGACCTGAAGATAGTAATGAGGTTGTCAAACATTTTTTTAGGGACTAAACCTCTGATTATACTTCAGGGTTGAAATCAATTTTTAAAAAACCCTTACATTAACTAAGTCTGTAGCTCTCCTGGTAGATTTATTGAAACACCAACCATTACCACCCTTACTTTGGCACAACTACTAGTGGAACCCACCTCTAAGCTAGTTTCCCCCAATAATTAGGCGTGAACAAGCCTTTTAAAGCACTTTTTAGAGCGTTGATAACACTGCCATGGTTGGGTACATAGCCTTTATTGTTGGTTCTCCTCCTGATCGGGCTGGGTGATGAATTGCTGGATTTGTCCTTGCAATACCAGAATCCCTCTCCCCTACACCATTGCCTTAGCCTCCTGCAGGCGGTTTAATTTGCAAGCTCTTCAGACATGGGGGTCCCATTTGCTCATCGCGCCATGCCTACTTCACAATATGGTATTTCCTTTGTCTTTCTCTTTCTCTTTCTCTTTCCTTCTTGTGCATCTATTGATAATCTTGGTCCATGAATCGATCATGTAAGTGACGCATGTGGGATACTCTGCTCACAAATATGCTAGCATGACCTCCATGTGCTACTATGATTAGAGGTGAGGGTTGAATCTTCCCCTCACTTAGCCTTGGCATACGCTCTGTTGTTGTCGCATGGTTTTTTTTCCTAAAGCTCCACAAAATGGAGATGGTTGAACAAAATCATCCATCTCAGGTTGGTGCCGTACCTCTGCTAGATATACTTAGCTTGTTTTTTTATTTCTGAGAGACTGTTGCAAAAGGAAAAAAAAATGGATAACACCCTTAAATTATGGCAGGTTTCTTGTTTTCTACTCGTATTGAGGTACTAGTGTTGGAGTCATTTAACATTTAAGTGGTTCTACTGAATACAATCCGACAAAAATGATGTTTTGATAACATAATTTGATATGTCGATCCCTAGTTTACTGTAATTAACAAAGTTATTATTATAGTAGAAGTTTTTGGGATTGGTAATTTTGTTGAGATTGATTGAGAAATATGTGCTCCATCCCCTTGAGCTCTTGGCAGTAAGGTTTCACTTATTTTACTATCCCTAGGTTTACTTGTCCAAATTCCTAGTATAAATGGACTATTTCTTGTAAACTTTTGAGACAGTGGTAGTGGTAAGCCGAATGCATTGAAAAAGATATTCTTACTTGGGGGATTTTTTTGTTACATTTGGACTTGTTGAAAAGTGTTTTAGAATGGTACTACTGCTTTTTAGAGTACTAGTCACTTTCATGTTTTCTAAGGCACTATACAAATTCCCAGGAAAAAATTCAACTCTAAAAACCTAAAAACCATTTTACTTTGCATACTCTTAGAGGTTTGATCATATCAGTAGTAAAAGATTGTTTGCTAGCCAATCATTATTTGGAAATATTGTACTATTGAAATAGTTCTCACTCATACCATACTTTTGAAACAAATCTATGTTAAAAAGAAGGTAGCCGAATGGCTCTAGGTTTTTGAGTTCTAGTACTACTTTAAGTTTTGATAACACTAGGAAGGCTTTAAGATATTCAATTCTCCTAGTTTGTCAACTTTTGTGGTTATTGAGCACTTGATTTCACAAATGACCTTGCTAGCACTAGTTTGCTAAGAGATTATGACTTTAACACATCTATGTAGATTTCATTGTATAAATGATAGTGGTTTTGGCCATAAAAACTTCATATCTTAAACTTCTATGGGACAAAAGATTGGGTAAAACACTTGGATCAAAAGGGATAATGGCCTTCTGATCAAAACTTAATCTAACTAAATAAATAAATACAAATTTCTTAAAACTAGGGTAATTACTAACCTTATTTATAACCTATGATCTTATTTGGATATGAAGGAGTGATGACCTTCTGATCACAAATTAAAACAAATTAAAAGGAAGAAACACTTTACACTCATTCAGGAGGAATAAATTGCCTTCTAATCACAAATATATATATATACAGTGATAACTTCATTTATTCAAACACTACTTGGATGGTAGGTTTAAGTTAAAAAGGTTTTAAGTAGGACATGTATATCAAATGATAGGGTTCATTGACACCTGCACAACGTGTTCAAGGCTAACGAATCTGTCAACTTCTTTATATGGATTCAAGTGAGGACTCTATCTTTACTTAGAATCTTTTTGGCTTAGCTAATGTCCGTCATTTGTGTACCTGACCTCTTTCAATCTAGAATCAATTATTCTTGATTATCCTTTGTACAAAAACACTAAAATGATATCTCATTCTCACTTTAATGTTCAAAAATGAATCAAAGATTGAGTAGTTTTTGTGTTACTCCGTGTCCCTTGTCTAAAGCCAGCTATCTATTAAATTGTTATGTTCTTTTGTGTATAAGTACAAATTTAAAAATAGCAACAAAGACATCCTAAACACAAGGTTCTCCCATGTTGTTGGAAGACCAAGACACTGGCTTTAGAAATTTGTAGGGCTATAGGGATTTGGTGGACCCACTGTCTATAATTATTGTTTAGATTGACTAGTATTAGGTGGTCCCTCTTAGGCTGTAGTTGTGGATTCTTGCTCACAACTATCATAGTCTTTGGACTTTGCTGGTTTTAGGTTTGCAGGTTAATCCATGCTTACTTACCTTGGTTTTGATTGGTGTTTCATGTACACATTAATGACATGATTATTGCTCGCATGAGAGTCATGCATGACCCATTGAAACACACAAAGATAATGGAAAAAATTGCACAATACTTAAAGGATCACCCCCTAAAAAATCCCAGCCTACTAGACCTTTTCTTGCTAGAAAAACAAAAAGCAAAATGATCTCTTATCCAAAATAAACACAATCTAATCTCTCAAAATTTTGTTACAGGTCTTATCCCTCTCCCAAGGTCTTGAGTTGGCTTCAGAACCTCTTTCTATTGCTAGCTCCCTTGTCCTTTTATGTATAAGCAGCTTGGATGCCCGACGCTGAGTATCACAAGTTCAAAACCTTTGAGATAATGTATTTTGAGGCTTGTCGCTCTTCAAATTTTGCTTTTCGATGCAACATGATGAAGATTTTGATGAAGGCTTTTATTCCTCCGTCAACAAGAATCCAAAGGGGATGGGAACTTGCATGGGACTGCGATGGTGGCATCTTCTACATCAATGTGAAGAAGATCGGATGCCTGTCTTCTGATCTAAAGAAGCTTCGGTAGGGGAAAGAGCTGCGAGTGATTGAATTTTATTACTTCCTTGGCACTACTAGAGATGACTACACTGTTATCTCAGAAGATGGCCGTGACATGACCTTAAACAAATGGGTGTACAACCAAGTGGTAAAGGTGATCCCTAGCTATAGGAGCAAACCCATCTCTTTCCCTGATATAAATAAAAGTCTTGTATTTTATGAACCCCACAAAGATGTGTATAAGAGCTACTATTCAAATGAAATAGTAGATTGCAAGAACCTCTCCACAAATACCTATCGACTATACCACTATGTCCCTGGAAATCCAGCTTTGAGAATCATGTAGTTTTTAGCAAATCCAACCTTTGTACATATCATGATAGAAGAAAAAGATGCTCATCTAACTTCTCAATGAGATCCCAACTTTGTATATATCTTGATATAGATAAAGTTAGGGCATCTTGAACTTAGTGAAGTTAGTTGCATTAAAAAAAAATAAAAATCTTTTGTCTTGAGTTGTGGAAGTTTAAAGCACTTGATATAGCGTTAAGTCTTTAAATCAAACCATCGACAAGAGAAAAAACTTCACCTGAAACAAGCCCAACCACCCACATTCAAAGGCGAGGGATCCCATGTCGAGCGTGACGTTGAAACCTGGATCGAGGCAATGGAAGACTATTTCAAAGCTACAGGAACCCAACCTGTAAACCAAACTATGCTCGCAATGTTTCGTCTTGTTGGCGATGCAAAAATATGGTGGAAACAACATTGCAAAGACTTGGGTGTTTTAGGATCTTCCCAGTCTTGGGAGGAAATTAAAGAAGCCGTTACAGCATGATATCTTCCACCTGCTCATCGTGATGCCAAAATGAATAAATTCTTTGCTCTAAAGCAGTTATCTTTATCGGTGGGAGAGTATTACTCCAAATTTGTAATATTTGCGAAGATATGCCCCGAAAATGTCTACTGAACAACAGGCAGCACGGTTCTGTCAAGGGTTGAATCAACTGCTGGATACGCAATGAGACCTATATCTCTCTAGGATGCTCTCTTAAGGGCAACACCGCTTGCCAAGGAAACAACTAGGAATCAAGGAAGAGGAAACTTTAGAAGCCAAAGGGCCAGACCCAACAATTGGAGCCCCATACCTATTAATCAAGCTTATCAACCTCGCCTTATAGTAGCAACAGCTACAATAACTCAACCGCAACATCCAAATGTTCGTTGCTACGAGTGCCATGAGCTAGGTCATTATAGGAGTCACTGTCCTAGAAGAAGTATATCAACAAACGCAAATGCCATTCCTGTAGCACAAAGTGGTAGAGGTCGAACTATTTGTCGTGGAGAAAGGAATGCAAGAAGAGGACGTGGAAGAGGAGAAATGGCTCAAACTCATGCCATTATTATGGAAGAACCAACAGTGGGAGACCAAGCTGAAGAGAGAGCAACTCTGCATGCCGCAATTGACAACCCGAGTGCTCGCCAACAATATGCAGTAATTCAAGCACCAGGATCTCGCCAAGGTGAAAAAATTGAATTTTTAATTGATTGTGAAAGATGGGGTGGCTATTATTTGGCAATATATCTCCCAACTAAATATATTAGCTCTACAATACAATCAAGATCTTGCTCAATTTTCTTCCTCTGGTGCCGAACTTGCCAATTTTCTCAAAAAATTGTGTGGCCTTAATCCTGCTTTCATTAGTACCCCTGCTACCCCTATTGTACCACAAACTAGTGGCCTCTTTTGTAGAGACAGTGCTACTCTGGAAGCTGTTGAAGAATTCCAAAATAATCTATGCACCCTTAGTGACTCTACCCTTTTAAAAATGGTTCCAAAAGTCTCTAAAATTTTTCCTTTCTTACCGGTCAAGCAAATTGAAGTGGAATCTTTTGGAGTGGACCATCATCTGTGGATTCTTTCCAACAAAGATTTTTTGGCACCTATACTTAGTGAAACTTGGGTCTATCTTTCCAACCTATATGCATCTACAATTGAAGACTACTGACTCAAAATATTAAAAGGTGGACAATTTTTGGACAAAAGGGAGCTCATTAAGGCCCCTTTTAACCTAAATTTTATTGATCAGACTAAATGTGCCTCTAATGCTGGCCTATACATTCACACAAAAGCAAATATGGAGTTTCCAAGAGCAATCCTGACTTCTACACAGAATCAATTTGGAATGTCTTTTGACCTTACTTAAAAATGTGCCTGTAAATTCCTTGACCCAAAGGCTTCTTATAGACTTCCATTTATCTAGAATTTGCTCCTGGCTTGGTGGGCAAGCTAAATCCCTTGTAGTAGCTAAGATTTCTTTCAATGCCTTTCAAAGCTTGATGCTTGACATTCTCAAAGAAATTAAATCTGATGAGCACGGTACTTACCTCACCACCTATGCAAACTACAAAGATGTCAAGATTGCTACTGGATTCCTCAAACCATGCATTGAGGATGATGATTCTCCATCTGTCAAAAGACCTAACTCACTAACTACCCCCAACAGCTCTTTTACATATTTTTTAAAACTTGGCACTTCTACTAGCTTTAATAGGGGGAAGTCTTATAATGTGAAAGGAGCACCCCTATTCAACATCTCCTTGACATGTAACTCATTTTGATATGCAGGTTATTTTTGTCCCTTGTGGGAGAAAGAGTATTTCCAACAAATCTTCTACGGTTGACCATATCCATGTACACTGTTAATTCCACAATGAACTCCTTGATTGGTTTTCACCCAAATCTATCATTTGTGAATGTTTTAATATACTTTTTGGTAACCATAACTTGTTGAAAAAGGCCACGGTAGGATGGACATATCATCAACCTATTAAGAATCTGATTTACAACAATTACTTTTTACGAAACAATGCTATTCCAGAATGTTCTTGTAAAGAGTATGATGTCTTTTGTAAAGACTTTGGTGATTTTGGTAAGCATGTTTGCACCTGTGATCTTAGAATTATTAATAATCCTACAGTTCAAAAAATTATTGGTAAGGGTTTGAATCACATTTCAAATTTTCCAAAAAACCCGTACCTTGCCCTTTCAGCTTTACTTAGCTGTTTGACTGATCTAGTCAACACTCTCCAATTGGAGAAGAAAATCCTATTGGACTTAAACCAATTTGGTTAATTTTTTTTTTCAAAAAGTTGCTCTCGTGCCACATAAATGGTTATCTATCAATAGCACTTGGATCACACCTTACATTAGCTTGAATTTCAAAACCTTTCACACAATTGGTTTATTGTTGGTCTTGATAAGGCCGTTTATTGTCCTAATTTTATATGAAAAAACCTTGCATAGAAGGCTGTTCATTCATGTCTTTTTGGGGACAAGTTTACTACTTAATGATGCCACTAGTCTTATTATTGATCATTGTAGGAGTTTTGGCTATTCTCTTGAGGTTGTCAAATTACATGTGGTAATCCCAAATTATAAACACCACATGTTTCCATATACATGTGGTAGTGATGTGTGTGGACACACTAGGACCGCCGTGGCATTTTTTTCCCTCTTTAGGAGGTTTTTTCCCCCCGTGCATTGTATATACACCCATCACTCTAGGGCTATCTATCTTTCCATTGTACACTAAGTAATACAGTCTCTGTTGTGTGCCTTGAGCTTCTTTCATCTTCTCCAAGCTGTGTGCATGTCCCTGCAACCCTAATTCCAACAATTGGTATCAGAGCAGGTCACGTCCTCTCGGGCTTAGTCGCCAGCGTCATAAAACACCCCTGCTCGTTTTGTCAGATTTCAATGAGCTTTGGAGAGCGTTAGGCAGGTCGATTTTTTTTTGACAAATCGTGTAGCTTGCTCTGCTCAAAATTTCATTTCAGGCTCATTTCGGTCTCTCTTTCCACTACAGCTAGGTCTGCACATGCATTTTTGTCATTTTCTGCAGAATTTTGTCAGTGCCAATTATTGCATATTATGTCCCATACAATCTACTGCGGGTTGTGCTATGTTGGAATTAGGGTTGCAGAGAAACACACACAGCTTGGAGAAGACGAAGGAAGCTCAAAGCACACAATAGAGAGTGTGTTACTTAGTGTGCAATGGAAATATGGATAGCCCTAGAGTGATGGGCGTATATATAATACTCGGGGGAAAAAATGCCCCGGCGGTCCTAATGTATTCACACACATCACTACCACATGTATATGGTAACAAATCCCCCCTGGAGTGATGCGATGAACGAGAGCTGGCACATGAGTAAAGGGAAGTGCCATGCCATGAGGACATGATCAGTACACAAAGGGGAGTAAGCCCAAAGCTTTGCGGAAAGCTTCAAGCTTCTCACGAGACAATGCCTTTGTGAAAAGATCTACAAGGTTGTCTTGTGTTGGCACATAGGCCAAGCTGATCTCTCCTGTTGAGAGTCTTTCCCTGACATAGTGGTAATGCACCTCAATGTGCTTTGTGCGAGCATGAAAAACTGGGTTCCTCACAACTGCCAATGTGCTCTGATTGTCGGTGTAGATAGTGTTGGTAGTGTCCTATCCAACACCCAAATCAGCCATAAGGCGTCTGAGCCATACACACTCAACCATAGCTATGAAGACTGCCTTGTACTCAGCCTCACAACTCAAAGTGGCCACAGTAGGTTGCTTCTTGCTCAACCATGATATACATGAACTGCCAAGCATGAAACAAAAACCACTTGTGGACACTCGCGTGTCAAAACAACCAGCCCAATCTGAGTCCGAAAAAGCATGTAAGTCTGGCGGCAATGATCCCCCCTTGGGATAAAACAAGCCAAGATGTAAAGTGCCGCTAAGGTAGCAAAAAATCCTCTTGACAGCCTGCCAATGCTTAGACCCTGGGCTATGCATAAATTTGCTGACCTGTGAGACTGCAAGCTGAATATCTGGCCTCGTGTTGCATACACAAATGAGGCAGCCAACAACATTTTGGTAAAGAGTGACATCAGCAGGATCGCTAGCATCATGTAGACTCAACTTCAAACCTGTTTCCATTGGAGTGGCAATAGGTTTGCAATCCTCAAGTTCAAACTTACATAGCAATGTCTCTATGTAACTTTTCTAACACAAGGCAATACCACCATCACACTGCTTAAACTGTATACCCAAGTAATGATGCAACAACCCCAAATCTTTCATCTTGAAAGTAGCATTCAAATCAGGCTTAAATTTAGCAATATGTCTCTCATTTGGTCCAATGATCAACAAATCATCGACATAAAGAACCACAATGAGAAGTACATCACCCTCACACTTTACATACAATGTGCTTTCTGTTGGACTGTTACGAAAGCCTCGTTTAACCAAATGAGTGTCAGCTTTCTCATACCAAGCACGAGGAGATTGCTTCAACCCATACAAAGCCTTCTTACATCTGCACACTTTGTCGTCTTGTCCTTTTATGACAAAACCGCGAGGCTGCGTTACATAAACTTCCTCAAATATGTCACCATTCAAGAAAGTAGTAACAATGTCTGATTGATGTACATCCCAACCAAAATGAGCTGCTAATGCACATAGAAAACGCACAGTAGTCATACGACAAGTGGGAGCAAAAGTCTCTTCATAATCTATGACTTTTTGCTGTGCATAACCCTTTGCAACAAGTTGAGCCTTATGGCGATCGATCTCACCATCTGGCTTGCGTTTCAACTTGTAAACCCACTTCGTACCAATGGCCTTTTTGCCAGGAGGAAAATCACATAAAGTCCACGTGTCATTTTCTATAAGTGCATCATATTCTGATTGCATGGCAGCCATCCAATTTTCTGAATTCTGTGCTTCATCAAAAGACAGAGGCTCATCAACATCATGTAAGCTAGACACAGCCAAAGCATAAAAATCTGATGCATAAGATGCATGGCAAGAGCCTGAACGAGTACAACTAGATAAAGGTGCATCCAATTTACTGTCACACAAAGTGTGCACCAGCCATTTTGGCATACCTCTAGCCTGCTCATTTTCAGCCCTTTCCTCATCAAGTACATCATGTACATCTGCATCAGTAATAGGCCGATCTATAATATTTTTAGAAACCCCCATAGGCTGTACATTTGCCTCATTGGAAATTACATGCGTATTTCCACCACTGAAAAGAGGCAACAAAGTGTCATAAATGTCCTGTGAGCTTACATTACTGTCTTGAGTACATGACAGCAAGGGCTGAATAGAATCTTCCACAAACGCTACATCTCGTGAAACCAGAATACGCTTTGTTTGCGGATGATATAACCTGTAACCTTTCCTTTCGGCACTATAACCAACAAAAATACATTCGACAGCCTTATCATCCAATTTTCTGCACTGTGTTTGTGGCACCAAAGCATATGCCAAACAACCAAAAACACGCATGTGCTCAATAGAAGGCTTTCTATCATGCCATGCTTCATATGGAGTAATAGACTACAAATCTTTCGTAGGACACCTGTTAAGTACATAAGTGGCACACATGATGGCCTCAAGCCAAAAAGAATGCGGCAAAGCTTGACTTTTGACCATACATCATGCCATTTTCGTCAGTGACCTGTTTTTCCTCTCAGCAACACCATTTTGCTGAGGTGTATAAGGCACTATACATTGGTGTTTTATCCCACGACTAGCTAGAAATGCAATAAATTCAGGAGACATATACTTCCCCCCTCGATCGGAACGGAGGGTGCCCATAGTACATTTTGAGACATTTTCAGCCATAGCCAGAAATTGTTTGAAGCACATAAAAACTTCGGACTTTGCTTTAAGCAGAAATACCCATGCATGCTTGGGGTAATCATCAATGAAAGTCACAAAGTAAAGGTAATTTCCCAAGGACGGAGTTTCCATGGGCCCACAAACATCACTATGCATAAGCTGCAACCTGCATGTGGCCCGAACTAAACCATCCTTTGGAAACTTAGAACGCTGCATCTTACCCAAAATTCAGCCTTCACAAACATGTTTGACAGGTGCTTCAAGAGGCGGAAAAGAAGCAACGATATCAGGGCAATAAAAGCCTGTTCAACTGCACGTTGTCTAGTCCTGTTTTTTCTGGAAAGTGACTCTTGTAACAGCAATGTGCATAATGCATCAAACTTGACAACTTTTGGATTTCGTTGGGTCATAAGTCTCCAAGTACTAGCAAAAGTCTGGTAAGAATCTGGTAAGGCATCAAGATAGTCTGCACAAGGGAACTGTCTGAAATGACTTCACTGCAAAAATAAGTTGCTCATTGATATCCTTGACACTAGCAAGAAAAGTGTCCATATCATCTTCCTCATGCATAATCTTCGACTCCAGCTCTTTACGCAGCAAAGCAATTTTAGCCTCATTGCGACTTGCATAAAGACAAGCCAAAATATCCCAAGCCTGTTTGCGGATTTGGCTGAACGGATGTGAGGAACAATGGTGTGCTTCACAGATAATGCAATCAATGCATGAGCCTGCCCATCCTTTACATCCCAACGAGATTGTTCTGCAGTAGGCAAAACAACTCTAATAGTAGCAATCCTTGCAGCAAGACCTGCAACATCCTCAACATCGCCTACATCCTCAAAACCAGGACGTACATCAATGCCCTGCACAATGTTTCAGATGCCCTTTAACACAAGAACATGTTGCATCATATAAGCCCACATAGGGTACTTGTCGCCATCCAACCTGTCCTCAGCAGCAAACATCTTAAACACATCTGTGTTGTTGTCAGCCATGGTAAATGATGCACTTGATGTGAAAACTACCCAAAAATAGGAGAAACAAAGCTGGAACAACACGTGCTATATAGCACAAACCATAGAAGACTATGAGGCACTGATGAAATAGCCTGTGCAGTACTGCCTATAGTGGAAACGGAGGCTAGAATGAGCCCAAATCAAAAATTTGAGCAGATTCAGCTCTACGAGCTTGCCCAAAATATTTGTTAACCTGCGAACACTCACCAAACCTCACTGCAATCGGAGAAAGTGAGCAGTGTGTGCTGGAGCAGCTGACGACTAAGCCCGGGAGGACGTAACCTTCTCTGATACGAGTTGTTGGAATTAGTGTTGGAGAGAAACACACACAGCTTGGAGAAGATGAAGGAAGCTCAAGTCACACAATAGAGAGTGTGTTACTTAGTGTGCAATGGAAAGATGGATAGCCCTAGAGTGATGGCGTATATATAATGCTCGGGGGAAAAAACCTCCTAAAGAGGGAAAAAATGCCCCGGCGGTCCTAGTGTGTTCACACACATCACTACCACATGTATATGGTAACATGCTATATAGCATGTGTTGATCTCACTCAGCTTCTCCTCATTTTGGGCAGTTTTCACATCAGGTGCAAGCATTTTTCATGTTTGACAACAACACAGATGTGTTCAAGATGTTTGCTACTAAGGACAGATTGGATGGGGACAATTACCCTATGTGGGCTTACATGTACTATCAATGGGAGTTTGGAACATTGTGCAGGGAATTGATGTACGTCCTAGTACTGTGGATGTAGGTGATGTTTAGGATGCTCCAGGTTTTGTTGCCACAGTTACTGCTATCAAAGCTATTTTGCGTACGGCTGAGCAGGCTCATTGGGATGTAAAAGATGCACAGGCTCATGCATTGATTGCATTGTCTGTGAAGCGCACTATCACCCCTCACATCTGTTCAGCAAAATCTGCAAAACAGACTTGGGATATTCTAGCAAGTCTTTATGTAAGTTGCAATGAGGATAAAATTGCTTTGTTGCGTAAAGAGCTCGAATCGAAGATTATGCATGACGAAGATGAAATGGACACTTTCCTTGATGGTGTCAAGGATGTTAATGAGAAACTGATTTTTGCAGGAGAGGTCATTTTTGACAGTTCACTTGTGCAGACTGTTCTTGATGCTTTACCAAATTCTTACCAGACTTTTTCTAATACTTGGAGACTTATGACTCAAGGAAATCCTGAAGTTGTCAAGTTTGATGCATTATGCACATTAGTCTTGCAAGAGTCACTTTCTAGAAAAAACAGGACTAGGCAGCGTGCAGTTGAACATGCTTAAATTGCAACTCAAAGAAAAGGTGGGAACTACAATGTAACCACTTCTTCTTATGGTTTTGCTACGAGTGGCAAAACTTTTGTTCCTAATGCTTCTGCTCATAGCACTTTGTTTGGCAATTCTGGTGATAAGGAAAAAAAGAAGATGCATTGCCATTATTGTAAAGGTAATGATCACTTGATCAAGCAGTGTTCAAAATTGAAGGAAAAATAGGCTAAGAAGAAAGAGGTTGGATCCACTATAGGGTCCAATACAAGTGCAGCAATTGTAGAGTCTTTTGACAAAGGAGATTGTCGTGCACAATGGGCATTTAGTGCAGAGTGCACTTATGATCCTATTGTCCATGATGCATGTATGTCAGTTGCTGTAGATTCACATGTGTGGTATTTTGAGAGTGGTGCTACAAAGCACATTAGCCCACATGGTGATTTGTTTACCTCTATTGAGTCTGTCCCTCAGGTGGGAATACGGTGATTTGTGTCAACAATGCCTCTTATCCTGTTCAAGGAGTTGGAAAGATTGTGCTTACTGCTGCAAATGGTAGTTGTTTCACACTTGTTGATGCATTGTATGTACCTGGGATAAAAAAGAACCTTTTGTCTGTATCTGCACTTGCTAGACTTGGTCTCATAGTCAAATCTGTGGATGATAGATGTACAATTCATGATCTCAGTTTTGGTGATGAAATTGTTGCATCTGGCCTTTTGTGTCGTGGGCTTATAAGCTCACTTTTTGTATGACAAGTGTGGACAAAATTTTTCAAATGCAGTTGCGGATTCAAGGGTTGTTTCAGATGCAAAACTGTGCCATGCACATTTTGGGCATCTGAATTTTGCCATTTTGCTACGTCCCCAAAAATCTGATATGGTTGCTTCTTTGCCACCTCTTGAAGCACGTGTCAAACATGTTTGTGAAGGCTGTATTTTGGGTAAAATTGAGTGTGCTAAGTTTCCAAAGGATGGGTCAGTTCGTGCTACATGCAGATTGCAACTTGTGCATAGTGATGTTTGTGGGCCTATGCAAACTCCGTCCTTGGGAAATTACTTGTACTTTGTGATTTTCGTTGATGACTACTCCAGGCATGCATTGGTATATTTGTTGAAAGCTAAGTCCAAAGTGTTTATGTGCTTCAAGCAATTTCTTGCTATGGCTAAAAATGTCTCAAAATGTACTATGGGCACCCTCCATTCTGATAGAGGGGGGAGTATATGTCTCATAAATTTCATGCATTTCTGGCTAGTCATGGGATAAAACACCAATGCACAATGCCGCATACGCCTCAACAAAATGGTGTTGCTGAGAGGAAAAAAAGGTCTCTTACGGAAATGGCATGATGTATGGTCAAGAGTCAAGCTTTACCACATTCATTTTGGCTCGAGGTTTTCATGTGTGCCACAACCAGTGTCCTATGAAACCATTGCAGTCTATGACTCCATATGAAGCATGGCATGATAGAAAGCATCTATTGAGCACATGCGTGTTTTTGGCTTCTTGGCTTATGGTTTAGTGCCACAAGCGTAGTGCAAAAAATTGGATGATAAGGCTGTCAAATGTATTTTTATTGGTTATAGTGCTGAAAGCAAAGGTTACATGTTGTACCATCCGTAAACAAAGCGCATTTTGGTCTCACGTGATGTTGTGTTTGTGAAATATTATGTTCAGACTTTGTTGTCATGTACTAGAGATAGTAGTGGAAGCTCACCTGACATTTATGACAGTTCATTGACTCTTTTTAGTGGTGGAAGTTCGAATCAAATGAGTAAAATGTATAGCCTATGGGGGTTTCTGAAAATGTTACACATCAGCCTAGTATTGATGCAGATGTACATGATGTACTTGATGAGGAAAAGGCTGAAAATGAGCAGGCTAGAGGTATGCCAAAATGGTTGGTGCACACTTTGCGTGACAGTAAATTGGATGAACCTTCGCTAGTCGTACTCGTTCAGGCTCTCTCCATGCATCTTATGAATCAGATTGTTATACTTTGGTTGTGTCTAGCTTACATGATGTTAAGGAACCTCTCTCTTTTGTTGAAGCACAAAATTCAAAAAATTGGATGGCTTCCATGCAATCAAAATATGATGCACTTATAGAAAATGACACATGGACTTTATGTGATTTGCCTCCTGGAAAAAAGGCCATTGGTACAAAGTGGGTTCACAAGTTGAAACGCAAGCCAGATGGTGAGGTTGATCACCATAAGGCTCGACTTGTTGCAAAAGGCTATGTGCAATAGAAAGACATAGATTATGAAGAAACTTTTGCTCCCACTTGTCGTATGACTATTGTTTGTTTTCTATGTGCATTGGCAGCTCCTTTTGGTTGGGATGTACATCAATCAGATGTTTTTACTGCTTTCTTGAATGGTGACATTTTTGAGAAAGTCTATGTAACATAGCCTCGTGGTTTTGTCAAGAAAGGACAAGAAGACAAAGTGCGTAGATGTAAGAAGGCTTTGTATGGGTTTAAAGAAATCTCCTTGTGCTTGGTATGAGAAAGCTGACACTCGTTGTTCAAACAAGGCTTTTGTTAGACTCCAACAAAAAACACATTGTATGTTAAGCGTCAGGGCAATGTACTTTTCATTTTTGTTCTTTATGTGGATGATTTGCTGATCACTAGTCCCAATGAGGCATATATTGCTATATTTAAGGCTGATTTGAATGCTACTTTCAAAATGAAAGATTTGGGGCTATTGCATCATTACTTGGGCATACAGTTTAAGCATTGTGATGGTGGTATTGCCATATACGACTCATATTAGGGAATATGACCCCTCTTTCTACGCTTATACGACAATCAATGCAAAAAACTATCATACCCCTATCTTACATATAAAATCTAGGTCTCACATGATCTAACTGAGTAAAACTAGTCAGAGAGTGTGTAGCATAGTGACTGACAACGTACTAAGGAACCACTTTTGTTGATAACTAGATGTACCCTCAATGTGTATTAGTTTGAATTTTAAACTATGTGTCCGTTCAGCCTACACTCTAGCCACTCGTCCAATTATGACCCATCTAAACTACTCAAAAAACATGGTTATAAAGTTGTGTTAGGTTCTCCATGTAAATTTTTATCTATACAAACTCTTTATAGCTTTCATCCCTCAACAAATGAACTATAATCACAAAACAAGCAATTGATACAAAGAAGTGTTAGTTTTTGCATGTATCTTTGTAGCTATTGACTCAAAAGTTTCAGGGCAAACTCTTTTGGGAAGCCATAATTTTGAAACACAAAAACTTCCTCTCATTTTTCCCTTTTCTCACTTCTCCCCCCCTCCCCTTAAATATGATACCCCCTCCCTTATTTTTCATTTTGGGAGATAAATTATTGGAGGCCTACCCCTAACTTATACGCTTATGTAGCTTGTAAAAAACCCCCCCTCCCTGCACTTATGTGGTGCGTTAAGTTTTCCATGGTGAATCCCCCGGGATTTTTCCCCTCTTTAGGAGGTTTTTTCCCCTGTGAATTGTATATACGCCCATCACTCTAGGGCTATCTATCTTTCCATTGCACACTAAGTAATACAATATCTGTTGTGTGCCTTGAGCTTTGTGGGTCTTCTCCAAGCTATGTGCGTTTCCCTACAACCCTAATTCCAACACAAACATAAATTTCGATGGATTTTGGATGCTTCAAATGGAATCTTTACAAATATTACTAAAGACATTACTTTATGCATGGATCTTGTATTAACCAAGTTTGAATTAGTATGTGCAAAAAAATAGAAAGTATATTTGCATTTTCTTAAAATTCATTGCATTGAATTAGCATTGAGCACATTGGGGTTGTGGGGAGCTTTATTTGCAGAGAAAATGCAACGTGGAAGGCGCACACGAGCTAGGGACGCTCATGACTGTCTATCGTAAGGAGTGAATTTGGTGCAATGTGAGCTGGGTCTGGAGGCTCTTTGGCAAAAGTGAGATGCTGAAGGGGTTGAGCTTGCCTTGGGATGGAAGCTCTAGTTGACTCACCCATGGAGCCTCTGCAAATCCTTTATTCCCCCCACCCCAATTTCTTGCAACACAAGAGTGGTTTGCCCTCCCACCCCTCACCTGGGGAGAAGTGTGGCGATGAGCTTTCTTGCTCGCGATTCAGTGAGGTGGGTGTTAGATGTGGTAGATTTGCCACTTACTTGTGGCATCGTCCCTTTGCGTTGGATGGGACGTGGCTTCCTTATAAATTCCGTAGATTCTATTCTTTGGTTTTGGCTCGATGGAAGTGACCTCTACCCAAGGTGGTGAGGGTCTCTTTGGTGCCAGGTTGTCTCTTGACGTTTGCTCAAGACTCTTTTTTTTCTTTCTCATTTGCAGCTTTAATGTAATTGGGTATGGATCAATGTAGAGCCCCTAAACATATGGTGTACTCGTGTGGCCCACCTCGAGCTTTTTCTCACCATTGGTAGCTTGGTTTGCTTGGTGCTGATGATGGTGTGATGGAGTCTTTTGAGATTTAGCTCTCCATTGTTTGATTGTTTCTATAGTTTGTGGAGAAGATAAGTGATCCTTTCTCTTCCAAACCAATTTCATGCTAGGTTCCTTGATCGGAGATGCCTGTCTCTGTGTTTTAACCATTGGAACCTTCTTTTGTTTTGTCGGTGAAGTTTTAGGCACCCAGATTTGCATTGGCCTATCCTTAAGCTGTGCTTTTGGTACCCAAATTTTCCTGACTCCTTGCATGCTACTTGTAGCATTTGCATGTCGGGGTGATGGAGAAGATTGATTACTTCGTGGTTTGGTCTGCTGATTGCTTCCTTTCCATTCCTCCTTGCTTGGTGCAATTGGAACTATGAGTTGTCCACCTTTAGGTGATAGCTTTAGCTGATTTGTATCCCAATCTGGTACTGCTTTGTATGTCCGCATCCAGGGAATTCCAAGAATCATCGTCTCATTCATGTGTTCATCTCGTAAGCATACAAACTGATGAGGACATGAACATCCATGTTCACGTTCAAGTTGACTACTCACAATGTTGGGATTGGGTTCTTGTTGAATCCTTTGATTGTCGCTATTCCTGTTGTCAATGCTTGACTTATTGTCTTCTTGTGTGTGGAATAACTGACTGCATTTACTCTAGCTCCCGTGTCGACCAAAGCATTGGTGCTATGATTTTTGAGTTGTACTTCGATGCGCAGGTTCATTCCGTCTAACCAGTCATCATCTGTTGAAACTGCATCTTTAGATAATTCCCATTGTCGGTCATCTATTTCCAGAGTGTTGATGGAAATCGATATCTGTTGATTTTTGAGAGCAGCTTTCCTCTTGAGTACCCGAAGTCGAGCTTCCTCTTCGGCTTCATCAATTACCTGCTGTCGTTTAATCTTCCTTTGCTTGGCTGCATGCATTCTTTCTTAGAAATTCATTGGTTAGCGGCAAATTGTATTTCTTTAATCGACATCCACTAATCCAATTAGCCATTGGTTCACCATCTAGGGTGGACAATTTTAATGCTCCACTTGGAGATACATCTTCAATGATAAACGGTCCGTTTCCCTTTTTCTTAAACTTGGGAATGTGTTGCTTAAGGGAATAGACTAAAACTAAGTCCCCTTTCTTGAAGATTTTTGTGATTAAGTGGGAATCAAAAAACAGTTTTTGTTTTCGCTTTTGTGCATAGATGTGAGCTACAGCCGTTAGCCTTTGCTCATCTAACTTTTCTAAATCTTCAAGTCTTTCTGACAACTCATGTCCAATCCACTCGAGATTCTGTGCTACCCTTAATGTCGGCAATAGAAATTCTATTGGTAGTATGGCATCAAGACCATAGACAAGGTTAAAGGGTGTAGCATTTAAAGCTGTTTTGAATGAAACTCGATAAGCCCATACAGTTGCATGGAGATTCATTTCCCAGTCTATTCTTCCTGAACTAACCACTTTAGTCAGTACAGAGCTAAGAATTTTATTTGTATGCTCAGCTTGTCCGTTTGCTTGTGGGTGATAGGGAGCTGATTTGTTATGGATGACCATAAACTCATTAAGCAAATACTCGTTACCTCATTGAGGAAATGAGTTCCCCGATCATTGAAAATTTCTATTAGCAATCCATATCTCGTGAATACATACTCATATAAGAATGCAGTAGTGGTTCTGGCATCATTCTTTTGAGTTGCTTTAGTCTCATCCCACTTGGTCAAATAGTTCGTAGCTACAATGATATATTGAGCATGGGTTCTATAAGCAGGTGGCTGTATTGGTCTAACAAAATCTATACCCCATTTTGCGAAAGCTCTAGCCCCCATCATCGGTCTTAAGGACATGCTATCTACACGTGTGGGCATTTTTTCTCGTTGACAAGCATCACACCTTCGAACATATTCTTTAGCATCTGCAAAAAGTGTCGGCCACCATATGCCTACCATCAAGATTGCTCTTGCGGTGGTCTCACTAGAAAAGTGACCTCCAGCTAATCCAGTATGTGCTTGTTCTATAATCGGAATATACTCTTCTTCATTTGCACAAAGACGCAAATGTTGGTCCTTACCTCTCCGATACAATTGGTTTCCAATAAGAGAATAGTCTCTTGCTTTAGTTTCAATTGCTCTTTGATGGCGTTTACTCATATCCTCTGGAAATGTTCACCTTGATAAGTAAGTAACTATATAGTTGCTCCACTTAGAAACAAGTGACATTTGAAACAATGTTACATGAGGTATGGGTGTTTGTTTTTGACATTGAGGGCAATCCTCTACAAAAGATTGAACATATTTCCTCATAGTCAGCCAAAATGCTCCAAGTCTCAAGATTCGTTGCATAGTTTGGTCTTCCGCAAAGTGAAGTCCTACTATGGTAACATGTGCTTGACTTAGGTACTGTTCTTTTTCTTCACGATTGATGCATAAAAGCAATATCCCGTCTCTATTTCTTTTGTATAGCCTACCAGCTAGTAATTGATACATAGCCGATTGATCGATTAATCCGATTGTGATAGGAAGTGGTATTTGTGAATGCACTTGGGCTGTTGTCATCAATGACACAATGTTTTTCGACCATCTAGATATCATTTCCATGGAGAACAAATAGGCATCTGGTAGATCATCATCTACCCCTTTAGGTGATTCTGCTGAAAGAATCCTTGACAAATGATTTGCTCGTTCATGTGTAGTGCCCTTTTTAACAACCACAATGAAATCAAATTCTAGAAGAATGATGAACCATCTCACTATCCTCCCTGTGTTGCATGGCTTGTTGACTAAATACAACAAAGCTTGGTGGTCTACAAAGAACACAAACTTGTCAAGCAACCCCATCCAATGGTGAGCTGCTAGCAAAATTTGCACGGGGGTTCATGTATGAGAGGTGTCCATCAATAGCAGCGAGTGATCTGACTGGGTATCGGATTGCATGGGCAAGGTTTGGTGGCAGTGTCCTTGAAAACTGCAAGATGCAAAAAGGAGGTTTGGAGCAGAAGATCAACAAGCTCTGCACCGATTATGGCTTGACAGGTGTCATCCAAATAGAAACATCTATCTGTGATGGTGCCTTGTCAACAATACTGACAATGTCGGCAAGCAAGCTGCAGCCATATGATGCAACCATTTTAGGCAGTAGAGACACCAATTTTTATTCAGCTGGTGCTTAGCATGGCGGAGGGACTTAGTGGCCAGGAGAATGAGCAAAAAAGGCTATTGGGCGAGGTGAAAGTGCAGCTATAGGAAAATAGGGACCTGTGGCTTAGAAATGAAGGGAATTTTTCTACTTACAATACAGGGAAGTGGACCAACTAAACAACGAGCTGGAGGTGCTCAAGGCCTCACCTGATTCAGATCCACGGGAGGTAGACCGCAAAGAGGTAGAGGCCATAGTTATCACCAAGATGCCGTCCAAGGCAGGTGCCACTACTGATTCAAGGCATCATAAAGAAGATTTGAACTCCTTGCAAGTCAACTTGCTGCTAGAAGTGCCTAGAAGTGGTTTGTGATAAATTCAAATTTCTCAATAGATAAGTAGAATGTGCTGACCAAGTGGTTAGACTTTAGACTAGAAGTGCTTCATTTCATGAAGTGATTTGAGATAGGTCTAAACTGCTTACTTGGAGTAGGAACTACTGACCAAGTGGTTAGAAAAAGCTTCATAGTGCTCATTGGTGCCTAGAAAGTGCTAAGTACTTCAAAGCGCTTTGAAGGAAGCAATCAACACTTTGAAGCACTTAAACTCCTCACAAGGAGCACATAGTGGTGACTAGGTGGCAATAAAGTTCTTTGAAGTGCTCAATCTTGCTTACTAGGTGGTCCGAAAGTGAGTTTGAAATGCTTTATGGTTTAAGAAAGTGGTAACCAACTGGTTAGAAAGTGCTCCACAATACTGAATGGTGCTTAGAAAGTACTTCAAAGTGCTTTCAAGGAACCGATCTGCAATTTGAAACACTCTAACTGCTCACAAGGAGTAAAAGTGGTGACTAGGTGGTAAGTAAGTGCTTTGAAGTGCTTATTGTGGATTAATAGGTGGTCAAAAAGTGATTTGAAATGCTTTTTTTAGTTCCAAGAAAGTGGTAAAACAGGTGCTTTGAAAGTGCTCTGAAGAGCTCAATGGTGCCTACAATATGCTTGAAAGGGCTTAATAGGTTGTTAGAAAGTGGCGAGAAAGTTCTGAAAGGGTCCTTGAAGGTACTTTAAAGTACTTTGACATAGCTTCTATCTGCTTATTAGGTGGTTATGAAGTTTATTCCAAGTGGTAAGGATTGAGTGAAGAGACTACTTTGAAGTGCTCCACAATGCCGAACGGTGCTTAGAAAGTACTTCAAAGTTCTTTCAAGGGACCAATCTGCACTCTGAAGCACTTTCTCTACTCACAAGGAGACAAAGTGGTCAATGTTGCTAAATATGTTGTTAGAAAGTGATTTGAAATGCTTTATGTTGCGAAGAAAGTGGTTACTAAGTGCTTAGAAAGTGGTGACCAGGTGGTTAGAAAGTGCTCTGAAGTGCTCAATGGTTATCAATAGGTGGTTAATTAGTGCTAAACAAGTTGCTAGAAAGAACTAAGAAATGCCTAGAAAGCGTTTTGATAAGATTTTTCAAGCATTTTTTAATTTTCTTTGAATTCTTTAGAAGAAGTTGAATTGAAGCATTCAAGCCTGTGCACTTAAGTCCATCCAAGCATGAAACGATCTTACTCTCCCCTTACTCTCCGTTGTTGTTTATGCTATGGTTGGCAGCAAAGGAATATGGCTTTGGAATTTGAATTAGAAGCCTTGACGTCTCGAAAGCATTTATGGATACAACCATCCAATATATCCAGGAAAAGGGTAAAGGCATCATTGTCCCTTCACCGTCGACTAAAGACTCTGTTTTAAAATCGTTTGTGTGTATTGGGGGTGACTGTGTTTCTTGAGAAATCCTCTCAGCTAACCACATGGCAGGGGTCTTCTCGTTGGAATGTCAACACAGATATCATTCATTTTGCTTTGCAGTTCTATGCGGCACTATGGCAGAGTGCACTCACCCATTGTGCATAGTAAAGATTCCAAAAATTGCCAAGTGCTCGACACTCGGAGTCGGAATTGAGTACATAGAGCCGGAGGGTGGGTTCACTATACTCAGCTTAAATCTACTTGTCATGAGATAAGTCCCTTAACATTATTTTTTCTTCACAAAAACCAATGCTAATAAAAGTTCTGGTCTGCTTGAGCTTGACAAGAACAATACAGAACTGTTAGAACTTGATGAGAACAGCATAGAGCTATTTGAGGATTTTCAGCATGGTAAGGCTGTTGTAAAAAGTGGGGATAGAGTGGAGGACCCCAAGGCTGAAACCTTCGTGGTTGAGAACCATGGCAAGGAAACCATTGGACATGACTTCAACAAGCTCTCAACCGACAACCAAGAAGGTAATGAAATGCATATATGTAGTGTTTCATTTTTGTTCGAGCAGATTTTGGTTTTTCCCCCCTAAACCTTATTGTGATCCTAGAGAATAAAGTGGAGGACGCAAAGGATGTGGAGACATTACTAGTAATCGCAGATACCCTAAGGAAGAAACGCAAGCAAGGAGGAAGAAGTGCATCATCCAGATCAAGTACTAATCAAGACCCCCCCAAAACCCGCGCACATCGAAAATTTAAAATATCCATGTGCTTTTTGTGCTATTTACTTATTTTGAATATAAGATATATTTTTTGTCTCATGGTGTCAATCTTCACTACAATGTACTGGGTGTGGTTTTTTAGGCGTTGTAGTAAAAATACAAGTGATTGGTAATGTTGGGCACCGGAATTGTGCTCAAGAAGACCTAGGCCACTTTGATCAAGAGACACCCCTAGTAACTTAGTTTTGTGTCCATCACCTTTCAAAGGATAATAGGCCTGCCTTGATCATTAATATTAATGAACTGCTTATTTTCACTCACGACAAGAGAGAGGGACCAAGCCTGCCTAACGTGGACATGCTGCACTTTTGGAAGGTGAAGCGGGACAACAATCTGAACCACCATTCAAGCACCATTTTGCAGAGTGGTTTTTTCTTGGGGCTAGCCAGATTGTTGAAGTGTATTTCTGGAAGCCCTTATTGAGACCTGGAAAAGAGGCTATAAAATTGCACTGGCCTTAGGTCCGTAGGTGCTTGAATGGGTGGATTACAAAGGAGGCATGTAGTAGAAGCTCATGGCTTGACGAGCAAGAGGAACAGATGCTCTTTCTAGTCTTGGGTACTTCTTGGAAAGAGTTTCCACAATTCAACAAAGATAAAACTCTCCTGCTAGATGACAAATATCCAAGGTGCTACTTGAACGACAAAGACTCCTACATTATCTTGCCTTCTCTACAGCACCAGACAAAAGACCAATGGAGAGGTTTATGCATCATGAATTTTTTCCATTTGTCTACGAGTGGAAGTAAACAGATAATCGATCAGAATTGATCACTACTCGTAAACTAGATGCTAGAAGAAGAGGGTGGCAGACTCTTTGAAAAGCTGAATGTGTGAGGGATAATTTATCAAGCAGCAAAGGCAAAGTGCTGCCTCCACAAGCACATTATAAAAGGTCGCCTTCTGATCTCTGGTCTCAACATAAATCTTAAGAGTTGTGTACTCTGATCATGTATGTAGATACCCATGATGAGTTTGATAGTGTAACTCATGATGAGGACTTATTTTGTAAGATGGGGAAAAAATAGACATTGTATTGCGGAAGTTACTACCGATTTCTAATGTAGAAACATGATTTTCTATTCAATTGACCATTTTGTTGTGTGCCTTGCAAGATGCCTTATTATAAGTTGATTTTAAATTGTTTTAGCAATATTTCCTAGGGATTTTGTAGAAGATAAAAATCAGTGGTGTTAGTGGGCAGAAGTGCAAGCTATACCACTTGTGAACTATGGACCACATGGAAATGGTTGAAAACCATTTGCATTATGTAAACTGGTAGCCACTAGCAAGTGGTTTTGAACCACTTGAAAGAGGTTTTGAACCACTTGCAAAGGCCCTCTGGACCACTTGCTAGGTCTTCTATTCCACTTGCAAGCACTTCAAAAGTGGTTCTAAACCCCTTGCATTGGTTCTGAACCTTTTGCTAGTGGCTAAGATAGCACTTTCCAGTGGTTCAGAACCACTTGCAGTGGTTAAGATAGCCTTTTGCCAGTGGTTAAGATAGCATTTTCTACTGGTTTAGAACCACTTGGTAGCGGTTTAGATAGCACTTGCAGGTGGTTCTAAACCACTTGCCAGTGGTTAAGAACCATTGGCAAGGGTTAAGAACCACTTGCAGTGGTTAAGATAGCACTTGTCAGTGGTCTAGATAGCACTTGCTAGTGGTTCAAAACTAGTTGCTAGTGGATAAGATAGCACTTGATAGTGGTTCAAAACCACTTGCTAGTGGTTTAGATAGCACTTGTAGGTGGTCTACGAGATCGACACTACGTATACAAGAAAGTGGTTCTAAAGAACTTGCAAAGGCCTTCTAGATCACTTGCTAGGTCTTCTCCTTCAAGTGCTTTGAAAGTGGTTTGGAAAAGGTTTTGAACCACTTGCTAGTGGTTTAGATAGCACTTGTAGGTGGTCAATGATATCAAAACTACGTATATAAGGGCGTCTTGACAACATTTGGTTGGCTTAAAGGGCTTGATATTTTTGTAAAATCTTTTTGAAGGTAGTTTAAAGCACTTGCAAGTGGATGGAAAGTTGTAAGCTACATGTACCCGAAAGAATAAAAAAGTGTCAGAAAGCTTTAGCTTTTGGATGAGGAACATAAGTTTTTATGAGGAACAGATACAAGAAAGCGGTACCCAATTATAATTTATGAGGTCAATGTGTTTTAAATATGCTTGGTATTAGAGGGCATGCTATTGTACATGTGCTCATACAGGGTATCACTCAAAGTGTAGACATTAGGCTCATTTCTCTCAGGATATAAGGGGAACTTAAGGCATCAAACTAGGTACGAGTACATGGAAGCAGGAGGCCCATCATCTAATAACACATATCGGTTGGAGCGTCCCTCAACTTTATCGTAAAAGTGCCCCTCAACATAGAAGGATTTCTTTTTTATCTGATTGTGCCACGCATCCTTTTGAGTCGCGGTGGATAGCCTCTTCTCCCTACAACATCTCAGTATATAAAAATCAGAGTCTTCCTCCTCAGTGTTGACTGAAAAGTCATCTCCAACTTGTAAGGCGTTGCTCAAATCATCGTGATGGCTAGCAAACATAGGTGCACCAATCTCCTCGTCAATTGAAACATCTTCATCTATGTCTGCCTCTGTTGGTATGATCCTCAAGTACTGCTATGCTTCTACGTGAGCTTTGTTTGCACATCTTCTCAATTGACCATGCACACAAGCATGACAAAAGCGTAACAAATTTCTACACCTTAGTGCAATCGTATCTGTTGAAGAGAAACCATTCACACAATGCATCGAACATGATCCATTGATTCTCTTGCAATCCCGTTCTATATCTCTCAGCACATCACCCACCTTGATTTCCCAGAAGACCCTATCAATCTTGTTCACGGATGACCAAAAATCTTTCCTATTGTTCATTAGGGTGAGGTAATTGACCACTATTGCTGCATTATACAGGGTGTGTCAATCCACCTTCAATTGCTCATGGGTTAATGCCCTCTTTATGACTGCGCCAATATCGTCATGTTCACCTTTTCCATGACCTGACCCAAAATAGTTGTGCATCATCTCAAGCCTAGTAATCTGAGAAACCCAAGTGCAACAAAGAAGAAAGGCCGTCGTGCGCTTTGAATTGTGATGCTGCACCATGAGACCATACCGAGTGTCGCTGGTCCTTCAACCACTGGTCATGCAAAAGAAAGCAGTGTTGAACGAATAATGTGTCATGCACATTGTCATCGGAGATATAAAAATGGAGAATTTTTATGATGTCGTCCATTGTAGAGCGCACATAGCAGATGTGGACCAAAATTCTCACATGACTAGATACCAGTGCATGGATTGGATCTCATTCTGAATTTTAAAACTGTAATTTTCTGCAATGTCCACGATAGAGACAACAACATCACTTGGAAAACTCTGTAGACACTCTTTAAATTGGTTGGCCTTCCATCTATAGATGTAGTTATGTTTGATAAACTTGGTCAGCTTGTCTTTCATGAATGAAATGAAAGTGCAACACCCAATTTGCTAAATAACAAGATCTTTCCTTTTGTGGTGCTGGCCGTCTTCATATATATATATTGTGTCTCCACACCAACAAAAACCTTTGCAGCCACATGAAAGTTGTCATTGTGTGCTTCAAGAGGAAAACATCTGAGTTGTGTGGCACAACAATAATTGCATTTTCCCGTCAAGCAGATGTGTAAATGAAACATGGAACTTTTTGGTTTAGGAGACAAAAAGGACTCCCATAGTGTTGAGAGGCTCTCAAATGTTGACTTTGCAGCCACACATATACTGCCACTTACTGCAGGGTCACAAAAATCACAAGCACAACGACAAGATTCTCCATGTACTCCAAACCTACCTTGACACATTCAGTTGAAAGCATCGTTCAAGTAGACAGCTTGCACATGATATTCACAGCAGCAGGTATTACGATCCCGCAATTTTCAAACAAAAAAGGGCTTCAAATTCTTAAAGCATCTCAGCGAAATGTGCACCGTCGGATGCATTTTTTGAAACTGCTTGTAAAATTTCACCTGCACAAAAAAGGAGGCAATAAAGAGAAAATGTGAGGACAAATAACCAAAATGGTTGGTACCATCACCCACAAGTTATTACACCCACTCTCGTGTTTGTGAAAGCACATAAGAGGAACATTTACCACTTAGAAGTTGTTTTGCATGTTTCAAAGGGGCTTTAAACTTCTTGGAACCACCTGAAGTACTTTAAACCACATATAGGTTATTGAAAAATGTCATCAAACCACTTTCATTCACCTTTAGGTGGTTTGAAATCTTCCAAGTGCTTACATAGGTTCTCACTTTAAACCACCTATAGGTGATTGAAAGTGTTCATTTATCCACTTTCAATCATCTTCAGTTGGATAACACCCAAATCTTAGGTTTGTAAAAGCACTCAAGAGGAACATTTACCACTTAGAAGTGGTTTTGCATGTTTGAAAGTGGCTTTGAACTTCTTGAAACCACTTGAAGCACTTAAAACCACCTTAGGGTGATCGAAAAAATTCATCAAACCACTTTCAAGTAGTTTGATGACCACTTTCAATCACCTTTAGGTGGTTTTAAGTGCTTCAAGTGCTTACATAGTTTCTCACCTGAGCTCTTGGCAGATTTCAAACCACCTGAAACACTTAAAACCACATAAAGGTGATTGAAAAGGGTCATCAAACCACTTTCAATCATCTTCAGGTGGTTTGAAATCTTCAAGTTCTCACCCACGCATTTGGAAAATTTCAAACCACCTGAAGCACTTAAAACCACCTAAAAAGATTGATAGTGGTCATTAAACCACTTTCAAGTGGTTTGTTTTTCACTTTCAACCACCTTCAGGTGGTTTGAAAACTTCTAAATGCTTACATAGGTGCTCACCTAAGCACTTGGCAGATTGTAAGTGGTTATTAAAATACTTTAAAGTGGAGACAAACTATTTTAGCACTTTACAAAGTACAAGATTCCACCTAAGGAGCTTGAAAGCAGTATTTTAGGTACTTTAAATCACTATCAATACTTTAACTGCTTTGAAAAGTACTTGAGGAGGATTAAACCACTTTTTGATTGTTTTCTCAATTCTTAAAGGTTTTTTTACAGTTTGATAGTGGTTCTAACAACTTGAAAGTGGTGAATAGTGGTCATTATACTGCTTGACGGCGATTTTTTACAATTTGATTGTGGTTGTGACAATTTGACACTGATGAACATTGATCAATATACTACTTGGAAGTGGTTGATAATACCTGAGGTTGATCTAGCAAATGCAATGGATGCATAAGAACATCCTTTCTATCGATACGCCTTTGGCATATGTCCTTCTTGTTTGGAGAGACTCGGGTCTCTGCTGTCCTGAAACCAAACACAACCTCCTTAATGTCCTCTGTGATGTTTGTAGAATGATGAGCTTGCCATTGACATGCTCAGACTGGAATAGGACTGTTCTCATCCTCTAAATGGAGTCGTGCATTCAAAAATTTGATGTTTCTTCTGTGTATGCCCAACGACTTTGCAAGTGCTCTATCCGTAAAGGGACACGAATCTACTTTGTCCCTCAAATTAATGCATGCCATCATTGTTGCCTCTTAAAAAACATTTTTGTGGCTAGTGTGGGACCTTGACTTCTGACAAGGTGTTGCGAATGTTGGAAAGCACTGCTCTCTGTATAGAATGTGCCAAGTTCTGTAGGTTGCAAAATACTAGTTGCTGGAGTAACTGTTCAAAAATCTCTCCTTGGAGTTTGGTTGTCAATCCTTGTATTTGCTCTTGCCAGCACCTTGACATGGCATGAAGAATCTTCCTTTCCTGTTTCTCATAGAGTTAGACATCCTTCTGCTTTTCAACACAAAATGTTTAATGTCTTTGCCTCTCTCTCTTTGTTCTCTTTCTTTGCCGCCCAGTAATTGGGTAAGTAGCTTGTGAACTGATTGGGAAACTCTGCTCGATTGTGTACTGGAAGGCACGGAGCCCGATCAAGAAAAACTGAAGAAAAAGAGCTCAACGCATGAACATACATCCTGAAGAACCTAGGAATCAACAAGACCAAACATGTCACAGACACTCACACACACAGCTAACTAGCGAGAAGGCTCCATCCTATCTGTAGAGAGAGAGAGAGAGAGAGAGAGAGAGAGAGAGAGAGAGAGAGAGAGAGAGAGAGAGAGAGAGAGAGAGAGAGAGGGATGGAGAACTAAGCACACACAACAGAGAATCGCGTGCAGAGGAAAGAAAGGGAATGCAGTGCAGAAACACCGCACAAAGAAGGAGAGAAAGGTATTCTGCTCTATGCAAAAACGACACACAGAAAATACCCTAAACCTATAGATTTTTGTCCATGCACACAAGGAGACAAAGGGGGTGCTCGTACATCCAACACGTCCAAGAACTAATGGAGGGGTGGTAAAAAATGCATACCCCTCTTTTTGAAATAATTCCCCCCATCTTGATTACTCATCATTGAGTTTCCTCCCCCAAAAATTAGATGTAGGCTCAAAAGTTCCCCAAAAATTCTTTAAAAGGGAGTGTCCAAGATAGCCCTTTTTGGACCACCTATACATGCTTTCACCCCACAACCTCCACTACTTCTTTACTCGAACTTATTCAAGAAGGTATGACTCAGGACCCGTATTACAGTACTTGATAAACTTAAATAATCACACGGAGAAGCAAGAGAGGAAATCAAAGGCTTCTACGTTGAAGGTAATGACCTTTACTTCAGTAACCATCTTTGTATTCCAAATCAAGGTGGAATCAAACTTCAGATTGTTGGGTTTTTAGGGTGGATACACACATGTAGCATTCATGTTGTAGACACAAAATGAGGAGAGATGAGAGAGAAATAAAATGTCTATGCAAGAGGAGAACTTACACCATTGAAATGAACAAAATAACTAGTGCATAAGCAAAGCTTGTAAACTACAAGTGATGTGTAGAGCTTGTGGAGGGTGCCTTCTTATGTAGGCTCTCATGAGATGTTCTAGAGTGTTCTAGGGTAGTTCCCACATGGCTAAGAGATGGAGTGAAGGCATGTGTTTAATCCTTACAAACTCCCCCTTAAACTCATGCTTGGAACTCCTAAGGTTGCACAAAGGTATGTAGAAGGTTCATACATTTTGGATACATCATTTTTGGGTCTAATGTGTTACATAATGGTTCTCATATGGATACAACATTATGCCCTACATTGATACAACATAAAACGGTGCTCAAAGAGATACAAAGCATCATCACCCTTAGGATACAACTTAAGGAGTGGGTAACTAAACATAATGGGTTGAAAATGAACATTTAGTAAATATCATCATACTCATAATTAGATTTGGATTTTGAGCCATATTTGAGGTTACCCTCCACATGCTTTTTATTAGAAAAACTAGAGGAAGGAGAAGAGATGGCTGAATGGATGAAGTTGATGCTCTCGGCATCCTCGTTGTCTTCATCTCCGTCGTCATCATCATCACTATGCATATAGTGAACCTTGTTGGAAGATCTTTTACCTCATTGAATGTCGGAGGTAGTGTCGGTGTTGAGCCCATTGTGGTTACAAAATTGAGGCGCATGCCCCACTTTACCACACTTCACATACTTCTTGATTTTGTAGCAATTGAAAGACATATGATTTGTCTTTCCACAATGCTTACATGCTTTGAAGTTCATTTTAGAAGAAGATGAAACATACAAAGCTTGTGAGGTGTTCTCTTCTTTATGTGTGTGTTTCTTCTCTTGTTCTTGTAAAGAGTTGACAATGCTCTCAAGTGAAGGAATTGGTTCCTTCTCTTTTAAGACCGTCACGATATTATCATATTGCAATGGAAGAGACTTAAGTAATACGGCAATTTTGTCTTCTTCTTCAATGTTGCATTCTATGTAACTTAGTTGCGTGCAAATGCTTTTTAGTCTATTGACTAAGCTAGATAAGCTTTCACCCTCTTGCATAACTAAGCTATAGTGTTGCATTTTAAGAGAAATCTTAGAGTGTTTTGATTTTGCCCCAAAATTCCTCTCAAGTATCTCCCATGCATGCTTAGCGGTAGTGGATTGGTCTAAATAGTGAACTATCTCATCCGCTACACTTGTGAGAAGAATGCCCAATGCTTTTTCATCCTTAATTTGAAGTTCACGTTGTTGTGCACATGAAGGTGGGTTCTTTTCATCAATATTAGATGTGATTATGCTCCATAACCCTTTCTTCATTAGATATCCTTTTACCTTAACTTGCCATGTGTGGAATCCTACCCCATTAAAGATAGATAAATGATCATTACCCATAGTGTATGATGGTAGGTGAATATGCAATGGCAAGAGCGGTCCTATCAAGAGACTCTCTTGATGGTGTCTTGGCATGTTACAATAGCATACAAATGAAGCAAGTAAAATGTAGCATATAGAGTTACAAAATGCTTGTTTTGGGTTACCAAGTGCGGCAATGTATTGCCACTTCAAAGTAGAGTTGAAGCGTCCTTTTCCCCCTTTGTTGAAGAGTGTGGAATGATGAGAAATCAGCCTATTGCTTGCTGTTTTTGCTAATTTGAAATGTCCCCCTTTGTTGAAGTAGAATCGGCCTCGAACTAGTGATGTAGACGCTCACGATTGATGTAGTCTTTGTCGGCAAGTGTCGTAGAGTGTTGCCCAAGCCTTAAGAGTGCTTAATAGAGCATAAAAAATAGATTTAAGGGCCTGTTTTCCACTTTTAATTCTCTGATATGAAAACAGAGAATTAATGAAGCTTAAAACTCATGAAAATGTGACTAGTAGCTAGTGACTAGTTAGCTAGTCTTGTACTATTAATGTACGGAGCTTTAGGCATCAAAGGAGCATGAAATGGGGCTGATTAGAGAAAGTAAATAAACTATTTTTGAAGAAAACACAACCATGGAAACTTCGAGATCTTATTTGTGAAGTAGAGAATAAGATAGACGAAGATAGGAGCTAGTAGAAGCCTAGTCTTGCAAGAATGAAGCAAGTGAGAGTAAGCAGCATTGAGATCAAGCTTGGGGCTGATGGAGAGCTAAAGCTTTCCATGAAATCTTGGTGGGAAGAAGGAGAAGCTCCTAGAGGAGAGAGAAAGTAGGTGGTTGAATGAGCAAGAATAAATTGAAGAGCATTTGCCACATGTCAAGGCCACTTGTCCATTTGCATGCCCACTTGTGAGGCTTGACTTTCTCGTCTTTTAGCTCTTCCAAAAACGTTTTAGAGAGAGAGTGTAAGAAAACCACCTAAAAGTGAATGCTAGTGAGCCCATGAGGGTCTTTAATGCTCTGATACTAGTTGTTGGTTTTTTAGGGTGGATACACATATGTAGAATTCATGTTGTAGACACAAAATGAGGAGAGATGAGAGATAAATAAAATGTCTATGCAAGAGGAGAACTTACACCATTGAAATGAACAAAATAACTAGTGCATAAGCAAAGCTTGTAAACTACAAGTGATGTGTAGAGCTTGTGGAGGGTGCCTTCTTATGTAGGCTCTCATGAGATATTCTAGAGTGTTCTAGGGCTAGTTTCCACATGGCTAAGAGATGGAGTGAAGGCATGTGTTTAATCCTTACACAGATATTACCGGAAGCTGGTGACATACCTATAGCAGGACATCCATGATACAGTAAGAGTTACTCTACTGTAAGAAAGAATTTCTTTTTTACCATTTTTACCAAGACTAAAGTGTGATGTGTCAAACTATGTTACGAGATGTTTAACATGTCAACGTATTAAAGCTGAATGAGTTCAATACCCCGGTAAGATTCAACCTATTGATGCTCCACAAATTAAATGGGAATGCATATCCATGGATCTTATTATAGGACTTCCTACATCTCTGGGATATGACTCTATTTTTGTGGTTGTTGATATGCTTACAAATAGACCCATTTGTTTCCAGTCAAGACAACGTTTACGACTAAGGATATAGCTCAAGTCTTCATCAAAGGTGTTTTGATGTATCACGGCTTATCTTGCCGTATAATATTTTATCGTGGTGTGAAGTTCACCTCAAATTTTGGAAAGCCCTATTCTCAGCTACAGGAACCCAGTTGGCCTTTAGTACTGCTTATCATCCTCAAACTAATGTGTAGACAGAAAGAACAAATCAAATCATTGAAGACATGTTAAGAGCCTATTGTATGCATGCGCATAGTAAATGGATTAGATATTTGTATTTGGTTGAATTTGGGTATAATTCCTCATTCCAACGCTCAATTGGAATGTCTCCTTTTCAAGCATTGTATGGACAAGAGTGTCTTACTCCACTCAAATGGACAGAACCTCTCATTTGAGTTCAAGCATCCAAAGAAATGTTGGATGAAATACAACTACAAACCGATCTTATACGGCAGTATATTAAGACAGCTCAAGATAGACAGAAGAGTTATGCTCACCCAAAACAATCTGGCAGACTTTTTCAAGAGGGCAATATGGTATCTGAGAGTAAAACCCAAACATAGTTCCTTATCAATGGGTAAGTGTAAGAAGCTCAGTGTCAGACATTGTGGACCTTTTGTAATAACAGAGAGAATTAATGATCAAGCTTAAAGACTTTTGTTACCACCACACATAAAAGTGCATGATGTTTCTCATATCAGCTTACTCAAGAAGTATGTACATGATTCACAACACATTCGTGATGATTCTCTATTATCTACCTCTACCGATGGAACTTTTGAAGTATATCCCGAAGTGATACTTTAGAGTAGAACTCAGCCTCTACGTAATCGGACCATTATTGAACACCTTGTTAAATGGTCAACTATCCTCAGGAAGATGCCACTTGGGAACATGATGAGGAAATGAGACTAAATTATCCAGATTTCATGTCAAGGTGAGGACACCTTGAGTTTTTCAAGTGTGGGAGGACATTGTAAGATCCCCAATTTCTGGGTCTCTTTTAAAAGTAAGAAAAATAGCTTTCAATATCTATTTTGTCAAATTTTGATTTAAGATGCTTGATTGACAGTATTAGAATGTTCTAAAGTAAAAAGCAAGTCTGTTTCCATGTTCCAGTAGGTTAAACGGATGTTTGGTTCACTTTTGGAAAAATCTGCTATTTTTAGCTTTTTCATGTTTTTTATGCTTTTATGTGCTTTTTTGCAAAAAGCAAGGTCGGATCCTTAATCTACGTGTTTCGGAGAAAGCTATGGTTCAATTTTATAAAAAATTTCTTTTTGAGTGCTTTTCACGCTAATTTTAACTTATCATTATTTTTAGTGCGTTTTAGTGGAAAGTGCGTCCGCTTTCTTATTCCGGTGGACAAGGGGAACCCATGGTTCTTTTTTTTTAATTTTACTTTTTACACTTTTTTAACTTTTTGTACTTTTCGGCGTTTTTGAAAAGCAATGTGCTTTTCACGATGACCTAAACATAAAATATTAATTTTAGTTTGCGTCGAAATTAAAAATGATCACCTAGAGCAAAAATGGGACCAAACGGGATTTTTGAGTGGTATCGTAAATACGCCAGGGCATTACGGGAAAGTCATAATTATGTCAGGAAATTACAGTGCGGCATAGTCTAGCTAAGGCTCCATTAGTTGGCCGGATGTTGTTCACTTGGCCAATTTTATTGTAAAGATTGAATGGTAAGTGGGAGAGTTGACCACCAAAAGCAAAGGCATAGTTTTAGGAAAGTTCCAAAAAGCACGGAGCTATTCCTAGCTGTGAAACTAGCGCTACTTGTAGCTTGGGGTACACTCCCGGCTATTGGAAAAACTATAAGTTGGCATAAACACCTCAGTTTTCAGTGCCGTCTGTTGCATCTACTACCATGAGGCTATACGTATCTATTATACAGAGTGGTGCAAGCTCTTCTCTCTCGTATACGGGAAGAAAAAGAAGAAGAAGGATATTCTCTCTCTACTTGCTTACTATCTCCTCTCTCGTTTCAAGGTGTACGCGCTCTCCGAAAGCTCTCGTGGTGAATATCTCTACATAGTGATAGCCGTTTTTCGGCTTTTCATAATTGCCATAGTAAGCTACCTCACCCTATCAAATCACTCAAACACTGTGGCTATGCCTACCATTTCACTGAACATAGGCGTGTGTGAGTTAGGGGACTTTTCCCATATCTTCTTAAAAATCCTCAATTAGCTAGTCACTGGGCTAGTTGAGCCAAAAAAAATAAAAGAAATAAAAAATATAAGTATATTATGGCCCATTTGTGTGTAAATATTTCATTGTATATAGGGCCTAAATAAAAGGATTTTTCATAATTATTTTGGTATTTATTTAAATATTTCTACCTAGGTGTGTGTTATTTATGCTATGTACATTGACTCATCATTACCATATTTTTTCTTACCATTTTGCATACTCTTTATTCCATATAAAAATAATTTCATGCAAGCTTCTCTTATTTTTGGTGTAACTCCATCCCAACAAAAATCCAAATAAAATAGTTCTATTTATGTGTATGTTTTTTCACTATTGTGATTTTTTCCTTCCTACATCTATTCTCTATTACTCTCATAAATTAGACCACAAAAATATTCATCTTTTTATGGTAGACTTATAATGAGAGAGATTTATTTTGACCCCTTTATATTTTTTCCACCTATATTATTTATATTTGACATGTACATATTTTTTTAGACCCCTCAATATTTGATTTTCTTAGTTGTACTATTCACTTATATCATGATCTCAACAATATCTTCAATTATAGACCTACCAAATAAGGTCAAGGGTATGTGGAATGCATGCATGCACCATAGGGAGCTCACTCTTGGAGGTATTCAAAAGAATCATCCAAAGAAGGACCTCACAAGGACCTTGTGCAGTGGAAAAAACAGTCGGTTTTGCTGAATTTTTAAAGATCACATGCTCCCCGAATTTGAAAAGGTGATACAAACAAAAGTTGTAGCTCGTGAGCTGAACTTTCACCTCAAATTTTTTCATATTTTTTTGAGCTACGAGCTGTGAGCTATGATTTTATTGGTGGACCCCAGTTTGCCCATGCTATGCAGCCACACTCCCTCTTCCACTTTATCATTTTCCTCTTTCACACACACTCCTCCCTCTCCTTCCCACTCCCAAACCTGCAACTCCCATGTCCTAATTCACCCTCTTCACCATTGCCACATCTCTCACACCTCCATAGCCTTCATCCTCCATTTCTACACCCTATGTGTCCCCCTTTCTCTCTACATATATGTCCATATTACCATACTCTCTTCAGCTTTGTAAAGAACTTCAAAAAATCAGAAAAAATCCAAGGATAACCTCTGCAAATGAAGGCTTTTATCATGAATTTTTCAAGTTTTGAAGATAACATAGCTTCATCGACACGCGTTACTTCGCCATGATGACCGCTTCTTCTACCGGTGCTGTAAAGAGGTGAATGTCAACTTCTCCAAGCTTCAACCTTGCTTTACAAGCTTATCCCTTCTCTAAATTTTCTCATCATATATCTCACCATTTGGTGAATGATTTTGTAAATATTTTTTAGTGATAATTACTAACTACTAACCACTAACCTTATTGTAAAATGCACCCTCTACTAGAGTAGGCACTCCCAAATTATTCATTCAATCCTCTCTCCTTTCATCCTCAAAAAATCTCTTCCCTTGAGCCCACATCCATGTGACTCAAAGGACAAGAGAGACCCACCCTCATAAAAAAAAATAAAAATATGCATAATCTTTTATTCCTTCAAATAAACTTGATTAAGCCTAATCCTAATGGGGGCTTATAAAATCTATAAATAGAGCCCTTCTCTCCCTTGTAAATCATCACATGATCACATTACACCACACCATTCTCAACACATAATACACCACTCTTCAAGCCTAGTTGTGTGGAGTGTGTGCATCGTGAGTGCTCTATTACATCATTACACATAGGTGCATGGAGAAGCTTGAAGTTAGTTATGCCATCTAGAGGAGTGGAGTGTATGCCATACTCTTCACCACACTTGTAGCCTACTCTTGTGCATAAATAAGATTTATAGTTTTGGGTGCAATTGTATGCTGCAACTACGACTCTTCTCTCCAAATTGACTTGATAAGTTGGCTAATCAGGTGGTTGAAGGTATATTGTCCTTGAAGTTTGTTGTGCCATTTCATGCTTGGTGGTTTGAAGTCTTGTTGAATTGTTTGCCTAAAAGGTCAATTGTAAGAGGGTGCTCGGTGAGAGGGCTCCCGTGACCCTAAGACAATTTTTGTATTGGCAACAAGGTCAAGTTTTGTGTCGTCTCTCTATTTCTCATCAAGCTTTGTGTGTATCTAGTCTTTAAGGCTAAGATTGAGTTGCTCAAGTTGATTTGTGCTCTTTACCTCTCTCTGGCGTGGTGAATGTTTGTGTTTGGTGTGTGTGGCTATCTTGCATTCCCATCTCTTTGTGCGTTTGAGTACAAGGAGATATCCCGTGCGTCCTAGTTCACATCTACAACTAGGTGGTGCCCCTTTTCTTGTTTGGTTTCTGGCTGTGGGTTGTTGTTGTCTCTGATTGTGCTTGCCCCAGCCCCAATTGAGCAGCACGGGAGCCTCGAAGGGTGTTTAGAGGCCGCTCTTCTTGTTGCCCGCCCCGGACCGCCTCAGTAGCTCTCATCACTGCTCTCTTGTGGCAAAGCAAGAAGCCTTTCGATAGCCCCTACTCGATTCTAAAGCATGATGAGAAGCTCTAAACTCCATAGCCATCATCATCTCTCTCTCTCTCTCTCTCTCTCTCTCTCTATGTCGTTTTTTTGAGTAGTCACCCTCTCGATGATTGTTTTTTTGTATACGAGTGCATGTATGGATTAACCGAGTACGTATGAAGTTGCCCCATGATTATTTCATCATGTTTAACATGCTGATTATGCACATGATGTGTTTATGATCACGTGCGTGCATGCATAAAAAGCGCTTTTTGTTCATGTTGTCATGCATTTTTTGGATGAGCGTAAAGTCACTATCATGCCAAAAATCTTGCCCACTAGCCTTATGTATATATGTGTACATAGTCCTGCAAGTCTTGGCAGTGACCATGTAAAAATTCATGTACAAAGGTGTGATTTTTCTAGGCTTGGCTGATGATGTTTTGAGTTGTTCGAGTCTCCAAAACATGGTTTTTATATAAGTATTTTTAGCCGTGCTTTATAGCTCGTGAATCAGACTTGTACATCATGAGTTATGGGCATTTGAAGTGGGTGGTTTCAACTTAGAAGGTGATGGTGGGTGCATGCAACAAGGGCAATTGGGCCAACTTGGCAATGGGAATTAGAAATGTTGAGGTTTAAGAATTCTAGATGTAGCCAAGATGATGAGCTTCGAGCCGTGTATTACGGCGTGTCTTTAAGTGAACGAAGCCGATGCTTGGGGGAAGTTGTCCGAGAAGCTTGCATGTTTTGGGGAAAATCTGGAAATTTTTGGGCATAAGGGAGTTGGGAAGCTTGAGGAGGTTGCCATGTGTCATGGGGATAAACCCACATGAGAAGGGAAAAGTGGAAGGTGGAGGGTATATAGCCTAAAGGGGGAGTACCTTTTAGATGTATCACTTGATGCAAGCTTGGGTTGGTGGTAGGGGAGAGAGATGGCACATTTTTCAGCCTGCTCACACCACTTGCCCAAGCGCCTGGTCAAAGTTTTGGTCCCCAACCACTTGCCCCCACCCCATTCCTTGGTCAAAGGGTCACCGATACTTCATTTTATTCCCAAAAAAGGCCTAAAGGAGCCAATTAAAAGATGCCTTGAGAGAGAGCCTTGTCGGCTAAGAAGAGAGAGAAAAATCTTGGGGATAAAAGATAAGAAAGCCCCCATTATAATAGCTGCAACACCTGTACAACTTCTAGAGAGCTCATTTTTGAGCAAGAGAAAGGACACCTCCATGTTCGAGTGGTCATAACTTCTTCATTTCTCCTCTGTTTTTTGCCCAAGGATACTCTAGGGACATCTCCACGAGACGATCTTTGTCATGATGTCCTTTGTTTCTCCTGATTTTGAGTGTGCTCCATGCTTGGAGGGTTTTTCATAAATCTCTACAGGTGTTTACCAGAGGTGTTTTCGCTGGTGTGATAGTTCTTCCTTCCGACGGTGTGATTCATACAAGGTTATAGAGGCACTCGTTTTTCTTACTGTTTGCACGCTAACATCATTTTGGGTGCCCCCATTGAGGATCAAGTGCTCCTATGCTCCAATTCTTGTGAAATAGGTCTATTCTGCAGGCAAAGAATGTAAAAGGGATGTGGGTCCTTATGGACAACTGCCTATGAAGTTTTGTGAAGCCAAGCACTGGGGGCCGAGTTACCCAATGTGAGGTGGAGACAGGAGCCATCCATCGACATCCCTTGAGCTTTTGACGTCACATGTAAGTGTTTTTGTGGCAATCAAACATGGAGGACGAGTTCACACAGTTTCATGGATTGCCTAATGAGAATGCATAGAAATTTATTGGAAAATTGGAAGTCAATTGCTTACCGTGAAATATACTAGACCAAGCTATATTGTTGTGGCTGTTGCAATACAGTCTATAGGATGAGGCAAAATTTTGGTTACATAATCATGAAGAGTTGGTGCAGGCACAAACCCCAGGGGTAGTTTTGGACTACAATTGTGTAAAGAAAACTTTTCTAGCACAGTACAGATCCTTTGAAGTGCCTGATGAAGTTTGACATGAAATTTTTGGGTACACTCAGAAGGCTAATCAAAGTGTTGATGATTTTGTCATGCAGTTCACCCATTTATGGGATAAATAGGCATGAGCTTTGGGAAATGAAATCTCTCCATCCATGTTAAAGAAGGACCATTTGGTGGCCACCTTAAAAGAAAGCCTGAAGTTCAAAGTTGAGTTGAAAAGGCCCGCCACCTTCGAGGAGGCAGTCTATATCGCCAAGGAGAAAAAATGGAAGGCTCAAAGACTTAATGAGTATGGGAAAGCAGTCCCTGTGCAAAGTAATGGTGGCCAAAAAGAGGAAAATCAGGTAGAGGCTCGAGCCCAACCTGCTCAAATGGTTGCTAATACTAAACAGTTACAACAAAATATGCAAGACATGATGACTATGATGCAAGAATTGCAACTCATTGTTCTTAGAGGTGGATGTGGTTGTGGTCGTAGTCGTGGTAGAGGAATGGACGGGGCATGTGAAGCTCAGTCTAATGCAAATGCGGGTCATGGACAAGGGGTCTTTGAGCCGCAACGGAGGTTTATCCCCACGTCTTATAATCGTGGTGAACTTGGTCATATCAACACTTATTGTTCAATCCAACAAGGATGGGAGGTGATATGTTTCCACTTCCCCAACAGATCCCTAACAGGGCTAATGATTATGCATTGGATATATGGGGAGATCAAGGTACTGAATAGGAAAATCAAGCCTCAACCTCTAGTGGTCATGTGGGTATTGTACGGGTTGAAAAGAAAGAAGCAGATATGCTACCTGTAAGCAAAAGAGAGAGGGAGGGCTGCTCCAGGTCCTAGCAAAAAGAAAGGGAAAGAGAAAGAGGGTGAAGATGCAAAAGCCAAGAGGAAGAGAAGACCTTGTAGACGATTTGAAGTAGCAAATTTACCTTTGGGAGAAGGCCAAACAACTTACAGTTTAAAGGAAGACCTGATGGGATGAACGTAGATTGTACTTTTGGACAATTGATGAATATGGTGCCCAAACTCAAGAGGTAGTGGAAGTCATTAGTGAATTCAGAGAAAGAGCCAAAGCATGGACAAGTCAGAGTGTTGGCTGTGGGACAGTTACTTGACATTTGTTGTATGGTGAATGCTTGGCACAAAGGTGTGGGCATGGGAGAGGCCTACATTGGTAGAGGTGATCAAGTTTGTGTGATCACACAGTCAAGAGACTGGGTCTCATTACATGCGGAAGCTCTGAGTTTTGGATTTGACTAGCAAACCATGCCAAAGTGAAGTTTTTGGGGATGATTAAGTATTTGGAAGCTGAAGTCTTTAATGTGAAGGTTATAGTAAACTTTCATGTTATGCTAGATGTCCTGGGAGCTCTTCCTCTCATTTTGAGACAACTTTGGCTAAGAGCTGTTGGCGTTGTGCAAGATTGGGGCAAGGGCAAAATCTGTGTGTATGGTAGGAAGGGTGAAAATAGGGAGTTTGATATGAGTACCAAGCAACCTATGGCACTCAAAGATGTGAGTGAGAATGATGAATCCGAAGTTACCAGCAGTGAAGATAGTTCTGAAGATTCAAAAAGTAGCTCTGCTTACAGTTCCAGTGATGAGGGGAAGTGTCATTCTTGTTGTTGGAGGAGGAGAAGTGGGAAATGGGTGAAATGTTGCAAGTGTGAGGGAATATAAATGCATCAAGCCATTTAGAGCAGCTTGAGGAATTGATGCAGCCTAAACATGAATTGCCAGTGAAGAAAGAATTGATTCAATATATGTTGAGTATTGATTTGACACAAGGAGAAAGAAGGGAGTACTTAACAATGTTGGACAAGTTTCCAAATCTTTTCATCACTTCATATCAAGAATAAGGTAATTTTATGGAGATCCTGTGAATATCGAGCTAGTTGAAGAGGCAAAGCCAATACGACAGAAATTAAGAAGGATGGGTAAGGAGCAAATGAATGCTTTAAAGGAAAAAGTGGATAAACTTTTGGATGCGGGGTTTATTGTACCAGTTGATAATGCTCAATGGGTGAGCCCTGTAGTGGTCACTCCAAAGAAAGATGGACGTTGGAGAGTTTGCGTAGATTACAAGACATTAAATGCAATGACCAAGAAAGATCCTTACCCTTTTCCTTTTATTGATCAACTTTTAGATACAGTGGCTGGCTTTGAAAGATACAGTGTCTATGATGGTTATTCAAGATATTTTCAGCTTATCCTTACTCCTGAAGACTCGGAAAAGACTACTTTTATCACACCATGGGGTTGTTTCTGCTTTTTCCGCCTTCCTTTTGGGTTGACAAATGGGCCTGGAGCTTTTGAAAGAAAAGTGGATTGGTTCCTTACCTCATTCCTTGGGAAGTTTGTTAAAGTATTCATAGATGATTTTTGTGTATACAGTTCAAGAAAAGATCATGTTCAAAAGCTTGAAATGACTTTTGCAATGTATGATGAATGCAAGCGTCAGTTGAACCCTAAGAAATGTTATCTGGCACAACCACGGGTAAAGCTTCTTGGGCATGTGATTTCAAAAAATAGGATTGAAGCGGATCCAAAGAGTGGAGGCTTTGTTGTTGCTATCATCTCCAAAAGATACCGGACAGTTGGCCATTTTCATATAGAAGGTTAAATATCTATCTCGTTTCATACCTTTGGCATCACAACTATTGTATTCATTGCAGGAAACAGTAAAGAATGATCCCTTGGAGTGGTCTCGTGACTGTGGCGACGTTTTTGACAGATCCAAAGAGGTTTTGAGTACACTACCCATTATGCAAGCTCCTAACTAGGAAAATGAGTTTTATGTCAACCCATCATTGGGAGACGATGCCATTGGGGCCACATTACTGCAAAAGGGAAAGGAATCTCAGTATATGAAGCCTGTTCATTATGCTAGCAGAGTGAAAACACCTCACAAAAGAGATTTCTTTGAAATTGAATTGGTGATGACCAATATGGTTTATGCTTGCAGAGACGATTTAGACACTACTTGCTGCAAAAGTTATTCACCTTTCTCACCAGTTATTCATTGCTTCCCCAACTATTCAATAATTCAAATATATCAAAAACAACGATGAAATGGGTTATTGAACTTCACGAGTTTCAGTTCACCTTTCTGGTGGAAGAGAGTAGTCGGGCTACCTTGGCAGATTTACTCACTTATAAAGAAATTCATGTTTAAGTTAAAGAAGAGGTGGTGTGAAAGAAGAAAGTCGAGACTCTTGCCATCTCTGATGCTTCAGTGTTTTACTTTGATGCTTCTTATCAAAGAAGTCATGATGTTGCTTCAGGAGGCATTGTCATTTATCGTCATAAAATATAATATCCAACTTTACCAAATGATTTTCTCATATTAAACTGATCATTTAATATGGGAAGATAAAAAGGGAACAAGAGTTAAAATATAGATATGTGCTTCTAGACCTATCTCAACTGGGGACCAAAAGGAGAAATGGTTGTATCTCAATAGGGGTCCGAAATGAGATGGGCTACTAAAGAGCAATGTGCAATAAGTGCTTCTAGATTTACCTCAGCAAGCGACCAAGAGGAGAGATGGTTACATTTCAATAGGGGTCCAAAAGGAGATAGTCTATCAAAGAGAAACATGCATATAATGGAGCTTAAAAGACCTTAGGGTTAGATTCATTAAAGACCTCCAAACGTTAGTGTTAAAAAGTCCGTTGACCTTAGGTAAGCTAGGGCTGACCTTAAGGTGGGAATCCTACCCAAGCATGAGGTACTTGTCAGATTGCTAACTAAAGTGCTTAAAGTGTTTGTGGGAACCTTGCCCAAGCTTGAGGTGATTCTCATGCTTAAATGACTAAGGTTCATGAAGTGCTCAATTCAAAGATAAACTTTCAAGAGGCATAAATAGTTTCCATGCTTAATTGACTAAGTGCTTGAAGTGTTCAATTCAAACCAAATTCTTGAGAAGCATAAAAGACACATGTCAAAATCCTCCACATGTGCCCCCCTCATGATGTGCTTGAATCCTATTGGATAGGCTTTAAAGGGGTCCAATGAGAATTTAGATGCATAAAAATAAACAGTTAAGTTCTTTTTCTCAAAGAGGAAAAAGAGGACACATGTCCAAATGATATAATCAAATAATACGTGTCATAATAATCATTATCTAATTCTCCTAAATGATTTTCTCATATTAAACTGATCATTTAATGTGGGGAAGTGCCAGGGGAGAAAAAGCTAGAATATTGGTTAAGCTAGCAGACCGGCCACTGTAGGGATCCAAAGGAGGGAAAATAGGGATCCAAAAGGGGGGCCATCTGCAAAAGATCCATGTGCAACAATGGGCTAAAAAGACCCTAAGGTTCAGCCCATTAAGACTTCCAAAATGCTAAGGTTCCAAAATTCAAAGGTTGTGTCCAAAGGTCACCCGTAGGGGAATTGGATGCTTTGTGTGTGTACAAAAAAGTATTTTGCAATCCCTACTTAGGAGGGGGAAAACCTTTCTTGTAGGGGATGAGAGAGAAAGCCACACACACACACACAAGCTCCCTTTACACAAAGGGAATGAGGGACACATGTCAGCTCCCTAGCCCAGATGCTCAAAAGGTGTACCCAATTCCTATTGGATGGCCTTGGAGGTGGACCGGTTAGAGTAAATCTAGTTTAATTAATTTAAAAACACTTAATTAAAGAACCAATGAGAATTAAGTGCTCTAGAAGACTATTGGACAGTCTCCCAAGGGGTCCAATGAGCATTCAGCAGCCCAATGGCTTGCCTGATTCCTATTGGCCAGGAGGCAAAGGGGTCCAATGAGAGTTTAATTGAATTATTAAATTACCTAAAGCTCTCACAAAAGGGGAAAGGGGGGACACATGTCAGAAGGCTATCACTTATACTGCTTAATTACCATTGGCTAGGCCTGGGGAGGTCCAATGAGGGTAAAGCAAGAGCAAATAGCAAGAGGGCTTGCTCAAGAGAGAGAGGGGGCTGATTTTTGCAAGGCATTATCACACACACACTCTCACACAGTCTATGTGAGAAGCAAGAAAAAGACTATCTCTTCCCAAGCTTAAATGGAGAGCTCATCACCTACTCCAAGCTTGTGAGATAGAAGCCTACATCGACACACTCTTGGCATATGGATGCAAATCCAACCAAGAGCCAAGCTTCAATGCATGCTCATCTCCTCTAACATGCTAATTACTAAGCTAAGCTATGCTAATATGAGTGATTATGTGAGGAAATGTACATTTTACTCGTAAGATACTCCTTCTTCCTCTCAATCTACTCTCACCATCTTCGAAGGTGTGTGAGGTCTTGGGTCTGAGACCGGGGATAATTGATGTTGTGTTTTCTTAGTGTTTTGCTTAGTGCATGAATCTTTCATTTTCATTGCACTAGCTAGTCTTGAAGGAACACAAAGAATTGTATTGTACAATGTCTCTTTTGATGGGAGAAACCATAATACAAAGCCTTTTGGAGGGGGGACCGGCTCCGGTCCTCAACTGTTGTCAATAGCTTAATTTCTCTCTCTTTTGAAAGTATTGTTCATGCTATCTAACTAGGTGTTATGTTTTTTGTTGCTCTCTCCACCCAAGCACTCTTGTAATTCTCATTAGGAATCTATTCTAATGAAATGCCCACTATGTTCATGCTAATTTCCGCTACACACAAGTTTTTAGGCCATTAAATGTTACAATACGAGAGAGAGAGAGAGAGAGAGAGAGAGAGAGAGAGAGAGAGAGAGAGAGAGAGAGAGAGGGTGGGGGGGGGGGGAGGGAGAGAGGTGGACCAAGCTTGAGAGGGGGGGGTATACTCTCCGACAAACACACTCTCTCTCTCTCTCTCTCTCTCTCTCTCATTTAATGGCAACAATTTTGTGCGGGCTTAATCGTAGAAATGGCGGAGTATGTTAACTCCCAAAGGTCACGTACCATATTGGCGGTAATACACCATACTATGGTGGCCTCTCAAATAAATTTCCAAACGGGGGCTAAAATAAATAATAAGCCCACGGAAAACAAGGGTTCCAACGAGCCTAAGGGGAAGGACAATGTCCAAAAGTCTCCTAAGGGCAACTCCAACAAATCTAAAGAGAAGGGAGTTTACAAAGGTAAAAACAAACTCTCTCCTGAAGAGCTTGAGCGTTATCGCAAGGATAACCGGTGTTTCAAGTGCGGCGAACAAGGGCATGCGTACCGCGCTTGTCCCCAAAAGAACAACATCCAAGATCCTTCTAGAGCTTCCTTGGTTGAAATCCAAGAGGAGGAGACTCATTAAACTCACCACAAAGGATCTCCTCTATGCCATGCTTGGGGAAAGGTAAGAGAACATGATGCTTTTATTCTCTTTGACCCTGGTTCTACTCACAATTTTATATCTATAGAGTTGGCCACCAAGCTAGGCATACAAGCTTATGAGATGGGAGATGTCCTACCCGCAGACAGTGCCTTCAAGGGGCAAGAAGCTTCAGTCACTCCCTTAATCGGGAAGTTGAGGCTTCATGTCCAAAGCTATGTGGACAAAGAGGACTTCTTTATCTCTCCTCTCAAGCATGAGGATGTAATCCTAGGGGCACCATGGTTTGACCGCCTGGCTGCCAATGTTAAATTTCCTGAAAGGAGAATCTCCTTTAAGTTCACGGAAAAGACATGTATATAGATGCTAAGGAAATGGGTAACACTATCCCCATTGTACATACACCAGCTTTCAACAAGTCAATAAAGAGCTCTATTCCGTGTACATGATTTTTGTTAAAGATTCTCAAAATGAACCTAATGCTTTAGCAAAAGAAAATAAAAGCAACCAAAAGGAATTAGAGTTATCCAATTTTCTCAAGGGGTTTCAAGATGTTTTTATTGACGACATCCCTTGTGAGCTACCTCCTAAACGAGGTAATGACGACCATGCAATTGAACTTCTTCCAGGAAGTTCACCGCCTAACAAACCTCCTTATAGAGTTTCTCAAGATCAACAAGAGGAGATTATGCGGCAAGTGCATGAGTTAGTTGAGAAGGGCATGGTTAGGCCTAGCTCTTAGGCCTAGCTCATCTCCATTTTGCTCACCTGTGCTATTAGTGAAAAAGAAAGACGGCACATATCGTATGTGTGTCGACTATAGAGCACTAAATAGGATCACTATCAAGAATAGGTTTCCCGTTCCATGGGTAGAAGACCTATTTGATAAGCTACAAGGATCGACCTACTTTAGTAGGATTGACCTAAAAAGTGGCTATCATCAAATAAGGATAGTTGATCAAGACATTGTAAATACCGCATTTCGCACCACATTTGGTCTATACGACTAATGCACCAGCCACATTCAACCGCTTGATGGAGAAGTTGTTCAAGCCTCATCGAACCTTCACTGGAGTGTTCTTTGATGATATTATCATCTACTCTAATTCATTAGACGAACACAAGAAACACCTCCAGGTAATATTTCAAGTTTTAAGAGAGAATAAACTTTATGTTAATCGAAAGCAAAGTGAATTTTTCTTGCAAGAGATTCAATATTTAGGTCACATTATCTCTCAAGATGGCATCCAAATGGATCCATCAAAGTTAGAGGTAATAAAAGGATGGCCTAAACCAAAGAATCTTCATGAACTAAGAAGCTTTATAGGTATGTGTGCATACTATAGACGCTTCATAGAAAAGTTCTCACAAATTGCGGGACCATTACATGACCTAACAAAGAAAAGCATTAGGTATACATGGTCTGCTAAGGAGAACAATGCTTTCGAAAAGCTTATCTCTCAACCTGTGCTTACACTACCAGACCTCTCAAAACCATTTGAGGTCCAATGTGATGCTTGTGGTGATTGCCTTGGAGCTATTTTGATTCAAGAAGGGCACGCCATAGGCTATGAAAGTCGAAGGCTCGACCCTGTTAAGCAAGCTCTAGGCATTTATGAAAAGGAACTCCTTGCAGTTCTACATGCCTTAGACTCATGAAAGCACTATTTATTGGGGACTCCTTTCATTCTGCGAACGGATCACCAAAGTTCATGACGCAGACCAAGCTCTCCGACAAACAAATGAGGTGGGAAAATTTCCTTTCTCAATTTCATTTTCATATCGCTCACATTGCTGGCAAGCATAATCAAGTAGCTGATGCACTCTCAAGACGACCGAGAGTGAATGCGGTTTCCATAGCAACTCACAATGATCTATCTTCAATGATAGATGACTACGCTATTGATCCCAATTTTAGAGATGTCATTTCAGCCCTTGCATTAGGGAAGAAACAAGAACCATTTACTTTACAAGATGGTTATCTTCTCTATGGCAATAGACTATGCGTTACTAACTCACTACGTGAGAAAGTAATGTATGAATCTCATGCTCGACCTTATGCGGGGCATAGAGGAATTCGGTCTACCTTAAAGGGAATTGAAACATATTTCTATTGGCCTACCATGAAAGTGAACATACAAGAGTATGTTTCTAAATGTGTGGTACGGCAAAAGACAAAATTTGGTAGAGGGAAGAAACTTGGATTGCTTCAACCCTTGCCAATCCCTAATTCCCCATGGGAGAGCTTGTTTATCTTTGGATTCCCTAAGTCTATCCATGGGAATACAGGAATATGGACGATAGCAAACAGGTTCAGTAAACAAGCTCATTTTATACCTGTCAAAAAGACTATCAAAGACGATCAAATGGCAACCCTCTTCATTTCACAAATTTTCAAGTACCATGGCTTGCCAATGTCCATAGTGTTGGGTAGAGATCCTAGAATGACCAGTAATTCTGGAAGGGTCTCTTTGAGAATTTAGGGACAAGGCTAAACTTCTCTTCGGCCTATCATCCACAAACGGATGGCCAAAGTGAAATAGCTAACCTAACCATTCTCGATCTACTAAAATCCTATGTAACGGAAGTAGATCAAATATCCCAATGGGAGAAGTACTTACCCTTAGTGGAGTATGCTTACAATAACACTGTACATACTTCCACGGGAAAATCACCTTTCGAGGTAATTGAGGGAAGATCAAAAAGTCCCTTGCTACTTAAGGTACATGGGAAGATCTTCGCTGCAGATGAGTATAGCCAAGATCTACAAGAATCTTTTCAAAAGATTAAGGATGCTATCTCTATCTCACAGCAAAGGAAAAAGGCTGCTGTTGACAAGCACAGAAGAGACCAAGCCTTTAAAGAAAATGATTGGGTCTTATTAAAGTTTCCCAAGGCTCAATTAAGGCACACGACGGGAAAGAATCCTACGGGCCACCAAAAGGACTATGCTAAACTAGCAAAAAGGTACTATGTTCCCTTCCAGATTCTAAGACCAATCAATGAGATGGCCTATCAACTCAAGTTGCCCAATCATTAGCTCATACACAATGCTTTCCATGTGAGCCTATTAAAGCCTTACAAAGGAGAGCCACCTCAAGAATTAACTACTGAAGAACCACCGGAGATCGAGGACCAAGAGGAGGTGCTGCAGCCCGAGTCCATTCTCCGACATGAAGACAAGGTATTAAGTTTAAGAATTATCCTTTTGAAGATGCTAGATGGGTGCAAGGCATACAATTAAAGGATAACCTAAACCTTGTCAATGCTTACAATGCTTCCCAAGAGTAAGCAAATGTACAAAATGTTAAAAATGAACAAAGTTTTTGTCTTATAAGACTCTATTTTCTTTATTGTGCACAAAAATGAAGTAGTATGCATGCTTAGATCAAGTTTGCGGAGACGACGTCTCCCAAACACCAAGTAGAGCTTGTCACTCTACTATGGAAGATTGATAGGACTAATGTGTAGACATGCTTGCAGCAGCCTCAGGCTCTCAAGCGCCAAATGGACTAGTCATCCATTGTGGAACAATGTCGTAGGGTAACATAGGGATCCTCTACCCGCTAAGAAAAGGACTCATGAATATGCTTTATCTTCTCTACACCATAGTCGAGGACGACTATGATTTCAAGAGAGAGGTAATGTCATAATAATCAATATCTAATTCTCCTAAATGATTTTCTCATATTAAACTGATCATTCAATGTGGGGAAGTGCCAGGGGAGAAAAAGCTAGAATATTGGTTAAGCTAGCAGACCGGCCACTGTAGGGATCAAAAGGAGGGAAAATAGTAATCCAAAAGGGGGGCCATCTGCAAAAGATCCATGTGCAACAATGGGCTAAAAAGACCCTAAGGTTCAGCCCATTAAGACTTCCAAAATGCTAAGGTTACAAAATTCAAAGGTTGTGTCCAAAGGTCACCCCTAGGGGAATTGGATGCTTTGTGTGTGTACAAAAAAGTATTTTGCAATCCCTACTTAGGAGGGGGAAAACCTTTCTTGTAGGGGATGAGAGAGAAAGCCACACACACACACACACACACACACACACACACACACACACACACACACATACACACACAAGCTCCCTTTACACAAAGGGAATGAGAGACACATGTCAGCTCCCTAGCCCAGATGCCCACAAGGTGTACCCAATTCCTATTGGATGGCCTTGGAGGTGGACCGGCTAGAGTAAATCTAGTTTAATTAATTTAAAAACACTTAATAAAAGAACCAATGAGAATTAAGTCCTCTAGAAGACTATTGGACAGTCTCCCAAGGGGTCCAATGAGCATTCAGCAGCCCAATGGCTTGCCTGATTCCTATTGGCCAGGAGGAAAAGGGGTCCAATGAGAGTTTAATTGAATTATTAAATTACCTAAAGCTCTCACAAAAGGGGAAAGGGGGGACACATGTCAGAAGGCTATCACTTATACTGCTTAATTACCATTGGCTAGGCCTGGGGAGGTCCAATGAGGGTAAAGCAAGAGCAAATAGCAAGAGGGCTCGCTCAAGAGAGAGAGGGGGCTGATTTTTGCAAGGCATTATCACACACACACTCTCACACAGTCTATGTGAGAAGCAAGAAAAAGACTATCTCTTCCCAAGCTTTAATGGAGAGCTCATCACCTACTCCAAGCTTGTGAGATAGAAGCCTACATCGACACACTCTTGGCATGCAGATGCAAATCCAACCAAGAGCCAAGCTTCAATGCATGCTCATCTCCTCTACCATGCTAATTACTAAGCTAAGATATGCTAATATGAGTGATTATGTGAGAAAATGTACATCTTTCTTGTAAGATACTCCTTCTTCCTCTCAATCTACTCTCATACCCTGCTAGCTCTCACCATCTTCGAAGGTGTGTGAGGTCTTGGGTCTGAGACCGGGGATAATTGATGTTGTGTTTGCTTAGTATTTTGCTTAGTGCATGAATCTTTCATCTTCATTGCACTAGCTAGTCTTGAAGGAACACAAAGAATTGTATTGTACAATGTCTCTCTTGATGGGAGAAACCATAATACAAAGCCTTTTGGAGGGGGGACCGGCTCCATGCAAATCCGGTCCTCAACTATTGTCAATAGATTAATTTCTCTCTCTTTTGAAATTATTGTTCATGCTATCTAACTAGGTGTTATGATTTTTGTTGCTCTCTCCACCCAAGCACTCTTGTAATTCTCATTAGGAATCTATTCTAATGAAATGCCCACTATGTTCATGCTAATTTCCACTACACACAAGTTTTTAGGCCATTAAATGTTACAATACGCGAGAGAGAGAGAGAGAGAGAGAGAGAGAGAGGGGGGGGGGGGGGGGGGGGGGGGGGGGGGGGAGGGAGAGAGGTGGACCAAGCTTGAGAGGGGGGGTATACTCTCCGACAAACACACACACACTCTCTCTCTCTCTCTCTCTCTCTCTCTCTCTCTCTCTCTCTCTCTCTCTCTCTCTCTCTCTCATTACATGAAGTGCAAAGTGCAAGAGCTCCATCTACTTCTCCAAGCTTGTTGAGAGCCTACACCAAAAATCTTGTCTATGGAATGCAAATCCAACCAAGAGCCATGCTTCAATGCTTATGCTTGCGATCTTCTTTATCTTCATTACTATGCTAAATTATGCTATGCTAAGCAAGAAAAGTAATGATAAGTGAGGAACTATTTCTTTTTCTTATGGATGATTCTTCTTCCTCTTCCCTACCCTCATTCCCCGCTAGCTCTCTCCACCTTCAAAGGTGTGTGAGGCCTTGGGGGCTGAGGCTTGGGATAGTTAATGCTTTTTTCAAAGTTTATGTTATGCTCGTGATGCAGGAAGCTTTCCATCTTCATAGCATCACCAAGATCACAAGGAACAAAAAGATTGTATTGTACCAAGTCTCTCTTGATGGGAGAATCTATAATACAAACGCGTTTTCAAGGGGGGACCAGCTCCAAGTAAATCCGGTCCTCAATTATTGTCATGTTCTCTAATAATCTCTCTCTTGCAAAAGTATTGTTCATGCAAAGTTAATTAAGTACTATGTTTATGTTGCTACCATCAATTAAGTTCACCCTCTATGTTCTCAAGTATATCTCGTTTATCGAGCAACTTTGTCATTGATGTCTGAGCGAGGAATTTTGCTATGATTTTCTTGCAATGTGGTAGGAAAGAAGAATTTTTCAAGGGGACAAATCAATCTCTAACCATGTCATCAAATATTATTGGGACAAGGACAAAATAAGAATGTGCAAATATGTTTGGAGCCCATGAAAAGAATGGGAGGTTCTAGTTGAATGCCCCAATAGTTTTTGTGCCATGTATAATCAGACTTTTTCATAGGCCTTGTGTAGTCTAGAGCTAAACAACAATTGGAATAATATTACCAAGGAATATTAGTTCTTATGCTCACATTGTGCAACAAATATCAAAATAACAAGGAGAATGGTCAAGGTGAGAGAGCACTGCAATCATTTTGAACAAGCTTCATCTTAGCAATGTTTATCATGCCCATAACTTCCATGCTTTTTCTAGGGAGATCCTCACAATTTTGCACTAATGTGCCACTAGGATGGCTTTCAAATGTCTTCAACCAAGTCAAAAGATAGCGGGGTTTTTAATGTGGTGGTTCTTAATGGTGGCAAGAACTCAATTATTGGACATTTGCCAATGCTTTTTTTGTCACTAAGCTTATTGAAGCTAGAAAAAACATGGGGATATTCTTCCATACCTTTTAGAGTCTCTGAGCTTGAATCGGCTTTTATTGATGGGTTCTCTATCAGCTTCAACTATCCACCAGCTACCATATTTGGTGAACCTTTGGACATAGCACATCATCATGGACCAAAAATCACCCCACCCAATGTAAATTAGGGTATACTAAATAGCTAATTCTAAAGTCTAGAAATGACATGAAAATTTCCACCACTCATACAATAAATTAAGTGACTATTGCAATTCCTTGAAAACTTCAAAGAAGTGGACGATGGCAGGTACATGTTACTAGACTTTATGGAACTTTTATTGCAAAGGAGCGTAAAAAATGTATTCAATGGTGTTACCACACATTTTAAATAATGTTCTAGATATTGAGAAGAATTTGAGAGATGTGGGAATGATTTTGGTTGATGTAATTACTCATATCTTCTACAGCTACAAACGTACTCATGGTTGGAATTTGGAGACCATTAATGCTACCCAAAAACTACTTTCAGCATGGAAAACTATTATGGATGAAGAGGGAGGAGAGACCGTTTCTTCACTAGAGCATGTGGTAGGTGTGTATATTTATAGTGACCACAAATATAAGACCTAAATTAACATCAATCTTTGTATATAGGTTCTAAAGAGTTGTTTGATAACATAGTGGGCAATGGTAGCCATGATGGGCTTTGGTGTTACCAGTTTGAGGGTAATGTATTGAAGATTGTGAGATCCCAACAAATAATAGTTTTAATGAGTTGACATACACTCATTATTACAATCAAGTGCTTTTATTACAAACATTAAAAAAACTACAAATTGATCACGAATGATGGATTGTCACCTTCGGAGAAAACGTTCTCATGCATACACAAGACTCTTTTATTGCCGCAAGGTTTTTCCAAGGCTGGCATGGAAGTAACAACTTGTGAGAGATGGAATCTTTTGTGCTTTGCGATTGCATACTCTAAAGGTCTTGCTACATAGATGTACAAGAGTGCTCAAAGGCTTAGCCTATGTCTCAGAGTGGCCAATGCAATAAAAAAATGCCTATAACATGGGTTCAAAAGTAGGAATTATTTTATTCTATATTTTTTCACATTCCATACACAAAAGGATGCTGACAAAATGATCTTGGGAAAAAATCATAGATTGCATAGGAAAAGGGTCCCTTTTATTGGCGAGAAATTTATAACTAAGGGGTTTTATGAATATTCCTTGAACGCAGGTGATATATAGGTTTTACATATAGTGAGCGCACCCCCCCCCCCCCCCCCCCCCCCCCCCCCCCCTGCTTGAGCATAATTGGGAGAAAGGGAATTGCTCTACATGTTTTGAAAGAGACAAGAAGGGCTCTTGAAGGCTGGGAGATCATTTTTTTGAAGAGCTACTGGGGCAACAATATATTCATCTCTAGAGGGTTTTTCTACATGTTTTGAAAGAGACAAGAAGGGCTCTTGAAGGCTGGGATATCATTTTTATGAAGAGCTACTAGGGTAGCAATATATTAATCTCTAGACGGTTTTTCTTATTCAAAAGTATATATTTGCGATGAGCGATATGAAGAGAAAGACAATGTGGTGGTCAATTTAGGCACCAATACCAATTTAGGGCTTGAAACAAACCAAGGGGTGTATGCAAGATTATATGTTGCTTGTTGCATGAGCACAAAAGAGGCATTGTATTGGCCTTGATTAGGGAGTTTATAAATGCAAACCATGGAATAGATGCTCTTCAAGTTGATAAGGTCACGCGAATGAGAGTGATCAATGATGTGGATTTTTCTCACAAAAAGAAGTGTCTTTTACCAACATATGCCATACTACACAAGTGCTTCTTTCTACCATTTTGCAATACCCAAAACAAGGTGATATATGAAATGAGTGACCACGTGCATGACCATGGGTGGAAATAGGGAATGTAGTTTTGGTTCTCCTCATTTTGGCCAAAGCGGCACACATTGTTGATTTGTAGTTTTAGTGTTATGATTACAATGGGGAACCATTTCTTGAAGCATAGAATTAAGTAGACATATTTATTGCTTTGGTGTCATGTGAGCCTTCCAAATATAATATAGCACCAGCATCTCAGCTAAAGTCTATGTAGCATACCATTCTTGAGAGAGAGAGAGAGAGAGAGAGAGAGAGAGAGAGAGAGAGAGAGAGAGAGAGAGAGAGAGAGAGAGAGAGATTTGTGCTTACCTAAAAGTAGAGAAGATTTGGAATTATGAAAATTAAACAAAGAGGAGATATATCTTTTATTATTTTTTGTGGTAATTATTTAGAAGTAAATAAAACAAGCCATGAAAAATAGACCTAGCGCAAGACTTGAATTTGGTGTGCATGCGCAAGGCCCCAAACATTTCCTCTCTACATTGCACACCCATATGAAGGGAATCTACCTCCGATGACATCATATTATTGTGGTAAATTGCACGAGCTTATGGAAGAGCTCTCTGTCACAACATCAAGCAATGTGAAGATGACATAGATTACGTCAATGCGAGCTCTATTCATGTGTTGCACGGTAGAATCCCTTTTGAGATGGAATCTGTCATAAATCTAATATCTAACGAACCCAAATGATTTTCTCATATTAAATTGATCATTTAATGTGGGAAAGTAAATGAGAGCAAGGGTTAAGATATAGGCATGTGCTTATAGATCTATCTCAACACGGGGCCAATGGTAAAGGGGCCCAAATGAGAGATGTTCTATCAAAGAGCAAGGCTAACCAATGGAGCATAAAACCTTAGGGTTAGCTTCATTGAAGACCTCCTATAATTAGTGTAAAATTCCTTTGACCTTAGGTAAGCTAGGGCTGAGCTTGAGGTGGGAACCACGTGACCCAACCCAAGCTTGAGGGGCTTAAGGGCTAAGCTTGTAGTGAGAACTAGGCCCAAGGTTGAGGGGCTTCAAGTGGCATAAAATTCAAAGCTAAACCCTACAAGGAGGGGGCAAGCCCTACCAGAGGGGGGATGAGAGAGAACACACACACACACACACACACACTCACACAAGGCATGCTTGGTACAAAGAAAGCAAAAGGGACACTTGTCAAGTTCCTCCTCATGTTGCCCTCATGGTGTGCCTGAAGCCTATTGGTTGGCCACCCAAGGGGTCCAATGATAAATTAAAGATTTAATTAATTTATTTTTACAATTATCAAGTCCTCTCTCTTAAAGGAAAAAGGGGGACACTTTCCCAAGGCTACCCTTGTTACTTGCTTTACCTCTTGCTTGTGATTGGCTAGGCCTGGAGGGGTCCAATGAGCTTCAAGCATGGGCTACAAGGGGGGGAGCTAGGGGCTTGATTAGGGGGTATACTCTCCCACATACTATCACACACACTCTCATTGTGTGAAGTGCAAAGTGCAAGAGCTCCCTCTCCTTCTCCAAGCAAGTAGAGGGGTTGAGAGACTACACCAACACTCTTGGCTATGGAGTGCAAAGCCAACCAAGAGCCATGCTTCAATGCTTAAGCTTGCCATCTTATCCATCTTCATTACTATGCTATTATGTATGCTAGCAAGAAGAGTGATGATAAGTGAGAAATTATTTCTTTCTCCTATGAAATGTTTCTTCTTCCTCTTCCCTACCCTCATTCCGTGCTAGCTCTCTCCACCTTTGATGGTGTTTGAGGTCTTGGGACTGAGGCTTGGGATATTTAATGCTTTCTTCAAAGTTTATGTTATGCTCGTGATGCATGAAGCTTTCCATCTTCATTGCATCACCTAGGTCACAAGGAACACAAAGATATTATTGTAACAAGTCTCTCTTGATGGGAGAAATCATAATACAAATGCCTATTGGAGGGGGGACCGCGGCTACACATAAATTCGGTCCTCAACTGTTGTCATCTTCTCTAAATTCTCTCTCTTGCAAAAGTATTGCTCATGCCAAGTTAACTTAATGCTATATTTATGTTGCTACCATCAATTATTTCACCCGCTATGCTCACAAAGTAATTTCACAAAAGTATTCTCTAATTTCCGCTACTCTCAAGTTAATAGGACAATTTCATTACATTGGTATGAGCGCATTTGGTTTCTATTTTCTTGCTTAAGAAGAGAGGTACTTACGTAGCCTATAAATGGTTGATGTTGTTAATTATATTAGGGTAAGTGGAACAAGGTTCTATTATTGATTGTGTTGAGCCCACTATGTGGGATATGGTGCAAAACTCGGGAGCTTTGGAGTTAATAATGGAGTCATTTTAGACTTGCCTACGGCTTTACCATTATTGAGCCATAAGAAGTCCGAAAGGAGCTAGCCCTCAGCAAGTCTGCTATGCTAGACCTACTCCACTACTCTCTATAGTTAACCACTTCGAGCCGTGGGTGTAGATACTTAAGAGACAATTTTCAAAGGCTAAGAGGAGTGGTAACTAAGGTTTTGAATTTCCAAATCATACACCAAGTACGCACACAAATTTTGTTAACATGACTGACAATAACCAAGAGAGTATATTGAACATTGATAGCTTTGATTTTACACATGAAGGTGCTGATGATGATGCCCCCATGTTTGTTAATTATCTCGTTACTAGGTTGCAACAAGCTATGGGAAACTCTGCTTTGCAAGCCAAAGTTACTTGAAAACTTCACGCTTATGGAATTTTCCTTCCTCTCCAAGAGAAGAGAGAGCTTAGGAGGCCTCTTGAAGAGACCCTCAAGAGAAGACTCCCTCCCGTACGAGAGGAGGAATCCAAAGAGCAAGAAAGCAATGAAACTTTAAGTTCCTTTAAAGATGTGGCTTCACAAAGATGGGGGTGTAGACGATCGCCAACTCCTCCCAAGAAGAAAAAATCAACACAGAGTCTTTCTCCTCATCGTTCTGAAAGGGAAGAGAGGAAACAAAGGAAGAAAACGGCAAGAAAGAGGTCACCCTCTTCTCCTTCTTCTTCACCTTCCTCCTCTTCCGATGAAAGCTATGAGTATTATCCTAGAGAATATAGGAGGGGAGGACATTGCAAATCGTACCCTGCATTACAAAGGTCACAAAAATTAAAGAAGTTCAAAGAGTGAGGAAAGAGTATCTCTTTTCTCACCTATGATGGCACCTTTGGTGCTACCAACAAAGTATTGGCCTTCATCTAGAAATTTGATGCGGCCTTTGGAGACAAGGGCTTCACGGAGTCCTCCAAGCTATACCATGTAGCTATGCACTTCCAAACATTAGCTCATCAATGGTGGGCTATCCATCGTGGCAACGTCAAAGCCCCAAAGACATGGAAAAGTCTACGAGTCTCCATCATGAAGCAATTCCTTGCAAGCGATGCAAAGGACAAAGTGCTTATTGAATGGTCCAGCTTGAAGCTTCTCTCATGAGTCTATCCACAATTATGTAGACAAGTTCTGGAATTTACATCTCAAGGCTACTGTCTTTCAAAAGGTAGACTTTGTCGAGAAAAAGCAACCTGTGTGGGATTACCTGAAGAGATGGCCAAATACATAAATGCTCAACAGCCTGGTTCTATCACCGAAGTAATCCATCACACCATGGTTGCTTCACACATCAATTTCCATCAAGGGGCTAGAAGGAATGTCAAGCCCATGGATAACAAAGACAAAAATGATGGAAAGGGGAAAACCAATGCTCAAAATTCTTCCCAAGGCACTTCAAACTACTACAACAACAACAACAATCGGTCCAAGGAGAAGGGAGTTTACGAAGGGAAAAAAAACTCTCTCCTGAAGAGCTTGAAGCTTTTCGCAAGGACCATAGGTGTTTAAAGTGTGGGGAGCAAGGACATGGCTTTTGTTCTTGCGCCAAGAAGAATGCTTGCAATGAGACTCCTAGGGCTTCCACCATCGAAGCTCCAAAAGAGGATGTTCATTGCAAAGGATCATCACTTTCCTATGCTTGGGGAAAGGTAAGAGAGCATGATGCCTTCATCGTGTTTGACCCTGGCTCTACTCACAAATTCATATCAATGGAGTTGGCCACCAAGTTTGGCATTCAATCTTTTGAGATAGGAGATATGGTAACGGCTGACACAGCTTTCAAGGGACAACAAGCCTCCGTTACTCCCTTGATTGGGAAGTTGAGGCTCCATGTCCAAAACTATGTCGATAAAGAAGACTTTTTCATCTCTCCTCTCCAACATGGGGATGCTATCTTAGGGGTGCCATGGTTTGATCTCATGGCTGCCAATATGAAGTTCCCAAAAAGGACTACTTCACTTACATCATGTATATAGATGCTAGTGAGCGTGGTTGCACTATTCCACTTGTAAATCCTCCTGCTTTTGATAAATCAATGAAGAGCTCATTTTTTGCGTACATGATTTTTGTCAAAGAGTCTCTAAAAGATCCTAATGTTTCATCAAATGTAAATGGTAGGAATTAAGAAGAGTTAGACTTGTCTAATTTTCTAAAAGGATTCCAAGATGTGTTCATCAATGATATCCCTATGGACTTACTTCCAAAACGAGGGAATGATCCAGGAAGCTCACCGCCTAACAAGCCTCCTTATTGAGTCTCACAAGCTCAACAAGAGGAGATCATGAGATCCTCTTCCTTTTGTTCTCTAGTCCTTTCACTGCAAAAGAAAGATGGTACATACCGTATGTGTGTGGACTATCGAGCACTAAACCATATCACTATCAAAAACAAATTTTTCGTCCCTCGGGTAGAAGATCTGCTTGATAAGCTACAAGGCTCTCCCTACTTTAGTAGGATTGACCTTAGAAGTGGCTATCATCAAATAAGGATAGTGGATGAAGATATCCTAAAGACCGTGTTTCGCACAAGATTTGGTCTTTATGAATGTCTAGTCATGCTATTTGGCTTGACTAATGCACCAGCTTCATTCAATTGTCTAATGGAGAAAATTTTTAGACCTTGCCGCAAATTCATTGGAGTGTTCTTTGATGATATCATCATCTACTCCAAGTCTTTGGAGGAGCATAAGCAACATCTCCAAGTGATTTTCAAGCATTGAGGGAGAATAAGCTTTTTTCTCAACCAAAAGAAAAGCAAATTTTTCCTTCAAGAGATTCAATACCTAGGTCATATTATCACTCAAGATGGTATCCATATAGATCCATCAAAGTTAGAGGTAATAAAAGCATGGCCTAATCCAAGGAATCTACATGAGCTAAGAAGCTTTATTGGTATGTGCGTATACTATAGACGCTTCATAGCAACATTTTTCTCAAATAGCAGGACCACTACATGACTTAACTAAGAAGAACGTTAAGTATGTATAGACTGCTAAGGAGAAAGATGCTTTTGATAAGCTCAAAGAAAAGCTTACCTCCCAACCAACCCTCATGCTTCCGGATCTCTCAAATCCATTTGAGGTCCAATGTGATGCTTGTGGTGATTGCCTTATACCAATGAACGAGTCTTGGGCATTTATGAGAAAGAGCTTTTAGTTGTTCCACATGCTCTAGAAACATGGAAGCACTATTTATTGGGGACTCCATTTATTCTAAGACCCAATTACCACCAAAGTCTCAAGTATTTCATGACACAAACCAAGCTTTCCGACAAACAATTGAGGTGGGAAAATTTTCTTTCGCAATTTAATTTCCATATTGCTCACATTTTTGGTAAGCACAATCAAGTGGCTGATGCACTTTTGCGAACGACCAAAAGTTAATGCGGTTTCTATAGCTACTCAGAATGATCTATCCTCTATGATAGATGAGTATGCTACTGACCCTGACTTTAGAGACATAATGTCAGCCCTTGCTTTGGGGAAGAAAGAGGAACCATTCACCTTGCAGGATGGTTATCTTCTCCATGGCAATAGGCTGTGTGTTACCCATTCCCTTCATGAGAAAGTTATGTATGAATCACATGCTCCTCCCTATGCGGAGCATATAGGTATTCAATCTTCTCTTTGAGGAGTAGAGACATATTTTTATTAGCCTACCATGAAAGTGGACATACAAGAGTATGTTTCAGAATGCATAGTATGCCAAAAACCAAGTATGATAGAGGGAAGCAACCTAGATTACTCCAGCCATTCCTATCCCAAATTCACCATGGGAGAGTATATCCATGAATTCATCTTTGGATTGCCTAAGTCTATCCATGGGAATACGGGAATATGGACAATAGTCAACAGGTTTAGCAAGCAAGCACACTTTATTCCTATCAAAAAGACATTTAAGGCACACCAAATGGAAGCTCTCTTCATATCTTAGATTTTCAAACACCATGGATTACCAACATCCATTGTGTCAGATAGAGATCCTAGAATGATCAGTAATTTCTAGAAAGGTCTCTTTGAAAATCTAGGAACAAGATTGAATTTCTCTTCAGCCTATCACCCACAAACGGATGGCCAAAGTGAGATAGCCAATCTTACGATACTTGATCTACTAAAGACTTATGTTACCAAAGTAGACCTAAAAAACCCTTGCTACTCAAAGTACATGGGAAGATCTTCGCTATCGATGAGTATAGCCGTGACTTACAAGAATCTTTTCAAAAGATTAAGGAGGCTATATCCATCTCTCAACAAAGCAAAAAGCTGTTGCTGATAAGCACATAAGGGCCTTAATGTTCAAAGAGAATGATTGGGTCTTGATTAAGTTTCCTAAGGCTCAATTGAGGCAAACCACGGGCAAAAATCCTACGGGCCATCAAAAGTATTATGCTAAGCTAGCAAAAAGATACTATGGTCCCTTCCAAATTTTGAAGCCTATCAATGAGACGGCCTACCAACTCAAGTTTCCCAACCATTGGCTCATAAACAATTCTTTTCATGTGAGGCTACTCAAGCCCTACAAAGGAGAGCCACCAAGTAAACCAATTATTGAAGACCCTCCTGAAGTTGAAGACAAGAAGAGGTGCTACAACCCGAAGCTATCCTTCGGCATGAAGACAAGGTATTACGGTATGGTAAGATTATCCAACGGTATCTTATTAAGTTCAAAAATTATCCTTTTGAAGATGCTACATGGATGCAAGGAATATAGCTTAAGGATAGTATGAACCTTGTCAATGCTTACAATGCTACACTAGAGTAAGCAATTAATGTACAAATTTATTTTAAATGACCCATGTTTTTGTCTTATAAACTAGTTCTCTTTTTATTTGTGCACAAATTTAAATAGTATGCATGCTTAGAATCATGTTTGTGATGACGACGTCTCTCAAACACCAAGTAGTCGAATTTGTCACTCTTCTTTGGGAGAATGAAATGGACTAAAGAGCAGACGTGCTTGTGGCAACTATGTCTCCCAAGCACCAAATGGATTAGTCATCCATCTTGGAAAGATGGTGTAGGGTAAAAAGGGATCCTCTACCCGCTAAATAAGATTGACTAATGACTAAGGCTGTATCTCTTCTACCTCATAGTCGAGGACGACTATGATTTCAAGAGAGAGGTAATGTCATAAAATCTAATATTTAACCAATTCAAATGATTTTCTCATATTAATTAAACTGATCATTTAATGTGGGAAAATAAACGAGAACAAGGGTTAAGATATAGACATGTGCTTATAGATCTATCTCATAACGGGGCCAATGGTAAAGGGACCCAAATGAGATATGGTCTATCAAAGAGCAAGGCTAACCAATGGAGCATAAGACCTTAGGGTTAGCTTCATTGAAGACCTCCAATAATTAGTGTAAAAGTCCTTTGACCTTAGGTAAGATAGGGTTGAGCTTGAGGTGGGAACGCATCCCAACCTTAAGGTGCTTGAGATGTCTGATGACTGAGATGCTTGAGGTGCTTGTCATGCTTGAGATGCTAGGGTTGTACTTGAGGTGAGAACCCAACCCAAGGTTAAGGGGCTTAAGGGCCAAGCTTGTGGTGAGAACTAGGCCCAAGGTTGAGGGGCTTGAGGTGGCATAAAAGTCAAAGCTAATCTACAAGGAGGGGGCGATCCCTACAAGAGGGGGGATGAGAGAGAACAAACACACTCACACAAGGCATGCTTGGTAAGAAAGCAAAAGGGACACTTGTCAAGTTCCTCGTCATGTTGCCCTCACGGTGTGCCTGAAGCCTATTGGTTGGCCACCCAAGGGGTCCAATGATAAATTAGAAGATTTAATTTAATTGTTTTTACATTTATCAAGTCCTCTCTCTCAAAGGGGAAAGGGGGACACTTGTCCCAAGTCTAGCCGTGTTACTTGATTCACCTCTTGCTTGTGAGAGTGGCTAGGCTTGGAGGGGTCCAATGAGCTTCAAGCATGAGCTACAAGGGGTGGTCGACCAAGGAATCTAGGGGCTTTCTTAGGGGGTGTACTCTCCCACAATGATCACACACACTCTCATTGTGTGAAGTGCAAAGTGTAAGAGCTCGATCCCTCTCCTTCTCCAAGAAAGTAGAGAGGTTTAGAGCGCCTACACCAATACTCTTGGCTATGGAGTACAAAGCCAACCAAGAGCCATGCTTCAATGCTTAATCTTATCCATCTTCATTACTATGCTATTATGTATGCTAGCAAGAAGAGTGATGATAAGTGAGGAACTAGTTCTTTCTCCTATGAAATGTTTCTTCTTCCTCTTCCCTACCCTCATTCCCTGCTAGCTCTAACCACCTTCGATGGTGTTTGAGGTTTTGGGACTGAGGCTTGGGATAGTTAATGCTTTCTTCAAAGTTTCTTTTATGCTCGTGATGAACGAAGCTTTCCATCTTCATTGAATCACCTAGGTCACAAGGAACACAAAGATTGTATTGTAACAAGTCTCTCTTGATAGTAGAAATCATAATACAAATGCCTATTGGAGGGGGACCGCGGCTCCACATAAATCCGGTCCTCAACTATCGTCATGTTCTCTAAATTCTCTCTCTTACAAAATTATTTGTCATGCCAAGTTAACTAAATGCTATGTTTATGTTGCTACCATCAATTATGTTCATCCGCTTTGCTCACAAAGTAATTTCACAAAAGTACTCTCTCTAATTTCCACTACTCTCAAGTTAATAGGCCAGTTTCACTACAGAATCCTCAAGAAGTATAGAAAATTGTGCATGTACCAAGCCCTTCCCAAAGCCTCTAGAGGATGATGGAGCATAGCTTGAGAAGCACAGAGGTGCGGAGTGAGGCATTGGTGTAAAGAGAGACATCATCCCACCAAGAAGCCACAATGGAAGCACCGATAGCCACCTTAAAGATCCAACTTGGAAAGAGGACAAAAGCATGCTTTTGTCCTCCATGGTTGCAGGTACGTCTTGCAGGCTACGATCACGCACTGATCCTCATAGAGAAAGTTTAGATGGTATGAAAAATAGTTACTGTGAAATATAATTAAGTGCTGAGCTCAAATAGGAGTGACAAAAGTTTGTATATGTGTGGAAAAATTTTACATTGTGTATAACTATATTAGAATATTAAATTGAAAATGCTGTTGGAAGTAAAAATTTCACATGGATTCGTTTAAGGTATAAATATTTATAAGTAAGTAAATTGGTAATTTTACGTAAAAGTTGTTTTTTCATTATTAGAGAAACATATAGGTATTTTTTTCACTGAAAAAAAGGAATTAGAGAAAATCCCATGTGTGAAATCCATAATGAATTAGAGAAAATCCCATGTGTGAAATCCATAATATTTACATTCAAATGAAGATCATCTGAGTTCAAAAGCCGTTATTCGACACAGTCTAGAGTTGCAATAAAATGATATTTACATTCAATTTTCGTAGGTATGAAAATGTCTACAACTTGTAGTACATGAACATGGTTGAATATGGTAATGAACAAGATGATGAAGGATAGACTACGTACAAGCTCCTTGCCGCGCAAGGCCAGCTAGGATTGATTAAGCTGCATCAGAGCCGCAAGGTGGGTCGAACAAAGGGGCGCGGGGCGCAGTACCAGGTGGCCTGTGGGTCGGCGAGGAGGCGCAGGGGATCGGAGCTATTGCTGGCGTAGTCCTGGAACCACATCTGGCCCGGATTGAGGCGGACGGATCTGTCGAACGAGCAGAATCCGTCTTTGGGTTGGTCGAATGAGTACTGCGCGTCTTCAGGTTGGTCCACGGGTACAACCCTTAGCGGCGGCTCCGATGAGTACTGCCCGCGGATCGCTTCTGTCAAGAACGAGGCGTCGCAGCGGAAAGACATGTCCTTAGAATAGCAGGTAAGGCAATGGTTTTTCACGAGAATGCTCAGGTTACGTTCCTCAGATTGATGTCCACCACTTCCAGGTGCTCCTTCGTGTTACAGGGGCACGCTGCAATATGCATGCAGCAATCATTAAATCAAGCAACCACGCGCAGACAGAGAGAGAGAGAGAGAGAGAGAGAGAGAGAGAGAGAGAGAGAGTACCGTTCGCGCTGACTAGCACGCAAACAGACAAGAATCACCGCTACAGCTGTTGCTGCTGATGACGCCGCCATCGCGCCACTCTTGATGTAACTGTTGTAACACTAGTTTTCATGGCTAGCATATTTCTATCATTTTAATTGTACGTCGGATAAGTGGCTGTTTGCACGACGCCATTGCCTAACCTTGTGTTTTGGGCGGCCTTGTAACTTTGTGACCCACATCTTCTCTAAGATTTTGGTGGGGCCCAATGAGCAGAATTTGCCTTTGGCTTGGTCCACCATTATTGGTGGCACCGATGAGTACTACCCACAGATAGCTTCATTGAAGAAGGCAGTACAACACGTTGCGTGAAAATCGATGCGGATACTGATGAGTCAAAGTTTGTTTTAAAAATAAAAAACTTTGATATAAGCGTCGGTGTAAGCATCGGCATCGTATCGTCCGTATACGCGTCGATACGCAAACCATCAAAATAAGCAATGCATAACGTGTCGATACAAACGTTGAAATAAGCGTCGAAACATACCAGGCCACATTGACGCCTGCTCCGATGAATATACTGACATCTGTACCGACGTCAAAAGCTGATTTTTTTTTTTAATAGAGAGGATTAGGAACTGATATTGCATGTACTACAGCACCAGGAAGAAGCCCTTTCTGCCCAAAGGAAGAGTACAAAAGCAACCACAGTCCACCTACAGTTTGACATTGAAGAGCGAATGAGTACAGATCAACAGAATTATAAGCATAACAAAATCACAAAATCAAAAGCTTAAACATGACAAGTTTTCAAAAGCATAACCATAACCTCGACTCCAAAATTATAGGCACAAGGACATGAAAATTTCCTAACCATAATTAAAACATGATTTGAAAACCGCAAGGATAACCATAACGTGATTGCGAAACCATATTTGCAAAATTATAAATATAACCTGCTTGCCATACCATAACCATAACATGATTGCGATGCCATAACCATAACGTGATTGCCAAACCATGTTTACAAAATCATAACCATAACCTGCTTGTCATACCATAACTATAACATGATTACCGTACCATCATTACAAAACCATAATCATAACCTGATTGCCAAACCATACTTGCAAAACCATAACCATAACCTACTTGCCATAACTTGATTGCCAAACCATAACCATAACATGATTGACATACCATCATTGCAAAACCATAAACATAGCCTATTTGCCATATCATAACCATATCATGATTGCCATACCATAATTGCAAAACCATAACCATAACTTGATTACCATACCATAATCATAATCGTAAACGGAATGCATTAAAACCATAAACATAAGCGTGAAGCTGTACATGTATACAATGAATGAGCACAATTATATCAAGAAGACCGCATCTACAAAAAAAAACGTAAATGGAGGATGTCATCCTCGTGGTAATGCCTTTCAGTTGATGGCCTCTCCCTCCTCCTACAGCTCGATCAAAAGAGACTCAAGTCCATGCTTGTACCCATACTTCTCCTCTCGGCGTGTCAGAGGACGCTTCACGACAACTTCCTACAAAAAAAACAATTAACCATAAGATAAATGTTCAAATAACATATATATATTCGACAATTTAAAGCATGCGTATAATACTTACAAACTCATGCCGAAGTGTATCGTAGCCCCCACTCCCAAGATGTGACGCTCTAGCAGACTCCAAAAGTGCTCTGGTTGCATCTCTCTGCTGCTGAAACCTCTTAGGATTGTCATGTGTCTCTCGTGAAAGGGCCTCGTCCACTCCTTTGCGTCCAACCATGCCGGCTTTGGACTATCAGCCTTGTATCTATCTCTCACCTCTGATCGGCGGTGTGACATTGTGGTCAAGATCCAGCCATTTGAGACTGGATCGTACGCCTCTGCCATCATGTACTCTCGGTGAATGGCCTCGATGATGTAATTCTTTCTATCATCACCCCAAATCGCCATCACAGAGTGACCAAATTGAACTGTATAGAGATGCCAAATACTCTGTCACATGGCCTTTTTGACCCTATCCCCCATAACAACCCCGTCCCTAGTCTTGTACACCTTGCTAGGATCATGCTTGTGTGATCCCCAAGGTGTACAAGGTGTGCCAATTGGTGAACTATCTACTGAAGAGAGTGGTGTGGACGCTCTCTCGGTGATGTGGACGCATCAGTAGAACCACTACCACAACAACCATCGCCTCTAGAACGATGCCTACCTCATCTCAAAGAAGAACCAATCATTGGTGTAGGGAGCACACTCGACTGAGGTGTAGGGTCGGTCAGTGTAGGAGGCACACTAGTCCTAGGCATAGGGGTGGACGTAGTAGGTCTAGAGGAACCAACTCCCCAAAGATAATGTGCCTAAAAAACCTACTCTAGTGTGAACTGTGACAAAAAGGAGCCCATTTGCTTGGGTGACATGTTGGTCGGAGTGATAGGAAAACTAAAACTAGGAGGAGGGTATGTATCATCGTCATCATCCATGGCTACAAATACACAAATAACACAGATACAATACCTTAGTGTACGAAAGAAAAGATTAAGCAATGCAAATAACAAAAAAACAAAGCAAAAACACAATGCATTATATCTATCCAGTGTTGTAGACTAATTAAAAGAGTGTTACAAAAGAGTTCCTAGCAAAAATCAGTAGTCAATCTCTCATCTTCTATGAGAGCTAATGCACCAAAGATGTCTATTTCAATCTGTACTTCTGCATATTCATCATCAAACTCCACTTCTTTGTCGCTCTCCGCTAAAACTTGCGTATTTGAAATCTCATTTCTAGGTTCAGACGTCTGCTCACCACTGATCTCTAGCTCAAAATCCTCATTTACATCATCTGTCGGTCATGCACTTTGTTCATGAAGCTCCACAACCTCAGCTTCCAATTCTTCACACACTTGCTTACTCTGTGGAAAAACTGGAACAACATAGAGCCAGCGCAGTTTAGACAAATATTTTTCATCATTTTCTCTCCATAGTGGATCTATTGTGAACACAACTTGTTCACATTGCTGTGGAAGTATGAATGTATCCTGCGCATTTGTCTACACCCACCTAGAGTTCACTTGAATCAGTCCACTCTTAACTTTGTGCACAATTGCATTAAGGATGATGGTAAAACCTTTGAACCACTTGACATCAAAAATAAAAATATAAAACTTCCTAAAGCTAATCTTCAAGATGTCTTGGATGTAGCCAAAGTATTCAAGCTGGCTAGTCTCTGTGTTCGCATCCCTGGCACTACTCCTAATTTCTTTGGACAAAGCTTTCCCTAATGCAACTGTTGAAGGTGACCTTTGTTTGTTTATCCATTGCAATATGAAGTGTCTCCCATGCAACCATAAAGCTCCATATTTGTGATACTGCAGCCACAAAAATGAAGCGAACTTAAAGTTACTAAAGTAATGTGATCATGTGGATCTGCAAAAGAAAGTTGTGAAAATATTTACAGGCCAATCACAAACCCTTGACATCTCCTCTTCCTCTTCAGTAATTAGCACTCCGTTCCTCTTTGCCGTTGAGATTGTTGCATCTAGCCACCGCCCAGTAGGAAAGTCAGACAATTTTTGAAGATGATCTAGAAAAAGAAGGTTTCTAGTGGCACAGATGCGCTTGAATTGCAAGCAATCTGTCAGACATTGTTGCTTTTTTCTTCGTACCTCTCTAGACACTTTTGCATGATGTCAGAGTTGAGAGGAAAAAATCTTATAAATTTTTCTCACATTGTGATATACATCTTCCTAATGATGCCTTGTCCTTGCAACTCGTCCCCTGACACCTTGGCATCGACCTCAATAGTCCACATTTGGGGTGTCTCTGGATCAATTGAGCCCAAAAATTCGCCGATGAGAACAAGAGACTCTTGTACAAGGCATCGTTTGGACATGCTACCTTCTAGGCAAGCCCTTTGACCAATGACCCCCTTTAAAATCTTCATGAATCTTTCCAAGAAGAGCCTTTACCTGCTATGGACTACACTAGCAGTTGCAACTTCATCAACCACATGGACAATTAGATGCATTTGGATGGTAAGAATGTTTTTTGAGAGGTAATTCTCCACCATACACACTACTTCAATAGCATTTAAGTGAGCTTCATCTACACTATCTTTTCTTATCTCTTTTGAACTAATCCAACATACTAACTCATTGATTTTATAGATTGTTCTTCTAATGTCATATGTTAGAAAATCCTTTATGAAAATTGGTAAGATAAACTGTAAAATTTGTGCCAATCGTGGGACTTAAGACCACTAAGATTTTCATCTCTAGTAAAAGCCATTTTCAAAAATTGCATGCACCCAGTGGGAGTCTTGAATGAAGATATAGTCTTCTTCACTTGTTTCTCTTCTGCACGACTCAAAACCCATGGACCTTTATAGAAAACTTTCCATTAACAGCATGTAGGTCATCTCTTTGGGCCTTGCTCTCCCTTTTTTCAGTGATGGTTTTCCATAGGATCTTCCCCACATTCTTGAAGATGTATTAGGTCGAGCAGATGATTAATCAGTAGATCACTCCAATACGAGAGTTCATGGAAAATAGAAAGTCTTTTCACACTGTGTGGCTTGAAATCTCCCCTCTCTAGCCACATGTTTTTCCAATCGCTCGCTTTCATTGGATGCATGTCATGTTTGCATATTTTTGGTCCACGGAGCTCATGTCCTTTAGGCAAAAATCTACCATGCTCCTCATAAAATGTCGTGCTCAGATGATCAGAGCAGTGGAAGCTAAGTTGAATGTTATCATATACATGTGGTAGTGATGTGTGTGAACACACTAGGACCGTCGGGGCATTTTTCCCTCTTTAGGAAGTTTTTCCCCCGTGCATTGTATATACGCCATCACTCTAGGGCTATCTATCTTTCCATTGCACACTAAGTAAAACACTCTCTATTTTGTGCCTTGAGCTTCCTTCATCTTCATCAAGTTGTGTGTGTTTTTTTGTAACCCTAATTCCAACAATTGGTATCAAAGCAGGTTGCGTCCTCTCGGGCCTTGTCGCCAGTAGCTCCAGCACAGGCCTGCTCACTTTCTTCGATTTTTGTGAGCTTTGGCGAGCGTTCACAGGTCGATAAAATTTTCTAATTCGGGCTCATTTCAGCCTTCGTTTCCACTACAGGCAGTATTTCACGGGCTATTTTGTCATTTTGTGCAAAATTTTTGTCAGTGTCGTTTTTATCATAACAGGTCCCTTACAGCCTTCTACGATTTGTGCTATATAGCACATGTTGTTCCCACTTTGTTTCTCCTCTTTTCGGGTAGTTTTCACATTAGGCGTGCTACATTTGCCATTTTGTATGAGAAGACTGACACTCATTTGGTCAAACGAAGCTTTCGTAACAGTCCAACAGAAAGCACATTGTATGTAAAGTGTGAGGGTGATGTACGTCTCATTGTTGTTCTTTATGTGGATGATTTTCTTATCACTGATCCCAGTGATGCCAAAATTGTTGAATTTAAGACTAATTTGAATGCTACTTGCAAGATGAAAGATATGAGGCTTCTGCATCATTACTTGGGCATACAATCATTAGGTGAAATTTGGACTCACAAAGGGGCCCTTTAAGGAGTTTGACTTTACCTCTCTCTACCAAAATGGGTGCATAGATAAATTTTTTCAAGAAAACTCCAAAGTTGGTGGAGGTTTGACAGTTAGAATGTCCTCTTCAAGCTCTATCTACTGATATATAGCACACCATGAGTAGATATGAGGAAGCTCATGGCGAGCTATATATCAGTAGATAGAGCTTGAAGAGGACATTCTAACTGTCAAACCTCCACCAACTTTGGAGTTTGCTTGCAAAAATTTATCTATGCACCCGTTTTGGTAGAGAAAGGTAAAGGAAAACTCCTTAAAGGGCCCCTTTGTGAGTCCAAATTTCACTTAATGTTAAGAAGTGTGATGGTGGTATTGCTTGTGTCAGAAAATTTACATAGAGACATTGCAATGTAAGTTTGGACTTGAGGATTGCAAACCTATTGCCACTCCCATGGAAACAGGTTTGAAGTTGAGTCTACATGATGCTGGTGATCCTACTGATGTCACTCTTTACCAAATTGCTGCTGGTTGCCTCATTTATGTATGTAACACAAGGCCCGATATTCAGTTTGCAGTCTCACACGTCAACAAATTTATGCGTAGCCCAAAGTCTAAGCATTAGCAAGCAGTCAACAGATTTTCTTGCTACTTGAGTGGCACTTTTCATCTTGACTTGTTTTATCCCAAGGGGGGATCATTGCTGCCAGATTTACATGCTTTTTTGGACTCAGATTGTGCTGGTTGTTATGACATGCGAGTGTCCACAAGTGGTTTTTGTTTCATACTTGGCAATTCATGTATTTCATGGTTGAGAAAGAAGCAACCTATTGTGGCCACTTCCAATTGTGAGACTGAGTACATGAAAATAGCTATGGTTGAGTGTGTATGGCTCAGACACCTTATGGATGACTTGGGTGTTGGACAAGACATTGCCAACATCATTTACACTGACAGTCAGAGTGCATTGGAAATTGCGAGAAACCCAGTTTTTCATGCTCGCACAAAGCACATTGAGGTGCATTACCACTATGTCAGGGAGAGGCTCTCAACAAGAGAGATTAGCTTGGCTTATGTGCCAACATAGGACAACCTTGCATATCTTTTCACAAAGGCATTGTCTCATGAGAAGTTCAAAGATTTTCACAAAGCTTTGGGCTTGCTCCCCTTTGTGGAATGATCCTATCCTCAGGGCATGGCACTTCCCTTTACTCTTCATGCCAGCCCTTGTTCATTTCATCACTCCCAGGGGGGATTTGCTACCATATACATGTGGTAGTGATGTGTGTGAACACACTAGGACCGTTGGGGCATTTTTTCCCTCTTTAGGAGGGTTTTTCCTTCGTGCATTGTATATACGCCCATCACTCCAGGGCTATCTATCTTTTCATTGCATACTAAGTAAAACATTCTCTGTTGTGTGCCTTGAGCTTTCTTCATCTTCCCCAAAGCTGTGTGTGTTTTCCTGCAACCCTAATTCCAACATCGAGGACCATATTTTAGACATCCATGATTGCCCGAGTAACTCAAGCCTGAAAAATCATAAAACACTCGTTGAAGCTTGGCCAATCATGCATGATCCACATGAGAATGCCTTGCACATGCTCATTTTGTCGTCAGGTTGGTTGAGACATGTCAACCACATCAATTCATGTCCACATGATTTTGAGCTCTTCTATAAGTGGTGCCAGATAGATGTCCATGTTCTTTTCTTTGTACTTTCAGTGGGATGATTAGTGACAACAACAAATGGCCCTTCTTGATAGCTAGCCATGGTGGAAGGTTAAAATTAACCAAGCAAATAGGACACGTGCTCCATGACAAACTCCATAATCCAAATGGGTTTACTCCATCCATTTCCATACCAAAATTGATACATCGAATATCATCCTTAAATGTAGGCCACCTTTCCGCTATGTGCTTCCATGCACAAGAGTGAGCAGGTATCCGCATCACATCATCTGTCGATCTAGTATTTGAGTGCCATATCATCAAAGCGGCTATAGACTTGCACCTAAACATGCTCTTTATTCTTAAAATGATAGGAAAGTGTCGAAGGATCTTTGCAGAGACAAATTTTCCACGTGCGTCCTCTCTGTACCTGTTTGATCCACAACTAGGACATTGTTCCAAATTTGCATACTCATTTTGAAAGAGTATACAATCATTAGGGCATGCATGTATTATGTGATAATCCAATCCCAAGTTAGTAAGAATCTTTTTAGCGGCTGGATGGGTAGGGGTATGTGATTGCCTTTTGAAAAGATTTACTCGTTGAGTAACCTGTCATTACATCAACAAGTGAACACAACGATCATATTATCGAACTGTAAATTGTACTTTGGCATGCTTAGGATACATTTACTTGAAAAGATCTGTGACGTAGGTGTTAGACAACTTGTAGACTGTAGATTAAGCATTGTCAAAGCGGTACAGAGAACTGAGATTTTGTACCATTGTAAAGCGGCATACATGCAAGAGTCTTCATCACCTCGCCCTCTTTATCGTTGCTATCATGTCATCGATATGGACATGATGACTGAGGTTGGTTTGCAGTGCTGCCTTGAATGTTGCCTCCTTCTAGGTTTTCAATGATGGGATCCATGTCAAAGAATGCATCTAACATCTAGTCCATCTCAGCTTCTGGAAATGTGGAATCAGGTATTTGTGGGGTGGACTATGTCGATGGTTGTTCGTTTGATAATCACCTTCTCTGGAATAAAATTGGAGCAATATCTACTTGCAAGGGTTGATCTACTGCCTCCGGACCATGAGATTGATAACGTAGAGCTTGTAGTTGCTCTATGAGAAAGAGATCATTATTGCGTATGTGCTGATCGTAATTTTTAAATTTTTGAAAGATCTAATGCTTGCAACGTGCACAAGGACACGCCATCCTATCATCCATATTTTATCTACCAATGACGCAACAAATGAAAAAAACACTCTTGTTATAAGTACACACCCATAACTACATGACAATGCATGTACGTAGATCTAGTACAAACACTAATATAGTACATGTGGATTACTTAAATCGATAGAGCTAGTACGGATTGATCCTCAACAGATCGAGCTAATACAGATTGATCCTTGACTTGTTTTTGAAGTCTATTTGTGAATACTGTTTGTGTTTTTGAAGTCTATTTGTGATTTTTCTACCATTTGCCACTAGCTCTAACAACCTCACATTCTCTAGCCATGCTCAATCCCCTCACATCTTGGTCTAGAGGTGCATGAAGATTAGAAGCAACGGATAACAATCTTGTCTTTATTAGTCAATGCCTATATATCAAGTTTCAACATAAGTACACCCATAACTACATGGCAATGCATGTATGTAGATCTAGTACAAACCCTAATGTAGTACATGCGGTTTGCTTAAATGGACCAATCTAATGAAGATCATTTTCATTTTTTATGTCTATGTGAGCTATTGAATTCTGTTTGCGTGATTTTACTTTGTTTGTCAAAGTTCGTTTGTGTTTTTAAAGTAGACAAGTCGTTTTTGAAGACCGTTGCATTTTTAAAGTCCGTTTGTGATTTTTCTACCATTTGCCGCTAGCTCTAACAACCTCACATTCTCTCACCATGATCGATCTCCACACACCCTGGCCTTAGAGATGCATGGAGATCAGAACCACCGGATAATAATCTCATGTTTATTGGTCAATGCCCATACATCACGGTTAGTACGACAAAGCAAATAAACGACTAGCCCTACCTAAGTAACGAAGCGGGTAGGCTTAAACATTTTGACGGTAAAGAGGTTGTTAACCTAAGCGGCTAGCCCTAAGCAGAAAGTCCTAAGAGATAATTTGAAGTGCTCAAAATAGGTGTTCAAAATAATCCTCTCACAAGGAATAATGAATATAGAGGTCTTCTATGTATACTTCCAACAATATTCTTGAATATTTCTTAAAGGTATGACTCATCAATCTTTGGAAAGTGGTTGAGGCATTGATCAATCCAAATGGATGATACAATAGGAAAAAATTCCCCACTCTGTAGCAAAGGTTGTCTTATGTGATCTCAAGGGTGTCTAGTCAATCAGTTGTATGCTGAGAGTCATCCAAGAAAATATTTCCTCCTTTCCTACTACTCTCTCCAACACTTGTTCTAATATAGGTAAGGGATAGCTGTCTCGTATGGTAGCTACGTTCACTGTTTTGAGATTCACACACACTCTCAATTTGCCATTTTTCTTGGACACTACCACAATCAATGTATTCAATTTCATAAATGAAATCCTCGTCCATAAGTTTATTTATCTCTTCCTTAATATTTCTTGAAAAGGCTTTTTTATATGTGTATAACTTTCGCGGGGGATTCACTCTATATACAAAACAGGACGCCAACTACGAGCGGACAACTTTGATAAAACCCCTATATACGACTCATATCAGGGAGTATGACCCCCCTTTCTACGCTTATACAACAATCAATGAAGAAAACTATTATACCCCTATCTTACATATAAAATTTAAGTCTCACATGATCTAACTGAGTAAAACTAGTCAAAGAGTGTGTAGCATAGTGAGAGGCTATGTACTAAGGAACCACTTCTATTGATAGCTAGATGTACCCTCAATGTGTCTTAGTTTGACTTTCAAACTAAGGAACCACTTCTGTTGATAGCTAGATGTACCCTCAATGTGTCTTAGTTTGACTTTCAAACTATGTGATGGATCAACGTGTACTTTCGCTACTTGTCCAATTCTGACCCATCCAAAGATGGTGTCAATCAACCCTTGACTTACTCCAAATCAGCCCTTATCTACGATCGGCTTGATGAAAAATTTAATGTGTGACCTGATAAAAACTTCCCCAAAATTCATCCGAGTTCTAGTGCACACCAGTGACCAATCGTTACAAGTAATCAACCCGAGTCAGTTTCCCCCTCTCTTCCCCCCCCCCCCCCCCCCCCCCGGCAATAATTATGATACCCCCCTCCCTTATTTTTAAGCTTGGGAGATAAATTATTGGGGGCCTGCCCCTAATTTATACGCTTATGTAACTTGTAAAAAGAACCCCCTTCCTTGCACTTACATGGTGAGGTAAGTTTTCCATAATGAATCCCCCGGGATAACTTTTGTCTCATTGGTCTTTCATCCTCTTGCATTGATATAGAGTACTAGTAGATCTCATGATCTACCCCCTTAAATCCTTGTGTGACCACACAAACACATCCCTATGATTCCATCAAATTTTTGATGAGGTTTTCCTCTTTCTCTTGATTTAGGTGAGTGGCTTGTAGGCAAGTTTTGATTCTTCTATTAGAATAGGTAAGTCAAATTTCTTTGCATTTTAAGGTCCTTCATAAGATTTTCTTGGATCTCATAGCTCTCACATAGGTTGTTGTATCACGATTCTCTTGTCTTGGAGGGTATACCTCTTTTAATGAGATGGGACATTGATAGCATCATTTTCCCTATCAATTTTAGATACCATTTTTGTTGTCCAGACTTCATGGGGTGTTCGTTTGAGCTCTTGATACTTTGCTTTTCTCTCTATTTTGGACATTTTGATTTCCTTTACCTCCTTCTCTCGTTTTTGGTTTTAACTTTGGTTCATGTGTTGTCTTTTTTCTTTGGTTGTTTAGAGTTCACTATTTGTGTCAGATAATTGCTTATTTTTTTCTCCTTGAACTAATTTAAGGTATTGATTCTTGTTTGAAAATATTGACATGGTTTTCTTCATGCTTGTTTTCTCTCTTTTTTCCATCTATATCATTAGGGAATTTGGGAGGTCATTTGGAGGGCCTTATAAGAAAATACAATCTTTTTTCTCTCTCTAGAAAATTGGTATAGTAAAAGAAAACATATCCTCATCAACCATTTGAAAAATGTACTTCAAAGTGGATTTTTTTGACATAGTCATAACACCTGTAATGATTGACTCGTCATATAGGTGGGAACTTCTTCTCCATATGATGTATGGAATAGGGAGTCTAGGGGGTAATGGCTTTATACTCTTTTGTTTCTTGATTTTCTTGACTGTGTATTCGTGGCTTCTTCCTCCACCCCCTCAAACCTTCTCACTAAACAACATAAATATCATCTACACGTTGATTTGAATCCTGAATATGAGCCTTTATGCAAGAGAAGTAAAACAAACACAATAGCAACACCCACGAAGAAAGAAAGACCCAACGTAGAGGGAGAAAAACACATAGATTTATGGAAAAATGGCTCACTCTATCCTTTGAATCCTATTACCAATGCTTCCCCTGCATTTGCAAATATCACTACTTTATTGACCTCTGCAGGTGACAGATAGAATGGTTTACTTGGCTACTCATCAAGCAAATGCAGAATCTCATCAAGAAAATGAGATTCTATGACTTTCTAGTTTGCATTACAAGGACCAAAAAAGCCTTTTGCAATGCACACAAGAAATACAGGCCTTGTAAGAAAAAGTGTGGAACTTACAACGGAAAGATACAAGTTTAGGTGCTCGTGTGTGAAAGAAGAGACTACGGAATCATGAAACCTTGAAGGTTGGCTCTGGAGGTCTCAAGAAAAGAATCCAAGCATTGAGGTCAAGATTGTGAACCTTTTAGTTTATTTCACTTATACATAGTTTTTTCTTATGTCTGTTATATTTTCTATGTAGATATGCTATATATCCAGACAAAGAAAACATAGATCCAAAGGCCAATGTAGGAAAGTAGTTGAAGCCTTTGATAACAAGCGGTCTTGCAAAGGATATAATGAATGACAAAAAGTATAAGGTTTTGCAGTGGAATGTTGTTGATCGTTTTATTATAAAGAGTGCAGGGCGTGCCAGTGAAATAGAGGGCACACTTGACTCCCTTGGTGTGAGTAAGAGAGGGTACTCAGCTATTCAATAGTCCATCTCCTCCATTTTTTTCAAGAATGGAATAAAGTCTAAACTTCTACCAACAGCAGCAAGTGTGTGGAAAGAGAGACTTCAACTCAACCATCCACAAATTTCATTGGATGTCCATTTCATATTGATGGTATTTATATATCTCAAGGAACAACTGTAACCTATGATGAGTACAAAATATCTTCATGGACCTCACTTTGCTGCAAACTAGAATGGTTAAGTTCTAAAATGTGACATTTGAAGAGAGATGTGGTGTTCTGCATTTTTTTTTTGAAGCTAGATGAGTGTGAGATTCTTAAATACAAGAAGCTAAAATGAATCACAATAACATTGATGAATAGGGCTCTTTCAAAATGCCCCACTGATGATCCTTCATACTTCACTCTTCAATCGAAAACAACCATATGGTGGCTTGGTGTTTTTCAGGCATTCCATTTCCATCTTCTCTTTAGCTTTGGTGAGCCCTCTTGAGATTTTATTTTAGATTTAGTTTCACATCTCATGTGGATTTAATCTTGAAGGTAAAGAAATAAGACCATGATATTTTATATTGGGTGTTCCATTAGACCCCTATCCCTGATATCATTGATAAAAAAATGAATCAAGGAAAGGTGCTCGTTGTCAATGGGAGGGGACTTTCAAGTCCATTGGAATCTTGTGGGTGACCTTAAAACACTGAAGTATATGTATAATTGTGGAAGGGTGCTATGGTAAAGGCTCCATGTTTGTATTGCATGAAACCTGCAAAGACGATGGACCCAAAATGGTGGAGAAAGGCTCCTACTCACCACAATGAGGATCCTATTAATTTCCATCCAATTCTGGATATTCCACTTGTCAATGTCCACATTTGTACAATGCATTCTCTTTGCAAAATTGTGGAGAAGTTGGTGTATCTGTACATTGGGCTCGCTTGGAAAATCAAGAGCTCAAAAGAATAGAACGTCCCAACGGTAGAGGCCCTTGAACTGGTTTTTCCAAAGATGGGTCTCCATGGGGGCAATATAAAAATCCAATGGGGCAAGAAAAGGCTAACCAATGATAAAGATGTACCTTGCAACAAACAATGTATTGGTGGGGTCAAGGCATGTCATTTTTTATCAAAACCAACAAGCGTGAAAGATAAGAAGCTAACCATGCATGGAAGGATATATCATTCCACTTATTTCAACAAAATTGAGTTTCAGCAATGGAAAAATCTCCATATGGCAGTGAAGGACCACAAACCCACAACTCAGAATGCCAAGGGTGAGTGTGGAGTTCCATTGATGTGCTATTTCAGATGTGTGACAAAGATGAGTGGACACAAAATGATCTAAGAAAGTTTAAGGAGAACCTTCAGCTACTAAAGAAAACATTTAGGACAGCATGTACTGAAACTTAGATTACTCCTTACATGGTATTGTTAAAGCACTCTTTTAAATGATAATGGCTAAAAGGCTGTTTAAAATTCCTGACAATTTGTTTTATTTGCAGCACATCATTTTCAATCACTTACCATACTTCATTCAAAAGAATAGAAAGACAGGCATATGGAACACCCAAGACTTGGAAAAGTCTCATTACATGGCCAGGAATGCATATTTCAGACACACATAACATGGTGGCTCTCAAGATAAGGCGAATAGTTTGAAGGGGTTATTTCACTAGTTTTATCGTAGAATCCTTCATCAGCTACAACAAAAACATATATTGGAGTGTTCAGCAATAGCACAAGCAATTAGGCATTTGCAACGAAGGAAAAGGAATCGACTAGAGTCATTCAACAACTCCAATTCTCATGAAGGCCAGAGAAAGTGGAGAGAGACAATGCAATATGTTAACCATAGGTGGATCAAGAGATTTTGATTTTAGGTCACAACATGTACAAGAGATTTTGATTTTAGGTCACAACATGTACAAGAGATACCTAATGATATAGTAGATACAATACAAGTCACAAGTCTCTCAACTTGATGACATATAGTGGATATCTTTTGGCACATTACCCTTGTATGAGATCATTAAATGTTTGCCATGATCTAAGAGTTCATTTGGGTTTTGTTTACCCAAAGTGAGTGTCATTGCTGTGTATGTGTAATAATAAGCTACACGACCACCATTGTATCTCGGACACTATCCAAAACATTTTGTAGCAAAATTTTGTCGACGAGGATAGCTTTGTCTACATTTTATGGTAGCATTGGTCCACCTAGGAAGCATGAGAGTTGTAGTACTTCCCTCTTGGGAAATTCCACTGTGAAAGACTAGTATGGGTGCCACACAAAGTTTGGCAAGGTATTGTCCTAGTGTTGCATCCCTTCCACAATACTCTCTTGTTCGATGGCGAAGGAATTAATCCTTTTCATCAATCCATGTTTGTACACAAAAGGATGAGTTAGAGAAAGACAGTGACAACTAGAAGAAAAATAAAATCGGGCGGGAGGGGGGGGGCTACCACGTAGCTCTCATCTTGCATATATAATTCATCCTTCAATAGGTCCATTGACCTCGTGGACCCTTATGCAAGATGCGTAAACCAAGTCCGCTACTTCTTGAGTACTGGTTGATGGCCTAAGATTGTTTCTTATAGCTTGGAAGGTAGCCTCATCTAGGAGTGTCTCTCTATAATTTTCTGCCTTGTCAAAGCAGAGTTTGAGAAACTCCATTGGGTTACTGGAGGTTTCCATTGCTTGTCATCACTGCTGTCATCAGATACAAATCCACTCCTCCCCTCTTGAAATTTTGAGATGGTGGCAAGTGCAAAGTCCTCCCTTAAAGAAAATATACTTTGAATGTCATGGAGGAAAATGTATGATCTCTCACCAAATTTGAAATTTGGCAATCCAAGAAGCATCAATGCGGCTTGCTTCTCATTAAATCTGGACCCATCTTGATGTCAAATGTTTTAACTGTAAGTATTTTTCCTCATTGCACCTCTTTAGCCTCTACCTCAAGATTAATATCCTCCTCAATCTCGGGAACCTCATTAGACTCCATGTCCTCATCATCTTGTTCATCGGGTGGTAGATCCTCCTCCTCCATTACCTCTAAAGGATCTTTCAAGACACTGGCAAATAGAGAATTTAAGAATAGAAGGAGCCCAAAGGATTCTTTGATTTAGCTTGCAATCTTGTTTCATGCATAGGAAACAATGAGGGTCTATAGATGATAGGGAGCTGATGGTACTTCTTGTATGACCGTCTTGTGGAATCACAATCTTTTAAGTGCACTAACACCATGTTAGCAAGAGCCACCCTTTCCCTTTGGACCTCAACGTCAAATCTGTCTCTTTTAGACTTAAGGAAATCGTTGTGCTGAGCAATAAGGCCATCCATAATGAATGGGGCATTGAAGATAGAAGAGACCTTGTCGAACATTTCAACAACTCCTACAGATACTGCAAAATCAAACAATCTTTCATCCACACACGAAGGATTTTCAACACCATCCACCCCTTACTCCTTACATTTTATAGAAGAAAGATCAATGTCTCTCTTTTTGGTGCTAGTCACTTGAAGCTTCAGGCTTACAAGCACTTCTTCCTGTTGTGATGCTTCTGAGTCACTGGGGGGTTCCTCCATCCCCCATAACATCATCTCCAAGAAATATATCTTTGGTTTGAGCAAAGTCCACATCTCTCTTTAAAGAGCCTCTCTGCAAACTGAGGTGGTCTCCCTTCTACCTCATGTTCACCTAAGACAATTTTTGGATCGACCCTTTGCCTCTTCATTCTATGAGATCCTAATCCTAAGGAAAACATAATACATGCAATAATAAGTAAGTATTGGGACATGCCAGCATTTGACTTTTTTATTAAATATTATAACACATTTCTCATCAAGTTGTTGGTCTCTCTCTCTCTCTCTCTCTCTCTCTCTCTCTCTCTCTCTCTCTCTCTCTCTCTCTCTGACAGATTGGTCTCATAGGTCATATTGGCATTTTAAAGAGGTTAATAGAGCATCTCATTTTATTTGAGTTCCAACTCCTATCTCTCCCTGTTTTGCTACCCCTTATATGTTGCACGGTGCGCGAAGAACAATCGGTAGACCGATACTACATATACGCATTCCATAGGACAACAATAAAAGTTTCACTTCTCTCTCTCTCTCTCTCTCTCTCTCTATGACAAATTGGTCTCATAGGTCATGTTGGAATTTTAAAGACGTTAGTACTCTTATTTGAGTGCCTACCCCTCTCTCTCCATTATTTGCTACCCATTTTGTGTTCTACAGCGAACGAATGACAATCGGCGGACCAACAACCCCCTTTTTGTGCGCCATAAGACAAGCAAAAGTATCATTTATACAGTTGCGATATGCTCCTCTATGTTGTAGAGAAACCTCAATATTCACAAAAGGAGTGTGTTTTCATTGATGGTCACTACCACCCTACCAAACAAGAGGTATTCCTATACTATAAATATTTTAATCAAATCCATGTCCCATATGATGATATCAACCCTTTGATAGATGAAACACCTCATAAGGGCTTGTTATATCCACCGGGCACCACTCTCTCCCCACCCTCATTTGAAGGTCATGAGCATAACTTTTATTTAGAGGAAATTTTGATTCCTTATCTTCAAAATTTGTATTTCAACCCATTGACCGTTTCAAAATTTGGACTAACAAATACTCTCCGAAATGCTAACTATGTACATTAGTATGATTATTTGTACTTCTCAATGTGGTGCCATGGAAATGTGTGTGTGTGTGTGTGTGTGTGTGTGTGAGAGAGAGAGAGAGAGAGAGAGAGAGAGAGAGAGTATACATCAAACTTTGCATATGTTGTTCAAAATATACAATAATCACACTTCCACCTAACAAAGGGATCGAGGTAGAGAGACAATTTCATCTTACAATTGAAATAAAGATATTACCAATTTGTGGGAATCATCTACAATTGAAACAAAAGATTTAAATTGCAAGAAACTTTGGAATGGAAGCCATGAACATAAATTTCAAGTAAAGAAGAAGTTACACCCAATGGAATTTATTCAAGTTACATTATGTTTGGTGGATACAGGTGTATGCACACCAAACCCTGTAAACACTACTTGATTTTTTGAAGAAATCCATGTAATTCAGCCTATGATGATTTGTAATTATGATGTAATTAGGCAATACCCTCTCTACCTCTTTGTGTCTACACCCTTATAAGAGGCCAGATGGCCGTGGGAAAGCTTTCTTAACTTTTAAAAGTCAAAACCCTTAGTTTGGAGAGGAGAATTATCATTAGCTTGAAGATTCAAAGACGTGCACTGTCGGAGCCTCTTACTACAAATTGTAATCTTCTTTTCTCTTGGACTGCTAATCAAAAATTTGTTTTCGAATAGCACATTGTGTTCCTTGTCTCTTCCTCTACAATCTAAGTGTAATCATTTTCAATTTTGTTGTGGTTCATGATGCTTTGTTCATGAGCTAAATGCATTGATTTGAAGGTTAAAAGGGTTGTTTTTTTATGTTTTGACCATGGATAAGTGTTTCTATGCTTAAGGAGGACCTTTACGAGTACTTTTGTTTCAGTTTTTTGTACATTTTTTGTGATGGATCGTGATTTATATACCTTCCTATATGGTGACAAAACTTGGTAGGATTGAGTCCTTAGGTGTTGTGATTCCCCTCCTTAAGTTTCGTTGCATTCCAAATTCACTGGATGCCGAAAAGGCATGATGATCTAGAGCGGTGAGATTGGAATCATATTGATTGTCTGACTAGGAAGTGGTTGATTTGCTTTTGTAGTAGATCGAGTAGCCCTCTTTGTTTACTTTGGTGAGACTGACATTCTCATTAAGTCTCGGTGCCCCATCCCGAGTCGCTTCCTTGCATATTGACATTATGTTAGTACAAAAGAGCTATGCTGCAAATGTCCGTCGTGGCGGCCCGCTAACATTGGCATCGTTGTCGGGGGAACCAATCCTTAGGTGGTGAGTGACTCAGTGTACAAAAACAAAAATCTCCCTTCAAAGCTTTTGATACCCATTCCGCTTACACATAGACAATGAAGCAGCTAGACATAGGTTTATTGTTTGGTAGAGACTGGAGTCCGAGACTAGCCACTGTTATTCCTTAAGAGCAAAGAAAATTGTGAGTGAAGTACAAGACAGTATTTCGTTCTTTGATTTTCACATGCTTGGAAAGGGCTGTTCCACCACACAGTTTGTTGTTATTTTCGTACTGTTAAGTTCATTTATGTTTGCAGATTCGTTTTAGTTTATAGGAGTAGGTTAGGAAAAAAATTACACCATCATTTGGGGCCAAAAGGATCAAGGGACAAATTGTCAAAAACCTTATTTTGGTGTTGAAGACCATAACTCTGAAAAGTTGAAGAAGTGATGGTCATAGCTTCAAAACTGGACCAAACCCAGCAAAACCTTCAAGAAGGGGATAAAAACACTTGCTGAAAAAGACTGTGCAAAAAACTTTCAAATTGCTTCCCAACATGGATTTCGATCCATGTACCTTTTTGGAAAAATGTGCTAAAACTATTTCCTTTGCTTAGAACAGGCTCTCAAGCATTAGAACCTTGAGTTTGGTCAAAAATAGAGTGCTAGAAGATCATAAAAAATCTAAAGATTGGGGTGTGCAGAGCAAAACCTTGGAAGAAGGGGAAAACAAGGAAAAACTGAACTTTTACTTGTCCAAATTCAAAAAGGGATGAGAATTGGGATCAACTAGAAGCAGGGAATCAACAGAACCAAATTTCATGTGTAGATGCTTCCCAACATGGATTGCGATCCATGTTCCATGTAGACTTCTAATAGTATGATATGATCAGTGTACTCCTGATTACTAGTTGAAATTTTTTTCCAAAAGGAGCCATAGATGAAAAGTGAAAAAATCTGATCAAAATACCAAAAAAGGAGTTGTTTGCAAAAAATCGCAAAACAGACACAAAATCTTGCTTTTCACTTTAAAAAAACTGATCAAATCCAAAAATACTTGGGGAATAGCATCACCATACCTTGTGTGATCAGATCACAAAGTGTCAGTCTAAAATTTTGCTAAACATGGATCGCGATCCATGTACCTTTTTGGAATTTTGAGCTGATAATGGGCAAGCAAAAAAGTGATAACAATTGAAATACTTTCTCCCAGAGGACCCTTATCAGAAAAGTTCAAAAAGACAAAAAAAGGGGGCAAAAATCAGATCAAGGGAGAAACCATTGAAAAAAACCCTAAAACTGACTTTTGGCTGACCTAAAAAACTCTAAAATAGTAAAAAACCATACGTCCAACATCACTAAGCCAAGGACTAGCTGTGGTCCAAGTTTCAGTGCATACTGGCACTAAGGAACATGGATCACGATCCATGTTCCCCTGGCACATTTTGACACCAAACTGGCACCATAGCTAGAGGGCATCACAGAGAGTCTAGTGGTCCTTCCAGAGTTGAATGTGGATGCAAAAAACCACCCAAAAGCCCAAAACTAGCAGCAACTCAAGCAAAGTGACAGAATCAACCTAGCTTCGAATTTAGAGGTTCAATTCTAAAAATTTTGATACCATAAACCTCTTAATAATGCTGAACCTAATGGTATCAACAAAAGTTCATTTGACTTTTCAACATGGATTGCGATCCATGTACCTCGAGTCAGAACAGATACAGAATTTTACCACACAAAGAGCTAGTCCACAATATACTGGTGGTTCTTTCAAAATTGAAATTGGACCTAAATTGTTGAGGTTGTGTAAGGAATTGTGTGCTACTCAAAAACCTAGCTAAATTTTGTCAATTAAAAGCAAGAACTAACAAGAACGGCTGTAAGCTCACAACTATCAAGCAAATTTTTGACAGGTTGCAGGTACTAGAGGATAACACCAACAAACAAGATCAAATAGGAGATTCAAATTGTTTAATGAGGTAACTCGGTTTTGATTTTGTATTACCAATTCTTTATGAATTTGCAATCAAGAAGATTGTACCAGAATAGGAATCCTAGCACCTTTGAACAAGGGAGTAATCACTCGATGGAGGAAAGTGTGAATCAGAGACCATTTCCACCTTTAGAACCCATTTTATAGGAGAGCTTCTCTGACACTTCGTCAGAGAGATCATACAGCCTCATGACTGAAGATTCTAACAAGTCAAACCCTAAGGAAACAACTTCAATGGGGGCAGGTAGTTCTCAGCCTGCATCTGATGTGAAATTGTTGTATTTGAAGTTTCAATTAGAGAATGTGCTTAAAGCCAAAATCTATAAGGATGGAATGGATCGCTACTGTGTTAAGTTGGAAAATAATCCAAGCGAGTTCAGAGACCTTGTAGATGTTGATTATGACGGGGGTAGATATTTCGATCGAGAGAGAATGATGTACCTAGTGGTTCATAACCCTTTTATTGTGGATAAATGGGGAATGACTGCACCAAGGACAAGGTAGAAATGAGTTGACTGATGAACCACCCAAAATGGAGAAATAAAACGCGGTACTCAAACGCACCAATGAGATAGAGCGCCTCAATATAGATAGCACATATGTGGGACTTTATAAGTCCAATAAGGGAAAACAAACACTTTATTACAGATGTGTTGAGCCCCGTATCAAGAAATTGGCTGACCGAAAAAACTTGTATTACACATACACGGAGGGAAGAAATATTCAGGTGGTCATAATAGACAAGTATGGCCAAAAGTACTCTCCAACAGATCGTAAGGAATTAGAGAGATCAACATATTTTGGGGGACCTCTCCACCAATACTATGTAAATCCGAAAGAGGTAAAAACCACGACTACTCACACCAGACGTGAGACTGTACATGTGAGCCTCGTGAGAACCAGGATGGAGGAGTCTTTTGGACATGAACGAGTCCCATTCCTAATGTCACTTACACCACTAGAATCCCTCCGACCATTACATGAGATCGACTTGATGAACGTATATCGGATAGGATACTACTGTTAGTACCAAAAGGAGATTATGAACCTAGAGAAGCCACACTAGGCGGACCAGGTGTTGTTAAAATGGTTGCAGAGGCCAGATGTATGCAACCATCTCAGGTGGAAAAATGTGTATCCAAAAAGTATAATGGATCCGGAGATCCGTATGCCCACGTTTCAATCTTCAAACGAGTATTGAGAGTGGAATAGGTAACTGATTTCCACACTCAATATGAAGGTTTTGGGTTGACATTAAAAGGTACTTCCTTGACTTGGTTCCAACCATTAAACAGCTTGGAATTCCCAAGTATTGAGCAACTTCTCCGAGAATTTAGTGAGGAATTCTCAAAGAGGGGGCTCAAGCATAACACTATCTCCCAGATCTATGCATTTAGGCAAAAGGAAAAAGAGAAAGTGAAGGAAACATCGCTTCATTTCAATAAGTACATAGAAAGATGCTCTGCTTGAGAAATAACTCAGGATGAAAGACTATCAGTCCTTTTCATAGAAGGATTGAAAAATGACACGCTCAAAAAGGACTTGCACTTGAAGGCATGTGTAACTTTTAAGCAAGTCACGAAAGAGGCGTTGTGTCTGGTAGATAACTGCAAGGCATATGGTGAGGTGACTGAAGACACAGATCAGGGGACGAGTAGCACCTCTTCAACCACTAGTGATTCCATGACAAAGTTGGGAGGGCAAAACCCAACTGTGCCGGACGTTGATCAATGATTGAGGAAGTGATCATAAGGAAAACCAAGGAAACAGGATGAACCCAAACACATGAAAACCGCCCACCCAAAAATGCAACACTTGTGGAGGAGATCATCCATCCCATTCGTGCAACCTTCAACAAAGTCCATGAGTAAACGCATAGCGAATATTGAAATGGTGTGCTACTAAACAAAAATGGACAAACCATGAAACTCATGAATGTTTCTATAATCGGAACTATGTTAGAGAGAGACAATACGGACCACATGCAGGGCAACAATTTCCGCCCCCTCCAAGGTACCAAGTAGGTCCAAATAACGCAATCTTGGGGTAGGAAAAAGCTCAACCTGTGTTGGGACATCAACCTCCCTTACCCCAGGAAAATAGGCTATGGTAAGGATTTCTCAACCCAAAGAACCACCTTCTGATCAGAGTATGGTCCAAGTAGTCTCATACGGGGAAGCTTTAGACAATACTTATGAGAGGGGATTTGATGGAACTGCATATGCTCCAAAGGGACATAATCCATGGATAATTACTGAAGAGATGTCCAAGCCCTCATACATAGCACAACCAACTAAAAACCATGAGAATATGCTCATGTTCATGGCAAATCAGGGCTACAAACCTAGGGGCTACCCTCCTAGAGCAGGACAACCGACGGGGGTTCCACAAGCTTCTCCACCATCAGTAGGACCATGCTATGAATGTGGTGGTGATGATTGGGTGAGAGTTTGTCCAAACAAAGGAGAACGGGTGAAACTTTTTGGATTCTGTGATAGATGCACGACCGAACATCTCATTCCACATTGTCCAAAAAAACCTAAAAACAAAGAAAAAGCAACCATGAACAAAATGGGGATTGTGCCAAGCTCAAGTGGATCAGAAATAGAACCGAATATTTCAATAAAAACGGTCACTAGAGCTCAAGCACATGAGGCAGCAAGGAACGTCCCAACCAGCCAAACAAAGATAGAAAATTTGTTTGTCCAAACCCCTAGGAAATCCTGGAAGGCAAAACGAGATGTTGGAGGAGCGACTCACACACCCATGAAGTGCATGCAAACACTACCTAGATCAAAATAATGTCAATCGAGGACACAGATGACACGATAGGCACATGGAGGAAATCTCTTTAGCTTGTCAGGCTGAGACCATCCTACACATACAACACTCTGGAAGGCCAACTAAACCACAATCAAGAACCTCGCTGCTCTCAACTACACCACCTAGCCACGTACACACATACGGAAGGTAACTCACCTAATCATGCCAGATTCGTACGAAACTTAAGGAACACTATCCCCTCACTAGGATACACCTGTCCCTAAGCTTCTACACTCAAAACCCTCACTCTAAACCCATCTGCGGAAAACCCGTAGGATGACAGAGAAAAATTTTGAAAGTGCCCGAAACTGAAATTTATGAGTACCTATGCGTAGCTTATGTCACCACGATTCTATAGACTACTAGTACGCAGAAAACAGACATCGTTTGATACACTTACGGCCACAAATAGCTCGTAGATGCGTCGGCCTGTGCGCTTCGTCTCACGTGGAATGCTTGGCGTTGTCGCGTAGCTCTCCTCGAGCCTACAGCAATGGTGCAGTCGGATCTCCAATGTGTTGAGCGAGCCGGGCGTAGCGAGAGGATAAAGCTCACGCTCACTCTCTTTCTCTCTCACACACAGTACACGGCAGCGCTAAAGTTTTGATTATGATAAAAAGTCTCTTTTTACAAAATGACCTAGGTACCTTATATACTAAGTCTACCTTAGGTTTAACCAAAAATGGGGTTGAAAGGGTCAAATGGCTTTATATTTACAATCTGGAAGTGCCATTGCACCCCGGCTTCTGAAACTAGAATAACTACTCATTACAAATGACGTTTATAGCCATAATCCACAGCATTTCATAACTCGCAAAAGATAAGACTTTGGTACGAAACTTGAGTTATGTTGTGTTGTTGACCTGGCGGTCAACACACCCCCCTTCCGCGTTCATGTCGTCCCCGACATGACCTGATTGTCGATGGCGATGTGGTCTTTGCTGTCGTTTTGGCTTCATCTGTTGCACTGCTTGTAACTTTGTCGAACCACAACAAGAACTATGATCCATTAGAGCGGACATCTATCATCATAACCATTCATCTTTTGAGATCCTCTAATTACTTTTATGTCTTCTCTTTTTCATTGGGGACTTATTTGTTCCTGTGCAATCATGTTGTTAGTGTTGTCTGCAGCTTTGTCATTGTAGGCCATTCTTCGACTCGCCATTGAGGAGAAGTATGCTATGATCTGAAATTGGTGCTCCAATTCATTTGTCAATTGATTTGAGTAGCATTTCCTCATTGTTGATGTATAAGGAATATGTACAAGAGGGTGGTGATAGGTGTCTTTAGATTAGGGTCTGAAACCTGGATGACCAAAGGGAAAAAACCCGGTGGGAAAAAAATGTCTTTGGTATACGCTCTTATTGGAGTTGAGTAGTTGAACGTGAAGTACATGTTCATGAAAGGTGAGTGCTTGGGTGAAACACGGAAAGAGTTCCTGATGCAAGTGCCAATTATGGGACACTCTATATGCATATGAGAAATTTGTCACCAAAAGCATGCAATGTGAAAGAAGGAGATGATGGGTGTTTCGAGGAATAAATGTAGCACATGTGACATCAAAAGATGTCTCAATAGCTTCCACCTTTCCAAGAAGGGTTGTTGATGTAGAAGTTTCTCCACTCGTATCTCACTGTGCTCAGTACGTGAGTGTCTTTTGGACCTTCTCCTTCACTTCACCAGACTTAAGTACTTAGACTTCGACTCTTTTGCTCACCTATACCAGCATGAGCGACACAACATAAATATGCTCAACTCTTCCAGCTTGAGCAGTACCTAGAATAGCTAAGACGCTTAGACCACAGAGAATATTACTTGAAGCTTTGGGACTAACACCTGACTCATTTGTGGCTTAGCTACTCGACTCTGACTTTTATGACTTGTCGGTTGCATGTTGACACTGCTTTGTGACAAGTTCTTCGGCTGTTGTAGTGGCTGCTGAGACATACTTCGTGAAGTTATTTTTTTATTTTTTCTTAATAATAAACAAATAAAATCTTAAAACAACTCAACAAAAGAAAAATCATTCAAATAGAAATCTAAATGCTATGTACACTATACACATGTCCCTAGGGGCTCATATATGGATTTTGTCCCCATACTCCTCTCTAACACTACCATGAGGGCATATACTCTAAATTTCGTCAAAAAATTATCACAATAAAACGAAAAAATTCAATGCATCTCACAAAACATTTCCCTCTAATAGTCATAATGTTAGGTCCGCATTCAGAATGCCTCCCCCCTTCCTATTTGGAGTCATCCTTTACGACAGGGTATCGCAAAGGGTATGTGTTGTGCTTGGGCAATTAAAAGTTGTGCCTATGCAGGCCTTATAATGTAGCCCTATTATGCATACACAGTCAATGCATGGAAAAGATTTATGTTGTGCAAGATGTGGGTATAAGCAATTTGCTTATTGGCATTTGTTGGCGAGGCTTCCTATTCTAAGCAATGTAATGGTCTTTGAAGCTCCTGTATCATTGCTTGATTGAAGTGACTTGCTCTCTTCTAACTGTACTGTAATCGTAGGAAGAATTGTAAGAATTCAAGCAGCGATGCACTGATAGCAGTTTTGTTGTTCTTCTTTGGGACCCATTTCTTTGCGATTATTGGTTGTTTTGTTGTTGGCTCTCGTTTGGGAATCCATACTTGCCCGTGCTTCGTTTGTGTTTGAAGAGACTTCTTTGGGATCCACCTTTTTGTTGTGTGAGTCGACAGTGGTCTTTGCTTCAGCCCTTGTACGCTTGGTTGGGGAAGGGATTTAGGCTTTGAAAGTTGATACTATGGTTGTTTTGGAATCCAAATGAATTCCTGACTTTTTTGTGCTTGAATCAACTTCTTTGGAGCCCAAACCTGAGTTATGAAAGCTTGCGACTTTGTGATATTCTTACCCATTTGTGCACGCTTTCCTTGTTTTTGTTTTGGTGTTGGATCTTGTGATTTGTCATTAGAGATCTTTGTCTTCTTGATCCATATCTATTTTTGGCCGATCTGGCTTTTTGGTATCCATATTTGTCGAGCTTTTTGGCTTTGACTTGTTGTCCTATTCTTTTGACCTGTCATGGTTGTTGCTGAAGGGGTTGGTAATAGTGATGGCCTGAGTTGATGATAAGGAATGTCGTAAGATTCATTACTATCGCTACTATCCTCAGCAAGGTTGACTTCTTGTACTTTCCCTTGATTTTTTGGCTGGTAGTGGAAAGTTATTGTCTGTTTGCTCGTGGGTGGTAGTTTCTTGGAGGAATTTTCTAGCCCATTGATTAGAGCATTGTTAGCTCGTTGCTCTAGTCGTATTCCTCCTAGCTGACTCTTTGCATCCTTATTAGGAGCCATGTATGAGGATGCTTGTGGTGGCTGTGTGTTCACCAAGGAATTTGGAATCCACTTTTGATGCACTTTATTCGTGTAGCGATGACATTGATTCTCGGGTCGTTGATCTTCTTGAAGCTCAAAGTGTTCTACAGAGTCATAGAACTCGTCGTCATCTTCATTTTTTGATACTCCACATTTCTTTGTTTGCTCCTTATTTCGAGAGCTTGTTGATGTCTGGATCTCTTCGTTTTCTTGGATTACACTCATTGCAAAATAAGGAACGACATCATAGCCATTTTCATCACAAAATTTTGTTGTGGGAGCATCCTCCACGACGCACACGTCCAGAGTAGCCAAGATGTGTTCCCATCCAAAAGGCTCTAACTCTTCTTCAGGAAATGGTTCTGGGATATAGTCCCTATCCTCTATAACCCGCTCTTGGATACATTCCTCACATTTTAAGCTACCACATTGTGAAGCTCAACACATCCACAGTTCTTTAGGCATACCTAACCAAGCTGGACGTTCTGATCCTGGTACTGTGGTAGAATCAAACTCCTCAACCGGTGTTCTCGTCACATGCCTATAGCTATGGTCCCTCAAGTTTATCTTGTTATGGTTTCCATATGTCTCACGTATATATGGTCATAACCCCAATCTTGGACCATTTTCAATTGTCGCATGAATGGTCTTCCTAGAATGATGTCATAGTTGTTCTTCTTGCCAAAGTCAACAACAACAAAAGTGTGTTCATATTCAATGCCACAAGAAGTAATAAGTACTTTTTCTAGCAGTCCTAGGGGCTTTTCCTTGTGTCCGTCTACAAACTGCAGGGTCATTCGTGTGGATATCAAGGCAGGTTTTCCCCAGTTTTTCCAAACCTCTTTGGTTGCAACGGCCACACCAGCTCCACTGTCAAAGATTGCCATGATTTTTACATTATTGAATTCCACAGGAAGGGTGGTGTTTCCATCTTCTCCCTCGTAATACTCGCCTACCTTGTTTAATGACACTGACCTAGTATTTAGTTGAGGCATTTTAAGCTCTTTGATGCCTTCCTCGATTTGAGTCATTGGGGTTTTTACACCAAATTTCTCTAGACATTTACCCACATTAGCCCACATGTTTGGTCTTATTCTGAGCAACTCGGCTAACATTATTGTACAGGTGACTGGGGTAGATAGAATATCTACTAGCCCCTTTGAATCGATGGCCTTGTTGGGAGACAGTCTCTGTGATGGGACTGTAACCACATCTGACTTGGTCTCGTACTCTCCCATGTAGGACGGTAGTGTTCTTAGCGAATGGGGTTGACTATCCATAGATTGTACAGATCCTTTGTTGCCCCAATATGATCGCACGTCTAGATTCATTTGAGATCTAGTCTCAAATTCCTCTATTGGTGGTAGAAACACTCCTCGTTCATCACCAATCTTGTCTACTCGTCTTCTTAGGTCATCGGCTTCATTGGCCTCTCTAACTTGTTTCCACAATTCGTCAAGACCATCTATCTCTTTACAATCCTGAGATATAGCTTGGTGAAATCCCTCGGAAGAGTTATCCGTGGTATTCAGTACTATCCTTGGTTCTAATGCTGGGTCTTTGAGGTTTGGTATGTGCTCATGACTAGAATCTGGCTCTTTTAGTTTCTGGTTTGGTGGGATTACTTGTGTAGGCATGACACGGATCACATCCTCAGGTTTTGCAACTGGTGGTTCTAGTAAAGCTTGGGCTGTTTGAATCATTTTCTGGCACATTTCAAAACTTTGCTTTTCTAGTTCCACATAGGGATATGTCATCCACCTGTGTTCTTGGGTTTGGTTGTTTTTGAGCCTCACATCATAGGCTTTCAAGAGGGCATCTAATGTCTCATTAACCTTCTCTGCCAACACAGATCCTCCTGAACTAGCACTTCTCAGTTTCTCATCCGTGGATGGTTCTTCTAGAGGTTTAACCATCTGTGTAAGAGAAGGTGCCTCCTTTTTCTCATGTTGTTTTATCTTCTCCTCAGCTTCGGTCAGCTTCTCAGCTAGGGATTTTTGCTCTCGTTCCCTACGTGCTTTCATCCTAGTCTTTCTAGCTTTCCAACTATTTCGTTTGCTCTTGGTTTTCTGACTAGGTGCGTCTGTCTTTGGTCCATCATCTATCTTTGGACTCATGTCACTTTCCGTGTTCTTTGTCTCTAGATTCTCATCAGCTTTCTTTTGAGCTTGTGCTCTCGTAACTACTTGAACTGGTACAACATTTTCATTTTCTGAGCTACTAGGGAGCTGAACAATCCCTAATACATTTGTCGTGATTTTCCTGATTTGGTTTGGGTTTTTCGGACAATCGGGGATCAAGTGAGTGATGCCACACTCAAGACAATAGGCATTTACTTCAGTGATCTCCGTATGAGGACATTGTTTGACCAAGTGGTTGTCACGACTTTTGTGACAATCTGTCTCTGGTTGAGGAGATTCTTTTAGCATTTCCTCTTGGCTATAAGCAATCTTTGACCTAGATAAGCCGCTATTTGCAATGAATCGCAATGTCCTTTTGTCCATTTCATACCTTCTTTCTTTCGACTGAAACCCAGGAGGTGGAGGTTGTAGCCGCCTCACCACTCCATGTGTTTCTCTCACATTTTGTTGCTCCGAAGGGTAGTACTCACTTTGGTTTCTATGCCACATTGTAGCTGGTACTGGCATTGGTTTATTTGATGCTTTCATCATTGGCATGTATCTCATGTCTACCTGCATTCTAGCACCTGGTAGCGGAGGTTGTTGTCCTAAGACAATTTGTGGCCTTAAAACTCCTACTGGTCCTGGCGCTGTCGAGAAATTTGCGATCTTGCCAGGAAAGCACCGGGCTTATGGCTGTGAGAGTTTGTGAGAGAACTCAACAAAAACTATATGAAGGAGTTAAACCATAGATGCCATGAAGACTAGGGTTTGGAAAGAAGTGCAATCAAAGAAGACTCACTCTTTCTCTCTTGCACTCACACACACAAAGAATGAACACAAAAGAGAATGTCAAAACAATACGAAAATGAAAACATCAAGGCTATGGTCATATCGTATCATGGGTAATATGAAAGGGTTAACAAATGAGTTAATGGAATTCAATCTTGGCTAGCCAAATAGGCTACGAATTGTTCTTTGGAATTGTAGTTTTGTGCTTACCATAATATATATATTTTGTCTAGTGATTGGGATTAATTGTGTGTACAAATCCTCTTGGTTCATAGGAAGATAACTACGCTTACGTCAAAAGAAAAGTTATAGTCTATGAGAGGTAGTATGATGGGATCCGGTGATAGAAGTATTTCATTAAGCCTTTATGGGCCAAAGAGAAACACTATATGTTGTTGAAAGTGTATTTTACGACTAATCCATACGTTAATTCTAATAGATCGTACATAGTGAAAGCGATAGAAATGATCATCATGTGGGTTATTCATCTAGGATAGTATGTGAGAAATGTAGATATGAGAGAAGTGAAGAGATGAGAAGTTTCCCTCCCAAGCCCTATTCTTGCCCGTAGGCAATAAGGATACTGCAGGGAGAGATGTACCTGTAGAAAAGAGAACCTAGAATTTGCAAAGAGGATGAATTACTAAGAATGAGAGAGATAGGTTTTCTTAAGGAGATGAGATTAGATACATATATATATGTTGGATTAGAGATGAAAAAGAAAACAACAAGAAATCAAGAAAACATCAATGTAGAACACATCTTACTTGACAAACCCTTCGGCACCATTATTGATGGAAAGAGAAGAAGAGTGGATAATTCCACTTTGATTGATACACCAAGTGCAAGAACTTCTTTGATTAGAGTTGATCTTCCAAGGTTAGCTTGTTGCAAGAATGGCTAGTCTCCCTCTAGGAGAAAGTGTAGGCTTGGGCTTATGTTAATGGCTAAGTACAATTAGGCATTACTACTCACTCCCTCAAGAATTCCTCTCATCAATGGCTTGAATGCTTCCCTTCTTTTCAAGGAAGAAGAGGTCCCCTTTTATAGGTGAAGGAAACCCCCAAGGGTTTACACAAGAAGAGAGGAGCCAGTGTGAATAAGAATTGGAAAAGTTGGAAATGAGCTGTCCCTGCATGATGTGGGCAAACTGGGGTCCATTATTTTGATCATATCTCCTCAACCGTGGCTCCAAATAAAAAAGTAAAAATATGGGCAAAAACTTCAGCTCATTATCTACGATTTTCATTTTAAAATCATTTTCCAATTCGGATTGAAACCTTGTGTAAAAAATTCATCAAAATAAGGTCCATTTCTGGCAGCAAAAGTCTTCCCGTGGTCCCCTTAGCCTAAACTTTCATTTAATTCCAAAGGACACCTCATGCCATATGAAAGCATGACATTGCTCCTTGACAAAGTTTTGTAATCATGCTTGCAATAATGTGTATCTTTGAAATCATGCCACATAGTGTCCCACTAGGATTTGATTCCCTCCTAGTAGCTATTTAAAAAGAAATATAAGAAAAGTATAAAAAATACATAGAATATATATATATTGGAGTTTACCCTAGATATAGGATCTAGCTAGGGTGTGAGATGATAATGAGATAGTAGAAATAAAGAATCAATGCTTTTTGCCCCAAGTTAAAGAGGCGGAGCTATTGAGCTTTTCCCATAGTATTTTCTGATGGTAAAGTAAGGATAGGTTACCCTTGAGAAAAATAATAGGATGAGATAGAAGGCTTATTATTATACTTAAATATGCATATGTACATTATAGGAAAGATAATTATGTATCTAAAAAGTTACAAGATAGATCTTGTAGCATGCGTTCCCACTATGTACGTGTCACAGCACGACAACGCATTCCCAGTAATGTATCTAGGTGGAGTAGGTGCTTCTGGAACAAGTTGTACATACCTCTCCCTAGAATTTTCCATGCTATAATAGCACTCTTCCTCCGTATGGTTCGTCCATTTTCTCTCAATTTCACACCACTTCGGCTCTCCCGAATCAGACCTTACAAGAGGAATCAACCTCTTGACCAAGTCGTCGATAATCTTTTCTTGATCAATAGGTGCAGTTGGCTTGGCAATGGACTCACTTATCTGTGAAACACTGTGCTGAGAGGATGTGTCATCTCCTTCACTCTTTAAGTCGTTTTCTTTGTATGCCTCACAATTATCCACTAGATAAAGAGCTTCTTTGATCAACTCGTTTAGCGTCGTCCTCCTTATCATATGCAGATCCTTCTGAAGGCCCGCATGTCTCATTCCCTGGATAAAGATCAGCATCAGTCTTGCTTGCGTAGGTAATTTCGCTCTTGGACAAAGCTTAACATATCTCTTGAGTCGTAATGATGCTTTGCGTACTGATTCATCCTCTTTTTGTTTGAATCTATGGATTTGCGAGACCGTGTTGTGAGCAATGCCTTTTGGCGAGAATTCTTAAATAAACTCCTCAAACAGCTCATCTAGGGTCTCAAAATCCCATTTTTCCACTGAGTCGAACCATGTAGTTGCATCATCTTCTAGAGTCAATCCAAATCCCGCAAACTGTGTCGCAAAATCTGAAACTTCCTTTGCTCTAATCACTCTTCTAAAAGCCGTTACGTGATCTCTCGGATCTTTATCTCTGGAGTATTTTATGTTTACCCATTTCTGGACTTGGGATGGTCTAACTCGTAGATTGTCTACAAGTCTAACCAGAGACCCTCCCAATCCTTCTCTCGTTATCTTTCTTGAAGGGAATCCTTGTGGCTCTCTTCTTGGAATTCCTATAGGAATTCTCGTGTTTGGTGGAGGCATTTGCGGTCCTTCATTGACCAAATATCCACCTCTTTCTAGTACAGTCTGTGGATTTGTGCTTTCTACAACTCTGTATTCTCGTCCATACTTGTCGACAACTATAGATCTCCATTGACAGTCGACTCCATATGTGTAGACATATAAGAGCTTGTAATCCGTTATCTCTTCTAGGTATGGATCTGAGCACCTATAAAGATTGACCTCATTGTCGTCAATGTATCTATATAGTCCTTCACTCTCATAACCAATCACCCAAACTCTCTCAACAAGATGGATCTTTATCAATTGCAAGTTTGGAAGATCCATTGTGGGAGGATATTCCTCTATCGTCGAGATCTCCAAGCTTGTGTAAGCTGCGCTTGAATCTAGGGTAGACATGATTTCTGGGCTTAAGAGCTTTTGCTTGGTTCAAGTAAACTTATTCCACTGTGTTCAAGTTCTTTGGTTAGGGAAAAGTCGAAACTATGTCCAAAACTGCAACCGTTTCGTCACAATTCTCGCAAATTGTCGCTTTTAGACACCCCTAACTTGCGGATGTATTTTGAGGCCTCAAACGATGTTTTTTTCAAAATTGGTCCATGTTTTTCTCTAAGATCTGTAGAGTCGCTCTCAGGCTACGTTTTGATATAAAAACTTTTCCGATCCGATACCGTTTGTGAAAGTTATAGCCAAAACAGTGAAATGCAGTTTAGACTGGTCAAAATGAGTCCAAATTCAATTTTAAAAGAAGATTTGGGATCTCTATGACACTGTGAACACTTCTGTACGGTCAAAATTACAGCTGGACCATAAAACTGGCCTAGAGACATCCTACGCGTAGGATGTCTATATGCTCAGAATTTAACAAAATTTGGTCTAGAGACTCCCCTTAAGTCTAGCAACACAATGGTATACTCAGAATTTTATTTGGACCTAAAAATGGCCTTGAGACATCCTACGCGTAGGATGTCTTTTTGCTCAGAATGACTTGAAATTTTCACCCCAGCTTCTCCTTGATGTGCTGATCACAGTGGTGTGCTCATAGGTTGGTTTGGAGTCCTAAATCAAGCTGGAGACATCCTACGCGTAGGATGTCTAACTACTCAGATTTTGTCCAAACTTGATCCCAAGATTCTCCTAGTACTCAGCAACCCAATGGTATGCTCAAAAATGAATTTGGATGCCAATAGGTCAAGATTTGGGCTGCAAGAGCTTCTACTGCACTCCAAGAGTAGGGTTTGACAATTCTTGTCTTTGCTTGGTAAATAGGCCAAACAAGGTCCAAATTCACTTTTGAGAAAAGTTCTAGAATCCTTGAGACACTTAGAACCTCCCTTTATGGCTACAGTAGAATTTTGACCACTTTATGACCCTGGAGACATCCTACGCGTAGGATGTCTTTTTGCTATGTTTCAGCTCAAACTTGCTGCACTCAATACAACATTTAGAACATGCCTTTGGAGTCATCCTATGGTTTGGTCTCAAAATTAGGCCTTGGACACAATTTGGGTAGGATGTCTGGCAATTATCTTCTTTTGGCTTTGATTTGTCAAAATTTGGTCAAATTTTCACTTTCCAGGTGAAAATAGGGTAAAACCTACTTTCTGAACACACTGGTCAACTTAGAATTTCAAAATTTCCACCAGATCACCCTGTAGACATCCTACGCGTAGGATGACTACTGTTTATTTTTTCAGACTGAAGTGTCTCTGATGCTTCCTTATGCTCTCAGCAAGTGCAAGTATGCTTCACAATTGCAAAAACATGCAAAAATCACTCAATTAAGCCTTTGCTGAAATTTGACGTTTTCTGACTCTGCCTTTTGGCTTTTGGTCAACAAAAATAGGGAAAAACACCCAAGTCAATATGTTACTAGGGTAAAACCTACCCTCTGAACCCACTGGTGCAGTCAGAATTTTCAAATTTGGTCTCCAGAACCCCCTTGAGACATCCTATGCGTAGGATGTCTATGTTTACAGAATTGCAGGTTTTCTTCAGAGAACCCTTGCAAATGCTCTTTTATATGCACAACATCAGTCAAGTCATACAAAAATATCCACAAAAGCTTGTTTAATGCATTTTTACCCTCAAAAGCACACTTTTCCGTGATTTCAAATGCAATCAAGCACTTTAGCAAATAATTCAGTGCTGAATAGCTCTAGATCAGAATCGGATCACTTACCTAAATCTACTCCTACAAATCATATGGGTTTTTGCATCTATGAGTAGAAAAACGCTTCACTGCCACACACGGACTAGTAAACGCTTTTATCACCTCACAAATCACTCGACCACCAACAACTACTCTAATCCGCAGATCCTAACTAAACCTATCTAGTCGCAGACCCTCGGCAAGACACACGCTTCCTGGCTATCCAATTGATCACAGAATATCCTCTTCCAAATCCACTTAAGAAAAACTCTTTCTTTAGCCGAAACTAAATCAAGCAACCATCACACGAGTGTTAGTAGGAAACCTACTTAGGTCCTTGTGTCCCCGGCAGCGGCGCCAATGTTGGAGAAGCGACTCACACACCCATGAAGTGCATGCAAACACTACCTAGATCAACATAATGTCAATCGAGGACACAGATGACACGATAGGCACACGTAGGAAAACTCTTTAGCTTGTCAGGCTGAGACCATCCTACACATACAACACTCTGGAAGGCCAACTAAACCACAATCAAGAACCTCACTGCTCTCAACTACACCACCTAGCCACATACACACATACGGAAGGTAACTCACCTAATCATGCCAGATTCGTATGAAACTTAAGGAGCACCATCCCCTCACTAGGATACACCTGTCCCTAAGCTTCTACACTCAAAACCCTCACTCTAAACCCATCTACGGAAAACGCGTAGGATGACAGAGCAGAATTTTGAAAGTGCCCAAAACTGAAATTTATGAGTACCTATGTGTAGCTTATGTCGCCACGATTCTATAGACTACTAGTACGCAGAAAACAGACATCGTTTGATACACTTACGGCCACAAATAGCTCATAGATGCATCGGCGTGTGCACTTCGTCTCGCGTGGAATGCTTGGTGTTGTCGCGTAGCTCTCCTCGAGCCTACAACAATGGTGCAATTGGATCTCCAATGTGTTGAGCGAGCCGGGCGTAGCAAGAGGATAAAGCTCACGCTCACTCTCTTTCTCTCTCACACACAGTAGACGGCAGTGCTAAATTTTTTATTATGATAGAAAGTCTCCTTTTACAAAATGACCTAGGTACCTTATATACTAAGGCTACCTTAGGTTTAACCAAAAATGGGGTTGAAAGGGTCAAATGGATTTGTATTTACAATCTGGAAGTGCCATTGCACCCCGGCTTCTGAAACTAGAATAACTACTCATTACAAATGACGTTTATAGCCATAATCCGCAGCATTTCATAACTCGCAAAAGATAAGACTTTGGTACGAAACTTGAATTATGTTGTGTTGTTGACCCGGCGGTCAACACGAGATAAGATGAAAGCCAAAAGAGGAAAGGAAAAAACGGCATTGAAAACCAAATTACTAAAAACAGAGGAACAATGTCAAAGGGAAAGAGACCTTAAGGGAAACAATGAGATTAAAAAACCATCGGATATACCGTCAGGAGGGTCGGTCTTGGTAGACAAGGTGTTCAAACCTTTGGATGCAATTTTAAAAGCTTATGAGGCAAGGCTAAAGCCTAGCCAAACCCAAGAGGATAGGTGGTTAACGTACCCTCAACCAGGCTATGAAAAGAGAGGCTAAAGATGTGCAAGGAGCTCATCCAAGCCGCTCAAGTGCTTATGGAACCATCAGTTCCTACGGCTCCAAAAACTGAGGTACTAATCCGAGAAAAGATTCAGGAGTTAGAGGGGTGGGGAATTGAAAAGAATAACCGACCAGATCCTGTAGACGAAACACCATTGGATACGAGTGTGGCAGCCAATACAACAGATGGAATGTATTCTCAAGCGCCACTGCCAATTCCGAAGGTGGAAGAACAATGGCCTCAAGAGCTATCGGAATAGATCAGGGATAGAAAAGATGATAGTGCTACACTTATGTCAGCTCCCATCCCAGAGATCCACTCAGAGCATGAGCTCTATCCAAATGACATTAGATCATTGTATGGCGATGCAAGTACAACAATATCGGAAGACAGTAAACTGCACTCATTGAAGACTTTACCTTCATTTATTGGTAACCATGAAACTCGATCAGAGGTAAAGAAAGTACCATCTCAATGGAAAGCCAATCATAAGATGATGGATACTAAGACTCTTCACAAGCTAATGTCATCCCCTATCCATTGTACACTGACTCTGTCAGAATTATTGCATATCAGAACGCATCTTTGAGATGAGGCTTCTCCAAACACACTTAAGACACAACCCTTGAAACAAATAAACATGAGCCAGTACCAGTAAACAAGGTAGGGGATTATTGTGAAGGTGAAGAAGGAAGTACTACTCTAATGGTGGAGTACAAAGAGGTTAATTCGATAGCAATCTTGGATAGTAGGGTTGGAATAGCCATAGCTACCAAAGCAATGTGGAAAAAATGGGGAAAACCTGCTCTCAAAAAGACGAGAATGAAACTTCAATTGGCAGATGGGTATCTAGAAAGATGCATAGGCATCTTGGAGCAAATTGTGGTAACCTCTTGTGAAATTGCATATGAACACACATTTTCTATTATGAATTTCGATGAGAGAAGAAATTTCGACACCATATTGGGCAGACCATTCATGTGTCAGCTCAAAATTGTGCAAGATTGAGGCTATGACTATATCTACCTAAGGAACAAGGATGTCACTATGAAAATCAGTGTCACAGATCATAGCTATAGAGACGTAGAACAAACCCCAGGAGAAGACTTGTAATCCACAACAGACCAAGAAGGAGGAATACCGGCTTGGCTATAGAACAAAGCTCACTAGTGGGCAGTAGCAGCATCAGAACGTGGAAGTCTAAAAAGGGAAAATTGCATTCTTGATAGGACTAACAAGACGAGGCATATATACCAGAGCCTTTTCCAGAAGAGATGTTCAAACCTTTTGGATGCAACAAATATTAGCACTCTTGATGTTTGTGTAAACAAGGTGACCCTCACCAAATTTTGTGATGAGGAAGGGTATGATATCGTTCCATTCTAGATGATGGGTGTCAGCCTAACTCCGAAGTCAGAGGGGGAAGTCCCTGACAAGGACGGGATTGCCGAGTGCTGACACATAGTGGATGAAATCTTTGTAAGAAACCTTGACCAAACGGATGAAGAATATTTCCAAGACTCGACTGATAAGATGCTATAGGATAACGTAGACGACGAGCTGTCTAGTAGCTCAAGTCAGAGCATCAAATGGAAGGATCGACGAGTGATCTACTATGATTTCCCAAACCAAAATCTTCAAAGACAATGCAGATATCAAGATAAACGTAGAAACAATCGAGACAAGCATAACAAGGACCCAATACCTCTATTAACTGACAAAACATAGTACTTAAGATTAGTAGGAGCGATTGATTGCCTCAAGGACAGGATATCAAAGAGATACATGAAACTTGACTCAACCAAAACAAAATCAAAGAAGGCAAACACACAAAAACCAAAAAAAGAGAGCAATATTGAAAAATTGATTAAGTTGTCCAAAATGGAGCGCAAAATTAAATAAATGAACTGAAGCGACCCTTGAAGGAAGTTTGGACAACAAAAATGGAAATTGATGAGGAATCAAATGATGATAAATTTGATGCACCTTCCCACGATAAGAAGTATACCATTCAGGATAGGAAAATCGTGGTGCAAAAACCCAAACAAGATCCCAAGGAACCAGGAACTTCATATGATGGGCCTGAAAATGCCAAATGCATCAACTTAGCAGAACCAGGCGAGGAGCCTAAACCGGCATACATTGCCACGGACCTTACTGATGAGGAAGAGCAACTTCTAGTCAATATGCTCAGACGATACAAAGATGTCTTTGCATGGTCATACAAAGATCTAAAGGGGATAGATCCTGAGATTTGTCGATTCCCCTTAAGAGTGATGCCAGACCATGCAAACAAAGTCCTTACACGGACAATGAAACTTTTGCCCAGAAAATTAAGGAGGAGATAGACAAACTGAAGGATGTTGAGTTTATCTATGAGATTGAACACGCCGATTAGGTTTCCTCGATTGTGGTGGTACCCAAAAGGAATGGCAAACTACGTGTCTATTTAAACCTTAAATAGGTAAATGCAGCCACCATCAGGGATAACTATCCACTACCAATAACAGATCATATTATTGAGAGGGTAGCAAGGGAAGAGGCCTATAGTTTCTTGGATGGATTCTTAAGCTACAACTAGCTGACGATTAAAGCGGAAGATCAACATAAGAAAACTTTTGCGACAAAGTGGGGTGTATTTGCCTACAAGGTAATGCCTTTCAGCTTGACCTATGCCCCGGCTACATTTCAAAGACTAATGAGCCACGCATTCAAAGAATATCTCAGACAATTTTTGGAGATCTACATGGATGATCTTTGTGTTCATTCTCATCGACAAAGTGACCGCATCACTCATCTGGGAAAAGTCTTTGAAAAATATAGAACATATCGTATTTTCTTAAACCCGGAAAAATGCATCTTCATGGTAACACAAGGTAAAATTCTGGGCCACATTGTGTCCAAAAACGGAATTTCAATTGATCAAGAGAAGGGACAAATAATTGTTGCACTACCAAGACCAATGAAGATAAAAGAAGTGCAAGCATTTATGGGGCATTGCAGGTACTACAGGAATTTCATATATATGTATCTTGTAATAGCTAAGTCGTTGTATGCCCTCATTGCTAAGTTCGAATGGACGGAGGAATGTGAGCAGTCTTTTCAAAAACTGAAGCAGCAATTAATTTCGGCTCCAATTTTGCAACCCCTGACTGGAGAAAAATCTTTCATGTCCATGTGGATGCATCATTCTATGCCATCGGGTGCATATTAGCCCAGCCAGGAGAGAAGAAAATGGATTTTTCCATTTGCTACTCTAGTCGGCAACTAAACAACGCAGAGAGAAATTATACCACTACGGAAAGAAAAGGTCTGGGAATGATCTATGATGTCAAGAAATTTAGACACTACCTTCTAGCAAACAAGTTTGTCTTCTTCGTAGATCACCAAGCACTGCTATATCTAGTAAACAAACCTTGCAACACTGGAAGAATTGTTCTTTGCTTTATGCTACTGCTTGAGTTTGACTTCACAGTAGCTGTAAAAAAGGAGACCACACACACAAGAGCAGATCATCTTTCACGACTATTTTATGGGGAAGCACCTGACGGTGTCGATGATGACCTTCTCGATTCATATCTGTTTAACATTGAAATGGTGCAGAGATGGAGCGAAGAGGTCATTCCTCTACTCACAATTGGCTCATTTTAGATATAAAGACAACCATCGATTATAAATCAAACACAAAATCTCCAACTTTTAGTAGGACGGATGTACAAACATGGTAAGGATGGGATATTGAGATTTTGTGTACAGCCAGAAGAAACCACCTACTACCTCAAACAGGCTCATACACAAAATACGAGATTTCACAATAGAGAAACACAGACAGGCAAACATGGAACACAGTGTCCATACATATGTAAAATCTTTTCATACTTGTACAAAAAAAACCCAGTGGAACATGCCACCCTGTTTTGTATAGTAAAAGCACCTAAATGGAGTGCTCACATAGTTGAGTACTTAAAAAACCAAACCTTTCCCGAGGAATGGGGCAAAGCAAGAATGAAAATTGTAGAAGAAGAGGCCAAAAACTATCTGCTCATTGCCAACCTTATAGGCGAGAATGGACAAACAACTACGATTGTGTGCTACCAAAAGAGAACATTACATTATCCTAGATAAAACACACTCCGGACAGCCAGGGGGACATTTCTCGGCTGATAAAACGGCAAGGCTCGTGCTACACTCAAGCATATGGTGGCCAACCGTGTTTATGGATGCAAAGACATATGTCAAACGATGTGATGAATGTCAACGCACAAAACCACCCCAAAGGAGAGATGAAATTCCACTGAGTCCAATGATGGGAGTATGTACTTTTTCCAAATGGGGCATTGACTTCATTGGTCCCATTATACCTCCAAGATACAAGACACACTCACAATACATCATAGTAGCAACAAACTACATGACAAAATGGGCGAAAGCAAAAGCGACCCAAAAAAATGATGCAAGAACTACAGATCAACTCCTTTTTGAAAATGTCTTCACGAGATATGGACTACCTATCAAAATAGTGAGCGATAGGGGAAGACACTTTTTGAACGACGTCATTGAAAGCCTCCTTGACAAATTCATGGTAGTCCATCGCAAATCGGACCCTGTCATCCGCAAGCTAATGGGCAGGTAGAGAGTACCAACAAAATTTTATGCACCGTACTCACCAAAATAGTCAGTGACTCAAGGAATGATTGGGATCAAAAGCTACACACAACCTTATGGGATTACAGAGTATCTTTTAAAACTTCCATCAAAACGACTACCTTTAAACTGGTATTTGGGATTAATGTGATCCTACCACTGGAATTCCTAATCAACACCCTAAGAGTAACAACACAATTAGGATGGACAGGCCATGAGCTATCGGAGAGACTAGACACCCTGGAGCAATTAGATGAAACCAGTGAAGGAGTACAAGCGGAAGTGCGACGCGAGAGAGAGTGCGAGAAGAAGATCACGACGATATGGTGAACTCGCTCTACTGTAATGTGTAGAGCATAGTGAGTTCTTATTAGGTTTTTACAAAAGAATATGTGTACATACCTGGCGGCCCGCCCACTTACCTGGGCGACCACATTGGGCTTTATACCCCAACAACCTCCCACTTAAAGTCCAATGTGGTACTTTAAGTGTGAGAGAAGCTACTATACAAGCTAATATACAAGAGATGTAGAGAAGTGATGTACTACCCTACACCTAACTGCTTGCGAAAATGTGCAAAGCTCTCTTAGGGAAGTCCTTTTGTAAGTAGATCAGCAGGATTTTCTGTGGTGTGAACTTTGACAAGCTGAAGTTGCTTATCCTCGAGCATTTCCCTGATGAAATGATACTTCACATCCACATGCTTTGTCTTTGAGTGATAAACTGGATTGCGAGCCAATTGTATAGCACTTTGACTATCACAATATAACACAGGCATCTCTTCTTTGATTCCCAAATGTGTTACTAGTCGATTAAGCCAAATTGATTCTTTGCATGCCTCTGATGCTGCAACATATTCAGCCTCTGTAGTAAACTGAGTAACACAATCTTGTAATCTAGAACGCCATGATACTGCTCCACCAGCCAATGTAAAGACATACCCTGACGTAGACCTTCGGTTGTCTAAGTCACCTGCATAATCTGAGTCTGTAAAACCCTTTACACTTAGCTCCTGACTCCCATAGCATATACGCATACTCTTTGTAGCTTTCAGGTATCTCAATATTCCTTTCACTGCCTCCCAATGTTTCTTGCCTGGGTTTGACATGTATCGACTTACTACTCCCACTGCAAATGCAATGTCTGGGCAAGCAGCAATCATTGCATACATCAAACTACCCACTGCAGACGCATATGGAATCTTATCCATTTCAGCCTGTTCTTCCTCAGACACAGGACAATCTTGTTTGCTAAGTTTCACATATGGTGGCAATGGAACACTCAATGCCTTTCCCTTCTCCATATTGAAACGTTGCAAAACCTTGTCAATATACTCTGTTTGAGATAACCAAATCAACTTCTTTGATCTGTCTCTCTCAATGCGCATACCAAGTATATGACTTGCCTCACCCATGTCTTTCATGTCAAACGATTTTGCCATCTTTGACTTCAAAGCTGAAATTTCTTCCAAGTGCTTGCCAGCAATCAACATGTCATCCACATACAAAATAAGGATCAGCCAACTACCATCCTTAGCCTTCTTTGTATATAGACAGTGATCGAACTCACTATGTTTGTAGCCTTGAGAAAGCATAAACTTGTGGAATTTATGGTACCATGCCCTCGGTGATTGTTTTAAGCCATAAAGACTCTTTAACAACTGGCATACCCAATCTTCCTTGCCTTTCTCAACAAACCCTTTTGGCTGCTGCATGTAAATTTCCACATCTAAATCAACATGCAAGAACGTTGTCTTGACATCCATTTGGTGCAACACCAAATCTAATATGGCAACCAATGCAAGAAAGCATCTCAATGTAGTCATCTTGACCACCGGAGAGAAGACTTCATCAAAGTCAATGCCTTGTTCTTGCTTAAAGCCCTTGGCAACAAGCCTTGCTTTGTACTTTGGCTGACTATCATGAGCGGTGATCTTATACCTGTAAACCCATTTACAAGGTAGAGCCTTTTTGCCCTGTGTTAATTTAACTAGATTCCATGTCTTGTTTTTATGCAGAGCTGTCATCTCTGATTGCATGGCCAATTGCCAATTCCCGGAGTCCTTCATTTGCACTGCTTCCTTGTAACATGAAGGCTCATTGCAATCAGTCAACATGACATAGTTCATAGATGGAACAAACCTATCAGGAGGTCGCGTGACACGTCCAGATCTACGCACAATAGGTGGCTCAAGATCAGCCACAACCTGTGGTTCCACTCTATCCTGTCCTTGCTCCTCTTGAGCCCTGACATTTTGTCTTGCACGTGCAGGTCCATCTTCTTGGAAGACAACTCTTCTAATCTCCTCAACCCTCTCTGGTTTAGAATGATATTTGGATTCATTAAAGTGAATGTCATTGCTGCGGACAACCTTTCTGGATTCGGGATCCCAAAGTCTGTACCCCATCTAACCAGAATTACCATAGCCTAGAAAGATGCACTTTCTACTCTTTGGCTCAAGTTTGTTCCTAAATTCCTTTGGAACGTGAGTATATGCCTCATAGCCAAAGACTCTGAGATGCTTGTATGAGGGCATTTTGCCTGACCATACCATCTCTGGCACTGAATCTTTCTGCAAAACCTTGCTAGGAGATCTATTTACAAGATGAACAGCTGTTGATACAGCTTCAGCCCAAAACCCATTTGGCAACTGTTCATTAGACAACATACTTCTGACCTTCTCTTGTATGGTCCTATTCATCCTCTCAGCAACACCATTTTGAGGAGGATTGTAAGGAGCAGTAAGTTCACGTTTTATACCTTTTGACTCACAAAAGTCCTGAAAGGCCTTTGAAACATACTCTCCACCATTGTCAGTGCGTAAGCATTTAAGCTTCTTCCCACTCTGATTCTCCACAAGTGTCACAAACGTTTTGAAAACACTAAACGCTTCATCCTTGTGCTTGAGAAAGTAAACCCGTACTTTCCTCGAGTAATCATCTATAAACCTCATAAAGTAAGAAGCTCCCCCTAGAGATAGGTTAGGCATAGGTCCACACAAATCACTATGAACAAGTGCCAACTGTGTATCTCTTCTACTGCTTCTATGCTTATGTGGCTGCTGTGTTGGCTTACCATACAGACAATGTTCACAGAATTCAAAATCATTAAATGAAAAGCCAGGCAAATAACCAGAACGAGACAAGATTTCCATTCCCTTCTTGGACATATGTCCTAACCGGCTATGCCACAAAGAAACGTTCGGCTGCTCGGTTACATTGATTACATTTTTAGAGACATTTGATACATAAATCATGTAAAGTCCTTCAGACTTTACTCCATGTGCTACTGTCATAGAACCCTTGGATATCTTCCACATGTTCTGTCCAAAAGTGGTGACGTAGCCAGCATCATCAAGTAAACCTGTGCTGATCAAGCTCTTTGTAATTGCGGGAACATGCCTCACATTCTTCAGCGTGAAAGAAGAGCCATTCTGAAACTTCAATTGAACATCTCCAACACCTAAGATCTCACATGTCTGCCCATTGCCTAGCCGAACATGATCTTTAGTGGTCACATAAGAGGTAAACCACTCCTTGTTTGGAGACACATGAAGTGATGCTCCCGAGTCTATAATCCAGTCACTCAGTACATTTCCATCAGATGCTGTAAGAAGAGCTGAGTCCATTGTATTCTTCAAGAAGTAGATGTCTCCTGACACTAGACTGTCATCCTCTGCAACAGTGTTTGTCACATTTATTTCTTGAGTCTTCACTGAGGACTTGTTCTTCTCACAATGGTCTTCAGCTTTCTCTTTGCCTTTTTCTGCTTTCCATTCTCTGCAGTCTCTTTTCATGTGACCCTTCTTGCCACAATGGTAGCATTCTATGTCACTCTTGCCTTTAGCACTGCAGGACTTGCTACGAGACTGATTCCTCTTTCCACCTTTGTACTTTTCTTTGGTCCTTCCCCTGACAACTAAGGCTGTTCCTTTGCCTTTGTCCATTGTCTTTCTATTGGTTTCTTCAGTAAGCAGACTTCCTTCTACACCTGCTATGTTCAAACCATCTGGAGGTGAAGAATTACTCAAAGCTGTGCGAAAAGTGTCCCAACTTTCCGGCAATGTGATCAACAGGAACATAGCTCTAACAGGTTCATCAAACTTGACACCTTGAGCTGACAACTGACTATAGATTGTGTTGAATTCATTCAGATGATTGGACATAGGTGTCTCTTCTTTCATCTTCAAGTCAACAAGCTTCTTAAGCCAGTATACCTGTGAAGCTGCACTCTGCTTCTTATAAAGATCACTCAGCTTTAACCATGCTTGATAAGCCGACATCTCGTCTGCTACATTGAAGTAAACGCTTTCTGCCAAAGTCAGCATAATGGTAGAAAGTGCCAATTCATCCATTTCGCTCCATTCATCTTCGTCCATATCTTTTGGTTTTATCCCTTTGATCTTTATAGGTTTTATCTGCTTCTTTTGTACCAACACGTGCCAAATCTGTTTCTTCCACAATGGGAAATTGGTTCCATCCAGCTTCTTGATATTGTAAAGAGTAGTGTCCTGTGATCTAGCCATAGCTACGCTTCACAGTAGTTTACTTTCCTGGGAAAAGTTCGACAGAGTTTCCCCTGTAAACTGTCCTCTGGTGTACTCAAAAAACAGACCAAAAAACAGCTCAAAAACACTGTCTCTCTGACACTGTAAGCTGTGGGTAAACCTGTCCTGCACCTGTACTGTCTCTCACTGTCCTGTCACTGTCTTGTAAGCATAGACTGTGACAATGCCTCAACGGCAGTAAAGCAAAGATGCAATCCCAACTGTCTAACTCACAGTCAATACATCCTAGCTGCCTATCTAAGGGTGCTTGAGGGATCACTCCAAGACCTGTATCACCGAAAGGATCTCAACATTCGAGAATCCCCCAGCTCAATAAAACCTCACTCGACCCTCAACAAAGGCTGCAGTAAATCTGACAGTACATAGACTTCCCACAAAGTCATACATCCACAAATTTCCCACTGTATGCTGTAACCGCTGCGGCGGTTGTTTGCTGCGTGACTCACAGCCAGCAAACCCTCAACAGACATACATCATCTCTGACAATACATCCCATGTGGAAGTACCTGCAATGTCAGGATGAAATCTGGAATATCAAGCAGCAAACACAAGCTACCTGATGAACTAGTGGATGTCGCCTACAGTCTGTGTGTAGATGCGCCCGTGTCGTATGTGACACGCCTCCAAGAACTGTGAGCCGTCCTTCGATGTGTAGACAGCCACAAATCAACACTCTAGGAGTGTCGATATCCTCAGCACCTGCAATCGTAGTCCGAAAACCCCAAATTTGCAGAGTCGGATCTGCACCCGTCGAGACCACGTAGTCGAAAATGGCATGCGTAGACCTTTGTCGAAGCCGAACGGTGGCCGAGATGACCTCAGAATGAAATTCTGACAACACCCAGCCCTTAGGGCTTTCCCACGAGATTTGGGGCCGTGTCTTCGCCTGTCGAATTTCACTCCAATCTGAGTTGGTGACTCTAGCCTCCTGCAGTGCTGCCCGAGCCTCGATCTGAGCTCTGATACCAGTTGAAGGAGTACGAGCGGAAGTGCGACGCGAGAGAGAGTGCGAGAAGAAGATCACGACGATATGGTGAACTCGCTCTACTGTAATGTGTAGAGCATAGTGAGTTCTTATTAGGTTTTTACAAAAGAATATGTGTACATACCTGGCGGCCCGCCCACTTACCTGGGCGACCACATTGGGCTTTATACCCCAACAACCAGACTTAGAGCGATAGCTGGGATATATGATCAGAAAAAACAATGAAGGCTTTCCATGATCAACACGTGATTGGGAAGGAGTTCCAAAAAGGGGATTATGTTCTAATGTATACCCTCAAACAACACTCCAAAAAACTCAAAAAGCGAAGGATGGGGCCTTTTGTAATGCATGATATATCACATAGTGGCGTCATCAAGCTTGCAACATTAGAAGGAGAGGAGATGCCTAATTGGATGAGTGGCTGCAAATTAAATAAATATCTTCTTCTCTTGACACCAGAAGAACTCACAACAATACATGCAGCAGATCAGCGCAGATGTCAAGCACAGGACATTCAGAAACAAGCACAACAGGAAGCCAAACTCAGAATATTAAGGCGCAAAGAGCAGGCAAACTTCCAGACGAAAGCACAACAACAACACGTTGCGATTGAGACTGCTCCGATAGCATCCATACAAATGGTAGCTACATGGTTAGGAGGAATGGATCTACACATTAATTTATAACTTGCAGATGGCACCACCAAGCGAGCCTTAGTGGACATAGGAGCCAGAGCTAATGTGGTTAACTAGTCCACTTTCTCAAAAATCATGTGGGAACCTCTAATGCCAAACACTATGGGATTCAAAGTCGCAAAAAAAGGCACTATGGACAGTCTAGACCACATAAATTTACCAATCATCATTGCTGGAACAGTTTATCTGCATCAATTTCATGTGGTTGACGATCAGCATCTTAACGAAGCAGTTATTTTGGGAGTGCCGTAGATGCACACTTATCAAGACACGCCAAACTGGCAAGAAAATACCTTAATCCTTGAACACGAGGGCCAATCTTTTGCCATGCCATTCGTACAAGCAGACCATGTATGGGAACCTCTACCATCGCCACATGCACCAGCTCAGCGATATTCCACAACCGTGGTCAAGAACATATGGGTTAAAAAATCCATCATGCAAACCAATCCTAAGAAATTGTGGATACCAAAACGACCCAGCAATACAAGGCAGCCTACATTGCCTACACAACAATCAAACCTCAACAAATTGCCTATTGCTTTTGTCACACGACCTAAGCCAATGGAACACTACTTTCGACAACCAAACACTATCAAGTGGGTATAGCAACCAAAACAAACTCGCTCACAAGATGCCTCTTCTAGAAAATCCAAGCCCAAGAAATTTCAGTGGCGCCCAAAACAAATCCAAAAAGCAATATAACCATCAGCATCACAATTGTTGCATGTCATAGTCAAACACAGAGCACGTCTTCTCCAATTACTACTGTTCAGACCACGCAGCTTCAAGGAAACCTCGCCACCAATAGCCACTGAACATGTTGTTCAGCATCCCTCTCTTGCATAGCATTTTTTTCCCCCATGTGTATCCTCCATGAGCATCATAGAGCCACACTATACAACTATGCATAGACACGCGTTTTGTTCCCATGCACTCTGACACATGTTCGTCGAGGACGACTCATTCTAGGAAGGGGGGAAAAGGCGGCAGGATTCTTACTTGTATTTATTATTTGTGTATATTATTATTATCATCTTACTTCTTTTCTTTTCCTTTCCTTCCTTTTCCTTTCCTTTCTTTTTCTTTAAAAAACAAGTTTTTTAGGGCCTTACAAACTCTTAGTTGGCATAATCATGAGCTATACCGTCACCATCCAATACCAGAATAAGAGTATGTTGTAGGGGTTGTTACACTAATTTTGGCTAGTTTTTGGCCGACTCATAATCATTGTAAATAATTTTCGTTTACAAAAAAGCAAAAAACGATAGATAATCAACAAAAAATTGATAAGTTGAGCCAGGAAAGGGAATTGACTTTCCATATTTGCCATGTTCAAAGCAAGGACTTTGAACATGGCAAATATAGAAAGATTCGACACAAAATGAATTTTGAGCCAACTTCTGAAGGATCAAAACTGCAGATCGAACGCCATTTGTCAACCCAGCGTCAGAATGATGAACGGTTCGAACTGCAGATGATATGAACAACAAGATATAATCCATGGAGGTAAGTATAAATGGGGAATTCCGGGTAGACTAGAAACATATAGTCAAATGGGGCAACATAAGCTCATTTGCATTGAGAGAGAGAGAGAGAGAGAGAGAGAGAGAGAGAGAGCCACACGAGCATAGAGTCTCCAGAGTTTTTTCTGCCCGCCCGTTGCGACCACCTCGGTTAATCTTACTACACAAGATTTGACAGGTATGATCATTAACCTTACAAGAGCATGTGTGTATGTCCCATACTGCATCAACAATGTCAAAAAAACAGATCAGAGCACTACAAAGTCACAAAATTGGCAAACTAATAGGGCCAATGGGGAAGTCCAAAACCCATCAAAGACCAAAAATATTTCACCAGAAGACCCCAAATACCTGACAAAATCAGGCAAGGTAAAAACAACAGAAAAAAGTGGTGGAACATGGATCGCGCGATCCATGTTCCCCAAACCTTAAAATCATAGAAATTTCTATAGGAGCAACCATAGAGGGCCAAGAACAAACTCCTATGACTGGTTTTTCAAAATGCATCCCAACATGGATCGCAATCCATGTTCCTTTTTGCCAAAATTAGGGTAAAAGTGGCTCACTAGCTAAACAATGTACAAATAGTATTGGTGTTGCAAAATGATCACAAAAAGTGCTCTTAAGATCATCAAATCCTCTTGGATTGCTACTTTCAGTCTGCAAATGGTCTTTTGGTCATTTTCACAGGAAAAAAAGGTGTGATCCCAGAGAAAAACTCATGAGAGGTAAAATGATGGGATGCCATCAAGACCTATATAGAAAGGCTAAAGACAGAGTCCTGACAAGTTTTCAAATTACTGCTAAAGTCAATTGGGAGACTTCACAATCTCCTTGGAGCCTATCAACAAGCAAATGTAACCTAAGGAGGGTGGTAGGATCAAAACTAAGCAAAGGTTTACTTGCAAAATGGTGAAAATTGCAGGATTCAATTTGTCTTCTGAAATGGATTCAACGTCTGGTAGAATTTACCAGGGAGCCAATCAAAGCTATGAACTACAGACCTAAATAATCAGAAATCAAAACAATGAAAGATGTCATGCAAAACATGAGTCCAAAAATGGTTGCCAAAAACAGATATGGTCAAAACGAAGAAAACATGGCCATAAACTGAAAAATGGAGAAAACTAAGGAAAAACATGTCCAAAGTTGAAAATATTTCACCAGTGTACTAGGAAAACCTATAGGACGAAATGTGCACAAGAACTATATCAAAATTATGTCCCACATGGATCACGATCCATGTACCTTTTTGCCCAATAAAAGTAAAAACCATGCCATTTGATTCAGTATGTTCAAGAAACCCAAGCCATGGAGTTTCAAGCCATTTGAATCCCAAAATCCAATTTCAAATGCCAAAAACCTCTAAATCTTCAAATGGTTTCCAAAATTTAGCCCAAGTGTCAAACCATTGATGCAAATCCCAAAATTTTCGGACCAAGGCATCATCTAGATGAACCCTACCATATGGTATCATCAGATTTCCAAAATGTTTCCCAACATGGATCGTGATCCATGTACCTCCAACCCTAAATCCAGAGAAAATTGCTCAGTAGCATCCCCATAAGCCCAAAAAGAACTTCCCCAAGTTAGAATTCCAAAATTCTTCCCAACATGGATCGTGATCCATGTTCCTTTTTGCCAAAATTCATCTAGTACATTACCTCCTTCTGCCTATAGATGCACTGGTGAAATTTGGTCAAATTTGGGGTAGTTTTGACAAAGTTATGCTCAATTTTCCTTTTATGGTCAAGTTTACGCTTTCCGACAGTATTGATCAATGGCTAAAACCTATTTTCAATGCTAAAATTGACAACAAGATGCCTCAAAGGAAAGCACAAAGGGAATGGAATGTTGCACCCTATGAGATAACCGATATCTCCTCAAATGAGAAAGCTCACATAACTGAACAGATACTTGAAGCCATTCCGGCTAACATCTTCATCGGAAGGTTTCAGGCAGCAGATGGAGAAATACTCAAGGCCACAACCTTTCCACGGGAAATGTGGACATTGCATCAAAAGCCAGAAGTGCAAGCAGAGGGCAGATGCCTACAATTAGATAGGTTCTTACGATTGCCTCCTTGGGGAACTGACTTCAGACGAGCTCATGAGCTCATAAGTTCCATTTAGTACAATGATAAAGCAGCTCTAACCGACAAATGGGCAATCATAAGGGTAAAGATCATAGCGGAAATTATCAATGAAGCCCTCCACCTGCCACAAGGGACGCACAATCTCTTGCAGAAGACTAAGGCAATAGACAATGATAAAGCCTTCTTGACGCAACGAGGCCACAAGCTGACGTATCAAGACCTAATATACTAAAAATTGAACTGCTATTGTGTCTTATATCGCAACATTTCAAGGTGCAGAAGCCGCCTAGATATATCAAACCTTTGTTGCACATGGCCATGGTAATGGCAATGGGCTTGGCTGAAGGCAGGGTAGTCAATTGCGATTTTGGCAACTATCTTCTTGACACTATTGTGGAATCAAACCTGAAGGGAGTCAAAGAAGTAAAGCTTACATGAGCAGGGGACTTGATTCTGTTCACAAGAGCACCTGCAGCCCTGCAAAGAGATCCCACATTTTGTCCAGTACCCAAAATAAGAACATGGCAAGAGCATGAAGCACTTACAAAGAAGTGGCCAACCTCGTTGAACTACCCCAGACTACCAGCTCAAGAGAAAGGACAAGCAACAGAGGAATACATGGTGAAAACCCTAACGAGCGCCATGTCTTTCTTCAAAAGTCTACCAAATCTCTCATGCGCAATGTTATACAAGATATGTCGAATGCTGCTTACTTGTATTGAAGTACAAGACTTTTTGTTCATGCACAAGGGTACCTGCACAATCCCTAATAGACACTTTTGTTTTGTGGGACTTGCTAATGTCCACCTCAATTAATAGTTGGGGGTCCCACTTGGGGTGTATTCCTCCTCTTGCTTTCTGACCTGGCACTTTGTTAAACACATTTCCAAGATTTCTTAACCAGGGGTAGAATTCTACAGGTAAACCTAGGAAATCCACCCACACTGGGACTTTTGTAGGTTTTTCACCTTTGGGATTAAAGCTCTTACCATTTGTAAAAGGCAATTGGTGTGCTTTTTATCAACCATTGCCCTTTAGAAATGACTTGCAATGCAATTCCATGTTAGCATTATTTTTTAAAAAAGGGTAATAATTATTTGGCAAGTATTGATTGTGCTAGGGGAATAGGTTCCTATTCTCCCAATTAGTGGCTACCTAGCTTTTTAAGGCTTCTAGAGATGGCTTGGGCCCATGACACACTTCTATCAGAACTCTGTTAGACAATTGATTATGCCAAGCATGCAAGTCATGCAAGCATCCTAGTATCCTCTGTTGGTATACAATTTGGTTTAGTTGGGGCTATTGTACAATCTGGTATGGGGTTACTATTTTTGAGGGGATTTTGCATGCATGCTAGTATTGTAGCTCTAATGCACAAGAGCTGTGTGCGGAAATGAATGCCCTTTAACCATGTCAAAGTCGTCCATTGGTAAACCTTCATGTATGTTCCAAAAACTATTTTGGAATCCATGAGAGAAAGAGCCCATACCTGGCAGGCCTTGAAGCCCCATGTTGAGGAAAGAACCTCGCCCTCGAGTGACATCCGCATAGGACAGAGAGGGAGGAATTGGATGCATCCCATTGTGAATTTGAGAGACTGCCCTCTGTTGTAGAGGTGAAGTCAATGGCCTTCGTCCACTGCCACTCTCCATGTGATGAAGTGGGAACTCCCCAACATGCAGCAAGTGTATCTAATTTTTGGGGCTAGCAGATATGTTTTGAGCCATTAGAGAAGTGCCAGGCTGCATATGGGAGAAGAGGGGTTCAAGTTTGGGGTTCAAGTTTTCCATTGTACTCATCTTGGGCTGGGTGGACATTCCGTTGAGTAGGGCTTTGTGGAGCCCATCGTGCTGCCCCCGTGGGGGGGGGGGGGAGGGACTGTCAGCAGGCCCAAATGAGCACAAGAGTCAACAAGTTGAGAGCAGAAAGGGGCGCAAGGATAGGACGTGTAGTCGTACGGAACATGTAGGTCCTGCTTCCTCTATTTTTTTTTCTTCAAGCACACACTTTCAATCTACTGGTAAACATTAGGAGAAATATGAACCTTGCATGGGCCTTGTAAGGAATCCTAATTTTTAGGGATTAAGGCTAATGTTGTGTGGGGTTTAGGGGGCAAGGGCATTGAAGAAGGTAGTTTTGAGTAGGCTTTTCTAGCCTTTTTTTTAGACAAATGTAGGATGTGGACCTAAAGGGTTACTTTCTCTCTCTAGCTTTTTTTAAAGTGAAGGAAGCATAGGGGTGTGTCCACATCAGCAAAAACGTGGGTCACAAAGAGACAAAATTTGACTTTTTTTAAAAAAAATTTTAAAAAAAATCATTTTTACTTGTTTCTAACTTAAAACTCCCTCCCAACATATATACATATCCAAAAATCATTTTTTGACCCATTTTTTAACCCACAAGCTTAGAAAGTCCATTTTTTCAAAACTCTTTTCCCCCAAAAAGTAATAAACATTTTGTTCTCTCCTCCTCCTCCCTCCTCTCTCTCTCCCTCTCCTCTCCCTCCCTGCCCCTACCTTCCTCCTCCTCCCCAATCTCTCCATCCCCCCCCTCCCTCCTTCTCTCCTCCCATCTTCCTCAACCTCTCTACCCTTCCCCCTCTATATTTTCATCATTTGCTTCCTCACGCAACAGCTTCCATGGTGCTCACGGACATCACAAATGGTTTGCTTCCACCACCACGTACTCTGCACACCAAAAGCATACATATTCGCTTACCCACGGCATTTACACCGAAGACCACTAGTGAAGGTGATCAAAGGTCATCACAGGAACGTGGCACCGCTTGTGAGACCAATGTTGACATTTGGGTGGATGGCCATTTGTACCCTTACGATCCTATAAGCCGCTTCCATCCACCGTTTAATAGCCTTTCCACATTTCTTCAATTTCTTGGGAGGGGAGAAGCAGGTTTGTTAGGCTATTGCAAGCGGTTGTGTATGGGTGCAAGTGCTTCTTTGCATATGTGGATGCACAAATGTCAAGCTCTTCACCTCAAGACGACGACATTACAAGAGAGTGTTGCCTCTTCAGAGAGGGTAGTTAAAACTCTTGAACAACAAATGCAAGAAAAGGAGTCTCACATCTAGAAGCTTACCAACACCATCACATACTTGAAAGAAACACCCCTTGGTGCAAGGGAACGCAAACACACATATTCATCCATTGAAACTCTTGCACATTCGGGAGGAGCGCGCAAACGACGAGTTACAGCCAGAAGGTGATTTGGTCTTTACTTGCATGATGCATTCTTACTTCACACTATTTTTTAACATTTATGTTTATTTGTTGCTAGAAACTTCATCCAGGAGGCATGCGGTGGAACAAGCCAAGATGATCGAGTCAACCTTCTCACTAGTTGTCTCAATACCCAGGACATGATTTCTATCTTACAATCACCTGGAGGTAAGCACATTAAGGATGCACTCACCAAGGACCTTATGCGTTGTTAGGAGTTTTTTGGAGCAAGGGATTGCGCATATGTACATATACATGCATGGTGCATCAAATAAAGAATTGCCCATTTTTCAGAGCCAGGTGGTTACGTGGGGCCCACATGTGTACAGGTAGGTGTCTATTATCTTTGTAATGAAATGACTTTGTAATTTCAAGTTCTGTATGTAATTTCAGTCAATTTCAGTAAATTTGTGCTTTTTAAGTACCCTTGGGGGTAGATAAGCCTATAAGGGGCAAAAAAAAGCCTGGCCACAAAGGCGCGCAATGGCCCATCCATCAGTTTTGGATGGGCCATTTGCGTGCCCTTGTGGCCAGGCTTTTTTTTGCCCCTTGTAGGCTTATCTACCCCCAAGGGTACTTAAAAAGCACAAATTTACTAAAACCTATTGGTTTTGCAATATTATTTTACATGGATCCTTGTGGACACCCTTTTTTGGCCATTTCAAGCTTTGAATTCCCTATAGGATAACAAAAAAAATAACATATTGTGAAACCAAGTGTCTATGCAATATTAATTTGGATTTTTCAAATGTCCAATGTAATTGGACTTTTTGGTACATGGGTGTACTAGGTAGAGCTAAAGCAGGTGATAGTGTGCTAGAAACTTCATTTCATAATTGATTTCACCTTTTCTAGTGTCCTTGAGTGTGAACATATGCTGGAATTGCCATAGAAAGGGTGTGTTAGAAGCTAGACACACCCCACGGCATCTAACTACTTGGAGGACTATTATTTTTGTAATTATTCATTCATTAAGGAAAACCCAATTTTTCACCTTGTAATTATTGGGACTTACAGAAGTTTCCAGATTGTATCCCAGTTTTGCTAGTTAGATTGAGTAGATGGTTGATTTTGTAACTTTAGGGTTTAAGAAGTTGTAAGGTATATATACCACTTTTTGACCTTAAGGAAAAACCTTTTGTCATTTTAAACAAGTTTGAAGTCTGTGAGTGAGCGTACTGTGTACGAGAGAGAGAGAGTGTGTGAGCTTCGTCTTGACGCTACGTGTGCTCCAGTGGTCGGAATCGAGTGCGGAGAAGTGTAGCGTGTTGCCCCCGACTAGAGCTACGCACCAATACCAACATTGCGGGCGTACGGTCCGGCTTTGCGAGCTCCTTCTATGAGCTTCATCGGTTGTTTAGGTGAGCATACGTTGTCCGATTTTGCATTGCAGCATATCCACGCGTTCACATTGAGTAGAAATACACATTAGGCACTTTAGATTTTGAAAATGAAAATCTGCATATTTCAGCCAGACATCCTACGTGTTTCTTCACCGGGTGTTTTGGGTCGGGATTTTGGTTCATAGACCTTAGGGAGAGTGACCTATTGGTATTATTAGGGTCTCCTTCAAGTTCTATGGTGTTTCGAGATTTTTTGATGGGTGTTCGGCTCTAGAAAGCGTTGTAGGAAGCTTCCTCTCTTGCACTCTTGAAGGCTGTGACTTAGACAATTGGTAGAGACCTCTGTAGGAATTGGTTAGGAGTCGGTCGAGTGTAGGTTGACACCTTATGCTTGCTTCCATGCGCCTGCAGGTCGAGCTTTGTCCTAAGCTGACATTACATGTTAGGTGAGTTCTCGTTGTGCTGACGTCCGTCGTGGCGTATCCGTCCAACATTGGCGCCGCTGCGGGGGACGAAAACCTTAGGTAGGTGACCGAGACTAATCCTTGAGGATTGGGATTTTTGGCTTGCTAAGAGTCTCGATTTATATTTAGATAGGATCAGAGGGTGGAGGACTCTCTAGGTCTTTGAGGGAGTCTAGGAAGCGTGTGTCTGGCCTAGATCCTTCGACTTAGGTAGACGAGGTTGACTTAGGTAGTTTTAGGTAGGTCGATTCCTAGAGTAGGAGTTGGAGTAGTAGAAGCAGTGAGAGGAGAGCTTGAGAGTCCGGAGAGGCCAAAAAGCAACCAAAAACACCATTATCACCATTTCACATGATAGGTAGGAGTAGAGTAAGTAGGACATCATGATTCAGGATCTAGAGCATTTCATGCATGTACACTTGCTTGGTAGAATCATTACAAGTTTGTAAAAGACGCAAAAGTGTGTTTGAAAGCCTAATTGAAGTCCAAAAGTTATTGTAAGTGTTTCTGATAGATCTATAGAGCATCATGAGCATTCCTGTCAAAAAAAAACTTTAATTTTAAGCAGGAGACATCCTACGCGTAGGATGTCTACAGGCTAATCTGGGAGGAATTTTGGGATTTTTGACATCCAAAACAAAATCTACGCATACCATCGGGTTACTGACATCAAGGGGAAGCTGTGGGGCAAATCTGGGGTCAAACAGGCCAAAAAGACATCCTACGCGTAGGATGTCTTCTGAGTGATTTGGGACTCCAAACTGAATTTTGAGTATGCCAAAGTGATCAGCAACTCAAGGGGAGCCTGGGCTTTGAGTTTGAAGCCATAATGATGAAAAAAGACATCCTACGCATAGGATGTCTAATACAAGAAAATGAAGCCAGACTTTGACTTTGAGCATAGTGAGGTGTTATATAGCCTAAGGCAATCCTCTTAGTCAATTTTGGTCCAATTTGGAGTTGATTAGACTGATCAATACCATCAATAGGCCGTCGAAACAAATTTCTGACTCTTTGACCAGCTAATAGGTGTCCAAATCAAAAAGTAAAAGCAGTTGTAAGCTCAGCACAACAAGAGGAAACAACATTGCAAAAATCCAGGCAAAACACAACAGGAGACATCCTACGCGTAGGATGTCTATTGGGGCATACTGCAAAGAAAATTTGACATGGCATAGACAGTGAGGTTCCATTTGGCTTAAGGGTTCCAGAACTTCTTTTAGAAGTGAATTTGGACCTTGTTTGCCCATTTGACGAAGCAAAAGACTGAATTCAGACTTTTTCGTGTAAATTGACCAACAACGAAGGATAGTACAGTTTCAGATTAGCAAGCCTAATCTGTTACCATATACATGTGGTAGTGATGTGTGTGAACACACTAGGACCGCCGGGGCATTTTTTCCCTCTTTAGGAGGTTTTTTCCCCCGTGCATTGTATATACGCCCATCACTCTAGGGCTATCTATTTTTCCATTGCACACTAAGTAACACACTCTCCATTGTGTGCTTTGAGCTTCCTTCGTCTTCTCCAAGCTGTGTGTGTTTCTCTGCAACCCTAATTCCAACAATTGGTATCAGAGCAGGTCACGTCCTCCCGGGCTTAGTCGCCAGCTGCTCCAGCACACGCCTGCTCACTTTCTCCGATTTCAGTGAGCTTTGGCAAGCGTTCGCAGGTCTGCTCAGAATTTTGATTTGGGCTCATTTCGGCCTCCGTTTCCACTACGGGCAGTACTGCACAGGTTATTTCGTCATTTTGTGCAGATTTTCTGTCAGTGCCGTTTTCTGCATAACAGGTGCCTTATAGTCTTCTACGGTTTGTGCTATATAGCACAAGTTGTTCCCGCTCCATTTCTCCTATTTTCGGGCAGTTTTCACATCAGGTGCAGCATTTACCATGGCTGACAACAACAACACAGATGTGTTCAAGATGTTTGCTGCTGAGGACAGGTTGGATGGGGACAACTACCCTATGTGGGCTTATATGATGCAACACGTTCTTGTGTCAAAAGGTGTCTGGAACATTGTGCAGGGCATTGATGTACGTCCTGGTTCTGAAGATGTAGGCGATATTGAGGATGTTGCAGGTCTTGCTGCAAGGATTGCAGCTGTTAGAGTTGTTTTGCCTACAGCAGAACAAGCTCGTTGGGATGTTAAGGATGCGCAGGCTCATGCATTGATTGCGTTGTCTGTGAAGCGCACCATTATTCCTTACATCCGTTCAGCAAAATCTGCAAAACAGGCTTGGGATATTCTAGCAAGTCTTTATGCAAGCCGCAATGAGGCTAAAATTGCTTTGCTGCGTAAAGAGCTAGAGTCGAAGATTATGCATGAGGAAGATGATATGGACTTGAAATTACAAAGTCACTAATCAAAACAATTTTCATATCACCAATTGAAACAATTTTCAAGATTGACAAATCACATTCAAAAGAATTTGCAAGATAGAGAGATAATTTCAAATATGTTTTATTACTTCCAAAACGGTGATTTTACATGAGGAGTTCATAATTTTTTTGACCATTTCGTGGCACCTATTTTGCACGTAAGGAAACTCCCCAGTCAATAAGGACTGCGCTATGGCCTTTGGGTTAGTTGAGCCAATGGAAGCATGTATCCCTATCTGGGCAAGCACTTTACCACGAAAGCCAGTGCCAAACGCTGTGCATACAAGAGATCTACGCACTAGGAACACTTGATGCGCAGTTTGAGCAATGGTGCTCAAACACAAAAACTTGCTCAAAGATTTTAACGACCACGTCATAAAATGGGCTTGGGCAGTAAATTCATTATGGATAATGGCCACATCGCCAGGGGGGAGTTGTCCTAGGTAATGCGCAAGGGAAGCTTGAGGTCCAAAGCCCGTCCACTTGCCACCCGTCCTTGCAGCAAAATCATCAACCTCCACGACATCCTGTCATAAACCAATGAAGGTTGAGAAAAAAGACAATGAAGGATAAAATAGTAACATGAAATTTAGGATACAGTTTACCTCCTGCTCCTTTTTGTCCTCCTCCCTGTTGCCCTTTGCATCCAAGTCAATGCTCCCATGCACCACAGATACGACCTTTGGATCATCATATGGGAGGTTGCATAATGGCATAGGCATCCTAGCAGCCTCAACCTTGGCTTGTGTGGCTTGGAATTATTCATCAGCCACATGCAACTGCTCTGCTGCCAGGACCTCTGCACATACAATTGCAATAGTGTCAGCAACAGAGTCCCCATCTGGCAAGAGCTTGCTTTCTAGGGCATCTGGCGTATTGTCTAAGGGACATTTGGTGCTGTTGCATAGCACGCTCAAGCATTCATCCATGCGCAGGCCAAATGCTTTCTCCAAATCATGCAGGAACACATACTCCTCCCCATCCACTAACACTGAGGAGAAGCAGCTGATTTCTACCTCTAGGATAGCCACATCCGTTAGTGGTAGTGGCACTGGAGTGTCACTAGGGCTAGCCGGCAACTATGGATTTCTCAACCATTTCCTCAAGACCCCTAGGGTACTCGAGCTGGTGTGCCTTTCCTTCCGCTGCAGGGTTCATGGGGATAACCTGCTGCTCCTTGGTGTCCTTGATAAAGGACCCAGCCTGAAGGTGTGGTAAGCGAAGCTCCTCCAAATCAGGTTCCTCACTCACCAAGAAGATAAATGTTGCGAGCCGAGAAAGGTACTCCACCCCCAACTTGAGCTTCTTGAGCGCTGACACCCCTGGGGCTTGCTCGTCCAAGTAATGGCCTGCATCGGTTGCAATTTCTTGGAATCGTTGCAACCGCTTGGAGAATGGGCGATCACCTTTGTGTATATAGCGCAAAAGATCGCAAGGCACCAAGATCTCTACATGTGGGGGGATAGATACAGAATATTTTATGATGTGCTCCTCCATGAACGCAAAAATCTCGGCAAATGCATCCATGTGAAGGGCAACTGTGGCATCAAGGTCAAGGAGACGAGTAAAAAAGGTGTGGAGGTCCAACTTCCCTTTGTATTTGGTGTCCTCGAGGAAGAGGATGAAGTGTGACAAAGGGGTGGATGCGGCTGCAGATGCAGAGGCTGTGGAAGCATCCATGTCTAGCCTGGGGTGTAGATAGAGAGTGGAGGAGTTCAAAAGTTGCAAAAGTGAAAATAATGAATGAGTTAGGTGGCCCCCCTTTTATAATGGACCCTTTTTTTAAGACATTAAAAAAAAGGCACTTTCACCAAAAAATGATTTCTCATCCCAATGCAAAAAATTATATTCAAAGGCATGATTTGCCAAAGAAAATCATGTTGATTATAGTGGGGATCAGTTTGAAAATTGCAAGAGTTACAAAGTTATAGGATCGATAGCATAGTTCCATCCATCCCCCAGTCCTCCTCGACCTTCAATTTGTCTTCTATTCTCTTCCCAATCTGCGGACATTCATTACAATAAGCATCCAATGATCGACAAACCATGATGTATTGAAAATGTGGTGGAAGGATTCTCACCTTGTGACCTTGTAAACGAAATTGTGCTTGTTGAAGGGCCTCAAAACCCATAATAACCAAATTTTCTCGAACATTACTGAGAGTCCAATGCTTGTTTACTTGGACTGCCTCCAAAGCATCGTTGGGCATCTTCACTGCAATGTCAAAGCTTGCAATAGTGCCGTCTACACTCTGTAAGGGAGTCCACACTCCAAGCTTCCACATCCAACAATTATAGTGAAATCGTATGTACAAGGAGGTGCAAGATTTCAAATAGCGCATTCCAATACCTGAAGCTCCAACCTTACAACGGTACCGGTCCCCGTTGTGCATGCCCTCCACAAAACCCCAATCCTCTTGTAAAAGCCTTCCTAATTCCTCGTAATGCGCATCTTTACATACAAGCGTTGTGGTAGTCTCCACAAATCCAAACTCTTTAAAAATGTGCACAAAACAATGAATAGGAAAATACCAACTCAAGCCCACAGACCTAGAAGCTTTAGAGTATTTCAAAGAGTTTTGGACATCCATTATCATCTTTTGCTTGAAAGATGCTACCGACCATAAATCTGGCACCGGCCACTCCATACTTAATAAGGAAGTTACTTTGATGGGTTCAAGCGTTCCAAACGCTTGTGTAGAAGTAGAGACAATATAGGAGTGAGAATAGAAGAAAATCCTTCTTTGAACCAGTTTGGTTGGGCAAAGATATGGAAACATTATTGCTCCAATATCCGCATGTATAGCATTGAATGTGCCAGAGAGACTATGTAGTGGCTACTCCTCCACCAACGTGGATGGAAATATGACTATAAATGCATGACAAATCTTAAGTATGAATCCATAATAACATTACACTGTGATTTCACACCTAGCTTTGTATTCTCAAAACATGTACTTACAATGTGTTGGAAATCGAGGTGGTTGTTGCAAATGCATGGTTGACATTGAGAAAACATGTTGCACAATGGCTACGGTCCCCTTGTCTTTGCGGTTCTTGAAGCCAAGGAGCTTTCCTTTCCAATGAAGATCCAAGTTTGCGCGATTCCGCACACGATGAGGGCCAATAGCAGATGGTTGCATGTATACCCAAGCACCTTTGGTGAACTCTTGTGGCACCCACTCATCATCTACACCTCTAGTGTTGTGGCATGCAAGTGTTGTGACCTCATCCTTTGGCCGCCTTTGCGAAGTAGAGTTGGCCATGGTTGAGCAAAGAAAACTAGGAGGAGGAGAAGGACCTTGCTTGTTGCTACAATGTAGAGAGGATAAAGTGATATGAGAAGGTGGATAACCCTTGTGGCAATGGGAGGAGAAGGTGGATAACCCTTGCTTGGTGTGGCAATAGGAGGAGAAGGTGGATAACCTTTGCTTGGTGTGGCAATGGAAGGTGGTAGGGGAGGAGAGAGGAGCTTCCTTGCTGCAGCAATGGAGATGGTGTAGAGAGAGAGAGAGTGTTGGAGTAGAGGATGAGTGTGATGGTTGCAACCAAGGAGGGGTTGGAAAAGGGGTTCTAGAGAGAGAAAATCACTTTTTGCCTAAGAAATACTTTTGGGGGAGCTCTGGATAGCAAAAAAAGATTTTCAAAAGTTTTTTTTAAAAAATTGAATTTTAGGGTTTTTGGGTGCACGTTTTGACTTTTTGAGGTCAAAAAATGCTTTTTTGACCATAAAATAGTTTTAGGGGGGTTTTAAAAAGATGAAATTTGAGTTTTGAAAATTTTGAAAAATTTCAAATTTTTGGGATTTTTTCACAACCGGATCAAAAAGGAGGGAAGTTGCTGGTTCCATATGGCCCACCCCCACCCCCCCTCCCCCCCCCCGCTACCCCACCCCACCTTCTCACTAGGTAAGAGCCCATTTAAGAAGTGTAAGACTACTTTGTTCCCCTACATTTTTTAGGGCATAGAGTGTGTCCACCACCCTCTTCTCATTGGTTGGTCTCTAATTAACCTTAATCCCAAAGGGCCCCTAGAGGGTTCATGTTTTTCCTAATGAAGCTGAAAAAGGAATACTACATTATTTGTTTGTTTTTTGCTCTGATAAATTTCCTCTAACCGTACAATAACTGAGATTCTTGGCCTTGCTAATTTGGGACATATCACGTATAGTAAAGAAACACCTTCTTTTTTGGGTCCATCACTCATAGAGTGTATGAGCATGACTAGGAGTATGTCTAGTCATTTTTGGAAAAGCCCTTGAAAAGGCAAATGTTTAGAAGATGCTTTTCAAAAAGTCAGAGGAGTCAAGACTGATGAATTCGTGATCGTGGCAGTGACCTAGTGGTTATACCTTCCTCTATCTCAGGAACTCTCTCTCTTTCTTGAAAGTTATGCAGGGCGGTTTCTTTTCGACCTATCATGCTTATATATATATGCTCGCTCAGGATCAGAATTACGTTGCACAGACAGGCTGGAGAAGATAGGCTGGATAATGCAGGGTGTCAATGAGGATGAGAGAGGGGTGTCACTCACGGGTAGAGGCAACTTGTGCATTGGAGGCAGGTATTCGAATGAAGGCGAAGCACGAGGGTGGGCGAGCTGGTCACAAAGACAGAAAAGGGGGGGTGGGGGGATGATGTGGATTTGTTGGTCGAATATTTGCGCATAAAGAAACATTTCTTTATTAGTGGATCAAGATCTTACTATGGAATATGAATGGGCTCCTATACCTTGGTAATCTTCCTTGCCTTGAACTGTGCCACATCTGAAATCTCTTTACTTTGGAGCTTCTCCATATCTTCTCTAAAATCTTCAGGTGTTTCTTCAACGTGTTTGGCATTCACAGGTGCAGTGATTTGCAAGGGTTTGGACTATCGTTTATCTATTTGAATAAGACTTAAAAAGAGAAAAATTGCAATGTCTTCAATTACAAGCTCACAACCATACTTTCCATGCCACTCACAAGGGTTATGAACCATCTTCCAATCATCTTAGAGCAATGCCAACTTCTTGGAACATGTGCTCTTTGTTAAATTATCTACTTTTAAAATATTATTAGAGTGTACAAAGTTATTAACCATGTGTTCCTTTGTAAGGTCATTAAAAACCTGTTAATAGTCAAGAATTGCATTGTTGAAGCCTTCAAAAAAGCCCTCCAATTCAAAGGGAAATAGAAAATTTTCCTTACATAGGCAAACTTTAATAGTTACTTGACTTAGTATATTAGGTCCATCAACATATCATCACTTGTCTCTTCAACCTCTTCAATGTCCACACCTTCCAAACTCTTCCTACTAGGCACCTTTTCTGCAAAAAGAGGAAGGCAGTAAACCATATACATCACACCATGTTTCAACCATAAACCATTGTATGTTAGAATGGTTTCATGTCTACAAGGAGGACACATGCTGGAGAGGACACATGTCTCCAACATGCGTCCTCCTTTCACAATTTTGGAAGGCCCCAACAGCAAAGAATTTCCATAAGGGGGACACATGTCAAAAGAACTTGATCAAAACTCTATAACCTAACATGCATCCTCCTTATGCGATTTAAGAAGGTTCAGAGGAGCATTTGAACACAAAGAATTTTCACAAGGATTACATATGTCAAAGACTCAAACAAAATTTTATACTCTATAACATGTGTCCTCCTTACATGATTTTAGAAGGACCAAAGAAGCAACCAAAAACAAGGAATTCATCCAAGAAAAACATGTGTGAAAAAAATCCATCAAATTTGGTACTCTAACATGTGTTGTCCTTGCACAGTTTCTTGGTAGTTGGAGGCATGTTCTACCCTTAGGAAATTGCACAGAGAGGACACATCTTTGAAGAGAAATTCATTGAAAAAAAAATGACTCAAAAAAATGAGAAAAAAAAAAGCACGTATGTGCTGATTTTTAAGCATCATTTTGGGTTGTGAGTCTCACTCTGGTAAGATAGAAAAGATTGAAAAAAATGACATTTATAGGAATTTTGAGCCATATTTAGTATGTCAATTATGAACCTCGATATTTGTGCACAACAGTCAAATCCATGCAAAATGATCAACCCCATGCATCGTAGTTTATGCCAAATCAATTTTTGCCTACCAAATGGTCAAATCCATGTATCGTAATTTGTGCCAAATCAAATTTTACCTTGACAATTGTGCACTACTATATATAGAAGAGTTCGCACCCAAACAACATTTTCTACCTTTTTTGGGGGTAATTTCCTTTCAGTAACTCCTTTTTCCTCTCTGCACCATTTCTTCTATCATTTTGGGATATTACACAATCCTCAATAACATATTCACTTCTTCATGCTTCAAAAGCTCGAAGTGAATTTTTTGTATTGGGAGTATTTATTATTCAATATCTTCTTTGAATCTTTGGATGCTACACTAAAAGTAATTACTATTCAATATCTACATCACTAGGTAATTTTTTGGACTTGTAGATGTGTCTCCCTTGCACAAAAATTGAGTGTTCATACTAGCCTCCAACTAGTCATATTCCGTGCAAGGGAGACACATCTTCATATTTCTCACAAATCCTTTGTACATAATTTTTTTCAAAATCTTTTACAACTTGTGTCCCCCTTGCATGAAAATAGAGCAGTCAGACAAGATTTTGATTAGTCTATTTATGCGTAAGGGGGAAACATATTTTTTCTACAATTTGTGTCCCCCTTGCGTGCAAAAATAGAGCAGCGAGTTTTCGTGCAAGGGAGACACATTTATTTTATTAAATTGTGTCCTCCTAAAGTGAAATAGAGCAGCCAGATGACTAGACCATTTTCACCCAAGGGAGACACAATTTTTTGTAATTAACTTGCATCTTTCTTTTTTGAAAATAGAGGAGTCGGGCAAGCTTTTGCCTACTCTATTTTCGTGCAAGAGAGATACTTGTTAATTTTAAAACTTTTAATATAATGGTTTTTATTAAGGTGTAAGTTCTAGCTATCGCAAGGACTGAACAAACTGCAAGGATTGTCCATAGAGAAGATGTCAAACACAGAGATATCAAAATTGTTTTCTTGTGGCTATGGGTGCATGTGAGGGCCACCTTGCTTGATGTATGTGTAAATGGATTGTTGTTGTTCAAATGGTTTGATGAAAGGTCATCATTGGTTGTCAAAGGGCAGGTCACTATAATCTGCTTTGACTAAAGATTTGGTTGTACACTATTAATTAAACAACAAATGGTATTTCTACTCAACCCTTGTAATTTGCTGGTGTTTGGTTCTCTTGAACATGTAATGCTTATTTGTGATATTATTTATATAAGTAACTAGAACATACACACTTAGCACAAGTGGTGGATTATGCTACTTAGTCTACACGAGACCACATCTCCAGTACTTTTCCTAGTATGAGCCCGTGAATGCAACGTTTCTGGCTTGTATTGGAGGGGCTCTAATACATAGTCATGATAGTTGCTAGAATTGATTGGTATCAAGATATTATGGAGACCACCTTATTTTGCTTGTCTACTATACTTCACGACTCTATTATATACGGGTCATTGTAGCTTACATGTATTCGTGTGATGTATTTTAGTCTACAGTACTGGTCATACTTTCCCCTTGTAGATGAATTATTTTTTGGAACCCAAAAATAGGCTGTTTTTGCTGTCTTTAATGATCTCTTAAACGATTGCAAGCTTCTGACCTTACTTTTTGGTTTTATTGAGCTATCAAGACTTTGTGATGAGATTACTATACCTTTTTACTATAGTTGAACTTGGCTTACTTTTTGGTTTTATTGAGCTATCAAGACTTGTATGATGAGATTACTATACCTTTTTACTATAGCTGAACTTGGACTTAATGTTTGCGGACAATTCCTGTTTTAACCTCTTTGATGTCATTATTCTTACAACGTTCTAAAGATAGTTTTGTTTTTGGATAGACTTCAACTAATTGGAGTTTTGTCTGTTTCAAATTGTCTCTTTGGCACAAGGCCTTCCATTGCCTATGGAACCTCTCTCCAAGGCTTCCTTATTGTTTTTAAACTGTATTCAAGATGTTGAGGCATCGATATTACAAAAGCATCTTTGGACCCAAATTTATTTCTTATTCAATGGATTGCCTTTGATCTATGGGTCAGGATCCTTGATTTCTTAGTAAAAATGTCTATAATGGTATTAAACTATTCTATGAAAATATTGCCAATCTTTCAGGGATGGCTAAATCTCACAATCAAGATCTAGCTAATTTGTCATCTATAGGGTGTGAATTTTTTAATTAGCTTAGGAAGTTTTGTGGTCTTAGCCCCACATTTATGTCAACTCTAACTATAGTCTCTTCTATAGGGATGTTTCCGCTTTGGAGGCTGTAAAAGAATTTGAAAGAGACCTTTGTTCCCTCAGTGTATTGTCCCTAGTGGATGGTTCCAAAAATCTCTTAGGTCTATCCTTTCCTACCACTGTAATAGATCAAGGTGAAATCTCTTGGTGAGGAACATAAGCATGGTTTCTTTCGAATAAAAGCTTTATGGAACCCATTTCCATGGAAAGGTGTTCGTTGCCAACTTACCACCAGTAGCCGCTATGGAGGAGTGCATATTTAAAATTCTCAAAGGCATTGAGCTCCTTGACAAAGGTGAACTTATTAAGGCACACTTCAATATGCACTTCTTAGATGATAAGAAGTGTGGGTCTAATGGAGGACTTCATGTCAGAACCAAAGGTACTATGACCTTCGGCAAAAATAATGCTGAGTATTATACAAAGATTGTGTGGAATGTTTTTAGACCTTACCTTAAGTGTGCATGCCGCTTCCTAGATCATAAGGATGCATGTGAGTCAAGCATCATCTGGTTTGACCATGCCATTTGGTATGCTCTCCGTAGTTAGGAGTGAATATTTCTAGAGAAGGATTCAAAGTTTCATCTTTCTCTCCTTCGTTCCTGGCTTGGAGGAAAAGGCAAGGAGCTATTTTAGCACAAATTTCTTTTATTCAATACCGGTCATTAATGTGTGACATTCTTAATGAGCTAGGGTCTGATGAATGTGGCACTCTCCTCAAAGCTTATGATGTCTACAAAGGCATAAAGAACATGGTGAGTCTCATCAAACAGAGTATTGAATATGAGGAGTCACAATCCCTCAAATGTCCCAATACACTTGTCTCTCTATCCTATTCATTCACTACTTTTTTAACTCCTTCTTTGTCTTCTGATTTTGTATGTGGGTGATGCAAATCTAAAAGCTTTACAAGAGGTCAAGGCAGAAGTTTCCCGATCAAACATTTACTAGATATGTGAACGTGGAGGTTTGGATAAAGGAAGGTGGACGACTATGCCTCCTGGAGAAGGATGGTGCAACTGATGGGATGTTTATTCATTACTTATTTACTAGCAAACTTCTAGAGTATATTTCATCAAGAAGTATTATGATTGAGTGCTTTGATGTGATTTTTGGAACTCGCATTTTGCTTCATAATTTCACAATTTTGGTTGGAAGTATCATGATTCAATTAAATCTATTGTGTCTTCTAATGACTTTCTTTGTAGGGATGCGGTTTTTGAATGTTGCTATCATATGTTTCCTAGCTACTGCAATAAATTTCTTGATTTTGGTGAACACATTTGCAGTATTGATTTGATGATTATTGCGAATTCTATAGGTAGAGGCCTTCTTTGTAAGGTTCTTAATCATATTCCTCTCCACCCTCTTAATCCACATCTAGCATTTGTAGCCTTACTAGATGCAAGGCAGAGTGAATGCATGCGATTTCAAGTGCAAGAGTGCATGTCAAGAGAGTGTACGCTATGTGGGTGGAGCAATAGTGGATAATACACCACTTCTCCTTAGTGCTTTATGTATTAAAAAATAAGGTTAGAGTTAGAGATGGGTGGCGCCAGACGCTCGGTCTGTATGGCATGCACCCTTACAATCTCCCTCTTGAAGGCCATAATGGCTCAAGTGGCCTATGTTAGTACAAACATGTACAAATGTGAACCGTCATGAGGCTTCACCCTACGTCCATCATCCAATGAAATGTAACCTCTATGTGGCTAAGCTCTTCCTCAGAGCATCTGCAAGGTTTTCATATGTGTGAACTTTGGCCAACTCAATGCGTTTGCTAGCCAAAATATATCGTATCACATGATACCTGACCTCGATGTGTTTTGACTTGGAATGAAACACGGGGTTCTTTGCTAACACAATAACACTCTGGCTATCACAATGTAACACTTGAGTCTTGTGTATACCGAGGTTTCCCACTAGATGAGATAACCATATAGCTTTTCTTCTAGCACTAGAAACTGCAACATACTCAACCTCAACGGTGAAAGACGAAGTGAAATTTTGGATACATGATCTCCAAGAGACTGTTGCTCTAGCAAACAAGAAAACATAGCCATATGTGGATCTCTTAGTGTCCACACAACCCACATACTCCAAATCAGTGCATCCAACTATGGATGCATCACTGTTTTCAAAGCATAAGCACTTGCTAGCTGGACCCTTGATGTATCTCAAGATATGTTTCACTACTTCCCAATGCTCTCTATCTAGATTTTCCATATATATGCTGACCACTCCCATTGCAAATGCAATATCTAGTCACATGTTAACCATGGAAAACATGAGACTGCCACTGACAAAGAATATGACACCTTTTCCATCTCTGCCTTTTCAACATCCGATGTGGGGCAATCATTCTTGTTGAGTTTCACATATGCAACCATTGGGATACTCAATGATTTCCCTCCTTGCATGTTGAAATGTTGCAAGACTTTGTGAATATACCCTTCCTATGATAGTTCAAGTATTCCATGCTTATGATCTCTCTCGATGCACATACCAAGAAAATGATATGCATCACCCAAATCTTTCATGGAAGACTGCTTGCTTAAGGCATCCTTGAGAAGTGAAATCCCATCTTTGGACTTCTTGACTATAAGCATATCATCCACGCACAAGATTAGAATGATAAGGGAACCATCATTCAACCTCCTTGTGTATAAGCATTGATTCTCTTATCTCCTTACATAACCTTGGGATTGAATGCACTTGTCAAACTTGATGTACCATTGCCTTGAACCTTACTTCAGCGCGTACAAAAATTTATTGAGACTACACACCAGTTCTGCCCTTGTTGGCTTCTCAGGCTTTATCTCAAAACCTTTTGGCTGCTTCATGTAGATATCTTCTTCAAGATCCCCATGAAGAAATGTTGTCTTCACATCCGTTTGGACCAATTCCATGTCCTCAATGGCTATTAAGCCAAGCACAAGACGTAGTGTAGTCATCTTGACTACCGAAGAAAAAATCTTGTCAAAATTTATGCCTTTTTTTTTCTTGAAGCCTTTAGAAACTTAGGCTCAAGATCTTCTTCCGTATACTTCTTCTTGTACACCCATTTGCAAGGCAATGCTTGTTTACCTGCTCGTAACTCCGTCAGTTCCCAAGTTTCATTGGCTAAAATTGCGTTATACTGAGATTGCATAGCTTGTTCCTATTCCACTCTATCTTCCATATGAATAGATTCTTTATAACAAGTGGGCTCATCACAATCATTGAATAACACATAGTCCAATCTTGGATCAAAACGGTCAGGTGCACGAGATACACGCTGTTGGGAAACAAGCAAACTGGAACACCTCTATAGAGATGTCACCCAAGAGCGTGGAAAGAGAACTGCAACAACACCAAAATATTTGGAAAATACCTTTGAAACACCAAAAATCCAACAAGAGTAGTCCCCTTGGGAATTTACTGGCCGTCGCCCACCAAAGAGACTATGTCACATAGGAGAAAAACCCTGCCAAAGCATGGATTTACAGCACACACCGACCAATGCATATGAAGACAAGGGCCTCCCCTTTCACCATTTAACATCAAAAACCCACAAATTCAACATCAATTCCACAATTCATACATACATGCCCTCCAAATCTGTTTGCACACAATTTGCCACTAGGCTGCCATAACCATAACCCTGCAAAGAACTAGTCATAACCTGAAGAGCAGAACTCTAATAGGGGCACTTTAAAGCTTGGGAGAAATCTTGAAAAATGACTGGCAAGAAAGTTGAATGACCAAATTTGAACCTACACGCTGCTACATGCAAAATTGATACGAGCTGTCCCGGTATGACTACGAGTAGAGTAGGCAAGGCAGGGGCAAAAACTGCAACAGAAACCATCAAGGAGGCACAACGAGATTCGGCTGAACTTTTTTAAGTTTTTACATGAGTTTTAGTTATATACAAGTCTCACTTCAAAAAACTCACTCACGAGCACTTACAGTAGCCCGACAGCTGTCTCACTAGACTAGTGAGTTGCAGTGCATGTACATGTGCTTGCTAAAGAAAGCTAAAAAAACCCACAAAAAGAAAGCCCACACACCCTTTTGTTATCAAGTGTCATGTCTGTATATACAAATTTACAAAAAATAGGGTGTCAGAAATGCGCCCAACATAGTTTGCCACACCTAGCTTGCTAGATCATTCATGATCAGCAGCACAAAAGAGATCTTGTAAACCACATGAGGGAGTTTTCACTTCATCTTCATCATTAGCCACATGATCAAAAAATTCTTTAAAAGAAGGCTCATCCTCAATCACAGTCATCAACCTTGCAATATACTTCTTCAACCTGTAGCCATTCACACGTGCTTTATGTGGGGTACCATCCAATCAGCAAGTTGATATGTTCCATTAGGAAACCTGTTTAAGACCAAGAAAGGACCTTGCCACTTGATTTGAAATTTCTTTTGAAAAGTGCTATCAAGCTTACTATTGTAACGAAGCACCATGTCACCCTTCTTGATGTCCTTGTCCTTCACCTCCTGATTTGCGTTTGCTTGATTCTTCTTCAAGACCTGCTCATAATGCTCAAAAGCCAACAACCTATCCAACTGTACACATTGCAAATATAGAAGCCTTTCCTTGAATGTATCATTGGGCCCTTATTCAAACTTTAGCATCATCTTCAAATCTGGTATCTCCACCTCAATGGGAAGTAAATCCTCTGCCAAAAACTAGATGGAAGGGAGAGAAACCAGTACCTGATTTGATGGAAGTCCTGTAAGCCCATAGAGCACAAGGTAGCTCTTAATCCCAAGTCTTCACATTGTTTCTTGTCATCTTTGTAAGCATACTTATGAGCTCTCCATTAAATCTTTCATTCATGCCATTGCATTGGGGATAATATGGAATAGTAAACGTGCGATGCACGTGAAGCTTCTCACATAGATAATCCACCAACTCTCCCTTGAAACCTGGACCCTTGTCAGAAAGTAACTCCAATGGCATGCCAAATTTGCAGCAAATATCTTCATATATAAATAAGGAAACATCTTTACTCGTGATGTGCTTGACAGCTTTGGCTTCGGCTCACCTGGAAAGATAGTCAACAACAGTAAGTATGTAACATTTCCCTCTAGCTGTCATAGGTAGAGGACCTATTGCATCAATACCCCACTTCTCAAACACATCATAAGCCACAATGGTGCCTCTAATTTCTGATTTGAGAACCCTATTTTCCATGATTTGATACTCTTTACAAGACTTGCACCAATGATGAACATCACGTTGAATGCTTGGCCACACATAACCCTCCTGCAAGACTTTATGCAAAGTGGTCTTTGAAGCAAAGTGACCACCACAAGAACCCTCATGATTCTCCTTTAAAATTTTGTAAATTTCCTCTTTCCAAGGAACTTTTCTTATCACAAGATCAGCCCCCTTCATATACAAGGCATCACCAAGTAGCACATACCTTTTGGCACGGCGTAGGAAGGCATATTTTTTTGACTTCTCCAACTCTGATGGAAGCATACTTGTTTGTAGAAACTCTTCCTCCTTGTCTAAAGCTTCCCTTCCCAAATAAAGAGGAGAATCAACCCTTATCACACACAATTGCCCAATTGAAGCTTGCACTGCACCATGTGCTTCTTCATTTTGAGACTTGTCCACATGCCTTAAACTCCAAGCTTCAAAATGCTTAAGCAAATTCTTCACTTGAAAACACATATTTTTCAGCCTTGGATTCTTAATTTGCCACACCCCAATACTTGCTTAACCACCAAAAGAGCATTACCTCTTACCCTCACACGACGGATGCCAAGCTCAAGGCAAAGGTTGAGACCTTTCTCCAAAGTAGCATACTCAGCTTCATTGTTGCTTTGTGCTATAAGCTTCAAACTCCTTTTAGTTACCAAAGAACCTTGAGGATCATAAATTACCACACCTCCTGAAGCTTCACCATTCGCTTTCCTGTAAGAGCCATCAAAAAACAATAGATAGGCATTGTCTATGTCAGGAGCTTCCATGTGTTGCTTCTTCACCAAGTCCTCCTTAAGAAGAAGAGGGTTTTCCTTATAAGTAAGCAAACTAGCCAATGTAGCCCTTGTACTCTCCTCAACAAGAAAAGAGAATTGGAATTCCATAATGAGCTCCACCTCAATATAGCCTCTTTCCACCTCTAGCTTCACCCTGCTAGCACAATAGATAGGCTTCATGTAGTGGGAATTGTTACCTCGTTGAAGAAGCATAGCTTCAATAGTATCCTCACCTACTGATGGATTCACATAAAAATCCTTATCCCAATTAGGAGCTTTCATAGTAGGAAGAGAAACAGGAACCTCTTTGATACCTTGAAAAACCTCTTCACATTCATTTGTCCATTGTAGAGGATCCAACCTTGCTACTTTTTGTAGAGGATAAAGAAGTTGAGAGGACAAAGAAATGAACCTTGCCATATACTTCACCTTTTGAATGAAAGTAGAAAGTTGCTTTGTATCTTTAGGTGATGGGAGGAGCAAAGGTAACATCAGCCTTTCTACTCACCAAATCAGCCCGTAAACTATAATTTGGTTGCCCTTCTCCCAAAGGAAAGTCGGATGCATTGTAATGTTGCATGGGTTTTCTCTTCTTCTTCTCTTTACCTATACCTGTTTCAACCTGTTTCCCTCTTTACCTATACCTGTTTCAACCTGTTTCCCTCTTCTATGGCTGGGACTTGCATCACTCATGTCATGATCTCTTGTAACCCTCTTACCTACATGCATGACCATAGATCCCAAATCATCCTCTTTCTTCTCCAAATGGATTATGCTTACCACTTTTGTTTTGCCCTTCTGTTCTGCTGTCAAACCACTTGATCCTGCTTCCCCTTTAATCTCAATACCATAATCTTGATCTCTAGAAGGAATTTGTGGAGGAAGAGGAAACATGTTACCACCCATTCTCTTTGGCTTGTCACATTGAGGGCTTTTATGACCCCATTCACCACAATTGTAACATTGAAACATATCCCCTCTTCCAGCCATGCCTCTTCCTCTACCACCTGTAAAACCCTCATTGCTTCCATAACCACGTCCATATCCATATCTTTGACCTCTTCCACCTCCCATCATATGCACACTAAGATTCTTCATAAGACCTATAACTTCTTGCATCTCCTTGCAAAAAGCATTCACATCATGAGAAGCTTGTTGATCATAACCTGGATCCGTAACGAGGACGCTTGGTTGCTCTACCACTTTCAATTCAACCTTTGACTTGACATTGATTCCAAGTTGATGAAGACACTCTGCTTTCCACTCTTTATTCTTTGCAATTTCGACTGCCTCCTCAAAGGTCCTTGGCTGCTTAAGCTCTACCTTCAAGTGTAGTTTACTCCTCAAACTTGCAAGAAACCTATCCTTCTTCAACATGGGTGGAGGAATTTCAGCCCCTAAAGATGTACACCACTTTGTCCATAATGCATTGAAGTCCTTCACAAAGTCTTCTATGGTCTGGCCTTCACCCTGTGTCAAGCCTTGAATAGACTGCCATACCTTTTGTGGGTCTTCCACCTGTTGAGAGTGTGTAAGAAAAGCATGCCTTACCATTTCATAAGTCATAACTTGAGGAGGTTGGGATGATTGTAGCTCCTTTTTGTAGCCTTCCAACCATTCCATAGCATCTCCCTTCAAGTAGAAATAGAAGATTCGCAGCACCAACGTTGGATCTTGCTTGTCAGCAAGAAGGCAAGCAAACTCCATTCTCTCAATGAAACCTTTGGAACTTTCATTTGATTTTCCACTAAACTCCGGAAAATTAAATGCCATGTCTTACAAAACCTGTAAATTGAAGGTAACTTGAAGCAATTCCTCGGTGGTGGGCACCAAAACACTGTTGGAAAACAAGCAAACTGGAGCACCTCTATAGCGATGTCACCCAAGAGCGTTGAAAGATCACTACAACAACACCAAAATCTTTGGAAAATCCCTTTGAAAAACCACAAGTCCAACAAGAGTAGTCCCCTTGGGAATTTACTGGCCGTGGCCCACCCAAGAGACTATGTCACATAGGAACAAAACCCTGCCAAAGCAAGGATTTACAACACACGCCGACCAATGCATATGAAGACAAGGGCCTCCCCTTTCACCATTTAACATCACAAACCCACAAATTCAACATAAATTCCACAATTCATACATACATGCCCTCCAAATCTATTTGCACACAATTTGCCACTAGGCTGCCATAGCCATAACCCTGCAAAGAACTAGTCATAACCTGAAGAGCGCAAATCCAATTGGGGCACTTTAAAGCTTGAGAGAAAGCTTGAAAAATGATTGGCGAGAAAGCTGATGATGAAAAAATTTGAATCTACACGCCGCTACATGCAAAATTGATACGAACAGAGAGCTGTCCCGGTACGACTACGAGTAGAGTAGGCAAGGAGGGGGCAAAAACTGCAACATAAACCATCAAGGAGGCACAACGAACTCAAACCTGCAAAATTATGATCTTTGGCTGAAAATTTTAAAGTTTTTATATGAGTTTTAGTTATATACAAGTCTCACTTCAAAAAACTCACTCACGGGCACTTACAATAGCCCGACAGCTGTCACTAGACTAGCGACTTGTAGTGCATGTACATGTGCTTGCTAAAGCAAGCAAAAAACCCACAACAAGAAATCCCACACACCCTTTTGACATCGGGCGTCATGTTCGTATGTACAAATTCACAAAAAACAGGGTGTCAAAAATGCGCCCAACAACGCATAGATCTCCTCACTACGTGACTGCTAGATTTCTCTCTCTCTCTCTCTCTCTCTCTCTCTCTCTCTCTCTCTTTGTGAAGCACTACTAGTGGTAGGAACTTCACTAGTAGACTAAGTTGTTTTTCCCAAATTTGTGGTGGCTACATCCTCAAATTTGACTTTTGGATATTTTGACTCTTTAACAGGATACCAGAGAATTTGTGGATGAAGGTTGGGCTCAAAAATAGTGAATGGAGTCCTTTGCAAAGTGCAATCTAGCTCCATTACCTGTAAATACATGACCCATACCCAAAACTTCATCATTTCATTTTTTCTAGATGGTGGCATCATTTGGGGATGAGCTAGTCCCTCTAGATCAAAACATGGATGATTTTAATGAGAACCCCATTTAGGACATCGATGTATGGATGAACAGTGAACACTTGGCAACGTTGAAGATAAGAACCAAGTACACATTGCTGCAAGTGAGGCATGACTTACACAATGAGGAGAAATATTTATCTGCAGATTTTGCTTTTTAGATAGCTGAAAAGAAGGTTTGTTGATAATTATTTCTTTGTTTCAACCATTCCTTGCTTTTGTGAGACATAATCTTACTCTCCATATTTTTTTTAATGGCTTGTAGGTCCTGTGGAGGATTCACTTGGCATAGACATTTCTATGCCAAGAAGTGCCAAAAGGGATAATGCATATTCTTCCAAGCTAAAAAGCGTGCTCCCTACTAACTTACTAGTATTGTTGGAAAATTGTATCAATTGTAGCAATTGTACAAAATAATTCCATATCAATGACAAACAATGGTTTGGTGTAAATGTCTCATCTTGTTGGTTTCCTTTTCCAAGTTTTGGGTGCAAATGTCTCAACTTATTGGTTTCCATTTTCATTTGATGCCACTATCATGCCCTCAATATTGTATATTGTTGTATGTTCAAAACAATAAATTGCAGTCTTGTCTTCCAATTGCTTCACAACAATATAAATAGCTCATCCTAGTTTAGGGTTGTCACCTTTAGAATGAGAAATAGGCCAAGGGGTAAGGATTTTGGATCCTCTTCTTCACTTCCTGTGAGCAAGAAGGAGAAGAAAAAAGAGAGAAAAGCCCATGAACAAGGGAAGGTAGAGGTAGAGGTAGACTCTGAGCTAGTTTTCATTATCTCCACTTGAAAAAACTCCCCACATGGTTGGCAAATTATTTAGGCCCTTCAAGTGTAGGGTTGGAAGATGACATGGGTTATGCTTTGGGCCTTGACATGCTACTGCCAACACAATTGGACTTGGAAAAACATGTAGACATAGATGCAAGGGTTGCCACAATTACAACAAAAAATGAAAGACTATATTGGGAGCTACACGAGAGATGGAGCCAATAAGGTTTTCTCTTTACAAAAAAAATATGTATGTTCTCAAGGAAAGAATATGTAATATTCACAAAATGTTCTCAAGGAGAGAATGTGTACTGTTCACAAAATTCCCTCAAGGAGAGAATGTGTATTGTTTACAAAATGCTCTCAAGGAGAGAATGTGTACTGTTTACAAATGTTTTCTATTTACAAAATGTTGGTTCACAAAAGTTTTTTGGGAGTTTTAGGAGTCCTAGGACTCTTTCTTGTGCTAGCCTCCTTTCTTCTTCTTGGATTCTTTCTTGTTTTTTTTTGGTCCTCGGGCTCTAGGTCTTTTGTTGTCTTCTTCTATTTATCTTCCTCCTTGAGCTCTGGCTCTTTTAGTGTTTTCTTCTACTTATCTTCCTCCTTCTTGGGCTTTGTTTATTTTGAAGTCTTTCTTTGCTTCTTCTTTGTCTCCTTCTTTCGCTCCTCTTTGGCACGTGTTTCTATTTTTTGGGGGCAGCAGGCTCCTTTGCCTTCTTCTCTTTCTTTGGAACCTCCTCTACCTTGGGATTCTTTTATGTGGGTTTGCCTTGCCATCTATGGTTCCTAACCTCTTCCTTTGGCTTCTTTGGCCCTTTGGAGGCTTTGGTGCTGCTATGGGTGGTGAAACTTAGACACTGACCATATACCTAATACTAGGTTTGCAAAAAACAAAAAACATACCTCTCATGATATGAACAAAGAAGGAGCTCATAAGTCTCAAAATCAACATTTGCTAGCCAATTCCTTCTGGCAAAATTAGGTCTCAAAAAGTAAGAGATGGTTGGATCAACCACCTTATGTTGAACATCTAACTTATAATCATGCATCAATAATCTACAAGAAAATTCAAAGAATAGTTGTTAACTGTCAAAAATCTACAAGCACACAAAGAATTTCAAAGAATAGTTATTAACTATCAAAAATCTACAAAAACACACAAAGACTAGTTTGATGGGAAGACAAACCACAAGGATGCCAGGACGATAGAGTCATTGATCTCTTTTTGCCAGTCTTTAAGAATGTCAACATCTAGGGAAATAGAATCTTTCCTTTGAATAAGGTCATACTCTAAGAAGGCAGCCACTCTAAAGCCATCGTGATTGACACTTCTCACCAATGAAGGGATTTGATGTTACCATATACATGTGTTAGTGATGTGTGTGAACACACTAGGACCGTCGGGGCATTTTTTCCCTCTTTAAGAGGTTTCCCCCCCGTGCATTGTATATACACCCACCACTCTAGGGCTATCTATCTTTACATTGCACACTACGAAACACACTCTCTATTGTGTGCATTGAGCTTCCTTCATCTTCTCCAAGCTATGTGCATTTCTCTGCAACCCTAATTCCAACAATTGGTATTAGAGCAGGATGCATCCTCCCGGGCTTAGTCACCAGCAGCTCCAACACATGCCTGCTCACTTTCTCCGATTTTTGTGAGCTTTTGCGAGCATTTGCAGGTCGACAAAATGTTTGGGCAAGCTCAGAAAGCTCAGTTTGCTTAGATTTTTGATTTGGGCTCATTTTGACCTTTGTTCCCACTACAGCCAGGTCTGCACAGGCAATTTTGTCATTTTGTGCAAAATTTTTGTCAGCACCAATTACTACATAATAGGTCCCATACAGCCTGCTACGAGTTGTGCTATATAGCACGTGCTGGTCTCACTCAGTTTCTCCTCATTTCGTGTAGTTTTCACATCAATTGCATGCATTTTCCATGGCTGACAACAACACAAATGTGTTTAAGATGTTTGCTGCTAAGGACAGATTGGATGGGGACGATCGTTATCAAGTAACTGTATGCAAGTGATGTTGCGCATCCTAGTTGTTATCCATATCACCTAAATGCAACAAAAAAGGAATTGATTACTGTTATTATCTTTTTTACAGATCCACCCACAAATGTGATGGGATGTCTTCCAGTCATTACATGACCATGACTTTCGAAGGTCAAAGCAAAAGACATTCACAAAATAATTTTTTAACCATATGAGGACCCATCAGAAAGTATCTAATTCAAAATTTCGACACTGCAACCAGCACTGATTCTTATCAGAAATCATCTTGCAAACCTCTTTTGAACTGTCTACAGTTTACCTACTCAAGTGGTGATTTTTTAGCCCAACCAATAAATCACAAGTCAAAACAAAATTTTATATTGCTAGTGAAGTAAAGACTAGAATAACCAATATATATGTTAGGATTTGAGGCCATGAGTAGTCCACCTAGAGCAAACAATGGTAGATCCATATGTAAGAATAGTGAAGCTTCAGCCAGGAAAAACCCATGTAGGCATCATTGCCGTGCAAATTGAGTAGATATAAGGTCACATAATATATCATCAAGCAATACCAATCCCATACTATACTCAGATAGGTACTTGGATGTTGAAAAACTTCATAGTCACCACTTGTAACGGCATAGATCAAATGAGCAGTTAAGCACACACAACCTGCTACAAGTTAGTTCAAGCAATCTCAACAGAACATTCAAGTGCACAAAAATCATACATGGGTGAGTGTTCCCGTCACTCTCAATCACTCCAGATCCTTTTTGAGAAACGAACCCTCAATACTCTCTGATGGGCCAGTAGTCAACTTTTAAACTATAGGTAAGCCTCATCTATATGGAGATTAACAAAGCCCAAAAACACCATATCCAAAATCTTTTTGAACCAACAGTAAGCAATTTTCATTCCCAACCATAACAAAAACGCATTAATTACCAACCCTCATCCTTTAGATAGATAGTTGTTTCAAATTTCAATTCATATCACAATTCACATTTCAACCCTCTTGTGAACCGTCTGCAAAGTATTTCATGCGATAATTAGAAACATATGATTTTGCAGCATCCCAACTAGTTCCCGACTAGTAGACCTGCCAAAATGCAAGGAGCCTATTTCCTTCAAAGCTAAATTTCATATTGCTAACAATGTAACGACTTCATTCACCAATAGATATGTTAGACTTGAAATCCTTGATGAGTTGCCTACAACATACAATGGTAGATCCATATGTAAGTATAGTGAATCTTTAGCCTAGGAAAAACCCAAGAAAGAATCATCCCCGTGCAAATTGCTCGCAAATTGAGTAGACATAAAGCCACATATTATATCCCTAAGCCATTCCAATCCCATACTATAATCAAATAGGTACTCAGTTGTTGAAAATTCTCCCAGTCACCATCTGTATCGATATAGATCAAATGAGCAGATAAGCACACACAACCTGTTAGGGGTTAGTACAAGTAATCTCAAGAGCACATGAAAGTGCACAGAAGTCATACATGGGTGAGTGTACCCTTCACTTGCAATCACCGTATATCTTGTGTGAGAAATGAAGCCTCAATACCATCACTCCTCATGGGCCGGTAGTCAACCCTTAATTTTTTAGGTAAGCCTCATATTTTTGGAGGTTAAGGAAGCCCAAAATCACCATTTTCAACATCCTTTTGAACCAACAGTAAGCAAATTTCCATTCCCAGCATAGCAAAAACACATCAGTTATCAAGCCCTCATATTCTAGACAGATAGGTGTTAATCAACATCGCAACACTTGGTGTACATGTTTCCACACTTATATACATGTTGAGAAGCCGTAGAAGCATGTTTTACCACAGCCAACTTGTCCTTTCCTTTTACAATAGCCCCCACTCAAAGCAAAAACCAATACGCATAACACACACAAAGTGAAAAGTACAACAATAACAAGCTAAGTGAGTCTCTTCAAGAGTACTCATTTGTTTAAATGGATTTTAGACACCATCTATATTCAATATCGCAATCTACTGCTCGTGGTCCCATCTCATAGCAAAATCCAGTGACTCCCCTAATTAGTTATAACAGAGAATAGGGAACTACACTTCCCTTAAAATTTGCAGTGTGAGAAGTCACAACACATGTAGCTGGGATGCATTAACTGACCACCATATTTACAGATCACCTAACAACCCCAATAGATGATTTCATGCACTATATAATATGCATGTCGTGGGCATCTCCAATGTAAACACACACGGGTCCAATGTAATTTAACTGACTAAAACTGTCCAGTCCGATCAAATTTTGAGCTTGCCTTGAACAAAACCAAAAAATTAACACAAGTTTGAGTTTGAATATTGGCAAAAAGATTCACTTTTTGTCCTAAAAACTAAGAGCATTTCAAGTTTTCCCTTATTTTCTATGGAATTTTTCATTTTTTTAGCCATCGACATCTCTATACCAGCCTTAAGCAGGCCCATTGTTAGATTTGAGTTAAGAGAAATGTTGGGGTATAAAGCCCAATGGGGTCGCCCAGGTAAGTGGGCGGGCCGCCAGGTATGTACACATATTCTTTTGTAAAAACCTAATAAGAACTAACTATGCTCTACACATTACGTCAGTAGAGCGAGTTCACCATATCGTCGTGCTCTTCTTCTCGCACTCTCTCTCGCGTCGCACTTCCGCTCGTACTCCTTCAACTGGTATCAGCGCTCAGATCGAGGCTCGGGGCAGCACTGCAGGAGGCTAGAGTCACCAACTCAGATTGGAGTGAAATTCGACAGGAAAAGACACGGCCCCAAATCCTGTGGGAAATCCCGAAGGCCTTGGTGTTGTCAGAATTTCATTCTGAGGTCATCTCGGCCACCGTTCGCCTTCGACAAAGGTCTGCGCATGCCATTTTTGACTACGTGGTCTCAGCGGGTGCAGATCCGACTATGCACATTTGGGGTTTTCGGCCTACGACTGCAGGTGCTGAGGATATCGACACTCCCAGGGTGTTGATTTGTGGCTGTCTACACATCGAAGGACGGCTCACAATTCTTGGAGGCGTGTCACATACGACACGGGCGCATCTACACACAGACTGTAGGCGACATCCATTAGTTCATCAGGTAGCTTGTGTTTGCTTCTTGATATTCCAGATTTCATCCTGACATTGCAGGTACTTCCACATGGGATGTATTGTCAGAGATGATGTATGTTTGTTGAGGGTTTGCTGGCTGTGAGTCACGCAACAAACAACCGCCGCAGCGGTTACAGCATATAGTGGGAAATTTGTGGATGTATGACTTTGTGGGAAGTCTATGTACTGTCAGATTTACTACAGCCTTTGTTGAGGGTCGAGTGAGGTTTTATTGAGCTGGGGGATTCTCGAATGTTGAGATCCTTTCGGTGATACAGGTCTTGGAGCGATCCCTCGAGCACCCTTAGATAGGCAGCTAGGATGCATTGACTGTGAGTTAGACAGTTGGGATTGCATCTTTGCTTTACTGCCGTTGAGGCATTGTCGCAGTCTATGCTTACAGGACAGTGACAGGACAGTCAGAGACAGTACAGGTGCAGGACAGGTTTACCCACAACTTACAATGTTAGAGAGACAGTGTTTTTTGAGCTGTTTTTTAGTACACCAGAGCCATTTTACAAAGGAGACTCTGCCGAAATTTATGCAGAATCTGAAGCTTTCTTGGTTCATTTGACAGGTGGATATTGGTTCAGAGGTCAGTTTACAGGGGAAACTCTGCCGAATTTTTCCCAAGAAAGTAAACCATTGTGAAGCGTAGCTATGGCTGGATCACAGGACACTGCTCTTTACAATATCAAGAAGCTGGATGGAACCAATTTCCCATTGTGGAAGCAGCAGATTTGGCACATGTTGGTACAAAAGAAGCAGATAAAACCTATAAAGCTCAAGGGGATAAAACCAGAAGATATGGACGAAGATGAATGGAGCGAAATGGATGAATTGGCACTTTCTACCATTATGCTGACTTTGGCAGAAAGCGTTTACTTCAATGTAGCAGACGAGATGTTGGCTTATCAAGCATGGTTAAAGCTGAGTGATCTTTATGAGAAGCAGAGTGCAGCTTCATAGGTATACTGGCTTAAGAAGCTTGTTGACTTGAAGATGAAAGAAGGGACACCTATGTCCAATCATCTGAATGAATTCAACACAATCTACAGTCAGTTGTAAGCTCACGGTGTCAAGTTTGATGAACCTGTTAGAGCTATGTTCCTGTTGATCACATTGCCGGAAAGTTGGGACACTTTTCGCACAGCTTTGAGTAATTCTGCACCTCCAGATGGTTTGAACATAGCAGGTGTAGAAGGAAGTCTGCTTACTGAAGAAACCAATAGAAAGACAATGGACAAAGGCAAAGGAACAACCTTAGTTGTCAGGGGAAGGACCAAAGAAAAGTACAAAGGTGGAAAGAGGAATCAATCTCGTAGCAAGTCCCGCAGTGCTAAAGGCAAGAGTGACATAGAATGCTACCATTGTGGCAAGAAGGGTCACATGAAAAGAGACTGCAGACATGTGAAACCTGAAAAAGGCAAAGAGAAAGCTGAAGACCATGGTGAGAAGAACAAGTCCTCAGTGAAGATTCAAGAAATAAATGTGACAAACACTGTTGCAGAGGATGACAGTCTAGCGTCAGGAGACATCTACTTCTTGAAGACTACAATGGACTCAGTTCTTCTTACAGCATCTGATGGAAATGCACTGAGTGACTGGATTATAGACTCAGGGGCATCACTTCATGTGTCTCCAAACAAGGAGTGGTTTACCTCTTATGTGACCACTAAAGATCATGTTCGGCTAGGCAATGGGCAGACATGTGAGATCTTAGGTGTTGGAGATGTTCAATTGAAGTTTCAGAATGGCTCTTCTTTCACGCTGAAGAATGTGAGACATGTTCCCGCAATTACAAAGAGCTTGATCAGCACATGTTTACTTGATGATGCTGGCTACGTCACCACTTTTGGACAGAACATGTGGAAGATATCCAAGGGTTCTATGACAGTAGCACATGGAGTAAAGTCTGGAGGACTTTACATGATTTATGTATCAAATGTCTCTAAAAATGTAATCAATGTAACCGAGCAGCCGAACGTTTCTTTGTGGCATAGCCGGTTAGGACATATGCCCAAGAAGGGAATGGAAATCTTGTCTCGTTCTGGTTATTTGCCTGGCTTTTCATTTAATGATTTTGAATTATGTGAACATTGTCTGTATGGTAAGCAAACACAACAGCCACATAAGCATAGAAGCAGTAGAAGAGATACACAGTTGGCACTTGTTCATAGTGATTTGTGTGGACCTATGCCTGACCTATCTCTAGGGGGAGCTTCTTACTTTATGACATTTATAGATGATTACTCGAGGAAAGTATGGGTTTACTTTCTCAAGCACAAGGATGAAGCGTTTACTGTTTTCAAAACGTTTGTGACACTTGTGGAGAATCAGAGTGGCAAGAAGCTTAAATGCTTACGCACTGACAATGGTGGAGAGTATATTTCAAAGGCCTTTCAGGACTTTTGTGAGTCAAAAGGTATAAAACGTGAACTTACTGCTCCTTACAATCCTCCTCAAAATGGTGTTGCTGAGAGGATGAATAGGACCATACAAGAGAAGGTCAGAAGTATGTTGTCTAATGCACAGCTACCAAATGGGTTTTGGGTTGAAGCTATATCAACAACTGTTCATCTTGTAAATAGATCTCCTAGCAAGGTTTTGCAGAAGGATTCAGTGCCAGAGATGGTATGGTCAAGAAAAATGCCCTCATACAAGCATCTCAGAGTCTTTGGCTGTGACGCATATACTCACGTTCCAAAGGAATTTAGGAACAAACTTGAGCCAAAGAGTAGAAAGTGCATCTTTCTAGGCTATGGTAATTCTGGTGAGATGGGGTACAGACTTTGGGATCCCGAATCCAGAAAGGTTGTCCGCAGCAATGATGTTCACTTTAATGAATCCAAATATCATTCTAAACCAGAGAGGGTTGAGGAGATTAGAAGAGTTGTCTTCCAAGAAGATGGACCTGCACGTGCAAGACAAAATGTCAGGGCTCAAGAGGAGCAACGACAGGATAGAGTGGAACCACAGGTTGTGGTTGAGCCTGAGCCACCTATTGTGCGTAGATCTAGACGTGTCACGCGACCTCCTGATAGGTTTGTTCCATCTATGAACTATGTCATGTTGACTGATTGCAATGAGCCTTCATGTTACAAGGAAGTAGTGCAAATGAAGGACTCCGGGAATTGGCAATTGGCCATGCAGTCAGAGATGACAGCTCTGCATAAAAACAAGACATGGAAGCTAGTTAAATTATCACAGGGCAAAAAGGCTCTACCTTGTAAATGGGTTTACAGGTATAAGATCACCGCTCATGATAGTCAGCCAAAGTACAAAGCAAGGCTTGTTGCCAAGGGCTTTAAGCAAGAATAAGGCATTGACTTTGATGAAGTCTTCTCTCCGGTGGTCAAGATGACTACATTGATATGCTTTCTTGCATCGGTTGCCATATTAGATTTGGTGTTGCACCAAATGGATGTCAAGACAGCGTTCTTGCATGGTGATTTAGATGTGGAAATTTGCATGCAGCAGCCAGAAGGGTTTGTTGAGAAAGGCAAGGAAGATTGGGTATGCCAGTTGTTAAAGAGTCTTTATGGCTTAAAACAATCACCGAGGGCATGGTACCATAAATTCCACAAGTTTATGCTTTCTCAAGGCTACAAACGTAGTGAGTTCGATCACTGTCTATATACAAAGAAGGCTAAGGATGGTAGTTGGCTGATCCTTATTTTGTATGTGGATGACATGTTGATTGCTGGCAAGCACTTGGAAGAAATTTCAGCTTTGAAGTCAAAGATGGCAAAATCATTTGACATGAAAGACATGGGTGAGGCAAGTCATATACTTGGTATGCGCATTGAGAGAGACAGATCAAAGAAGTTGATTTGGTTATCTCAAACAGAGTATATTGACAAGGTTTTGCAACGTTTCAATATGGAGAGGGGAAAGGCATTGAGTGTTCCATTGCCACCATATGTGAAACTTAGCAAACAAGATTGTCCTGTGTCTGAGGAAGAACAGACTGAAATGGATAAGATTCCATATGCGTCTGCAGTGGGTAGTTTGATGTATGCAATGATTGCTACTCGCCCAGACATTGCATTTGCAGTGGGAGTAGTAAGTCGATACATGTCAAACCCAGGCAAGAAACATTGGGAGGCAGTGAAAGGAATATTGAGATACCTGAAAGCTACAAAGAGTATGCGTATATGCTATGGGAGTCAGGAGCTAAGTGTAAAGGGTTTTACAGACTCAGATTATGCAGGTGACTTAGACAACCGAAGGTCTACGTCAGGGTATGTCTTTACATTGGCTGGTGGAGCAGTATCATGGCGTTCTAGATTACAAGATTGTGTTACTCAATCTACTACAGAGGCTGAATATGTTGCAGCATCAGAGGCATGCAAAGAATCAATTTGGCTTAATCGACTAGTAACAGATTTGGGAATCAAAGAAGAGATGCCTGTGTTATATTGTGATAGTCAAAGTGCTATACAATTGGCTCGCAATCCAGTTTATCACTCAAAGAAAAAGCATGTGGATGTGAAGTATCATTTCATCAGGGAAATGCTCGAGGATAAGCAACTTCAGCTTGTCAAAGTTCACACCACAGAAAATCCTGCTGATCTACTTACAAAAGGACTTCCCTCAGAGAGCTTTGCGCATTTTTGCAAGCAGTTAGGTGTAGGGTAGTACATCACTTCTCTACATCTCTTGTATATTAGCTTGTATAGTAGCTTCTCTCACACTTAAAGTACCACATTGGACTTTAAGTGGGAGGTTGTTGGGGTATAAAGCCCAATGTGGTCGCCCAGGTAAGTGGGCGGGCCGCCAGGTATGTACACATATTCTTTTGTAAAAACCTAATAAGAACTCACTATGCTCTACACATTACAGTAGAGCGAGTTCACCATATCGTCGTGCTCTTCTTCTCGCACTCTCTCTCGCATCGCACTTCCGCTCGTACTCCTTCAAGAAATGTTATATTAACGTCTTGAAAAGGCCAAAATGAAGTATGAGTCCAAAAAGTTACACCACATTGAATCTAATACAATGTCTGAGTGCCAAAAATAAAAAAGGTACTATAGATACCTAAATTGCTAGATGTGAATAAAGCAACTAGCTTGAACTGTGTAGGATATGAGTAGGGGGTTGAAAGTAGTGAATGCAGGCTAATACAACACAATGTGTGTGTGGGTGTGGGGAGAGAATGGGTAAGAGATGATACAAAGGAGGGAGATAGAGAGAGAGAGAGAGAGAGAGAGAGAGAGAGAGAGAGAGAAACCAAGCTGACTACTATCATATCAAATCATCCTCTAGGCCTACCTATCTCCAAACAATCTAAGGGCCTGCCTATTAGCCATCCCAGGTGGTATCTTACTTACCATAGGAACCATTTGAAAATCCCTCATGGGCCAGCATAGTGCTCATTGATCTGTATGCATGCATGCATAGATGTATCTCATAATTTAACATTGTGTGTGTGTGTGTGCACACACGCGGACACGCGTGCGTGCAAGCATGTACGTGTGTGTGTCACTCTACACGCTAGCTATATAATTCACCTTTTTGGGCATCCTCTTACAAGAAGCCCATGTTGGGAAAGTTTCATAGCCCACCAATTTTAGATTTATGGACTCGGAGGTTGCAAACTCAACTCACCAATCCTTTATTAGGAAGCTAATTGGACATTAATTGAGGCATTCAACTGAGTTGCATGGGTTGTCGAGTCCCCAAGAGATTGTGCAAAGCTTTGGGAGTGCATATGGATGTCTAGATTCCATTCAAAAGGGCTTACTATACTTTTGGGTCCACAAGGATGCCTTCAAACACCAACCTTTTTCCATGGGCCCAAGGCCTTTCTCACAAGGGCATAAGGGCTACCAACTAGAACTAGGTTCCATTCTCAAGAGCAATTTCACACAACCTTCTTGTAGAAATTAAATCAAGCATCAGAGCTAAATTGAAAAAGAGATCAATTCTTTAGTTTTCTTACCATATTTTTGCTATATTTTAGCAAAAGATCTTGTTGCATCTTCTATATGTTTTGCACAAGTTTTGCACTTACCATCCCTTGCACACTATGAAGCCTTCTTTTGAAATGTATGTAACTATCATCATCTATGAAGATGATTTGATCTTGATTGTGCTATTGTATGGATTCCAAACACTCACCTTGGAGGAGAATCTCCAAGTTCAAAGACCGCTCCAAAGCATAGTACGTGGTGAGGAAAGAAACAAAAAGGGAGATTCACCTTCAAGGAGAGGAGTACTAGTAGCATTAGTTTATTTTGCATTAGTGTATTTAGCCTTGTATTTCCCTGCAATAAAGCTCATGGGAAATTTAGAAGAGTAGCAATAGCATCAAGATCAATGAAGCATTAAATTCACAAAGAAGAAGATAAAATAGAAGGGAAGACAACCCTTGACGGTGACAAAGTTGAAGTTTTCTCTATCTCTTCGAGTGGAGTCATATTGGGATAAGCTTACTCCCATACTTGCCAACATTTTTCGAGGGGAGGAATTTATTATTCCTTTTGCAAGCTCTTGGAGTAGAGACTTGTAGTAGCTCCTACATTGGAGTGGTTTTCTTCTAAGCTCTTGGATTGGAGTGATGCTCCTAGATTGGATTGGTATGTTTGATATTGTCTCCTAGATTGGAGATGTATGCTCCTGGATTGGAGTGTGTCATAGTATTTAGTTGGCATAGTCTAACCCCCAAGGAGAGGGTTTTTGGCATTTGTGGGCTTTAGCCTATGTCTTGGTATGTATCATCCCTAGTCTATTAGATTCCTAGGTGGTAGAAATTATGTTCTAGCATGTGGAAAATGTACTTTGGATGTATAGGTACCCATGTGGGGCATTGTGGACTCACATAGACTTAGTAAGAGGGTCCACACAAGGGCTTAAAAGAGTATTCACAAGGTCTCCAGTGTTTTGGGCTACTTTGGAGCTTCCCGTGATGCCATGTATGATACAACATGACATGCCTTGGTGAGATCTACATAATAAGACTCTTTTTACTCACTTTCCATCAATCTAATAATTATTTTGTGTCTACCCTCTATTCTAATTCCATTGTGTGATTAAGATTGATATTAGCATGTCCATACAATGAATGATTCTCTCTTTCTCCCCCTAATCCCTACAAGGATAGCCTTCCATGAATGCCTTATTTGGCTTTATATCAAGATCAAATTTTTGCCATCTTATTTCATGTACTCTTTTAAAGAGGCTTGTTATACAGGATTTGTTGAGTTATAGACACATATTCGGGCCTACCATCATGCATCTATGGGCTAGGTTTGTAGCCTACTCAGTCAAGATAAAGTATTCTCTATTTGAGATGCTTCTCACCAAAGACGTAAGCAACCTGGAAGAAGGGAATTTGACAGCTTAACCATGTCTGACACATTAGAAGACCACTATAGATTTAGGCATGTCCAAGAAAACATGGCCTAGGAGGGGGAATTGGTAGCTACCAAGATAATAAATGCTACCTAAAGCCTATCATGTGGTAGGTTTTTTATAAACTTTTCATCCTATCATTTTTATGGTTGTATATCTCATTCATTATTGATTAGATCAAGGTTATTGGCTTCTATATTGAAGTCTGGTTGTTATGGCACTTAGATTGCTAGTTTTATGAGCCATATTGGGCAAGGGACTAGATTTTGACCAAATAGAAAAGTATAAAAGGCCAAATTTTATAAATTGAACAAGATCTTTTGAAGATAATAACTTAAGCATTCGACACCTATGTACCTCTATACATCTACATTTTATCTAGTCATTTGTCCCGTGTACAAAGTCTATTTACAAATCCAAGTTTTGTGCTTCTATAGGGAAAGCACTACATGATAATGAGATTCTCTTCATTATTTATGTCTTTTGGGCATGGCCATGTGTAATCTACTTTTGTTCGTAGCTTGTGATTTAAGTATCCATCTTTAATTCCATAAGTAGTTATGAATTAAGCTCAACATTACTAAGCTATAGAGTGTGTCTATTTTCAAAACTGGCATGTTAAAATTAGGTCTACCATAATTATTTTTTTGAAATTTGGCATTGTATTGATGGATTTGACACCTGCATAGGTTCTAGATGGTCTTTTATATCTCTTGAGTGAGTTTGATTGCAATTAGATCAATGTAGCTCATATAATCCCTATATTTGAATTGCATATTTTAGATTACTTTTCAGAAATTTGGGTATCTATTTAGATTGGCATATGATTGTAGCATGTTTTCAATGTGTTTTCTGAGGGTTTGACACACCCTTGTAGCTTCCATCCACTAGTTGGGTCAACTATGTCCCTTGGATTGATTTTTTTGAGGCTTTTGCTAGGACTACAATAAGATTAGTGGAGTTGGGGAACCCCATGCCAAAGAAAGAAAACAAAATATCAAACCAAGATCAACAAGCAAACAGTCTTGACCTTGTAGGCTACTAATTAGATTCGATGTTTCTGTGAGCATTATGAACGATTTGGTGCTCATGGGAGTGATCTTGCATGAGCCTATGAAAGTAAGTTTTTAGCTTTTATCAACTCACACTCGTGAGATTTTTTTTATTTTATTTTTTGCAAAACTCACAATTGTGAGTGGATAGTATTAAGAACAACAGAAATATACACCAATCCTCAAGCTCAGACCGGACCTTGAGGGTCAAAGGATTACAAGTTATCTGGTTGGTAGAGAAACCACTACTACTCCTCGGCTTTACTTATTACAAGATGTTATACATTGTTCTAGACCAGCCCTTTGAAGCTTGTTTGCCTCCGATCATGTGGATATTCATCACTCTGCTCTCTTGTATGATTTCCCAAAAGATTGCCACAACCAGATCCCCCTCAAACACGCGGCGGTTCCTTGCTTGCCAATTATGGTGCAAGCATTGCGATTATCTTCAGTATCACTACTTTTGAAGGACTCTCTAACTTCTCCTAACCAACTTGCACAAGAATATGATTCACTAGTGAGAAATTTTAAAACAAGGTGGGGAGGCACAAAGGCTTGCTAAATTATTATTTTTGTTTTTTTGTTTTTTTTTTTTGGGGGGGGGGGGGGGGGAAGGGGGGATTTATGAAGTGTAATTTTAATTGAGTGTCTACAATCACATGGAGTTTTTAGACACTCACGTGAATTTTTTGTTATGTATTAATCTAAAATTATATTATCCATTATACGTACATAATCACAAAGGGTTTATATATTAGGAAAGGCCCCACTTAAATAATAAAGGTGAAAGGTGTACATTGCACAATTTCATTTTGGAAAGAGATGGTCTCTTTAGATAGCTATTATGGGTCGGGTTAAGAGTTAGGTGTCACTTCACACAAACAGACTTCAAACAACATATCGGACAAATACATTGATATTGATATAGAACTAGAAATAGTAATTGAAATGGAAATGAAGCATAAACTTGTATTGGATTGTATTCAAATTAGATCATTACAACTAGAACAAATTACATTGTGAGCCAAAGGATTGCTCTGAGCAAAGAGTACAAGAGTACAATGAGCTCCAAGACACTTGACTCAAGAGTACAATACAATAGTGTGTCACTCCCCAAAATCCCCCAAATCATAGCACATCAAATAAAGTAGTGACCCCTATTTATAAGTGTCGGGCTGGGTCTCTGACTGACTATCGACTGTGCAGTTACTGTAGTAACTCGCTCAATAATAACCATCTCAGCCGCAGTCTGGATTCTTGTCTGGGGTGTGTTTCCACCCTATATCTTTTCTTCCTCCCTTTCTTTGAATTTTGAAATATTTCTCAAATTTCAGAGTTAGTGTTGTTGGAAACTTTCGGGTATGTTGTCGAAAATGTGTCGGAATCCACCCACTTTTCTTACAACATCCCTCTAGAATGTCTTACCCATTGGCTAGGATCCACCTTCTTTCCAGGTGAGGTAAGCCTCTCAGCTCTTTGGGTTTGTGAGCTAGAGGACTTATCTGGAGACTTGATGTCACCGGTTCTTTTTATATGAAGCCTTTTTTCTTGTAGGTTTCCAAATACCTCTGGGTGGAGGCTGAATTGGTGGGCAAGTACCCTAAACACTGAAACCTACATTGTCCTTATGAATAAGCCGGTAAAATGGCCTCATGTTCTAGTTGCTCCTTCCTTTTAGTTAGCATTTCTACTTCATATGGTGTCAACGCATTCCAGGTTTTGGTGTCTTCATCATATAGAGTGTGCCTACCTCTGGTTAGCCTAGCCCTCACTAGCTTATGACAAACTGAAGCAGTGAGAATCCATTCTTGAGGGAGAGGTTGATTGGCTTTAATTTCAGCTTTGAATAGTACCTCAACCAGTTCCTTGAATTATTGTTCTGATATAGCTTTACTCACTAGTTCGTTCTCTGGGATCTTTGAGGCCCCTGACCAATTCTCTAATTTGTATGTGCCACTGACCCATCTTCAGCCAAAACGTCCTCAAAGCCTCTTGTAGGTCATCTATCTTATCCTTTTTCAAAGCTTCATTGAGAATGTCTTTCTAGGTGGTCCATTCTATTGTGGCTCTCTCATACCAGTCTCTTAGGTCATCCACTATCTTGATATACCTTTGTTGGTCAGTTGGCTCAGTTTAATTCGGGTGCAAAGCTAGAAAGAAGCGAGGCAACTCTGCTTCTTTAGCAAGCATTGCATAAATGAGGACTGGAGAATCTGGTATAAATTCTATGAAGTTTAATACAATATGGTTCTCCTACTGCATCATCTTTCAAGAGATTAGAATCAGATGGAAAAGAATTTTTCAGCTTCATTTCTTGCTCTCTGAGAGTCATTCTTGTTTTTGGTCCTTTGCCACTTGTAGCATTGCTCTCCAGCAACATCTTTACCTTACCATCAAGAACCCCTCTTGACAATCATGTAGTTTGGCAAGCATATCTTTAATCTAAGTCTGTATATCCTTCATATACATGTAGATGGGTTTGTTGCTAAGTGAAAGTAGTGGTCCCTATTTATAGGCTCCATAGTGGATCTCTGACTAACTGTCCACTGTGCAGTTACCACAGTAAAAACTGACTCGATAATTACTAGCTCAATTGCCAGTTTGGATTCTTGCCTAGAGACTATTCCCATTGTCTACACATTTGAAAATAGAATAAAATAAAAAGAAAATAAAATAAACACATACATATTATATTATCCATTATACATATATCCATTATACGTACATAATCACGAATGGTTTATATATTAGAAAAGGGTCCAAGCTCGGATCCAAGTTACATAATAAGGTGAAATATACACATTGCACATTATTAAAATATCAAATTAAATAAACATCGAAAATAATCAAACAATTTTATGAAATGAATCTTTGTGAAGTCCTTACATGAAAGGACTCTTTACCAATCAAAATATTGAAAAAGTTTATTGAATTAATATTTCACGTCATTAGATCAAACTCCTATGCATACACTCTTTAATCTTTATTCTATAAAGCCTTTTCCAGCATGCCAAGAAAAAATGAATACATCTTTTGGAAGTAGCATTAGGAAGGACATGAGTCCTTTCTGTTGAAAACATTTAAGGCTCTCGTGAGGGACACATGTCTAAGAATTAGAATTGAAGGACCTTCACCCACATGAGTACTAAGGCCTGTAGAGGGCAAGAAAAAAAGAAAAAGGAGAAAGGAGTACACATTTTTGGATCCAATCTTATAATTGCGAACAGTCTGCCTCTAGAACCTCATTAATTTTCTATTTAACTCTCTCTTTTAAAAAGACTCGTTATTGTTTGAAAATGATCCCTTGATTTAGGGCCCAATACTTCCCTTTCAACTTTTTGTTTTCAAATACCAATATGTGTCTACACGATAGTCGTTGAGAAAGAACAATTATTTATTTATTTCTCCATGTACTTATTCGTAGAAAAGGAGGATATTACGTTTATTTTCATCAAGATTCCAAAAAATAATTCTAAGAATTTATTATGGTTTTGCATGATGTTTTGCAAAAAACAAAAAAAAACCTAAAAGTGCACACTTCTCGAAGGCTTAAATTTTAATATCGAATTTTAGACTTTCAATTTGCATGTTTTTTTAACAATATACAAAAGTTTCTTTAATATGGCATTCTTGAATGTGTAAATGATGAAGTTGTAAGTTTAGATATACCTTTCCCATACACTAATACAAGCCATGTGAATCTGTTGTACTCACAGATGATACAATGAGCATTCGTGAGAGCGTCACCAAGGTTGCTTGGCCGCATTCGAACTCATGACTGAGTCATGACCCGGATCACGGAGGACAAATGCTCAACCAACCAAACTAGTTCCATTGGACTTACGTACATAGCTTACTCTTATCCACACTTCTTGAGAGTTCATTATTAACGATCTATCTCTACTTTCTATGCCAATGGAAGTTGAACTTGGATCTTTATTCACCTATACAAACTTCCATCCTCTAGGCTATGACAACCTATCACAGTAATTTCTGATTGGCCCCTTACCCGTCAAATTTCCAATACTATATTTATTACTTGGCAATTACGTGTTTTTCTTTGGCTTTCTAAATTGGCTTTCTAAAAGAAGCCTTAGAGATGTGTTGGGTTATGGATACTTTCAAATGTTTTAATGTTATCATGGTTTTAAAATATTAAAGGGATATTTTTATTTCACCTTTCATTTCACTTCCTCACATAGCTTTACATCTCTTATATTCTATTCTTCTTGAATGATAAAGTGAAGCTTCACCTTACATAATTCTAGTAAGTTGTATACATACATATACATATACACACACATATATAATATATGTTAATGAATTCTTTTTATTATTTATATATATATATATATATATATATATATATATATATATATAAATAAGCAAACCGTGATAAAGAGAAGAAAAATCGATGCAATGATATCAAAATTTAGTTCAAAAATCCTACAAATTTCAAAAAAGTTCTAGTGTTTTTGGTTTGCTTCTTTGTGAGGAGGACACTTGATCGCTTAATAAAAGAAACATTCCCGAACACTGCTTCACCTTATATAATTCTAATTAAACTCAACCTCATGATTTTATCACTTTCTTATTGTTTTAAAAAGCCATCTCACCCTTTCACTTGTTAAAAAGGTTAGGTCATCTTTTTGTTTTAAAAAAATAACTTAAACTCCTTGCAAGGCTAGGTGTTCCTTTTTGTTTTTTTTCTAAAAACTTGAACTCCTTGCAAGGCTAGGCGTTCCTTCTGCTTTCACACAAGAAGTTTTGGACAAATTCTCACAATAATTCCCACATTGTGACTTACCTCAACATCATGAGCTTCTATGAGGGAGGCACCACATACCTAGCTAGGTACGATTGGGGACAAGGGACCATCGTATGCGGTGCCTCTCGAGCAGAAGCTCAACTAGGTACGATTGGAAGCAGGGGACCATCGGCTCGGTTGGGGGGGGGGTCGGTAGTCCCGTGCCTCCAATCCTACCTAGCTAGGTATGCGGTGCCTCTCGAGCAGAACCTCATGATGTTATGCGGTGTATGAAAAACACTGAAAAAGACTCTGTTTTGCTACATGAGAAAATTTCTAAATCTTCTTGTATCAGGAGATGGGAATAGCCAAAAGAGAAGATGTTAGTAGCCAAAGAAAGGTCAAAAATAGATTCGAGAGCTAGTGATTTTTATTTTTCTTTGGATTAACAGATTCCGAACACTATTGATCAAAAGGATGTATCAACTTCAAGAAAAGAAAGCTTTGTAGAGAGGAACCTTTGTTGACTATGTCATCCTCCTTTAGCCATCAAAACTTGTCTACATTCTCTTGAAAGCAATGTTCCAAGGCCACTTGAAAGCTGATGTTTTGGGTGCCAATGCTCTCCTTATAATAAGGATTTCTCACTTGCAAGAAGAAGCTCCTAAGGAGGACGATTTGTGTGTTGCTTCCAATATCCTTGCTCCTCTGTAAGTGCACACAACTTCATTATCTTGGTAATCACCTTGCTTATATGTGCATGCACAAACAGGTATACATCAAGGGGCTATACACGTCCGTTCAAAGTGAAAAATGTTTGCATGATATTCAGTGCTTAAATGGCCCCTTTCTCGTGAAAAACTTAGAGGCTTTTCCCAAAATGCATTAAAAAACCCCTTCTAAAAAGGTAATTCTGCTAAATTTTAGCAATTTTGCCTAAGAACTCACTTGCTTTACTTACATTTTTTAAGGTGCACCCCTTGAGAACCAGACCATCGTCCTCCTTGCATGTGAGCACGAACACTCACACTTACTTGAAAACTTGGGTACACACACTCGATGATTAAGAACATCAAATCGAGATTAAGTGTTTGAAAGTATATTAGGAACACCAAATTGAGTTACCAATTCACTTTTATGCCTCTTAATTAAGCACACTATGTGAAAATTCAGATTTGTGCCTCTTGATTAACCTTAATAATTAAGCTTTGTGCCTATTGATTAACCCTAATTTTGCATATCTATCTTTGTAGATGGGGAAGTGGGCTTTTATTGCTCTTGTCACGCTATCATTGTTAGCCTCCATGGATTTGGTGCAAGGAGGCCCGCAAGGATCAATAGAGAATGCCTCACTATTGTATGAAGGTAAGACATACATGAAGCACATAAATTGAAGTGATGTATACTATGAAAAGACAATGTTGCTCTTCTTTTGGTTGTAATGTGATAGGAGCACATTTGAAAGAGGAGAAATGGATTACAGTGGAGACTGTGGAAGCAAAAAAGCTAGAAATTAAGGGAGGTGGAGGAGGTCAATATTACGGATACAATGGAAACTCGTCTCCGAAATCACTTGTTTCTGTGGGAAGCATGTACATTCTTCAGCTTCCGCTCATGGTACTAGCATCTCTTTTACTCACACACTGCTATCTTTAGCAAGTTACTACCCCTTATTGTGCTATGATGAAATCCTCCAAAATTATGATGAGAACTTCTCAAATGAAGCATCAACTATTGTTCAAATGAGCACAATTTATCTCTTCTAAGCAACCTATGTATATAACTGAGAAGGAGATTAATACATAAACAAGTATGGGTGGAATTTTCTGTATCTGTTAACTCTTCTGGCAATTCTCTTGAAAGGTACGTCAACATGATCCGTTGTTGAATTGGGTTCACTTTATGAATGTTCTCAGTCTGTCAACACCCTCTTAGTGTTTGCATCTTGACACATCATCTGCAGAAGTCTCTTACACAAATACAAATGCGCGAGAGCATCGAGCACATGGGCTTTTATTCTTTCTTTCTTTTTTTGCAGAACTCACAATGGTGAGTGAATTTGTTTTTATTTTTTTTAAGTGCTGACAAGTCAGCTTTTTTTATTCCACAAACACCGTGCATCAAGCCGTTGGGCACCCAAGACCATCCTTTGCCTTGAGATACAGCCAAGGGCGCTTAATGGGGGTTGAACCCACCACCTTCGTGATGCAAGTCCAGCCCTCTTCCGATAAAGCTATCCCCCTTGGGTGTGGTGAGTGAATTATATTAGCACATGGGCTTTTATTCTAACTCCTTTGGAACGTAGCAGACGAGCCCAATTATTGATATTCATTCTTTCAAATTTTTCTCTTAGACTTACTAATTGAGTTAAAGTGTGTGAGCATTTTCTCCCTTTTTATGCATGTAAAGAGCAATTGAAGGCATGAACTATACAGTTTACTTTACTTTGTTTTGGTTTTGATAAAGAACTTGCTTATGTTAGCTTTAGGTAGCAGTAGATTTCTCTCTCTTGCAAATTGAGAGAGAGAGAGAGAGAGAGAGAGAGAGAGCCCAAGCATGTGCTTGAGTGTGCGTGCATGCATGCAGCATGTGCGCATGTGCGCATACATGTAAGGGAAAATTTGTAAAAATACTAGCCATACGCATACTCACAACTCCTAAGGGCCAGTATGTGCCAGTGATTTAAAACTAGTATTGCTTGGTAGGCTTTGCTATAAAAGTTTATTGAGTCCCAACTGAGCCGTACTTAATATTGTCTAATTCTACGAAGGTGAAGGGCTTTAAGCGCACCCACTATGGTTCAACCCCTAAGACATGTGGGTGTGGGTGTGGGTGGATGGGCAGTATCCTGTAAAACTAGTTGAAGCGAAGCTTCGAACGGCATTCAAAAAAACAATTATTGAGTCCCAATTGAGCCATATTTAATATTGTTTAATTCTACGAAGGCACATTTTTAAATATTGTGTCTGCTAGACAATGAAAACATTGAGGGTTGGATAATAATAAAGCTAATATAGCATTAGTGAAATGTCATGGAGCAGCATTTCACTAAAGGTTTCATAGATGTCATGTTGGTCAATGAGTTGCCACCCAATAGCACACACGCAAGTGAGAGAGGGACAAACCTGTTAATGATCGTATGCCATTGTCGTCCCATTACGTACGCCGCACACAATTCCATCGGCCATAGCCTTGCAACACAAGAAGACTGGCCATGATCACATGGTGTGCACAATGGCACCACCACCATCAGTGTCTTTATCGGGAGCTGTTCTCCTTGAGCACTCTTCTGCTCTCCTTGAACAGCTGCTCACACACACTGAACAATTGAGAAGGGAGAGAGAGAGAGAGAGAGAGAGATAGAGAGGTGTGTGCCCGTGTAGGTTGCTTGCAACAGCAAGCCTTCATGCAGGATGCGCACGTAGCTCAGAGAGAGAGAGAGAGAGAGAGAGAGAGAGAGAGAGAGAGAGAGAGAGAGAGAGATCGACCTATCTCTCACTAACTAGTTTGCCTTGATTGATTCATTGTGGAAATGGTGTGAATTGAAAAAGAGGAGCAGTGTTGTACCTTTCACCTCATGTTGGCTCTTATTGTGGAGGCTTCGTAGCATCTATCCTCGAAGCTTCTACCACTCCATGACCTCGCAAGACAAATGAAATTTGGCATTGATAGATGTGTGGAGGAGAAAAATGGCAAATAGTAAATTTTAAAGATGGAAGAAGATGCATTTCGTGCATTGGGATGTTTGTGCCCCTCAAAAAAAAGAAAAACCATACATATGTATGGTGTGGAGTTGGCACCGTTCAACACATTTATAATAATACCTTAGGGAATGTGCCCTCCCTCACCACTTTTATTCCCTCCACTGTTGAAGGGGGACTGATTCTTTTCCTCCATTGTTGGAGGGACTTTCTAATTTCAAAATCTTGCAGTTGCACGAGGAGAAGAACTCATTACCGCTAATTTATGTCGGCTTGTAATATTCTAAATTGCCATGTCGTGGTGTACTCTCGAAATGTCCCTTCGTTGGACATCACAAAAGTTCTTCAATCCTTATCATGAGTATCTACAATCTTTTTAATAAATTTGATGTGGACCGACTGTTAAATGTTTCTTTCGTTGCTCCACCACCAAGCCACTAGTATGTTGTCGATGACATACCCCATCAAAGCATAACTTTTGAAAGTATCAAATGTGGGTGCCTTCTTCCAACCCAATATGTCATTCACAGAGAATTGTAGACCATAGTTCTTAAGCGAGATGTTTCTCTCATGTTTCTTGCATGGGATATTCCCAAGGAAGATTTAGATCCTTTGGGATAAAATAAAGCATGTCTTTTGCTGCTGCTTTTGTAATTCTCTCCTCTCTTTGGGTAAAGCTGCAGATAATCTTAGACCACAATTCTCGAGCAAGACGTTCCTCTCCTATTTCTTGTATGGAATCTTTCCAAGAAAGATTTAGATCCTGTGGGATGGATTCAACATATCATTTGTTATTGCTTTTGCAATTCTCTCCTCTATTTCGGTAAAGCTGATTGTGTCATTGCAGCTCTCATGATCAAAAGGGAACCATCTCAATTTCTTACGATTTTCACAAGTGACATATCAATGGAATACCTTGTTTGCCCTCTTAAGAAAGCTAGTTCCTCATGATTAAACTCAATTGCAAGCTCCTCTTTAGCACCTTAGTCTTGATACTCGAGTCTAGATCCATCAGCATCATAATTGAGGTAATCTCTCAAATCCAAGACCTCTGGTGCTATCAACTATTTGGCTTCCCATCTCTCAGATGAACTCATTCTCTTTAGTGGCCACCTAAAAGGGCCATGTTCATCCTCTTGCTGATAGTCTTCCTTGGTGAGTGCTCTCCACCTATTGTGTCCTGCTTAGGATCAAAAGAAAGGAAATTTATGCTTCTCATCACGATGTCAGTTTCTTGTGTAATGCCACATGCCTTCAAGATGTAAGCATAGCCTTCAAGACGAAAGTATAGGTGACTTATTTTGGAGAGATACACTCTCTTTGCATCCACTCAAAAAGCCTTCAGCTTTTTGGCCATGCTATTGTAGCATGGATTGTGTAATCAATACATTCTATAAGTGACGACGTTTCGGACAGGAAGCTCCTCAAGCACTTTTTTGTGCTTTCTGAAGCGCACCACATTTGGCATACATATCAACCAAAGTAGTGCCAAGCACGACAACTTTTTCAACAACCTCTGACTAATGACAATATAATTGTGTGCCCATATCAACATTTTTCATAGAGCCACATACCTTCAAGATGCATGCATAGGTGATTGCATCTGGAGGGAGGTCCTCACTTTGCATCTGCTAGAAACTTTTTGGCCCTACCCTATGGGGAAAATCCTGCAATCACTGCATTCCAAGAGTCCACACTCCGAACAAAAAGCTTCTCAAGCACTTTTTGTGCTTTCTAAAGTGCACCACATTTAGCAAACATGTCAACCAAGGCATAGCCAAGCACGACATCTTTTTTCAACAGTCTCGGACTAACAATATCAGCGTGAAAAGCTTCTCCAACACTTTTTGTGCTTTCTAAAGTGCACCACATTTAGCAAACATGTCAACCAACAAGGCATAGCCAAGCACGACATTTTTTTTCAACATTGTCGGACTAACAATATCAGTGTGAAATTTTATGCCCATATCAATATCTTGCATAGAGCCACATGCCTTCAAGATGTACATATATGTGATTGCATCTAGAGAGAGGCCCTTGCTTTGCATCCATTGAAAACGGTCAAGAGCTTTCTGGCCCTGCTCATGTTGCACATATTCCGCAATCAATGCACTCCAAGAGACGACATTTGGGATAGGAAACTCCTCGAGCACTTTTGTGCTTTTTGAAGCGGACCACATTTGGCATAGGAAACTCCTCAAGCACTTTTGTGCTTTTTGAAGTGGACCACATTTGGCATAGATATCGACCAAGGCATTGCCAAGCACGACAATGTTTTGCAACAGCCCTTGACTAATAATATCAGAGGGAATTTTTAAGCCCATATCAGCATCTTGCATAGAACCACGTGTCTTCAAGATGCACGTGTAGATGATTGCATCTAGACAAAGGCCCTCACTTTGCATCCGCTGAAAATAGCCTAGATCTTTCTATCCCTAGTCTTATTGTGAGTATCTTGCAATTATTTCATGTCGTTCCAAACAGTAAGCTCCTCAAGCACTTTTTGTGCTTGTTGTGCACCACATGTGGCATACATATCGACCAAGGCAGTGCCATGAATGACATCTCTCTTCAAGAGCATCTTGCGTAGAGCCACGTGGCTTCAAGATGCACGCATAGGTGATTGCGTTTGGAGAAAGACCCTTGCTTTGCACCTGTTGAAAACAGCCAAGAGCTTCCTGGCCTTGCCCTTGTCGGGCATATTCTACAATTAGTGTGTTGCAAAAGACGACATCCGGCTGAGAAAAGGGAGCCTCTCTACTTGTATTAATGATAATTGCATGATGGTTGTGTTCATGGTAGGGAGGGCACATAACTTATGGATTAACATAGAGCTTAAAACTCAAGGAAATGATACTTGATGAAACTCAGGATTTGACAGATATTTTTGAAGTTCTTCTTGTCACGCTAAGAAGTCACCACCCCTCCAATTTGAGGTGCCCTTCTCCACTGCATGTTTGTACCCAAGACAGGCCAAACAGCACCTTGTCAAAAAAAAAGATTGGCAGGACCTCCACCTACTATGTCCCTAGACCCTCTCTCCCCCCTCTCTCTCTCCACATGCTATCCCCCTCCCTTTTTCCCTCGAAGACACACTAGCATCTCTTAATATTCCCTCAAATCAACCCGAAAGCAAAATTGGCAGGGCCTACTCAAACTGTTGGCCCATATGGCCTCTTGTCTTGCAAAGTCTTGAGATGGTCGACAGGGTAAAGGGATCTCTCCAAAGCCACTCCTAAGGGTCCAACTATAGACGTACACCCCAAAGGCCTGTAGCCTCCAACACTCTCTGACTACCTCCTACAACCATGCAGTGCTAACCTCTCTTGCTACCTCTGCTTTTTTCCACGCTACCTTTTGGAATTGTTTTTCAATTCTTTGGTATTCCACGTGGAAGATCGTGGTGTCTACATTCTCCAAATCGATATTAGACCATCAAGGTAACAAGCTCTACTAGTCAAACATGATATTCCTAGAATTTCAAGTTGATGTTTTGTATAATTTTCTTCCAATTTCAAGATGGGATCTTGGTAGATTCCGTTCAAAATACTAATTTCCATGATATATATGGGTGCTATATTTGAGATGTTGTTGCATGTTGGAGACAATATGTTTACATATAGTAGATTATGGTATAGGGAAATAGGAAAATTAATTGGATAATTGACCTAGAAATGAAGTAGGCGTCTTTCAGAGTGTACGCTTTTGCATGTTAAATAGAGATGAAGATGATGAACGAAGCCCACAGTTTTTGTAAAATTACTCTTAGTCAAACCATCAAAGCTCAAAAATCATGACCTATGTTCAGAGAACACTCAATGTTCTTTTTTCGCATGCGCAAAGGGGGGGGGAGAGGGGGGGGTGGGTTCGTTTAATTGAGAACCCCCTTATATAACGTGCATTCAGGCAATATTTTAAAAACCTTTTTTAAAAATTTAACTGATAAAATGACCTCTTAATTTAGAATTTTTTTTCAAAATGGAATATAAAAACCTCTTTTGTTAATATATCTTTGTTAATTTGTTTAAAATGTTTGTATTAAAAAACTCCTATTGAACTCACGTGGTACATAAATGTGATTACATATAGTACACCCCCAAAGGTTCTCTTCCATTCAAATGGTGGGGAAACCAGATTCCCAATCGAGTAGTCCTAATTAATGCAATGCATGCCTCTCATAGAGAACAAATATGTAAACACACATGAGATTGATAAGTTCCCACTGCCCATAATGATGCAATTATTTTGTGCAAATATTGAGAATGTGCATGCTGGCAATACAACCACATCCTTAATGACGATGGGGAGAACCATCATGCTCATACTCATTGCCACATCATCTCTCACCACGCACCTCCATTACCAGTAAAGCAAGGTTGCATAGAGTAACCATCCAACCTTTACAACATGGCTTGTTGCCAAGGATTTAATATTTATGTAATTACCAAAAAATTTGTGTGATCACAAGGTCTTGTTGACATATTTACATAATCGTAGTTAACATGATCACAAACAAGCTGGTTCAGAGCGACCTGGAAACCCACAAAAAGCCCTCCGGGCTTTTGCATTTTCCCTACGTGCCTGCCGGGCTTTTGCATTTTCTCTACAGGCCCTCAAGAAAACACTAAAGCCCGGTGGGCCTGCAGCTTAATATATAGAGAGCCCTAATCGGGCCCGCTGGGTGTTTTTTGTTGATCCACACACACACACACATATTTTATTATCGTCCTCAGAGGTCAAATATGACCTATGGGACCAAAGTTACATGTGATGTAGTATATGTATGGCTGATGAGTGACTCTTGATGCTCCAAAATTGTGGTGATGAGAGTCGCAATGGAGAGCCCACACACTGTGGCTGGGAGAGGAAACTATGTATGGCTGATGAGTGACTCTTGATGCTCCAAAATTGTGGTGATGAGAGTCGCAATGGAGAGCCCACACACTGTGGCTGGGAGAGGAAACTATGTAGGTCTAAGTCATGGCTGAAAATGTGAGAGAAGCAAGTTTGGATGTGACCAAAAGCTGAGCACTCTGGTAGTGTGTGGTACTCAAACTCTTGAACTTACAATGAGCATGATGTGCACAGTTGATTTGATTCTTCTCCATTGCCCCAATGCCCTGTCTCGCATCGAAGGAAATGGGAGCTAAGCTGAATGGCTGTGATAGTGCGTATTGCCGACAAGGAGATAGGCTCAAGCATGTAAGGATGAGTACGGTTTCCTCTTTCAGCGAGGAACATGGTTTTGTAGTTGGGGGCAATATGGGTGGTGTTATGTATGAAGCGTGACCCATTGGATTTCTCCCAAGCCGTAATACATTGGCGTTGTAGAAAAGCTTCATTCACTTGGGAGTCAATTGAAGCATCATGTAGCAAGTGTAATGCATCCCATCTCCCAAACCACTTCTTTATGTCTTGCATCCATCCTGTGCTCAAGATCTTGCTTTTATGAGTCTTTTGAACTTTTTTTCTTGCTTCCCATGCAATTGTAGGAAGTCAATGTGAGGGGTTTTGACACATCTTTATCATGTACTCCACAACCCTTTCCATGTCCATAACCTCAATTGGAAGAGATCCCGACTCAAGAAGTAGGATCATATATGGTGCTTGTGTCTTAATTTGGAGAAAGTTTTTAAGAACATGCTTTTGGACATTCTCAAACTCTTTCCAAGTAGACTTTGAGATGCTCCCGCCCCACATTTCAACTCCATAAAGAAGAACTAGTGTCACCAATGCATCAAAAAGGTACTTCTTGAGAACCCAACACTTGATGTTCATGTTCTCAAATGCATAATATGCTCTCTTTCCCTCTTCCAAACGACGCATAGCACATTCATGCCACTTGTGAATGGACAGAACCTCAAGGCCAAGGTACTTAAAGCTCTCAACAACTTCAAGTGTCTCAGTGTTGTACACAATGCATGGCTTCTCCGTATGGTTGGTTTTCATAAGCATAACCTTTGTTTTGGATTCATTCACAATCAGCCCACTAAGCAATCAAAAGTTCTCAAGGACAACCATAAGCTTTTGTGCATCTTCTAAAGTGTGTGCTAGAAGCACTACATCATCCGCATACAACAAAAGCATGATTACCGCATTGCAAATAGTGACCTCTTCAATGCCTTCTTCTTGCATAAAGTCAAGTACCATTTGTTCCAATTGATCGATGCATAGACCAAAGAGAGTTGTTGACAACGGACATCCTTGTTTAACCCCAATAGTGCTTACAAATTTTTTTGAAATTTCTCTTCCCATGCGCAATTGACAAATCACCTTCTCATAGATTCGAGAAACCGCAAGCATAAATTCACTTGGCACTTGGAGTTCTTCCATCCTTCTCCACAAATTGTTACGTGGAATCATATCAAAGGCTTTCTTAAAGTCCATAAAACAACAATACAATCGCTTGCCTTTCAATTGACTTTCCTCCATGAGAACACGAAGAGTGACAAGATGATCAATGGTGCTATGGCATCGACGAAAACCCGCTTGACCATTTGCATGCTTGTCATTATCTTCAGCCCAATGACTCGATTTCATCTCCATTATGCACCCAAACAACTTCGCCATAAGGGACCCAATCATTATAGTCCGGTAGTTGTTTACATTCTTTACATCCCCTCCTTTATGCAAAGGCTTATAACCCAATTAGTACTCCAATCATAAGGCATACCATGTTAAAGTGCAAGGTTGAACATATCACACATCCACTCATGGGTAAAATCTCCCGTCCATTTGATCATCTCCGACTTGATACCTTGAAGATCTCGCGCTTTGCGAGTGGCCAACTTTTCAAGCCCACCGCATACATCCTCAATAGTAAAAAAAAGTGGGCATACATGGGAGTGAACCATAAAATGGCATTTTTTCAGCATTTGCTTGCTCATATAATTGCCTACAACGTGTGTACATATCCACAAGATTCAAGTTATCAAAATTCTCAACCCGCTTGCCCCTAAGTTTCTCCAAAATCTTCAACATGCATGTGCCTTTTCTTGGACTTGAATAAGTTGTTTTTTTACTTCCCATCTTCTTCTCTTCTTTTGAATCAATGCCTTGTATGTATGCAAATGACTGTGATAGTTGTCTTTGTCCATAGTTGCATCAAGCTTTATAAAGGACCTTCGAGCATCTTGACATTCCTTATCAAAGCACCTTTTGCGTGATCTATCTTTGTTGATACCATGGAGATGCTTTATAGCAAAGCAATCTTCAGCACAAGAACAAATAACTTTCTTGAAAGCTTCCCATTCAGTTTCCAATGGTGCATCATATTGAAGCTTCTTCATCCATAATTTTTGCTCAACCATTTCAATGTACATTGGTGCCCGTTTGAAATCCATACATAGTGATAATTTCTCTTTCCTTTGGTTGATATTATCATGCTTAGTTGCTTCTCCACATAAAAGGTCAATACATAAGATGCGATGATCAGACTTCGGGGTCCATTGGCCAAACATAAAACTCTTGATACGAGACATGATGGCTTCGGAGAGTAGCATATAGTCAATCACACTGTCCCCATTATGTCTTCTACATGTAAATCCATTGGTTCCACTCCAAAAGATACACCGTTGGAAATGAGCATACCTATGCTATTACACATGTGTAAAAGTAACTTTCCATAGTGATCCGGCTCTTTCTCATCCATTGAAGAATGATCATACAAGTGAAATTCCTCCAACTCCCTTGAAATGTATGGCATATCAAATTGTTGTATGAGTATCATGTTGTAATGTTTTTGTGCGAGCATTTATATCCCAAAATAAAATAACATCACCTTCACTTTTGAAATAAGCAATGTCCTGTTCTAAATTAAAAAATGGCCGATCTCTATCCATGCAAGCATAAAAGGGAGAATCATGATGAGGAATGTAGCAACCGGCTACAAAAATGGGTGCTCTTTTTGGTGTCATAATTTTCAGCCATACATAACGTTTGTAGTTGTCATCTTTCACAAAATCTTCCAATCCTTTCTTAACCATGCATGCTACCCCTCCTTGTTCTCTTCGTTGCTTAAGGTTCTTTGACCACATCAATGAATGTACATTGTAATTCTCTAAACCGTTTAATCCTTTGTATATCATGCTCCCAAGTTTCAACAAGAAGTACAACATCGGCTTTGCTTGTTAGTTCATCAATGCCAACCCCCACATTCCATGGGTATCCGTTACAATTCCAAAAGCATATTTTTGATTGTAACTCGGTCTCATAGGTCACGCATCCCTATTTGCTCGAGGGACTTTCCTCCTCCTTGACACATTTTCTTCATGAGAGATCTCCTTGTTTTTCTTATTCTTTTCCCCATATGCCTTACGACGCATATTTTGTTGCTTAATTGTGCGATCTTCACATACAAAACATTTTGTATCCCTCAAATAGATCCAACTATTATCAAGGATAATCTTTCGCTTGGTCTCATCTTATGGTGCATACAATTGGTCGTTCTCCCGAGCGAGGAGCTCCTTGCTTCCCCACTCTTGTGCCCCATAGACCATAACTCCGGACATACCAAAGTGGGTTTTGAAGAAATCTTCAATAACAATGGTAAGAGAACGCGGTGTCTCTAGCTTCTCTTCAAAAATTCCACGAATAACAATGTTCTTGGAACGTCGCTCCTGTTCCTTCAACTCCTCCACATCCACATTCTCAACATTCTTTGTTTGAACCATATCTTGCATAAGTGAGGAATTAGAAACGAAATTTCTACCACATACATCATCCCAAGACTTGTTTGTGCATACATTTTTCATGTCACATACATCCCGGCTCATGGTGTCAAATTTCTCCTCTTTTAATACATGGTCATGCTCCACTTTGCTCATCCGCTCCTTCAAAGCATTCAAGTCCACAAGAGAGCATTTACATTCCTTGACTTCCTCTGTAAGTTGCATCAAATGTGTTGTTTGCATCTCAAGTGTCCTCTTGAGATTCTCATTCTCAGCCACAAGTACCCTTAGTGTGCTATTCTCCATTGCAAGTGCTCGTAAGTCTTCGCCTTGTTTGTTTACGGTCTCTTGCAATGATACCAAGTATGCCATGATTATGGTTTTCGATGTTGTTGGTTGGGTGGTTGTGTTGCTATCCACACTTCGGAGATTTTGGATCATTTACCACAATGGTTGTTGACCTTGTTGAAGAAGAAGAACCCTTGCGAGTGCCGGAAGACATTGTATGTAAAATAAATGATGAGAGTCAATTTTCTTGAACCTGTTCACTTCAAACATACTGTTATAGAAACGCCTTCCATAACTCTAAAAATTTCTATCTTTATATCAATGTGTAGAGGGCTTTGTGCTCTTCGATTGAGGCTATAGATCACCCAAATTGGAGTTCGGATGAAGAAGTTATGATCAAAAGGGGGGAAGAGAGAGAGAGAGAGAGAGAGAGAGAGAGAGAGAGAGAGAGAGAGAGAGAGAGAGAGAGAGAAATGAAATGTTATATTAACGTCTTCAAAAGGCCAAAATGACCTATGAGACCAATCTGTTACAAAATGGTGACCATGTCTGGGTACAAAAGAACTAGATACTATGACTAGAATCCATCCTTATCTGCACTCTGGATATCGAGAGAGTATGGCTTGAATCCTCTGTTGTAGTCGCCGTCAATGCTGTGTAGCTCTTCTCCTCAATCGTGGCCAACTAGATCTCCGTAGCTCCAGTGCTTGGTCGATGAGAGTGCTAGTAGTGGTCGAATGAGTGTGGGCCGAGCTTTGCAATGATGAGTGCTCCTCTGGTTGTCCCATATCTAGTGAAAAGAAATCTGTAATCTGTCTATGGGATTGTCTCTCTCTATCTCTCCCCAGTAAAGTGTCTCTATATCTATGTAACTCCAGTAGATATAGCCCAAGACATCTCTTATCCTCATAACTTATGACCCTAGAGAAAGGACCGAAACCCTCTCTGAATAAGCAATGGAAACGACCCCGTATCTCATAGTACACTGTGCAATGACATATGTAATGTAGCTCTGTCTCTGGCTCTAACTGGCATAAGTGGCATATCCTGTTGTCTGTTGGTATCCCTCTAAATCTACCAGTTTCAATCTCCAGCTGATGTGAGGATGTGCGTATCTTACCAATTGCACACCGCAAACATGAGACATATGTGTGTCCGTGTAGCTGGATGAAATCACAAACCCATCTCTTGTGAGATGGAGAAGACGCTCTCTATAGAAAGCCATCTTTTGTGCCAACTCCTATGGCGGCTCTATCCATGTCCTCCTGGTATCCAGGTGGATCAGGTCCTGACAAGAGAGAGAGAGAGAGAGAGAGAGAGAGAGGCTGCTGGTGTTGAAATTTGGAAACCTATGTGCCTCGATTATTCTCCAATGCTGGAGTTTACTATGGTTACCTTTAAGTATTTATTGTGGCCAAACATTTTAAAAGGTGGCCATTTAAATTGTGAAACATGTCTTTTATGAAAAAAGCACTCCAAAGAGATCATTTTAAGAAAACTCTCTCAAAGATTCACTTTCACCTTTCCTACACCTCCTCTCTCACTAGTGATTGTGCAGACACGTTGCTGTTGTCACTAGCTACATTTGGCACGCTCCCGTTGACACGGTAGAGCATAAAATTTCATCTTTTCACAACACGAAAAGTATGAATTGAGTCGAATTTTGATATTTCTTTTAGTTGCCAATGATAGACTCCACTGGCTTTGATTATGTTCTACTTTTGTATGCCATTTTCATCGAATATGAACATTAATGTTTGTCATCTAGAGAGGCTTTATATGGCCTTGATACCCGTAATTTTTTTGCTATCGAAAACATAGCTCAACCGACAATTGTGTTGTTGTCTGGGATGGAACTTGAAATTCGACAATTGTTGATGCAAATTGCTGATATTGTCCACAGGTATAGAGTTTGCAGTTGATAATTGGCTTCGCCAATGGACAATTTATGTTGATCTCCATGAAAAATCAGATGCAAAAAGGGAAATTTTTGCTAGGTACTTGAGAGGTGCCTCACTGATCTAGTGGTGTAACATGACAAAAAAACCCACGACATAGGTTGACTTTTGTGTTATGTTCTTCAAACCAGTCCGTACGTGTTGAACCGTATGGTACGGTACGTCTGTACGGATCTGTACAATACACGGACTGATTGTATTGTACGGTAAGTTTTTTTTTATTTATAAATTCTGATGAGTTGGGCATCCGCATGGCAGCGACCTGGGTTTTGATTAAAATTGTGCACCAAGGGCTTTGTAAATTGCCGTATGCAAATTGATTTGGGGGTGCTTTTCTCTGCGTCGCCTTTTTGCAAAATTCTTTATAGCACTACTTACGGACATTGTGTGGAGGTTTAGGTAAGTGAAGTATTCTCACCTTGCATCCCTCTCTCTCTCTCTCTCTCTCTCTCTCTCTCTCTCTCTCTCTCTCTCTTGCCACACACATATTGTGAGCACTGAGCAAAACTTAAGTCTTATATCAGCTCTTTGTTTTCCTTCAAGAAGGAGCCATCATGCCAAAACCAACTAATCCCGTGTGGAAGGAGCACACCAATGTCATGGAGATTGTCAACACTCTTGGGAAAGCTGGAACAGGTTGTCGCAAGTGGTCATGCAAATACTGTGGTTTCACATTGTCGAGTACAATCACTCAAGTTGTGATGTATCTTGTGGCAAGTACATCAAGGTACCTGTAGCTGTGTGGGAAGCATTGATTGCTGAGAAATTCCTTGCATTTGTAGTGACGGAGAAACAGAAAACAACACAGCAAACAAAAGACGCTTTGCAAGATGCTCTTCTTGGACAGCTTGGTGATTCTTTTACTCAGGTACATGAGGGTTCGGGGTCTTAGAAATCTGCTAGCAAGAAGAGGGCTCGTGACATGCCAAAGTGGGTTTTGAAGAAATCTTTGATAACAATGGCAAGAGAAGGAGGTGTCTCTAACATTTCTTTGGGAATTCCACGAATAACAATGTTCTCAGAACGTCGCTCCCGTTCCTTCAACTCCTCCACATCCACATTCTCAACCTTCTTTGTTTGAACCATAGCTTGCATGAGTGAGAAATTAGGAACCACATTGTTACCACATACATCATCCCAAGACTTGTTTGTGCATGTATTTTTCATGTCGCATACATCCTGGCTCATGGTGTCAAATTTCTCCTCTTTCATTACATGGCCATGCTCTACTTTGCTCATGCGCTCCTTCAAAGCATTCAAGTCCACAAGAGAGCGTTTACATTCCTTGACTTCCTCTTCAAGTTGCATCAAACGTGTTGTTTGCATCTCAAGTGTCCTCTTGAGATTCTCATTCTCAACCACAAGTACCCTTAATGTGCCATTCTCCATTGCAAGTGCCCATAAGTCTTTGCCTTGTTTGTTTATTGTCTCTTGCAATGATACCAAGTATTTCATGATCATGGTTTCCAATGTCGCCGGTTGGGTGGTTGTGTTGCTATTTCCACACTTAAGAGATTTTGGATCATTTTTCACAATGGTTCTGGACCTTGTTGAAGAAGAAGAATCTTTGCAAGTGCCGGAAGACATTGTATGTAAAATAAGAGATGAGAGTCAACTTTCTTGAACGTGTTCACTTCAAAACTACTGCTACAAAAATTTATTCCATAACTTTGAAATTTTCTATCTTTACATCAATGCATAGAGAGCATTGTGTTCTTCGATCGAGGCTATAGAGCACCCAAATCGGAGTTTGGATGAAGAAGTTATGATCAAAAGAGTGAATTGTTGTCTATTAGGTCAAAAAACGACTGCACGGGGGGGGGGGGGGGGGGGGGGGGGGAGAGAGAGAGAGAGAGAGAGAAAGCAACCATCTTTGCAGGTACGTCAACAGGAGAGAGGGAGACAGAGGGTCGTGTGGGGGGGGGGAGAGAGAGAGAGAGAGAGAGAGAGAGAGAGAGAGAGAGAGAGAGAGAGAGAGAGAGAGAGAGAGAGAGAGAGAGAGAGATCAACGACTTCCTTTGTTGTGGGAGCTACCTAGTGTTGCCATGATTATAATGACTACTTCCACGCAAAAAACGGACGTTGTTTGATACACTTACAACCACAAATAGCTCGTAGATGCATTAGCACACGTGCTCCCGTTCATGAGGAATGCTTGGCATTGTTGTGTAGCTCTTTCCAAGCCAATTGTGATGGTGCAATTGAATCTCCAACGCAATAAGCAAGCAAGAAGTAGCTTCACGATGAGGCTCTCTCTCTCTCTCTCTCTCTCTCTCTCTCTCTCTCTCTCACACACACACACACACACACACACACAGTCAACAATAGATTAAAACTTTGATAATGATTAAGCTCTCTTTACAAAATGACCTAGGTACCTTATATACTAAGGCTACCATAGGTTAAACCAAAATAGAGTTCAAGGGGTCAAATGGCTTTGTATTTACAATCTGGAAGTGTATTTCACCCTGGCTTTGTATGTCAATGTCGGTGCCGTCTTTGTTGTTGTTTTTCTTTCTTGTGCTTTATGTCCTTCACAACCAAACCTCGAGCTGCAACATTTGATGTTGTCATTATAGGGCTATTGCCATATCTAAATTAAAAAAGAATCCAATCTCGTTCAGCTTGACTCTTATCATCATGGATAGATAAATCTGCAAATTCATCCATTCAAAGTTGTCTAGTAACTTGATCACAACCTCTTTTTGTTTCCATACATATGATCACTTTATTTCCATCCATCATTTGCTTCAGTAAATCTACCAATTTTGAGTATTTCTCATTCTCAAAAATAACTTCTACAATTTGTATAATTGAATGATTGGCTTTCAGAGCTTATGAACCAATGACAACAATGTAAGGATTTTGTAGAAATTGTTTGGCTAAAACTTCAACTTGTTTAGGCCAAGTTATACTCCAATACTAAGTCTGTCTGTCATGCCGAATTTGGGAGATATTTTTTTTGATTGAAGCAACATGTAATGCAAAAACTTGGATTGTTTATTCATAAAGGGAGCTTTATGTTGCTCTACATATTCACACCTTTATATGTGGGATAATCCAGCTCTTCTCTCATTCACTCACACTCCAGTGACTCTAGGACAAAGCCCATGATTCCCAACACTTTGAAGCCTCTTTGAGATTGCAAGATGAAATTTCCAACAGAGTAGATCTTTATAGTCTCTTGAAAAAGCTTTTGATGACCTTATGAAACTTCCTCTCGTTTCTTTCCAGAGCCAATTTAAAGCCTTCACATCTTCTCGTCTGTTCTTAAACCAAAATCTGCTCCTTCCAAGATCCATTAAAGGCTTGCTGATCTCGACATTGCTCACTCGTTCTTCAATTTCTTTTAAGTTTCTTCTATTCTTGTTCAAAAACTCAATAATATTTAGCATGTTCGACTTGAATAATTGTCATGCAATTTTTTGATGGTTGATATTTGCAATATTTTTTGGTTGTCAATACAACAAAAAATGAAGTTTATAATTAAAGTCTTCTTGAGGTAATTCAAAATTTCAAGCTCTCTCTCTCTCTCTCTCTCTCTCTCTCTCTCTCTCTCTCTCTCTCTCTCACCTATCACCAACAAGCACGCATTTCACTGACGTGATCACAATCATGTGATCATGTTAATAATGCAAGTAATAACACATTAAAAATGCGTGATCACGTTAATTGTTAACGTGATCTTGATGGTGACTTGCAAAAGCCAATAGAGTCGGTAGGCCCACCGGGCTTTTTCATTTTCTCAATGGGCCTAATCGTATATAGTAAACCTCTTCTTACTTTTTTCATTTTAATCAGGGAAATCCTTGGGGAATGTATCCGAGCATCGAGTACAATTATCTCCTTGTGAATTGACCTAAGGTTACAGAGTCACAAGTCCTTTTTTGGGCCGAGTGTAATTCTTAATACGGTAACCACTTCTAAATATATTTAAATCCTTCACTGAAAACAAAGGTATGAAGAGGTGTGCATCTGTCGCACATGTCAAAGCAAGGGACTTGCCATACACTGTGTGCGAGCCACAAATGGCTACAAGCACACAACCAGATTAATCTAGCAAGCTCAAGAGAGCAAGTGTGTGTCACTCACCGCCCTATGCTCGCCTTCATGGAGGATTCCTCGTCGTGAAGAAGAGGGAGCTACCGCCGTGCCATACTCAACCACCTCGCCGCCGCCGTGCCGTCGCAATGCTCTCTCTCTCTCTCTCTCTCTCTCTCTCTCTCTCTCTCTCTCTCTCTCTCTCTCTCTCTCTCTCTCTCTCTCTCTCTCTCGCATACACACACACACACACACAAGCAGATAAAATAGAAGATGGAGATGGAGCAAGAGCACTCTTCAATTGCACAAATGAGAGAATGAGTGATTTTTAGGTTTAGGTGACTTTTAATGAGCACGCCCATTCACACTTGGGAGCCCATGCTTAGCTAACTAGCCCTTGAATGTTCCAGTTAGAGTGCACCTCTCATCGACGATCACTCTTACACTTTTCCTATTTGACCGACAAGCCCGGCCCATGACTACTAGAAGTCGACACCGGTGGTTAACATGTCCCCCTTCCTGATGTAGATTTTGCCCTCGGAATTTAATAGTGTAGCATCGGGAACCACGATAGACGTACCTATAGCAGAAGAAAAATAACATTGTGAAAGATCAAAGGTAGCATGTGCAGGCGTGCAATAATTGAGATGCATACATGATTGTCTAGGAAATGCAAAAAAAAAAATCATGAATTCTAACATTGCCAACTAAAACAAGCGTAGTACCTGAATAAAATGTAATTGAGTTAAGGTCTATTAGGTTGACTGTAAGAGAAGTACACAAGAGCTAGGGCTAAAGTAAGTATTAGATTGACCAACGTCAATTAAAAAATGTCGACTAAAAAGTAGTTAACCCTAGGAATGCTCGTCGAGATCTAAAGACTAGTGATCTTGTCACTTATACCACTTAAGTGTCATCAACATAAAATACAAGGAAGTTTGTGCTATTCGCTTTCTCTCTTCTTTTTTTTTTTTTTCTTTTTTTTTTTTTGTTATTGTCATAGTTGCTACAAGTAGCTGGGGGACTCGAGGTCTCAAATACCAGCAGCAGCTGGGAGAGTCGAGGTCTCAAATACCAGCTTGAGCATAAACTAACAAGGAGACTTGAGGTCTCAAATACCAGCTTAACACATGGATTTCCACAACACATGTCACACTTAGGTGGAATAAGCTAGAGAGAACTATATCCTCATAGCCTAAAACATTACTAAAGTTACTACAATTAATAGACTATTTAGGAATTAAAGTAAGCACAATTAAGTGGCTTAGTTTAACCTAAGATCCTAATACCTACTTATAGCCAACTAATAGACCAAACTCAAAGAGAAGAACAAGGTACTAGAAGTTTGAAAAAATTATAGCATCTAAATTGGCAATGTCACAACTTCATAAATTTTATGCATTGTTAGAAACTCAAATGACAAGATGCAAACATGTAACTATGGAAAGCATAGATAAAAGGAAGTAGTACACCTGATATAATGGAGAACCTCCATTGTTGTAACATGTAAACATCCATTGTCGTTTTCCTTTGAAGGCATCCTTATGTAGTCACAAATTGCACAATAGTCACCACCAAACATCCACCTTCCAAAGGCACATCAGTGGAAAAAAAGAACTTTGTTAATCACTAAACTCTAAAATGGAAACACTCCTATCGTACTAATCCTACCTACCCTCCATCACTCGAGTGATGAGAATCAAAGTAAGTGGAGGTTGTGGAGCCGATCAGTAGCTATCCTCATCATCAAGTTAGGTGTAATCCTCTTCGGTAAGGCCGTGTGTCTCGTCTATCCAATCACCATTATCGACCTCGTCCTCTTCCGTGACGAATAGTATTAGGAATGTCACGAGGCATGCATACTCAGCCTAGGTAAAAGGGTAAACTTGGGCAATTAGGCGAACTTCCTTGATAGAATAGGGATCCATCGTAGTTAAGAGGTAGGCCAGCCACTTTAACTCCTCAACATTTCTCTCACAAGCGAGTGTTTCAACCGAATCCCATTCATAGGAAGTATGAGGATAACATAAATGCATTACTTGGGACAGTTAAAAAGAATATTTGTAAGAATCAGCCATATCTGTGAACACAAATAGAGGATGGTTAGGTGTTTGATGAAATAGGTTTCTGTTTTAGTGTACCTTATGTGACATGTGTAGGTCTGGGTCAATGATTTTGACTAGTATTGTGCACACTTGTTTGCTAATTGCTCTTGCTCTTTACTTTTTTATTTTTTTATTTTAACTAGGGTGGTTAGTTACTATATATCTATATATATACAATCCCTAAAATCGAAAATCTCAAGGGTCAGGGAAAGAAGGGTAAGAGGGAAATAATTCAATAGGCTAACGTGAATAAAAACTCCCCCCTTCCTTGGGTAGATCATACTTTAAAAGGATGTCATCACCTTTTGGAACCAGTTATTCCAATTGGTAATAGGTGAGGATTTTAGCCAATAGTTATCTATTACCTTGGGTGCCTCATCGAGTTGCAAGGGTGGTAAGGTACTCTCCTATGAACGAACTTGAAGTAGTGCATCAGGTAATAATTAGACAATGAGAGGTGTCGAATCTTTTGTAGCTTCATGGAGGCTGCCTATGGTAGGTGGATGTTGTGTAGAAGCTTTTACCTCTATGGATGCATTACATGAGGAGCTAAAAGCTTCATGGAACTCCCCCTTTCCTGAGCTAAGCCGAATAGATTGGTTTTGCCTTGGAACCCATACTAGCTCTAGAATAGGTGTGTAGCATTCTATGATCTTTCCCTTCCCACGGTCTTCCATCGGCTTTGGAATCACAAGGTTTGACTCACATGGTTTTGTAGTGGATAGGGAAGGACACGATTTACGTTTAGGTACCCAAATTTGATCATTTCCATCATAGTAACGTTGGGCTTCTAATAGTTGTTTGGAAATCCAACATGATTTGGTTTTCACCTTCTTAACTTGAGTGGACACCTTCCTTTGAGGTATCCTTTGTGAATTAACTTGAACCATAGGGGGGGTCCGATAATGATACCTTGGGAACCGAGGGTTGTATTACTGGCAAGGATGTTGTGACTTTTTGGATTGACAATATTTTGTTGTTTTTTGTGTTATGAAGAGGTGAGATTTCAGGTCTTATTTCTGAGCCATAGGGCCATGAGTTGGTTTTTGGGTCATGATACTCCCGGTCTCCCAATCGATATTACATTTGACTGCAGACATCCATTTGATCCGAGGTTTATATTACCCTCCATAGTACCAACAGGCATGACCAAAAAGCTTTGAACCACAGTTCCATTGTCAAAAATAATAGGAGTATGTAAAATTCTAAAAACAGTGGTCTTCTTCTTATTGACGCCCTTGACTTGGATGGTGCTTGTCGATAGGGGTGGTTTTCCTACACCAAACTCCATAGGATAACAAATTATGTTGAGCTCTTGTATTCAATAATGCGTTATATAGTACTCTCCCATAGCGGCTATTTAGTTCAATTGGATATCGTAGAGGTGGCTCAGATTCCAATGAATCATCATCGGTGTCTTCAAAAAATGCTTCCGTGATTCTCAGATTATCCTCTCGTTGGCGTCTAAGACGTTGTTGTCTATCTCGAACCTCAACTCTTTCTTGGATCTTTTTAAGCTCTTCCCCTATATAATTAAGCCATTCTGCGATAGATTTCTTTTCATTTATTCTAGCACGCACATTTGCTCGATATCGTTGCCTCTTATATCTCTTACTCTTCTTGTCTAATTTTTTTATTACGGCCGATCTCTAGTGAAGAGTAACTAGATGAATCGCTACTTGTGTCTTCTGCTCCCTTGGATAGATTGTCATCTAGGGTACCACTGGGCCCTGAATGGTTTGTCCCCACATTTGCACTAAGATTTAACTCAGATTCTTCGTCCTTAGAGTCAATTTCAATTGATGATTTTGACCCCAAATCGTGTGGGCTATAGTCTTGTGAAATGCTACTGGTTCCAATGCCAGTCAAACCTTCATCTTGTAAGTCATCAGAAGCTATATGCATTGCTTTTAGCATATTTAAGGGTACAAGTAGTGGCATTTCATCCCCCTCGAGTGTTATCCAGGTTGGACATAAAATAAGAAATACCTTCATTGTTATGGATTTCTCCATGCACACTATGGCATTTGAGATGATCTTAGGATGTCCTTTCATGAGGGAAGCAAAAATGGTGCATGACTGGTCTAAAAACCATGTCTACTTGCAATTCCAAGATTCTATCATTCAAGTGGATCTTGTAACTGGTCGAGCACATCCTCTAGGAAACAGGTTCATAATTGATCATAGATCTAACACCGCAGTACACTCGGACCCATTGTAGTATTGTTACACATGTAAAGTGGACACAGATGTTAGGGAAGATTCTCCTTATATGGATGTACTACCTAGGATGACTGAGTCGAGCAATGTGGATTGGGTCCACTTAGCAACAACCATAGACACTTGGGAAAATAGACCTTGAGATCTTCTAGCATCCCAATCGGTTTAACAATAGACCCATTTTCCATCTTTAGTAATATGGTTGTGGTCCCAAGGTGAGGTCTTCTCATAGTTTCCTAGCAATTTTTGTTACCATATACATGTGGTAGTGATGTGTGTGAACACACTAGGACCGTCAGGGCATTTTTTCCCTCTTTAGGAGGTTATTTCCCTCGAGCATTGTATATATGTCCATCACTCTAGGGCTATCTATCTTTCCATTGCACACTAAGTAATACACTCTCTATTGTGCATCTCGAGCTTCCTTCATCTTCTCCAAGCTGTGTGCATTTCTGTGCAACCCTAATTCCAACAATTGGTATCAGAGCAGGTTGCGTCCTCCCGGGCTTAGTCGCCAGCTGCTCCAGTACACGCCTGCTCACTCTCTCCGATTTCAGTGAGCTTTGGCGAGCGTTCGTAGGTCAACAAATATTTCGGGCGAGCTCGAAGAACTCGGTCTGCTCAGATTTTTGATTTGGGCTCATTTCGGCCTCCGTTTCTACTACAAGCAGTACTGCACAGGCTATTTCATCATTTTGTGCAGAATTTCTGTTGGTGTCATTTTCTGCATAACAGGTGCCTTATAGTCTTCTACGGTTTGTGCTATATAGCATGTGTTGTTCCCACTCCGTTTCTCCTATTTTTGGGAACTTTCCACATCAGGTGCAGCATTTACCATGGCTCACAACAACAACACAGATGTGTTCAAGATATTTGCTGCTGAGGACAGGTTGGATGGGGACAACTACCCTATGTGGGCTTATATGATGCAACATATTCTTGTGTCAAAGGGCATCTGGAACATTGTGCAGGGCATTGATGTACGTCCTGGTTCTGAGGATGTAGGCGATGTTGAGGATGTTGCAGGTCTTGCTGCAAGGATTGCTACTGTTAGAGTTGTTTTGCCTATGGTAGAACAAGCTTGTTGGGATGTAAAGGATGTGCAGGCTCATGCATTGATTGCGTTGTCTGTGAAGCGCACCATTGTTCCTCACATCCGTTCAACAAAATCTGCAAAACAGGCTTGGGATATTCTAGCAGGTCTTTATGCAAGTCGCAATGAGGCTAAAATTGCTTTGCTGCGTAAAGAGCTGGAGTCGAAGATTATGCATGAGGAAGATGATATGGACTCTTTCCTTGCTAGTATCAAGGATATCAATGAGCAACTTATTTTTGCAGGTGAAGTCATTTTAGATAGTTTACTTGTGCAGACTGTTCTTGATGCCTTACCAGATTCCTACCAAACTTTTGCTAGTACTTGGAGACTGATGACCCAAGGAAATCCTGAAGTTGTCAAGTTTGATGCATTATGCACATTGCTGTTGCCAGAGTCACTTTCTAGAAAAAACAGGACTAGGTAGCGTGCAGTTGAACAGGCTTTTATTGCTTCTCAAAGAAATGGTGGTAACAGTAATGCAGCCATTTCTTATGGTTCTGTTACGAGTGGCAAAAATTATGTTCCTAATGCTTTTGTTGGTAGCAATTCGTCTGGAAATCTGGTGATAAGGGCAAAAAGAAGATGTTTTGCCATTATTGTAAAGCTAATGATCACTTGATCAAGTCGTGTCCTAAGTTGAAGGCCAAAGAGTCTAAGAAGAAAGAGGGTGGTTCCACTGCAAATGCTGGTTCCACTACAAATGCAACCATTGTTAAGTCTTCTGTGAAGGGAGACTGTGTTGCTGATGTTGATGCAGAATGGGCTTTTAGCGCAGAGTGCACTTACAATCTTGTTGTGCATGATGCATGCTTGTCAGTTGCTGCAGATTCACATGTGTGGTATTTCGACAATGGTGCTACAAAGCACATTACCTCACATCGTGAATTGTTTACCTCTTTCGATTCTGTCCCTCATGGGAATTCAGTCACTTGTGCGAACAATGCCTCTTATCCAGTTTAGGGAGTTGGAAAGATTGTGCTTACTGCTGCAAATGGCAGTTCTTTCACACTTTTTGATGCACTTTATGTACCTGGGATCAAGAAGAATCTCTTGTCTGTAACCGCACTTGCTAGACTTGGACTTGTAGTCAAATTTGTGGATGACAGATATACAGTTCATGATCTCAATTTTGGTGAAGAAATTGTTGCATCTGGCCTTTTGTGCCGTGAGCTGTATAAGCTCACTTTTTTATGACAAGTGTGGACAAAATTTTGCAAATGCTGTTGCAAATTCAAGGGCTATTTCAGATGCAAAACTTTGGCATGCACGTTTTGGTCATCTGAATTTTGCCAGTTTGCTGCGTTTGCAAAAATCTGATATGGTTGCTTCTTTGCCACCTCTTGAAGCACCTGTCAAACATGTTTGTGAAGGCTGTATTTTGGGTAAGATGCAGCGTTCTAATTTTCCAAAGGATGGTTCAGTTCGAGCCACATGCAGTTTGTGCAGCTTGTGCATAGTGATGTTTGTGGGCCCATGAAAACTCCATCCTTGGGCAATTACCTGTACTTCATGACTTTCATTGATGATTAGTCTAGGCATGCATGGTATTTCCGTTTAAAGCGAAGTCCGAACTTTTTATGTGCTTCAAACAATTTTTGTCTATGGCTGAAAATGTCTCAAAATGTACTATGGGCACCCTCAGTTCTGATCGAGGGGGGGAGTATATGTCTCATGAATTTAATGCATTTCTAGCTAGTCGTGGGATAAAACACCAATGTACAGTGCCTTATACACCTCATCAAAATGGTGTTGCTGAGAGGAAAAACAGATCACTTACAGAAATGGCACGATGTATGGTCAAAAGTCCAGCTTTGCCACATTCTTTTTGGCTTGAGGCCATCATGTGTGCCACTTATGTACTTAACAGGTGTCCTAAAAAGCTTTGCAGTCTATTATTCCGTATGAAGCATGTCATGATAGAAAGCCTTCTATTGAGCACATGCGTGTTTTTGGTTGTTTGGCATATGCTTTGGTGCCACAAACACAGCACAGAAAATTGGATGATAAGGCTGTCAAATGTATTTTTGTTGGTTATAGTGCTAAAAGCAAAGGTTACAGGTTGTATCATCCGCAAACAAAACGTATTCTGGTTTCACGAGATGTAGTGTTTGTGAAAGATTCTGTTCAGCCCTTGCTGTCATGTACTAGAGACAGTAATGTAAGCTCATAGGACATTTATGACACTTTGTTGCCTCTTTTCAGTGATGGAAATACGAATGTAATTTCCAATGAGGTAAATGTACAGCCTATGGGGGTTTTTGAAAATGTTACAGATCAGCCTATTACTGATGCAGGTGTACCTGATGTACTTGATGAGGAAAGGGATGAAAATGAGCAGGCTAAAGGTATGCCAAAATGGCTAGTGCACACTTTGCGTCACAGTAAATTGGATGCACCTTTGTGTAGTCATACTCGTTCAGGCTCTCGCCATGCATCTTATGCATCAGATTGTTATGCTTTGGCTGTGTCTAGTTTACATGATGTTGAGGAGCCTCTGTCTTTTGATGAAGCACTGAATTCAGAAAATTGGATGGCTGCCATGCAATCAGAATATGATGCACTTATAGAAAATGACACATGGACTTTATGTGATCCTGGCAAAAAGGCCATTGGTACGAAGTGGGTTTACAAGTTGAAACGCAAGCCGGATGGTGAGATCGATCGCCATAAGGCTCGACTTGTTGAAAAGGGTTGTGCACAACAAAAAGGCATACATTATGAAGAGACTTTTGCTCCCACTTGTTGTATGACTACTGTGCATTTTCTATGTGCATTGGCAGCTCATTTTGGTTGGGATGTACTATCAATCAGACATTGTTACTGCTTTCTTGAATGGTGACATATTTGAGGAAGTTTATGTAACGCAACCTCGCGGTTTTGTCATAAAAGGACAAGAGGACAAAGTGTGTAGATGTAAGAAGGCTTTGTATGGGTTGAAGCAATCTCCTCGTGCTTGGTATGAGAAAGCTGACACTCATTTGGTTAAACGAGGCTTTTGTAACAGTCCAACAGAAAGCACATTGTATGTAAAGCGTGAGGGTGATGTACTTCTCATTGTGGTTCTTTATGTTGATGATTTGCTGATCTATGAGAGACATATTGCTGAATTTAAGGCTGATTTGAATGCTACTTTCAAGACGAAATATTTGGGGCTGTTGCATCATTACTTTGGTATACAGTTTAAGCAGTGTGATGGTGGTATTGCCTTGTGTCAAAAAAGTTACATAGAAACATTCCTATGTAAGTTTGGACTTGAGGATTGCAAACCTATTGCCACTCACATGGAAACAGGTTTTAAGTTGAGTCTGTATGATGCTGGCGATCCTATTGATGTCACTCTTTACCAAACTGTTGTTGGCTGCTTCGTTTGTGTATGCAACACACGGCTAGATATTTAGTTTGCAGTCTCACAGGTCAGCAGATTTATGCATAGCCCAGGGTCTAAGCATTGGCAGGCTGTCAAGAGGATTTTCCGCTACCTTAGTGGCACTTTACATCTTGGCTTGTTTATCCCAAGTGGGGATCATTGCCGCTAGACTTACATGCTTTTTTGGACTCAGATTGGGCTGGTTTTTTTGACATGTGAGTGTCCACAAGTGGTTTTTGTTTCATGCTTGGCAGTTCATGTATATCATGGTTGAGCAAGAAGCAACCTACTGTGGCCACTTCGAGTTGTGAGTCTAAGTACAGGGTAGTCTTCACAGCTACGGTTGAGTGTGTATGGCTCAAACGCCTTATGGATGATTTGGGTGTTGGACAGGACACTGCCAACACTATCTACACTAGTCACAATGCTAACCTCCAACGCCACCATCAAGGATTTCCTTCATAGTTAATCCCTTGGTAGTGATTAGTATGGTTGCATTGGATTCATCGACCTCAAAGTATTGTCCCAACTTGTTAACAGGTATTTCTACATCAGGGTTCTCATCTGGGTTGGGTTATGGATCTAAGTGTTCCTCCTCTATTGGCATTTCCCTAGCTCCATCCATCTGTGCAAATTGTGGTAGTCCCGACCTTCAGTTCTCCATTGAGGAAAGCTCGAAGAGCTAAGAATAGCTCAGGGTCTCCATATAGTTTGGACATGATGGTGGTTCTAAATTCTAAAGCCATGAAGTCCATCAACTTGGAAATGTTTAACAGCACCTTTTGGGCTTCAGTCCCTTGACATGGGGAAGATGGGATCTCCATTTCTTTGATAGGATCACGTAGTCCCTCTGTAAATATTCTTTCCAACAAGAAGTGAGTCCGCCCACTTTCCCATGACTTTAAGTCACTTTCTTCTTGGATGACACTAGGTATGGCTAGGGATCTATGGACTTTGTGAGGTTGTTGTTGCGTAGGGAACAATGTGTCTGTAATCTGGATCTGCCTAGGTGCTGGTTCTAGGTCCCTTTGGGTATCTTCTACCAAACTTCTTAATTGCTTGATTCATCAATCTCCTCTGTAGGGTTTGGATAAGTTCCTATCTTCTTCTTGGATCCTGGCCATTATGGCTCGTGACGATCTTCCTTGTTGGTTTCTTTCTTAGTGGACATTTTGGTCTCCATGGTTTCACCTAAATCAGAATCCTCTTCATTGTCATTCATGTATATGGGGTTGTCACCAGTCCCTATGTTGGTCTTTGAACTGGGATCTGACTTCGCTGCTTTTTGCGATCTCTTCCTTTGTGTTTTCTTCTTCTTTTGAGATTGGGAAATTGATGTCGTGTCTCTTTCTTCAAGAATATAATTTTGTTTTTGGAGCATCGATCGTGTGAGTATGTTTATTGGTACCACAAGTGTACTTTGTGATGGCTCCTTGGTAACCTCAATCAAGTTTAATGGCATGATCTTTGGTGCATTTGGATTATCTAAACATTGGACAATCAAATGATATATGCCACATTGAGTACACATGAGTATCGGCATTGTAGACATGCTTGCTTAATTAGTTTGCATTAGTGTGGCTTTCTTGTGTAGCCTAATAGGACACTCGGCCACACGATGTGGACCTTCATACTCATAGCATTGAAGAGGTGGTATCTTGGCAGTGTAATTGATATTTTGGCCTTTCAGCAAGAGCAGCTACTTGATAGACAGGTTTGACTTGTCCTCCATGTAGTATTGTGGACTTTCTTCAAGCGCGTCAATCCCATAGGCAATATTAGGGTCTATATCTTCCTCACAGCCTTCCAAACAAGCAATAGATGACTCACAACCCACTTGATTCACAAAATGGATTCTTGGATGTGGTGGTTGTGGTCCTAGCACTGGAGGTGATAAGGATGTTGTTTGAACAACATTTTGGGCCCTAGGGACCATGTGTTGTGATGTTTGTTCAAGATGTGGGGCCGGCATCAATACAGGCACTCGAGGTGTGTCTGTCCATGCTAAGGTTGGTCTATTGTCCATCGTGCACTTAAATACTATGCAATCCTTAGCTTGATGACCATACCTCCCACAGGCATTGCAATTCCCATTGAATTTTACTCTAAAAGTAGGGCATTCACTAGTACTATGCGGACCATAGCATATTGAGCCACATTGCTGTCCCTTCTTGGATACATATGATTGTTTTGCGGAGCACGATTGTCTCTAAGACTCTCTTGAATGGCCTTGGTGAGATCTGCTAAATTCATCTCATATATATTTGGCTCCTTAGCAACAGGCTTTAGTGTCATTGGTTGATGCCCCAATGCTTGCGAGCTAATAGATTTATGCTCAACACACACGCTTTCTCCTTGAATCATTAAATTATCCTCCAATTGGATCGCATTGGTGGTGACTGCTTCCCAAGTGGTGATACCTCTAATGACTAGGCCATTGTAGATATCCTCATGTCATAATCGCCTAATGAATCTATCAAGCAATTGATTATTATTGAAGCGCTCATTTGGATTACAACAAGAATTTGGATTACAACAAGAATTCAATTGCTTCAAGCGACTAATAAAGTCTCTAACCGACACTCCTTCCTCTAGTTGGGCTTTCTAGAGCTGAGAGGCTACACCCCAAAGCACTCCCTCTCGTATGTATTCTTTCAAAAACAATCTCCTAAGAGTAGGTTTAATCGTTTTTTCTTCTACCCTTAGGGTTCTATACCAATCCCCAGCCTTCCCACTTAAGGTTAGGCTTAAAGCATTACTCTTATGTAGGTCATTGTGTTCTCCTAGAGAATTTCATATTTGTTCAAACGTTTTGATATGCTTTCTCACATCCCCGTCTCCACTAAATTTTTGTGTGAGCTTGGCTATTTGTATTGCCTTACTTCTAGGCTCTCTATCAGGTGTGTTACGCATATTCTCACCAATAGATCGATCGATGGTTTGAGAAAATACTGTCAAATCTCCTAAATAAGCAAGTATAGTGGCCACAGGTGTAGGCGCTCCTAGAACTACATGTGGGATGGGAGTTGGCCTTGTCCTTAGCATATGCGCGGCCTTCGGGTCCCATACCTCGTATGGTGGTGTACCACGTGGTGGTCCAAAGTTTGTAGGTGTGGCCCTAGGCATAGCCAGTGCTGAATACGACATGTTATTGCTAAATGGTATGGCCCCACTTGAATATGAGCTCGGATAATGCCATTGTGGAGTGTAAGCCCTTGGCATAATTGGGGGTGTGGGAGCTACGTGGGCATGACGTGCAATAGGTACATAGGCTTGATGCACACTTGTAGGTATTGTTGAGGGCATTGTGCTACTAGGTAGTAGTGCAGTGCTAACACACGAGGTCCAAGGTGTACTTTTTGTACTCATCACTAGAGTAGGTATCATAGTCGTAGTGTCTCCGAGAGACAGATGAGCTAGATTTGGAAAAGTAAAACTACTACTTGTGGGTTCAGACTGTACCGAAACTCCAGGTGACACAATATATGAAGGGTTCATTTGACTCACTAAAGGAGTTTCCATGTGTGATACTGTCGGTTGTGTGGCCTTGCCCGTATCCAATAATCTCATAAGGCCCGTTGAAGGAATGTTAATCCCTCGGTTTTGCCTCTCCAATTGGATGATGATATGGATGACATTGCAGACCATCTGTTGCCGTTCCTCTAGACTTGTGGCGCTAGAAGTAGATTGTACAACTTCTAACCAATCTATATGGTGTGTGTAACCTATGTACAGGTCAGTCAAGGTTTCAATTTGTAGGTCATATTCCCAATTTTTGTTGAGAAATAACACTTCTAGGCCCGGTGTCCTAGAGGTTTCCCTTGAGGTGGAAGCATTGTTGTTTCCCGCATTTTGACCCACATTGCCTACTAACTCAGGAGCACTCGATTGCTCGGTTGCTATGCCAATTGTCCTAGGGGTCTTTCACTTCATGGCTCAACGTTGTTCTAGGAAACTCTCCATTTCCCTCTCCATAGTCGATTGCATATAGCGTTCAACTTCTTGCACCTCCGCAAGACTCCTACAATTGGGTAGTAGAACTTCGGGGGGTGATTGCTTTGCAGGGTCTTCCATGAAAGCAGGGGGCAAGATATTGACGTGGACACTCTTGGGGAGTATAGTCTCCTGCTAAGATACCAAAGGCGAATCTACCTCTCTCTCACCTTCATTAACTTCACTAGCCGTAGGTTCAGAGCGAGTAGCTCTACTAAAGGTTTCTATAAAGCAACTAAACACACTAGATCCAGGTTGTGGGACCCAGATAGGTACGTTTTTTTTTACTTTATTGGGGTTTGGTGTAGGATGCCCTTCCATAATATCGTAGTCAGATGAAGGTATAGAGTGCATTGCAATGTGTATGTTCACTCAGAACATATGTGATCGATATGTAAAATTGACTAGAGTGCATTGCAAATCTCATATTGTGTAGATTTGATTGCTTTCTTAGTGATTGTTTTTTTAATATGTATTAAAAAGAAGAAAATTATTTTTAAGACTCAACATCTAGTTCTTATGTCTTTAGTATTAAGTTGAAAGCAATGGAGAAAAATGTCGGCACAAGTGATATAAAGAAGGCAAATAATAAAAAAGCCCCGAGACAAGTTACTATTGGATAGTTTACTAGTTGCCCACCAACCTCGAATAGTCCTATACAAGCTTGTTGCCTCATCGTCACTCCTTGCACATCGCCAAAGTTCACACAGACGCTTGTGCTCGTCCTGGAAATTTTTATGCACGTATTGCATGGTGTGAATCTGCAAACTTTTCTCCCAATGAAACAAGCAAGAACGTTCTCTTCCCTCCATAATATTGTCAGGCCCTCCATTGAATACAGATCGAACAACTCTTCAATCTACCCCAACCTCATCTGCCATGAATCCTCTAAAATATGCTAGAAGGTGCCCACTTTCCAAAAGCACTGAATTCATCATTTCCCAAAACATGGTTTGCGCATGTGTGTCTTCTTCTTTCATCTCACAAATGGCTATTGTTTGCATTTCTTGGATCCTATAGAGTGCAATGATTAATATTTGTTACAAACAAAAGAAAAAGAATAGGGTCAATATGTCAATAGGTCTTACGTAGGGTCATAGACATGGGATGTCATTGTTGTTCATCCTGCTACTCTACGGACATGATCAAAGCAAACCCAACTTTTTCGGAGGTCTCCACTACCGTCTTGCATCATTCTATTTACAAGCTCAACACCAGATCCTGGACCATTGACTGACATTTTGAACACATGGCATCTTTTTCTTTGATCTGTGGCTTGTCTTGGGAAAAGTAAACCGTGAAAAAACTTGTAGCCGCAACTATTTTTTAGCCGAATCAATTGGGACTCTACACCAACACCAATTTGTGTTGTTGTAGCTTCTCGCATCCAATGTTTGAATCTAAGTTACAAACCACGAAGATGCATGTAAGAACATATAGAGGGAGTACACATGATACATATATTAGACACGAGAGAGCTTTACTTCTGTGTATGAATTAGTGGTTGCATCTCCTCTAGCACAGAGAGCAGCTCATTACTATTCAGTTGCTCCCGCCTCCCCATTTTCACGCACCACTGGTCCCATAACCATCTGCTTTTCAAGATTTAATTGCAAGTGCCTAGGTCCCGTCACTGGGCTTTCAGACAACACACGTGACACAAGATCTCTAGTTTGTCTGATTGATGATCGCAAAACTCCCTTGGCCACGGGATGATCATGCCTTCTGAGATGTATAAATAAACGAGTCCAGTTGTACTCAGCCAGTAAGTAATAGACAATGCATTGACACTCTCAAAGAAGAATTGGACAATTGCCACAATGAAAGCAACTAAGTGTTCCACTTTCGGAGCTAAACATACGAAAAAAAGCAATTGATATTAGTAATTTTCCATTCCAAGAAGTCTTGTTTGGTAACCCATTTACTGCATTTATCAAGCACGACCTATTCTTACAAATGAGGTGCCCACCACATTTACTTCTCTTTATCAATGTTGGATACCTCATTCTAGACTAAACAGGCTTAACCCAGTAGTGGCCATCATACTTCTGATCCATTCACATCACTTTTGGAACACCATCTGGCACAGCGTCTAGCTCATACGCAGTCCCCATTGTATATTTGAGGAACTTCATCAACATGTTTCTTGATTGAACATCTAGATATCATTCGGCTTAATTTGGGATACTTATGGCTATTCAATGCGATATACTCTAATGTACTCTGTGTTCTTTCCAATTGCTCAAATTTTACTCTTTTCTGTATTTTTATTATGTTCCTCACTTAAGCTTTCTGCCTTTTCTTCATCACATGCATAAAAGGAACCATCCGTCTTACCAGATGAAATTCTAGCATACCTTTCTCCTTGTTCTTCAATGGAACTATCAGACAATTCTACAATTGCCACCCTCGGTGGTGTTGAGGCTAATTTCACATTGTCGTGCGTGACCAATAGAAACCTTGAAGACAAGGTTGAATCTAGCACAAAGTGAAACTGTTGATTTACTTGCACACCATCTGCCACCTGCGTTTGAATGTCTCCATCTGGAGTTGAAATGATGGAAAACATCTTACTACCCCACCACAACCTCCATAGTCCACAGGATTCACCACGATATCTTGTTGGGCAATCAATCAACAAGGGGACATTGCCAATAGTATTTAAAAATAAACTCACCTTGCTCAATGATGATGAAGCCATTGCCCAACAAATTAAGCAGATAGTTGTGTGCATATATGTGAATTTCCAAGCTAACCCCATATGATATATTTATAGGCATCCAAGACACTCTATGTATCTATCTCCCTTAGCATGTCTATCATTTTCTTCTACCTCACACTGTAAATATAACTAACACTCCTGCTTGTTGAACCCAATCTTTTTTTTTTTGCAAAATATGCTTTGTAGTTTATCCTAAAATTTTGCTAAAAACACTCTAGAGTTATTTGCAGTCCAACTTCTCACTTAAATTCCCCTTGAATTCGGCACTATTTTGGCATAAATTCCCAAAATCCATCCCAATTGTCCATAACCTCCAAAACAACCCTAGAGTGGTTTTTTTTTCAAACAGACAAAAAATTGATTCTTTTGATAAGAAGACTGATTGTCTATCATTGAAAATCTATTTCTCACCACAATTAATGACAAAATATGGGGTTTTCTTTTTTAATTTTTGAAATTTGAGGGGTATTCTTGGAATATCCACAAATTACAGTTGTTTTTTGGTAGTTTTCCCTAATTTTTATCATTTCTTGACATTTGAGTTCCTTTTTTTTGAGAGCTCAAATTCTAGTTATAGAATATTGTATTGATAGGCAATCAATCTTCTTATGAAAACATACAATTTTTGTCATCTTTTTAGAAATTTATTCTACAACAGAGGTATTGTTGTTTGTTTGGAATATTTGAAATGCATTTTGGGAATTAATGACAAAATATGGGTGGAAATTTGAAATTTTTTTAAATATGAGGTGTGTCTTGGGAATTTACACAAATTAGAGGGGTTTTCTGGTAATTTTCCAACTCTTTATCCTTTCTTCACAATTGAGATTCTTTATTTGAGAGCTTAGCATGATATCTCACACAAATAACCTCCCAAAAAAGGCAATTATTTCTAAAAATAATGAAGCTACTCATCTTCAAACCTACATAAACAGCTCATATTCTAGTTTTAATATCTTGTATTGATATACAATCAATCTTTTTATGAAAATCAACAATTTGTTTTTTTTTTTTTTAGATTACTATCACAACTAGTGGTATTTTGTATTTGATGGAAAATTTGAGGGGCATTTGGATAAAATGACAACAGATTGGTATTTTTGTATATTTTTTCAAAATAGAGGGGCACTCATGGAAATTTTCCACAAATTAGCGGGGGTTTTGGTTATTTTTTCAAATCTTTATCTATACTTGACAATTGAGATCATTGTATTGGGAGCTTAGCATGTTACTTTTCAAAAATCACCTCCCAAAAAGGAAATTATTGATGAAAATAATGAAGCACTTCATCTCCAAAGTCTACATAAGCAGCTCATATTTTAGATTTAGTATCTTGGTTTGATAGACAATCAGTCTTCTTATGAAAACATACAATTTGTTTTAACTTTAGAGGATTTAAACCTCACAACCAAGGTATTTTGGATTATATGGAAAATTTGAGAGTCATTTTGGGAATCAATGACAAAATATGTGGGGTATTTTGTAAATTTTCAAAATTAGAGGGGTATTCTTGGAATTTCCACAAATTAGAGGGGTTTTTTGGTTATTAATCCTAACCTTTATCCATGTTTGACAATTGAGATTTTTTGGTTATTATTCCAAGTTGAGCCTTCGTGAGCTTTTATGCTGAGAACAGAGAGGGAGAGCACGTTGAGGTTGAGGCGCTAGCGCTCAGGCAATCAAGTTTTTGGAGCATATTGTAAGGTTCGTGACAAACTTTTGATGTCTTATGATCATTTCACTTTTCTTTCTAGTACTAATGGTCACATGTCTGGTAGTCAGTTTAATTATATCGTTGTGAACAAGGAAATGGGTTTGCCTGACTGCTTTTGCATTCTAGTGACACAGCTATGTATGATGTAGTATAGTTATGTGATTGCAATCACTCCCTCCCATAGGTTGTTTCTTGATATTGCTTGCTTGTAAGGTGCACATTTAACTTTCCTCTTTAGTTGAATGATCTTAATCTGAATGTAACAGGCTTTTCAATTCACTCTCGTATTTTGACCATGATGTTTTATTGACAATAGACGTCCTTTAATTTGTCACTAACAAAAGTATTGAATAATATTTTCCAAAAAAGTGGTTTTTTGCAAGCTTGCATTTTGACTTGAAAGCAGTAACAGCTATTCACTACTAGAAATGAGGGCACACTGTCGAATTTAATACTTGTGTGAGGACACTCTAATAAAGACCATATCTTTTATAATAAGAAAGTAAGTTGCCCTAGAAAGTTAGATAGCTCCCTGTTTGAAAGCTTTCTTGAGCTTTCATATTTTTCTGCATAGAAAGAGAGTTTACTACTTTGAAGTAAACCTGGTTTCTTCGGTTGACCTTTATCGTGTTTTTAGGTCGTCAAGATTGCTAGGGTGTTGTCTTTATGCATTTCTTTTATGCCCCAGTTGCAAAGCCTTTGGTTGTGGATGGTACTGTGCAGCTTCAACACAGTCTCTTTCACTCTATTTCCTACTTTCCCTCTATCTCCCTCATTCAAGACATGTATGGTGAGCGCTAGCGCTAAACATACATGTCTTGCATGCAAAAGATAGAGGGAAAGTGGGAGTGAAGGGAGTCTAGCACTCACCATACATGTCTTGCATGAGTGAGATAGAGGGAAAGTGGGAGAGACAGAGTGAGTGAAGGGAGTATGTGTGGATTTGATCTTTAGCCATCAAAATTTTCTATAAATAGGGGATGATCATAAGGTTTTTAAGAGTTGAAAAGAAAGGTAAAACAAGACTGTTGCATACTAAAGTAATGATCTATTGCTAGATTTTGAAAGTTTCCCTCCCTCCCTGTCTCACTAGGTTCGCTCTCTCTCTCTCTCTCCTCTCTCTCTCTCTCTCTCTCTCTCTCCTCCTCTCCTCTCTCTCTCTCTCCTCTCTCTCTCTCTCTCTCTCTCTCTCTCTCTCTCTCTCTCTCTCTCTCTGGGAATAGTGAATCAGGGAACTAGGGAATCACTTATAGCAATTTAGTTTAACAATAGCCAGGAAGGCCCTGATTGTATAGAATGGCTGTGGCTTGAAAACAAACATTGAAAATACGCTTATTGACATGTATGCCAACCGAGCCTGGAAGATGTAAATAGTTTCTTCCACAGATTACCGGCACAAAACCTTATAACTTGGAGTATAATGATCCGAGGCCCTCTTCCTTCCTAAAGCTCTCTCCCTTCCTAAATCTCTACATTAAGGCTGGGCTTGAGGAAGGAAGCGAGTGAGAGAGCCCAGCATATACTAGAGATAATCAAGGTCTTTTCTTTTGGTTTAAATTATAGAGTTGTCTATCTTTGCATTACTATCTAGTATATGCTTGTGGCCAAGAAAAGTGATGTCGGTGCTACTATCAAATTTATTTACAATGGAGAAGCTATTGGAATTGGAAAATAGACAAGAGTTCAAATTTGGCCAAGCTTCATGGCAACAGAATGCCAGATGGATGCTTTTTCGTTTCTATGCTTGATGTGTATGAAGGGAAGGAAACTCCTTTGCCTCAAGTCCCTTCTGGGAATGAGGAGATGACTACTTTGGAAAGGGCAGAGAACAGTTTTATTGCATGGCCTAGAAGTGAATTGGTAATTTTCAATTTCATTTTTCTAAGGGCTTGTCATCAATATACTCTAAGTGGAGAGTGTTGTGTGTACATCTCGAATGAGTTAAGTTGCTGAATGATATTAGCTTTGTATTTTATTAAACAGCCGCTCATCAAGACTGCAAGGATAGAACCAACACAAACTTCACCATCAGCAACTGTTAGTCACTACACTAGTAGCCAACCGGTTAGTGTTGTCCCATCTCCACCTGTTTCAATTGTGGAAAAAGCTAAGAAGGCTGTGAAGGGTAAGACAAAAGTGCAAGAAGGGACATCTTTTGGGTTTGTGAAAGATGTCAGTTCGAATGAGGATATCGATGACAAGGAGATGGAGGCTTACATGATAGCAGGGGCCAGTGCCGGTGGGGAATTTCCCATTAACGAAGATGTCATTGTATGATAGGATATGTTGTCCAAGCATCTTGGGAATTTGAAGGTGTGGAATTGATCTTTGTATTGAAATTATGCAACGACTAATGCAAAATGAGGTTTTGGACATAATTTGGTTGTTGCAGGTAGAGCATGAAACTTCGTTGCCATGGTCTCTCTTTACCAATTGCTGAAACTTGAGAAAGCAAGACAAGTAAGCTGGGATTCCAAGCGTCTTCAGCCACTTGGAGATACCTTTTTGTTGGAGGGATATTATGAGCCCAAGGGATCCTTCATATGCTCTATCAATGCACCAGGACATCCTAGCGTGGATGTTGACGATGCAATCATTCAAACATGGGATCCATTGTGGTGAATGGTCAATGAAGAGTTTGAGTTAAAATCAAAGGCACATGTTGGCGTGACCTTGTGGAAAAATGTTATATACATGGGATGGAACCATAGGACTTGGATGGAAGTTCTTAAACAGAGTAAGATTGGTTCTCTATGTGGTTAACTTGAATGCATGTTTTGGGATTAATTGGGGAGTAAACTTCCTTGTGATTGCATGCATAGCCTATGAGAAAGATATCGATTTGCATCCAAGGGTTTGTGTCGAGCTTGTAAAGGCGGTAGACTCTACAAATTAGGCTGACATGCTGAGCATAGTGATGCATATAAACAAGTAAGTACCTTGAGGCAGTTTTGCATCAAGTGTTGACTTTATAATCAAATAATATTGTCATCCTATGCTTGGTGATCTAATGTAGATTGAATGAGACGGGATTCGTGGCAACATCTTACACTGATATGTTATGGATGGTGCAAGCAATGGGGCTTGCCTCAAAGGAGGCAATCATGGAGAAATTGCCATGTGTTGTCTACAATTGGATGCAAGCAGACATTGACAAGAAAGTAGGGGAAAAAGCATGGTATAATGTACATGTGGCTCTAATGTCGCAATTACTGCATCTCGTGAGTGCCACTGTGGTTTTTTTGCACAAGTTTACGTTAGATATTGTAGCCACTTTGGGTGGCTGGTCCACTCAATTGTTTGCAATAACCTGCATTGAGACCAACAAGGATCAATTTCATACTTTAGTGCATGACAGATCAAAACAACACACCTCCACCAATCATCTCCTAACGCTGGATCAACAATGGCCAACGCATGTTTTGTTTTTTTTTTGGATGGTGCATCTGTTTCAAAGAATGCCTTTTTTGTAATTGCATTGAAACTCTGAAGGAAGCATTCTATCCTTCTTGACAATGATCTTTTTCAATGCAAGAGTGTACTTTTCTTGCATGTTTTGCATGTACGGGCTGGCATGTGTAGATCTTCAACCTGTGAAGAAAACATTCATTCTCCGTGCAATGGCTTCAATAGACCAGGCAGATGTTAAGAGTTTGGACATACCACAGACAGGTGAAGACATTTGAACATCACCTTTAACAGTCTACCTATTTGGCTTTTCATGGGGTTCAATTGTAATGATAGATGTTTTCACAACCCAAGAGAGTCAAGTGTGTTTAGGGAGTGTTGCGGATTGAGGTTTTTTGGGTGTCAATTACAAGAGAAGTAGGGAACGTACAAAGCATCATCTAGAGTATACATTTGAGCTCTATGCCTGGTCTAGACCTTGATTCGTTCATCGATGATGTCAAGCTTACTCATAGACAAAAGAGCTCCACTTATGAGCTAGCTCTAATGAAGAAGGGAACTCAATCAAAGGTGGCCAAAGCATTGGCAGATGCAGGAAAAAGATGCCTTTGCAGGTTAGATCAATGTATTTGGCTGCTTTTAAAAGAACTTACTGTTAAGTACTTTTGATTTTGTAAAATGTATCAGACGGTTGTGAAAGCGTAAGTTCAACATCAAAGGTGTTCCCAACTTGCAAAAAATGATGGAGATCAGTAAACGAGAGCACGTGTTCAACCCTTTGCATGTAGCCCGCAACTTCAAGGGAAGAGTCTACCAAGACTTGCCTTGGTTCTTAGAGTATGATGAGGGATGTTTCCCATAAGCGAGGAAAAAGCGTGCAACAATGCAGTGCGAGAAAGAGAAGAAAGAGCACTTGCAGGTGTAGAAGTGTCCACAGCAGCAGAGTCTAGTGTTCAATTGCCTCACGGGGAGGGTTTGATACGACTTTTGAGGTACTATCATTCCGTGATTTGAAAACACTCTATTTATAAGCTCCATCACCATGGTGGCAGTGCAATTTCACTAACCAATTTATCTTTGTTATGCAGATGGAACAGTCTTTTCACTCTTTTGGCTCGCAACGAGAGGATAGAATGAAAGAAAAACGTGCGTTCTATTGATGTTCGTAAGAATCATAGTCTCGATTGTTCAACTTGTTAATATGGTCTTTTTGTTCAAGAAAAAGAAGTGAGATGTCTACAGAGGAGGTGGTAGATTTTGCCACGAATCTAGAAACAGAAATATTGCATGTCTCAGACTTGCCACTAGTTACAATACCTTCTACCGGTAATTTATGATCTAGGTTACATGGTTGTTCTAGTATGATTCAAGAGCCTCTTGCTAAGTTCATGTTTTTGTTTTGCAGCTGGCAATGGCGATTGTGTTCAGATTTTGCATCTCGGATGGGATAAGACAAAGGATGACTTGAAAAATGCATTGTTAAGCAATGTGACGCCTCACATGGTGGAGAAGTGTCTGATGCCATTGCGAGATGGGTCATGCGCTAATTCATTGGTGAACGCATATATTCTTTTCCTGCCATCAAACGTGCCTGTGTATGGGCTATCTAAAACAGAAGTCCCAAAATGGAACAAGATGGAAGCATGCCATTTTGGACAGTTCGCACGTCTTACATTGGCAACAGCCGATGACAGGTGTTTTCGTGGTTGTTTGTACGTTAGATAATTATGGAATGGTGCATGAAATGGCGTAAACTGTTGGATAGCAAGAAGATCACTTGAATGTGGTTGTGTGTAAGACACCTGTTTGCAAGATAAAGAATAGAACCATGCGTGCATTGTTGGTGTCAGCTATGAGAAAAGAGCAGACTTGGACTACAGAGGCCATTGACATTCCATCAGAGGATGCTTGGTACGATTCTCTGCAAGAAGATGATTAGACACGAGATGAGGATGGGACACCAATGCAAGGTAACGTCTCTCTCTTTTTGGCTCTAAGTATAGTTTTTATGTTTCATGTTACTAAATCCTTTGACAAAAAATTGTTGTGTAGGGGATATGGAACGTGGGCATTGGTTCCTTTGGCAGTTGCTTGCACATACACCAATGATAACAACATTGTCGTTCAATACGGGGGTGATTGCAGTGCATTAGCCTTAATGGATAGCCAAATGGGCTGCATGATGACAATGTTTGAGAGCAATGAGGATGTCTCCAACAGAATGAACAATGTATTGGAGATGCAAGCACATCGCTTGAGAGAGATTCAAGAGTGAGATAAGAGAGTAGCAGATGAAGTCCGATGTTCCCTGAAGGCAGCATCTCTTGTGGAGGCGCATCCAAACATTGTGGAACTGGATCCGCCACCCAATCCCATATTGTAGCCTAGCAATAAGATACCTCACATTTTGCAAAAAATGTTGTTTATGGTCAGCCACTGTATTCGCATGCTTTGAACAGTCTAAGAATTATTAAATGTGTTATGTTTACTCGCAAATACTTGTAAAGAATGCTTTCTCCTTGTTGTCGTAGCACAGATCATGTGAAGGGAAAGAGGGTGTACAAACTTGTCTGTTTTTTGTTTCTTGGGTGCCAGATGCTGATTTTGGCTTTTTTGTGAACATAAATAATCACTATGGTTGTCCTAAGTATGTGCTACGTACTGCAGAGAGAGAGAGAGAGAGAGAGAGTTTTTTTGCCTTTTTGCCTCGACACACTAAGACAAGCATAGAGAAGCTTTTCAAAAAATATATCAATGGAGTAGTTAGCATCCTTCTTCCCCCAATGAAGTTTATCACCCCCCTTTGAAGCCGTAGCTATCAAAGGTGATGAAGTGTCTATATCTCTAAAATGTACCATTTTGAAGGATCGATTAGTCTCTCCGGACCAACTCACGACTTTGACACATGTTAGAGAGGCAGTTACAGTGGCAGTCTATGCAAGTGACGGTGATGTCATGCTTGCCTCGAGTGTACTCTTGTTTGTAGATTTGTCTATGGATAGCACACTTTCTCCACAATGGTTACTAGATAGAGATGTTGTTTTCCACGTCACACCATGTCGTGAGTGGTTTAGCACATTTTCTAGTGGTAGACTTGGCTGTGTGCACTTGGATGATGGTTCGGCATTTTGCATAGAGGGTGCAGGAGACGTTTGTTTGTCATTGCCCAGTGGTGCATCATACAAGCTACGGCATGTGCACTATGTTCCTTAGGTGAGACAAAGTTTTATCTTAGTGAGATTGTTAGCAGATTTTAGTTGTCAGATACTACTTAGAGAGCTGTCTTTCCAGATGGATTGTGGTTTATTAGTGATTGATAGAGGAGAACAACGACCTGCTATATCCTATGCATGTGTCTGAGATTCGAGAAGACATAGTCTTGATTTTGTTGTTGGCATGCTTTGAGCAAGAGATGAGACGTGTCTCCTTCGCATGTGAGCTCCACTATGATCACGAGACAAAGCATTTAGCTATGCAAGATATGCTAGTGGACTTTGTAGAGAGAGAGATAGAGCGGCAGTGCTCTAGTGACACACAACAGTTGTTGTCAAAGTCTGTGTAGGTAGAGGTAGAGCAGGTTTTCTCCCTAGAGACACAGACAAAGATGACAGACATGGAGTTTTTTTATATGCTCATGTTAGAGGCTAATGAGTTGGTGCCAGGACGCACAGTTTTGCCTATGGGAGAGGGATGTAGCTATCCCAGTGTCGGCATTGACACATCCATACACAATGAGTAGTCCTGATGATGTAGTACATGCAGATAGCACAAGGGAGGTGGTACAACCAGGTTTGTGCTGATCTTGTCAGCATTCAGGCGTCTCATGTTTGACTTACTAGTGTCAAGGCCCAACCTAACAGCTACAATGGGAGCATTTGCAGTAGGGACAATCAGTAGTACAATGATTGATAGTAGCATGATGCTTTGTGGAGCTTTGCAGACCATACAGAGTTGTGTGCGGGATTTACATGCTGGCTCTAGCATGGGTACGCACGCTCACCTACCACTAGAACGGATACGACTGCGTGTAGATCGATTGAGTGAGTCAACGAGCATAGGTTGAGAGAGTCTCTCACCTAGTTTCTTGTACATACTAGTAGTTTAGCTAGTAGATCTCACTTATTGGTGCATCGCCTTTAAGTGGGACTTTGTTGAGGTAAAGGCGTTGCAACTTTGCTCGGGGCCGGACGTCCGATGTCTGCCCACCCGCCACATGTGTACATCCCCTTATTCTTTGTATATGAAGAATAAGATACAAAGAATAAGGAGCACCTCACTCATAGTTCCAGAGGTTTCTCCACCCACACTCTTGTGCTCCTCCCATTCCCTGCACGCACCGCATCGCATCGCGCACGCGTGCATCCACTCACACGCGCACTGACAACTAGCTTGTGGGCAAAGTCACTAAGAAGCTGAGAAGATGCCAAAAAAATGGTTCCAATGTTGATGTGGAAGTCAACATGCCAATTTTGAATGTCGTACCTAATTTGTGTGTGTCGAGGATACTTGAGAATGCCAAGGGTATACTAAGGATGCCAAGAAATCACCAATGTAGACATAGAGCCAAATTCTCTATCTCTTGCTATCCTTCAATATGTTAAGGCGGTTACGCCGCTAGCGGAAGCTAAATAGCGAGAACTCAACCAACAACAGAATTTGTCAGATGAGGACGGAGCTTGACCCGCAAGCGCATGGAAACAACTAGGTGGGTGTCAAATCACCTACTCGACCTTCTAATGACAATCACTACTAAGGAAATCAAATCTAAGTTCTAAAATACGCAAGTGACTGAAATCCCTACTACGGACGAATGCTATACGAAACAAGATCTAGAATCATTGAATCGATCTCAAACTCAAGGGAAGTCTATACACTAGGTAAGAACAAAACCCTAAAGACTTGAACTGCAAAATCAACCTATAACCACTCCGTGCGGTAAACGCGTATGAAGACAGGCCGAAAAATACAGGTGATCGAAACTTGACCCCGATAGTACTAATGTGTAGCTCTGCTCATTGTGGTTCTATAGATATGCTGCACGCTCCATTCCGACACACGAGTTGGAAGAAAACTCACACCGAAGCTCGTAGGAACTTACCACACATAGAAGCCGATAGCGCGCACTCTTGGTATCTGTGCGTAGCTCTCGCCGCTGCTAACACAATGGCGGTGTCGCTTCTCCAATGGCGGCTCCGTAGCTCGCGTAGCAAGTAGATAAGACTCTCTCTCTCTCTCTCTCTCTCTCTCTCTCTCTCTCTCTCTCTCTCTCTCTCTCTCTCTCTCTCTCTCTCTCTCTTTCAGACACAGTCACGGCGCTCAAAAACTCACTTTGATTAATAATCTGAATCCCCCTAGGTTACAAAAACTTTGGCTTATATACCTCAGCGTGGAGGTGAGAACATCTCTAACTAATTACATCAGCAAGTAAAATTACTTCGGGATTACAAGCTGGAAACTCAATTGAGTCCCGTTACTTAATGAATGGCTCAAATCAAAATTAATGTCGGAAAGACATTTATTACAATCAATGGTTACAAAATGATGAGTGTGAGCAAAAATGTGGGTGTGATCCTCTGCTGGCTCAACACTCCCCCCCTCCGCGTTCATGTCGTCCTTGACATGACTTTTATGCTTGGACAATAAAGTCCTGTCGTCTTGAGCATCTGCAAATGTGATTCGTATCGTAGGTTGCCGATGGTCAAGGTTGGGCCGAATATTTTGCTTTCGTGGGTGAAAAAGCCGGTGTAGAAAGCTTCTTCGAATGTTTGCATGTGGAAGCTAGGCAAAAACATAATCCTTTGGTATAGGAGGTGTAACACTTTTGGAGAAGGCTGCAATGAAAGATCGTACATCATATCAGTCACTGTGTCGGCCATCGATAGTAGATTCGAGGTCGTGGCTTTATCTGGCGCGAACACTTCAATGCAAGCTAAGAGAGTCCTGCAGATTTTCTTGAGCATCTGACATGAAAGGTCAGGAGAGCCAGTAAAGAGCTTGATGGTGCCCGTTAGGGTTTTCACCATGTAGGCTTTACCTATTCTCTCTCCTGCCTTTGGTCCTGGCATCCTGGGGTAATTAAGCCAATTTGGCTTCTTTTCTGCAATCCTGCCATGCTCTTTCCAGTTTCTGACTCTTGGCACCGGAAGAAGGTTGCATCCTCCCGAATCTCCTTTGGTGCCTCCACCAAGTAGATGAGGTAGGCTGAGTATTTATTCAGCCAACCTTTCCTCCATCTAGGTTGTGAATCTACTATCTTCTTTGATTGTTCCTCCTTTGTGATGTCGCCTTCGTAAAGAGCGACATACTGCTCCTCCTCTATTCTCTTTTTCGTCTTTAGCACTTCAAATTTCATCAAAGGGAAAGGAAGGTTGGGTTGCATCCACTGTTCATGGAGCACTTTTGTGTCTAGTCCCTGAAGTCTAATGGAGATTAGGAGTCTCCTCTCCCATTCCATTTCCGCCTTGCCACTCTCCTCTGCTGACTTTTCTATTTGGTCATGGAGCCTTTGTTCTTCTTCTTCAGAGATTCTTGAAGTCGAGGCCACCTCTTGAGCTGGGGCTGGATCTTCAATTGTGGTTGCCTCTCCAGTTTCTGGTAGCTCTATGGCTGCTCCTCCTGATTCTTCGTGTGGTGTCTCTGTTTCTCTTCTTTGTTGCTCTTGTAGATCTTGGAGCTGTTTGCGGAGGGCCTCACTCTCTGTCCGTAGTGTTTGATTTTCTAATGTGAGCCTCTCCTCTGCGGCCAATGATCCCTCCGCAATGTGCAACCTTTGCACTTGCTCTAATCTCAGCTCTCTTTGTAAGCTTCGGACCTGGTCTTCCAAAGCTGGTATGATAGCTCCCTCTTGTTCGGTTCCTGCTCTGCTAGCTCTAGGGGTAGTCCTGAGTTTAGTGATTGTTCTTTCTTGGAGCTCGACTCTCTCCCTTAGCTCAATGAGCTCATCCTTGGCCGCCTCCAACTCATCCTCTATTCGCTCCCTTGCTTCCTGTGCACTTGTTACTTCTCTTGAAGCCTCGGCTAGCTGGAGTATCAAGCCGTCTCTCTCGTTTTCCGCGTCATAGAGTGATGCTTTATGACTTTCAGATTCAGTCATAGCATTCTCTAATTTTCTCTGCAACTCCGCTTCCCTTTGTTTGGCTGTCTCAATCTCTACTTCCTTTGCCTTGGACCTTTCTTTTATCTTTCTGAGCAGTTCATGCACCATGTGCATGTCTTTCTCATCATCATCTGTCAACTCTAAAGCTCTTTCCGCCACCACCTCCACTGGCTTTGTCTCTTCTAGTACCTTCGATTCGTCCAGTTTCTCGTCACTTTCTTTTTTACTCTTTGTTTTTTCCTCCGTTCATCTTGTTTTTGTAGGGTGATCCCATAAACTGCCTCAAGGGCCTCTTCTTCGGTGTATCCTATCTCTACCAGATCCTCATAATCATTTCTCTTTTGCTGAACTGGATCTATCTTCTTTTCTTTGGTCTCGGCCTCTGGCTTTTCCAAATCATCTGTGTCCACCTCTACTGTGGTCTCCTCCACAATTTTTTCCGTCTTCTTCGGGCTTGGTACATCAGTAAAAGAGGGATATCTGTCCTCAGCTTCCTTGGCTTTCCCTTTGTCAGCTTGCCCATCTTTCTCTTGAAGCTTAGTAGACTCATCTACTTTCCTTTTCCCCTTGTCGTCTTTTTTCAGCTCAGCTTTTAATTGCTGTACCTCCTCTTCAATGTATGGCTCGACAGGTTGCTGCTCCAGAATAGCCTCTGACTCCTCATAAGCTTTAATATATTGATCGTATTGATAATATGTATGTGGCCTGGCTGAGCTAGTTCCGACTTTAGTGGGGTCTGGCACCCACTTTTCTTCAAAGTCACCCTTTAGAGCTCTTTCCGCTCTAAACTGCTCCACTAATCTTTCCATTCTTGCCGCTTTCTGACTTTTGGTTTGCTTGGGAGCAACCTTCTTCTTTACTTTCTTCTTAAGTGGCTCGTCCACATCCTCTTCAGGTTCTGAAACTACTTCTAGTTTCCGGCGTGCTCTTGTGGATGCCCTCTTGGGTACTTCGGGCTGTTCTTCCTCCTCGTCGGCTTCTCTAAGCCACTCATTCTGGGAGGGAACCTTTGGCCACTGATCTCTAGCTCCAATAGCTTCATAAGCTATTCTTGTCAGAATTTCCGCTCCTCCTATGTACTTTGGCTTCTCGTTGTGCATGGCAATTACTTGCTCGTGGATGTGTTGAGCGTAATTCACCTCTTTTGGCATATTGCTCTTTAATGCCCATGTGATGGTGGTCGCAATGGCATGGGGTGGTGTCGTATACTTTTGCGGTCTTTTACTGCAAACATGGAGAAACTGGTTGTACAATCGGCAAAGGGTTGTCGCTCTTGGGTCCGCCATATCTCCATAGGTTGCATTCTGTTTCTTGGACCCATAGACCTCTATGGCCTCCCTTCTTTCCCTGACCGAGCTCCCTTTGTTGTGCAGCTTCAATGCGTCTGCAATGAGTTGTGGAGTGATCTGTACTTCTACTTTCTCTCCATCCATGGCTGTCAATGTGGCTTTTCCGTCCTTCTGAATGAATGTTGCCAACTCGTACACTCTTCTTGTATCCACACTTGATGGTCTCGAGGTGAAGAAACTGTGCAAGTCTGCCCTTTCCAGGTATTTGCTGATGTCTTCTGACCTGCTATAATCTACCAATTCCTGTGGGATCATCGGTACATCCACCGCTTGCCCTTGAGGATCTCTGAAAGTCCCTTGGTAGATCTTTATTCCCTCTTTCTCCAATACTACTTCCTCCACCCAAGTTTTGGTTGGCTTGAGGGTTTTTGCTGGAATGTCAAAGGGTTCCGCTTCTGCAAGAGCATCTTTGATTGTCGGTCTTTTTCTCTTCGTTGCCGATGACTTGGTGGAATCCATGGATCCTGTAACTCCAATTTCAGAAGTTAGCATCTTTTTAGTACTGAAAGCCGAAATGAGCTTTTAACTATCCAAATGACTTGAAAATTGAAACATGAGCTATTCAGGGCCTAAGGATGCAAGGTAGGTGAAAAATATGCAAAATGGGCTCAAAATCATGCTGGAGACATCATACGCGTATGATGTCTTTTGTGTCAAAATGACTTCATATTGGTTGTGCTTGTAGCTGATAGTGTATACATGAATATCATATGCTTGTATTTGAGTTTGGATCCCATTTGGTCAAGTTTTGGCCAATTTATTCCAGTTCCGGCTCTTGGCAAAATTTTGAAAGGGAATTGGATTTTATGATCCAAATTGGATAAAACTTGGTGGTTCACTTTCAAATGGCATGTAGATCACTTCTGTTTGGTGGTTGAAGCCATGAGGTGCCAAAATCACATAGTGAGACATCATACGCGTATGATGTCTTTTAGTGTATTTTTGGACCAAATTTCTCTATAAGCTTGGATTTGGCTTTAGATAGGCTTATTCAGTGGATTTATGAAGTTTGGATAGATTTTGGGCTAAAATTGGCTCTGGAGACATCATACGCGTATGATGTCTTTTTCATCAATTTTGCATGGGATTGGTTCTGTGGACTCCCCATGTACTAGTGAAGGGCTGTTTCTACTCAAATCTTGGTTTGGACTTGAGTATGTTGGATTTGGCCAAAAATAGGCTTTAGGTGAAGGATTTTCCCTCAATTGGGCTAATGGGGTGATCCTCTTGACCAAATGGTTCCAAATTTCATATGTAGCATGTATTAGATATATATAATGGATGTATGATGACAAATGAGCAGTTTTGGCTCTGTAAGTGCAAATAGACATCATATGCGTATGATGTCTTTTGTGTCAAAATGGTGTTTTTTGGTTCCAAATAGCTTGTAGATGTGTTAATCAACAATCCTACAAAGTTTTAATGAGTTTGGAGTTATTTTGACAAAATTAGGACCAAAAATCAATTTTATGGCCTACTTTGCGTCTTTTTGGTTTTCCTTGGGTTTTCTAACTCCAATTCTCATGATACTTGGTTCATAGGATGTGATTAACATGTGGAATGAGGCTATGCACTCAAATGTTGAAATGGATGTGAAAGTCATGCTGTGAGACATCATACGCGTATGATGTCTTTTCTTGAAATGTTGATCTTTTTGTGCAAAGAATGCTTTGTGCTAGTGCCCTAGGCCCTGCTAACTAGTTTTCAACTTAAAAAGTCATCAGTTTAGCTAAAAAGCCCCCTTATAGGCATTTCAGTCTCCGAAGTTGTCTTTTTGCCTTGGAGTTGAATTTCTTCAACTTTTCTTCTCGAGAGTTGCATTTCCAGCTCATTGGATATGTTGTGAAGCCATCTATTTGGTTGAACTTGACTTTGGCTCCCCGTTCTCCATCTTTCTCCATTTGGTTGCCCGAAAGCGTCTTTTTTACCATCAGTAAGTGAATCAGCTTTCTTTTGGGTTTTACTTGCAAACATAAGTCATCCATGTATATTTGAAGCTGCTTGTGAAGTTTCATTTCATTCGGTCGTCAATTTCAGCCGTTATGCCAAAATGACGCTTTGTGTGTCTGTCGTCGAATCGGTTGTTTTGACCCACTTTTGGTGGTCCAAACCTGGAGATACTCCATGGTTGCATTGCCCTCGATGTTGTTAAGCTTCCTAAGGAGTTTCGTGTCGTTTCGACAACTTTTTCCTGTTTGCCTTTTGCAGGCTCTGTTGACCTACGGTTTTTCCAGTCGTTCTTTCTCGAGCTTTGAGTGTTAGAAACCCATCTTCTATACTAGGGTAACCCACCTATAAGTTCTTGAAAGGTTTGGTTAGGCGGTTGTGCCACTACCTAGCATTCTACCGCATTCCCCGTCTGCTCTTGTTTCTTGGTTTTGGTCAGTTTTCGCGACAAAAGTTAATGATAAGCATCAAAAGCTTATGGCAACGAGTCTACCTCTCATGTCTGGTGTCCTCTGAGCTCTCGTAGCAGTCGTAGAAGGCTGTACAAGGTTGGATGCTCCTGTGTGCTCGTTGCTCTCTCCAAGAAGGTAATAGTGGAAATGAGCTTGAAAGTGATGTGAAAAATACTTAACTTCGGACTTCCCGGATCACTTGTTACCAAATTTGACATGTGCTCCTATCTCGTCGTGAAATGCACTTTAAGATTTGAAATTTCTCAATTTGGACTCCGTTTGACCTGTTTCTGAGAAATCTGTCCACTTTGCCAAAATTCTGTCATTTCGGGCTTTCCGCAACTTTTCCCGAATTGTACTCAATTTTTACCATGGGTTGCCCTTGTCATTAGGATCATCACCATCTTTTTTTTTTTTTTTTTTTGATCTCGTTTCACCTGCTTTTTTATTTTTTCTTTTACTTTTATTAAGAAAATCATAAAAAATAAAGGAAAATAGCAAATTGAAGCCAAAAAATTCCAAACATACACAATAAATAGCTGGTAACCCTGTGTATATGAATATACACTTATTTGTGATTTCTAGACTTGGATTACCACTTTTTTTCACTTTTTAACTCCAAAAACACTATTATTTAGTGATATTTATGCGTTTAGAGACCCAAATTCATCATTTGATCTCTTCTTGTTGCAAAACAAGGTATATAAGGGCATAAATATTATCAATATCCGCAATCAAACATAAAAATTGTAAAATCATGTAAGACACTGCCCTTGTAATATTATTTTATTTTTTAAATTTTTTTTTGTAGTTGCTTTGTAGCTCGTGTATACCTGTATACCTCCCCCCCTCCTAGTTTGAGTCCTCCCGGATGACTATGAAGTGTCTGTGGGCGAAGCATTGTAGTTGTTTTGGTCATAAGTCCCCAATGCAATTGTAGAGCGATGATACAACAGTCTTTCCAATAAAGCTGCTCTTTGTTTGATTGAAGGATTGGTGGTCGGGTTTTGGGTTGGTTTTGGCACTTCGGTAGTAGAATCAGTAGATGGATTCTTCTTTACCTTGTTGTTCTTTTTCACAATCCAAATGTGCTTCCGCTTCGCTTGTGCTTGCCACAAACTCTTTGCGACCCAAACCTGCTTTGTTCTTTGTGTTGATTTCCTCGCCTTGAAATACCTAGGAGTTTCCGTGGATTGTACTGAAGGGAGTTCCTGTTTACAACTCCTTGGGATCCAAATTTGCTTGCTATAGCTTTGTGCCGTCATGAACTTCTTTGGAATCCAGATCTGTTTCACTGTCCTTGATTGTCTGGAATCACTCTGTTGTCTGGTATTGAAGACTCTGTTTTCCACCTTTGTGTTCTCTGGCACAACCTTTTTTGGTCTCCATACCAACTTTGACTCCGTTTTTTTCCAAGGTTGAGCTGTTATATTATTGCTTGTCTTCCTTATCCAATGTTGAGAATTCCTCGTCGAAGAGTAATCCGGTTGTATAGAAACTTTTGGTTGCCATTGCTTCTTCTTTTTCTCTGGTTTTTGTTTACCTTTGTTCTTGGATTCTTCCTCTGAAGTTGGCTCTGCTCCTTTGGTGAACTTAACTGATTGACTTTCACCTTCGTATTTGATAAGCACTGATTTAGAACTCCAGCCAATCATTGCATTGTATTGCTTCTGCCATGGTTGTCCTAGCAATAATGGATGTTGTGTAGCTTGGTCTTCAACCATGTAAAACATATGAGGATACACATACTGGTTAATCTGTATATGTAAAACTATGCATCCGACAATTTTGATTGAATTCTCAGAGTAACTCTTTAACTCTTGCTTGGCAGTTTGTAATTTAGTGTCATTTGTCAATTGTCTGTACAAACTGAGTGAAAGTAGGTTAGTTTGAGCTCCTGAATCCAATAGTGCTTTGGCTTTGATTTGGTTGGTTCCTACTTTGCATTCAATGATGGGTTCTTCTTTGTCATTATCCCTTTCTGTTATACTGACTGCGTTTATTCGTATTGCTCCTTCATTGCGCTGTTTCTGACGTAGTAGTCTTCTTTTCTCCATTCTTTCCTTCGCCTCGGCTTGCGCTTCCTCCACAATCTTTTTCTTTTTCTGGACACGCAGCTTTTCTTGATGTATTTTGAGAAGCATGTTTTGGGTTAGCGGCAAAAGATACTTTTTCACTCTGCATCCACTAATCCAATTGGGCATTTCTTCTCCGTCTAATGTAGCAAGCTTGACGGCTCCACTTGGTGATAGATCTTTAATCACCAGAGGTCCCATCCCTCGCTTTTTAAGCTTCTTAGCATGCTGTTTCAAAGTGTAAACTAGGACATAGTCCCCAACCTTAAACTCTTTAGTCTGCACATGCTTATCAAAAAATTCCTTTTGTCGCCTTTTTTAAGCGTAGATAGAAGCTACTGCTTTTAGGCGAAGCTCGTCTAGCTTTTTCAGGTCATCTATTCTATCAAAAAGCTCGTGCCCTGTCCACTCTAGATCCTTAGCCACCCTTAAGGTTGAAATCAAGAATTCTATTGGTAAGATAGCATTTAGCCCAAAAACCATGTTATATGGGGTCATTCCTATTGATGTTTTATATGCTACCCTATATGCCCATAATGTTGAATGCAACTTCTAGTCCCAGTCAGTTCTCGACTCAGATACAATCTTTGTAAGGACCGTGCATATGGTTTTGTTTGTTGCTTCAGCTTGTCCGTTTGCTTGTGGATGATACGGGGCTGATTTCCTATGGATTACCATGAATTCATCTAGAAGGATCTCTATCACTTCATTTATAAAATGTGTGCCGCGATCACTCACAATTTCTATTGGCAATCCATATCGTACAAAGACGTATTCATATAGAAATTGTGCCGTGGTCCTGGCATCCGCTTTTTGAGTTGCCTTTGCTTCGACCCACTTTGTTAGATAGTCTGTAGCCACAACGATGTATTGTGCATGAGTCTTATATGCAGGAGGTGAAATGGGTCCGACATAATCAATCCCCCATTTTGCAAAAGCTCTTGTCCCCATCATTGGTCTAAGCGGCATATCATCTCTTTTAAGTGGTACTTTGGTCCGCTGACAGTCATCACACCGTTTAACGTATTCCTCAGCGTCCATATGTAATGTTGGCCACCATATTCCTGCGGCTAAGACAAGTTTTATTGTCTTATCACCTGAGAAATGGCCTCCACCTACTCCTCCATGAGCTTGCTCTAGGATTATCACATACTCAGACTCTGATGCGCAAATCCTAAGATGGTTGTCTTTACCTCTCTTATAGAGTTGATCTCCTATTAAAGCGTAATCTCTAGCTTCTGTCTCTACAGATTTCTGACGAGTTTTTGACGTTCCTTCTGGGAAAGTTCTATTTGTGAGATATTCAACAATATACTGACTCCATTCCGGAGCTATCATTATCTGATATAATGTCGAATACTCTGCTGGCGGTTTTGATGAACATACAATACATACAGTGACATATTCATGTACGCTTTCTTTCATTCCTGGCCAATAGACTCCCAATTGTGACAAATTCCTATATGTGTTCCTTCTTGAACAATGAAATGCACATTCCTGAACATGTGCTTCGCGCAAATATATATTATATTCCTCAGGATTGATGCATAGTCGTAAAACATGATCATTTCCCAATTGATACAACCTTCCTGCAACCAATTGAAGATTCTTGGATTGCTGAATAGCAATATGTTTCTGGTTGTATTCTCTTCTATCAAACTCTCCTCCATAGGTTAATAAGCTAACGACATTTTGAGACCACTTCGGTATCATTTCTATGTTGAACAAGTATGCGTCTGGCATGTCGTCATCTACTCCTATAGGGTCTTCCCCATTCGTCAATCGTGAAAGATGATCAGCTCTAAGATGTGTTTTTTCCTTTCTTTACTACTACCGTGAAGTCGAATTCCAGCAGGATAATGAACCATCTCACTATTCTCCCGTATTACATGGTTTATTCACTAGGTAGAGCAAGGCTTGGTGATCCGTAAAAAACACAAACTTGTTGGCTAGAAGATAATGCCGAAATTTCTTCACAACATATATCATTCCTAATCCCTCTCGCTCTGTTGTGGTGTAATTCTTCTCTGCATTGTTGAGCTGTCGACTGGCGTAACAGATAGGAAAATCCATGTTTCCTTCTTCTGGCTGAGCCAGAATGCATCCTATTGCATATGCCGAAGCATCTATATGCACATGGAATATCTTCTCCCAATCTAGTGATTTCAAGACTGGAGCAGTAATGAGTGCCTCTTTCAATTTCTTGAATGATTCCTCACACTCCTCTGTCCATTCAAAGTTCACTATTAGCCTGTATAGTGGTTGGCCTATTATAGCGTACATGTAAATGAATCGTCTATAATATCCGCAATGTCCCATAAAGCTCTGTACTTGTTTCGCATTGGTTGGTTTAGGCATATCCACTATAACTTTTATCTTCTCTAAATCCGTGGATATTCTGTTTTGTGAGACAATATGTCCCAGAATTCTGCCCTGTCGGACCATAAACACACATTTCTCAGGCTTGAGACAAATGCGATATGTCCTACATTTCTCAAATACTTTTCTTAGGTGTTCTAGATGCTCATCTCTCAGAAGAGAATGTACACATAAGTCATCCATGTATATTTCTAGAAACAACCTTAAGTATTCTTTGAAAGCATGCGTCATCAGCCTCTGAAAGGTTGCGGGAGCATTGGTTAGACCAAAAGGCATAACCCGATAAGCATAAATTCCCCACTCCATTGCAAAAGCTGTTTTATGTTGATCTGGCGGTGCTATGGCTAGCTGGTTATATCCTGAAAAACCATCAAGAAAGGAGTATGCTGTTTTCCCTGATACACGCTCTAGAACATGATCAGTTATCGGCAGGGGATAATTGTCCCTAATTGTTGCAGCATTCACTTTCTTTAAGTTGACACACACTCGGAGTTTTCTGTTCTTCTTGGGTACCACCACAATCGGAGATACCCAATCGGTGTGTTCAATCTCGTATATGAATTCAGCTTCCATTAGCTTATCTATCTCTTCTTTGATTCGCTTAGGAAACGTATCATTGTATGTGTATGGTCTCTGTCTGCTAGGCTTTACGTCTTGTTTTAATGGGATTGTGTGTTGGCATATCGATGGGTCAAATCCCTTTAAGTCCTTATAAGACCATGCAAACACATCCCTGTACTCTCTGAGAAGACTTAAAAGTTTCTCTTCCTTGCCTGGAGACAAATCTGTGGCTATGTACACCGGTCTAGGTGTCTCACCTGGAGCTGCTAAATCAACTTTTTTTGCATCCTCCGGTCCGTCATAAGATTCATTCTCCTTTATCTCTCGAATAGGTTGGGTTAATACCACCTTCCTATCCTCTATTGTGAATTTCCTGTAGTGAGAGGGAAAATCCATGTTTTCCTTGATTTTGGCATTTTCGTCCTCTCCACTCTCAATTTCTGTCGTCCAAACTTCTTTCAGAGTTTTCTTGAGCTCTCTGTACTTGTTTCTACGTTCTAACTTGGACTCCGTGTGTTCTCTGTTGCGGTTGTTCTTTTCTGATTTTCTGATTTTCTGTTTCAGTTTTTGTTTCATTCCTTTGAACTTGATTTCTTGAGCTTCTTTTGTCTTTTCGTAAGCTCTTTTGCTCATTGCCTCTCATTCTTCCAGAAATCTTGTCCTTAACACAATCTTCCGCCTTTACTAGCATTAGGAATTGATTTTTTCCTCTTATTCTAGGCATCGGATTGGTTCTAACCCCCTTTGTTTTTCTCTTTGCTCTATAGCGTTTCTGGCGTTGTTTAGTTTGGTTCAGAAAATCATAAAATCTGACATCCGTTATAGTTTCTTCGTTTCCGCTTGAACTGTCCGTTGACTCCTTGTCTGCTTCATTTCCCCACTCTGGATGATCGGGAATGTCGTGAAACACCTCTTCTTCATCTTCCTTTTCCAGTGTATCGTTCTTTTCAGTTTCTTTTTCGAGTATAGTTCTCAGCATGAAGTACGGAACCACGTCGTACACGTCCTTGTCGTAAAATTTCGTTGTGGGACCATCCGGAATTGCACAAACATCTAGGGTTGCTAGAATGTGTGTCCATTCTAATGGTTCGAGCGTGTCCTCTGAAAAGGGTTCTCCTATATAAGTTTCGTCTTCGATAGCCCTTTCTAAAACATATTCTTCTCGCCTCAGACTTCCACATTTCGAGGCCCCACACATCCATAACTCCTTCGGCTTACCTAACCAAGCTGGAAATTCGAATCCCGCCAAAGTAGCTGAATCAAACTCCTCTACCGGTGTTCGGTTCACATCTTTGTAGCTATGGTCTCTCAGGTTCACACGTGTAGTGGTTTCCATATTTCTCAGGTATATGTGATCGTAGCCCCAATCCTGGACCATTTTCAACTGTCTCATGAATGGTCTTCCCAGTATGATATCATAGTTATTCTCCTTGCCAAAATCGACAATAGCAAAAGTATGTTCGTATTCAATGCCGCAAGAAGTTAGTACGACTTTCTCTAATAACCCCATAGGTTTCTCCATGTGTCCATCTGCTAATTGGAGTTTCAACCTAGTCTTCCTTATTGCTGGTTTCCCCCATTTTTTCCAGATTTCTTTTGTAGCAATGGCTACCCCAGCTCCGCTGTCTAGTATTGCCATCGTGTTCACTCCTTGGAATTCAACTGGTAAGGTTGTATTCCCCTCTTCACCTTCGCAATACTCTCCGACCTTGTTTAAGGGTACAGGCTTAGCGTTCTTTTGTGGTTTGCTCAGCTCTTGTATACCCTCTTGCAGTCTCGATGTTGGGTCTTTTATCCCAAATTTCTCCAAGCATTTTCCTACAGTGGTCCACATATGTGGTCTTAGCTTCAAAAGATCAGCTAGAGTGATAGTGCATGTCACTGGTGTTGACAAGATCTCTATCAATCCTTGCGAGTCCATGACTTTTTCTGATGAGATTCTTCGTGAGGGAAGTGCTCTAATCTCGGATTTTGCTTCATACTCTCCTAAGTATGAAGGTAAGGTATTCAGTGAGTGAGGTTTTCTCTCCATTGTTCTAACAGAGCCCCCATCTCCCCAGTAAGATTGCAGATCCAAGTCCACTTGAGATCCTGCCTCAAATTCCACTATGGGAGGATTCCTGATGTCCTTTTCCCAATTTGTCTGATTAGCTTGGCAACTTAGCTCGTTTGCAAAGTTTGCCTCTCTCACTTGTTTCCAAAATTCATTGTAATCCTCATCTCTTCCGTAAGACCTCTGTATGACTGGATGAAAACTCTCTATCTCCTGATCGATTGTGTTCAATACTATGCGGTCATCCTTGTGTGTATCTTCAGACTTTTGTGCACTGTGAGTCTTTTCAGCTACCCGTGAAATGATAGTCTCTTGCTGAATTGGGTTTTCCGTTCCACAATTCATTGTTTCTCTTGGTGGTTCTAATAAGGCTTGTGCAGTCTCGATCATTCTCTGGCACATTTCAAGTCTCTGCTTTTCCAATTCCGCGTTTGGGTATGTCATCCACCTCTGTTCTTGTGTTTGGTTGTTCTTTAACCTAGCTTCATAAGCTCTGATCAGTGTGTCCAATGGTTTGTGTACTTTGTCGACTAGCACTGATCCCCCTGAGCTTAAGCTCGTTGTTTCTTTGACACTTTTTTGTTCGTTCTTTCCGGGCTCATCTCTCGTTTCCCGTTTTGACTCTCAAGTTTTTGTAATCTATCTTTAGTTTGCTTTAGTTCCTCAGCTAGAATAGCGTCTTCACGTTCTTTTCTCAACTTCATGCATGCTTTTCTAGCTTTCCATGTGTTTCTCTGACTCCGCGGTCCTTGACTAACCACTTCAGTCGCTAACTTTCCATTCTCAGGTTCTCTAGTGGTTTTCTTAGCTTGAGCTCTAGTAACAACTTGCGTTGGTATCAGAGTTTCATTTTCAGACCCACTGCTGGTAGGAATAGTTTCTAGCATATTCAATGTCGTCTTTTGCACTTTGTTTGGATTCTTTGAACAATCCTCAATGAAGTGAGTAACCCCACACTCAGTGCAATAAGCGTTAATTCTAATGATTTCCGTATGTGGACAAACATTCATCAGATGGTCACCTCCACACTTGTAACAGGGTCCTAGTGCTGGTCTTGGTCCCACTTGATTCGTCCTTTGTGGATAGGATGGTCTTTGTCCTGTTAACCCTCCATGAGCTATGAACATCAATGTTCTTGCGTCCAAATTCTATCTCTCTTCATCAGAAGCACTTGTAATTGTTGGTGTTCCGACATTCCCAATCATGCCCCATGGTTCTGGTTGTTTGGGTTCTTCTGGTGGGTAATACACAGTTGGAGACATGTGTGCACCAGATTCTTCATAATAGGCTTGAACAGGCACTAAGGCTTGTTCTTCCTGATTTTCTAAGGTTGGTGCATATCTAATGCCCACTGGTCTTGCTCCTGGTAAAGGTGGTTGTTGTCCCAATACCGGTTGCGGTCTTTCTATCCCCATAGGTCCTGGTACATTTCCCGTTGGGTATCGAGGTACTGGATGTACCTGAGGTGGTGCTAATTGAGCAGGAGGTGCATACTGACGCTCTCTTACATACCCTTTGTTGTAATAGCACTCCTCTGTTGGATGGTTTGTCCATTTTTTTTCAATCGCACACCATTTCAGTGGTTTTGGTAATGGTTTTTGGTATGGTGCCATCCTTTTTAGAGCCTCTTCTATCATTTGCTCTACATTTGACATGGTTGTTGTTTGAACATTCTTTTTAGTGGTAGTCTCGCTCGCTACGGAGGAAGAGCTACTAGATGCAAAATCTGTATCCGCTGACACCTCTCCATAAACCGTACAGTTATCCACTAAGTACAATGCTTCTCTCGTTACTTGCTCGAAACTTGTACAAGCTTTCAAGTGCAAGTCCTTCTTGAGAGTGTCGTTTCTCAATCCTTCAATAAAGAGAACAGATAGTCTGTCATCTTGTGGTCGTTCACGTACTGGACATCTCTCAATGTATTGTTTGAAGCGAAGTGAAGCTTCCTTCACTTTTTCGTGTTCTCTCTGTTTAAAAGCATATATTTGTGAGACCGTATTGTGCTTAATCCCTCGTTTTGAGAATTCCTCAGCAAACTCTCTTAGCAAATGGTCAACGTCATGGAATCCCCCTCTGTTCAATGGTTGAAACCATGTCAATGCCGTACCTTCTAGAGTAAGACCAAATCCCTCGTATTGTGTATGGAAATCGGTTATCTGCTCAGCTCTTAAGACTTGCTTAAAGAGTGACACATGTGCATACGGATCTCCTGAACCACCATACTTCTTTGGCATACACTTGGCTACTTGAGATGGTCTCATACGCCTATGGTCTGCTACCAATCTCATTGCTCCTGTGTCCCTGCTAAAGCTTTCTCTAGCATCATGGACTTCATGGGTTACCCTTGTCGGTTCCCCTGCCCTGAATCTACTACTAGAAGGTAAATGTGATGGTTCCGCTTCGAACCTTGGACCTGGAGTGGTATACGTGGGGATTGGAACTGCACTACCTCGATTTGTATCCATTGACTCTCTAGAATGTAATGATCCCATTGGTCCGGGCTTCGAGTACTGAGGTTGACTGAAAGAGTCAGCAGCCTGAGTTCTTTGTCCTCCTGTCGTCATTGGGTTTTGCACTCCATTTGTTGGTGTTGGTCTTTGTGAGCTAAAAGTAACATAATACTGATGTAGTGGTCCCCCAAATTATGTATATCCTTCTAATTCTTTCTTGCCCATTGTTGAGTATTGCCTCCCATACTTGTCGTAAGCGGCAATTTTCACTTCCGATCCCTCTGTGTAGGTAAAGACATAAAGTCTTTTTTGGTCTGTCAACTCTCCGGTGTAGGGTTCTTCACATCTATAATAGAGATCTTGCTCCCCATTATTATATTTGTATAGCCCCACATAGATGTTATAAGTGTTGATCCTTGTAGTTTCATTCTCTCTTCTTAACCTCGCATCAGGGAAGTTCATTATTGGTGCTTTCTCCTCGAGTTCTTCATCTACTTTGGCTTTGGTGCCCATCAATCCCCACTTGTCCACAATGTTAGGGTTTAGAACTACCAAGTACATGGTACCCTCGTTATCTAGATATCTATCTCCGCTATAGCTCACAGGCACTAAGTCCTTGAACTCACTAGGTCTATCTTCTATCTTTACACAATAGCGGTCCATTCCATCTTTGTAGATCTTGGCACCTTGCTCATTGTCGTACTTATATTTTATGAACAATAGCTTCATTGTGGCGGAAGGGTTTGATGATCCTGCTGCCATATTTTCTCTGTTGTTCAGGTTCAAGTGTTCCAAGTGTTCGGTGAAAATCTCGTAAGATCTCTCCGAAGAAGTATCAGAAACACTTCCTTCAAAGATCGGCTCTAATGGTTGCACCCAACTTTGGTTTACACTTCCCTCGGTTGATATGACACTTGCTTGTTCCCCTTGTTTTGGTTGGTTATTCTGGAGATTCCTGCCCGATCTCAAATTCATCAATTCCCCTAAAGGACTTTAACTTTTCCGTCTCGGCAATTTGTTTTCCCAAGTTTTTGTGGTCAGAATTGATCCAAACTGATTGATACTTGGTCAATTGTTTAATCTTGTCAGTTGGACAACTTCTGTTTCATCAAGTGAGAATTTTGTTGCAGTTATGCTGAAAAAGACATTATACGCGTATGATGTCTTTTTTCACAGATTTGGACTATTTTGGTTATGCTCACTCTCAGTAGCCCCCTTATGCTCTGTCCACTCACAAAATTCAATTTGAACTCTGTTTGAGCAAGTTATGGCTAATTTAGGCTTTTCTTGGCAATTTTCCGCTTTTGACTTGTTTTGGGTCAATTGTGATCCAAAAGGGATGAAACTTGAAATATAACCTCTAGACAGCTATTACAATGGATCTGTGTTGGCAAAGTATCAAAATATGTCCAAAATTAGGTCAAAGACATCATACGCGTATGATGTCTTTTTTATCAATTTGGGTCAAGACTTGATATTTATGCTTTCTACAGTGTTTGTAACAATCTTGTCAGGTCAGATATCAAAAATAAGCAGTGGATGTGCTAAAAGACATTATACGCATATGATGTCTTTTGTCCCAGATTTTGACTATTCTTGGTTTTAAGCCTTCTCCAATGTTTATAATTGAGTTTCAAGTGTTTTTGTCAGGTTTGAATGTAAAATCAAGATCTGAATCCAAAATTTCCTATTCTTTGCGTTTCTTGGACTCCGACTTGTCTTTTTGGGTTTCTTTGAGTGTTAATACTCTTGTTTTAAGTTGAAATTAGGGTATAACCCCCCTTTTGAACACTCTGGTAAAGTCAAAATTTCTGTTTTGGTCTCTGTTTGGTCATTTAGACATCATACGCGTATGATGTCTAAAGTTACAGATTTCCAGGTTTTTGGCACAGAATCCTTCCTAAAGCTTTCTCAAGTGCTCAGCAGCTCCCAGATACACAGAAAATTTCTCTGACTTTTGTTTATTGCAAGTTTCACTACTAACTCGACGGTTTAGTGATCTAACATGCAATCAACCATATCAAGCAAATACTCCAATGTTTACTAGCTCCAGATCAGGATGAAATGAAGTCCTACCTAAGCTATTCCTAATCATAAAATGGGTTTGGTAATTGTGATTTTAAAGAGATCCACTGTCACTCACGGACTAGCAAATTCTTCTTCTATCATCAACTACTCAACACCAACAAAAAAACAAACAAATCTAAGCTAAACTAAAAATATTGTCAACACGGAAGACTCAGGAATACCCCACTTCCTAGTATCTCTCGGGATCTTCGGAGTCCACCACTCCTAGATCTTTTCTAACTAAAGTATACAAAGTAGTTTATACGACTCACCTCGTAGGATTAGTCTAAGGTCACCTACTTAGGGCTCTCGTCCCCGGCAGCGGCGCCAAATGTTAAGGCGGTTACGCCGCTAGCGGAAGCTAAATAGCGAGAACTCAACCAACAACAGAATTTGTCAGACGAGGACGGAGCTTGACCCGGAGGCGCATGGAAACAACTAGGTGGGTGTCAAATCACCTACTCGACCTTCTAATGACAATCACTACTAAGGAAATCAAATCTAAGTTCTAAAATACGCAAGTGACTGAAATCCGTACTACGGACGAATACTATACGAAACAAGATCTAGAATCATTGAATCGATCTCAAACTCAAGGGGAAGTCTATACACTAGGTAAGAACAACACCCTAAAGACTTGAACTTCAAAATCAACCTATAACCACTCCGTGCGGTAAAAAATTATGAAGACAGGCCGAAAAATACAGGTGATCGAAACTTGACCCCGATGGTACTAATGTGTAGTTCTACTCGTTGTGGTTCTATAGATATGTTGCACGCTCCATTCCGACACACGAGTTGGAAGAAAACTCACACCAAGCTCGTAGGAACTTACCACACATAGAAGCCGATAGCGCGCACTCTTGGTATCTGTGCGTAGCTCTCGCCGTTGCTAACACAATGGCGGTGTCGCTTCTCCAATGGCGGCTCCGTAGCTCGCGTAGCAAGTAGATAAGACTCTCTCTCTCTCTCTCTCTCTCTCTCTCTCTCTCTCTCTGTGACACAGTCAAGGCGCTCAAAAACTCACTTTGATTAATAATCTGAATCCCCCTAGGTTACAAAAACTTTGGCTTATATACCTCAGCCTTGGAGGTGAGAACATCTCTAACTAATTACATCAGCAAGTGAAATTACTTCGGGATTACAAGCTGGAAACTGAATTGAGTCCCGTTACTTAATGAATGGCTCAAATCAAAATTAATGTCGGAAAGACATTTATTACAATCAATGGTTACAAAATGATGAGTGTGAGCAAAAATGTGGGTGTGATCCTCTGCTGGCTCAACACTCTAGAGTGGAACAAATCCATGTGTGCACATGCATTGAGAGCACATACATAGCTCCCTTTTTGAATCCCGTTGTGTGCATGCATGTTGAGAGCACACACACTCAAAGTCTCTCTCTGGAAGTTGTATGTGTATATTACGCACACTACCAAGGCTTCCTATTGCCTCATATGTATGTGTGTGTGTGTGTGTGTGTGTGTGTGTGTGTGTGTGTGTGTGTGTGTGTGTGTGTGTGTGTGTGTGTGTGTGTGTGTGAGTGCATGCTCGTTTCTTTTTACCTTCCCTTGCATCGTCGTTTGCAAAACTTCGGTAATACAATAGCAAAAAGGCTTACCCTTGCTCTTACTTCTTTTCTACGCTACACAAAAATGTTTACAACTTGCGTTCTTTCTATGAAATCAATGCTACACCAAGGTTGCCTTGAATTTTCAAATCACTTGCACTATTGCAAGGCTCAAAGTGTTCCACTCTTGCCAGGTTTTTGATCTACCATTGCTACACACCAAGGGCCTATGCTTTTTTCTTAGTGTGTTACTGCAAAAAAAACCCCTCTAAAATGAATATTGGGAGGAATAGACTGCCACCATCCCTTGAACATGATCAAAATAAGATATTCATAACATACGGTGAGCGACTAAGTGGGCATTGTTGGGAAAACAAGAGCAAGGGGCACCTCTATAGCAATGTCTCCCAATAACGCTCAAGACACAAATCTAGCACCACAAACTGCATCAAAAGAATTTTCACAAGACCACAATTCAAAGATAACTGATCCCTTGGGAGTTTACAAGCACACGCCCACCCAAAATACCACCACAAAAACTAGAAAGCACCTACCCTAGCATTGATTTATAGCACTCGCCAACCAATGCACTTGAGGGAAAGAGCTCCCCCTTGCACCAAATAGTTCTTCAAAACAGCAGTTTTGAAGCGTAGGCACACCACCAAACAAGGACCTTCCACAACCTACCATACACCAAACTGCTTGCGGGCTGCCATATCATGTACCTTGTGGTAAAAAGATTGTATCTCCCAACCACAACTCCAAAAGGGATGCTTTGAACCCTCAAAAATTCTCCAAAAGGGATGCTTTCAAGCCTCAAAAATTCTCTGCATTTTCTACCAAAAATTTTTTGAAGACCACAAATTTAAAATCTATGCACCTCTATGTGCAAAATTGACACGAATAGCAAGCTACCATGGCCCAACTAGTACACATACGAAAGGCTAGTCAAGGATAAAAAAACTGCATGAAAAAGCATGAAGAAGGCACAATGAGAAAAAATGTGCAAATTTCATATATCTGGCTGAATTTTTTAATGTTTTTACACGAGTTTAAGTTATATACAAGTGACATTTTAAAAAACTCACTTACGAGCACCCAAGGCAACCTAATACCTGGCACTACACTATAACGACTTGCATTGCATGTACATGTGCTTGCTAAAGCAAGCTTAAAAAATCACAAAAAGAAATCACACACACCATTTTGACATCGGGCATCATGTCCAATGTACAAATTTACAAAAACGGGGTGTTCAAAATGCACACAATATACTTTGCCAAACTGCCAGTCTGCTAGAGCATTCATGCTCAACAATAGCATAAACACTAGATCCACCTGGATCAAAAATGCATAAAGCATAAGCACAAAAGTAATGAAAAAACACCAGCCATACTAGTGCTTCCAAAAACAAATCATAAACCATATGTAGAATCCAATCCTCTTTAGATATAAAGCACTCTCAACAAATACCACACAAAGAGTTGCTTTCATTACTATAGCTCACATGGAAGCCTTTAACATCTTATCCAAAAGGTCTTCAATTTTTACCTCACCCATTTTCATATCCTCATACATATCAATCTTGTGTTTCACTTTAATCATACTATTGCAAGCATTTAGCTCAACCATGTTATCCTTCTGACATGTTTGGTGCTCCTCAATATGACAATTGAAAAAGATAGGATCAACCAACTCCACATGAGGCATACTAAGGGAATATTCATGGTTTTCCATATCCTCTGAAGCCTCCCAATTTTCATTATGAACCAAGACATCCTCTACCAAATCTTCATTTGAAGAACTATCACAAAATTCAATGGTAAATTCTTCATCTACAAGGTTCACAACAAGACTTTTTGCATCATCACTCTTTGGCATGCACTCAATCATGTCATGTACTTGAGGAACCTCTTCATGAGCAGCATTAGTATGCTCATGGACATATCTATCAATTTCATTTATCTCACCTTCACAGAAACATCACCTTTGACATGTGTAGCGACACCAAAATGCTTAAACAACAAGAATGACATGCACTATTCTTCATTTTTTTATCCATAAGGGATGCTTCTTGTACCCCTTTAAAAGAAGTAACATAAAATTTTTTCTCATTGCAAGTATTTTGGAAATTCACATCACAACATAGAGGATCCTTTGGCTTCACATCACCTTGCAATCCAAGCTCTCTCAATCTCTTTAACGTCCATTCCTTACCCTGTGCAACCTACATTGCATCATCAAAAGTCTTTGCCTTTTAAGATCATTTAAATTATCTAATCATTTAATTATTCAACAAATCAACTCTCAAGTTTTTGATTAACATACACTTCTTAAGCATAAGAGGAGGAACATAACTACCCAAAGCAGCACACCACCACTTCCAAAAATCATTAAACTGCTTCACAAATGCATCTACACTTGATTGTCACCCCGTATAAGTCCTTCAATGGAGTGCCATACAACTATTGGGTCCTCTTTCTTCCTACACCTCTCAAAGAAAGCCTTCTTGACCTCATGATAAGTCATCACTTGGGAAGGTTGAGATGATTTCAACCAAGACTCATACTTATCATACCATGTCCTTGCATCCTCTTTCAAGTAAAAGAACAAAATCTTTAGCATAAACATTGGATCTTTCTTGTTGGCAATAAAATAAGAAAACTCAAATTTCTCAATGAATTCATTAGCATCTTCACCTTCATGACCATCAAAATTTGGAAACTCCGCCATTATAGCCATCAAAGCTGTCAATTGAAGGTCACTTGAAGAAGATCCTCAGTGGCGGGCACCAAAACACTATTGGGAAAACAAGAGCAAGGGGACAATCAAGTGGGACAATCAAGTGTAGATGCATTTGTGAAGCAGTTTAATGATTTTTGGAAGTGGTGGTGTGCTTCACAAATGCATCTACACTATTGGGAAAACAAGAGCAAGGGAAATGTCTCCTGATAGTGCTCAATACATAGATTCCACACCACAAATTGAAGGGCTTGAAGCCCAGTGCGCGTGCGTGCAAGGAAAGGGGAAGGAGAAGAAGAAGAGAAGAGGTTTGGGGAAAACACACAAGAGGAGACTACAACTTATGTCTCTTTTATTCTTTTTGTATATATATGAACAATGAAGGGTTAGTGTATACAAAAGTTAATGAGTTAGGTTCACATGGGCGCCCAACTGCATGGCCTTTACCCAACAATCTCCCACTTAAAGGCCAATGTGGCCATAAGTGGCTACTATATTTAGTATGTACAATTGTGAAGTATGCCAGCTTCACCCTTGTACAAAGATTATCAACCTACACCCCATTATCAGCTTCACCGCTCTGTAGCTAGGCTCTTTGTAAGAGCATCTATTGGGTTGTGATCAGTGTGGACCTTAACAAGTTCCAAGTGCTTATCCATCAATGCATCCCGAATGAGATGATACCTCACCTCAATGTATTTTGTCTTGAAATGAAACATGGGATTCATTGCCAAAGCAATGGCACACTGACTATCACAATGCAAAATTGAAACCTGCTGGATGTCTAAATCTCCCACTAAACATGCCAACCATATAGCTTCCTTGTTGGTATCTGACGCTGCACCATACTCAGCCTTTGTAGTGGAAGAAGACGTACAATCTTGGAGAGATGATCTCCAAGAAATGGCTCCTCTTACAAATATGAAAATGTAGCCAGACATAGATCTCCTACTATCTCTACAACCTGCATAAGCTTCATCCATGTAACCAAAAATAGATGCATCACTATTGTCGAAGCATAAACACCTACTTGATGTACCCTTCAAGTATCTAAGGATGTGTTTCACCGCTATCTAATGTTGCTTGCCAAGATTATCCATATACCAACTAACACTCCCATTGCAAATACAATGTCTGGCCTTGTAGCTACCATAGCATACATAGACTACCTACAATCAAAGAGTATGGCACATTTGCCATTTTTGCTCTCTCAGCATTTTACTTGGGAGAATCTTCTTTGCTAAGTTTCAAATATAATGGTAGTGGGGTACTCAATACCTTCCCCCCCTGCATATTGAAATGCTGCAAGACTTTGTGGATATAAGATTCCTGGGATAACTCAAGAATGCCTCTTTTTCTATCTCTCTTGATACATATACCAAGAAAAGGATTTGCTTCGCCCAAATCTTTCATAGCAAAGTTTTTGCTCAACATTTTCTTCAATTTGGCAATCTCCTCAATGGACTTTCCTACAATGAGCATGTCATCTACATATAAAATGAGAATGACCAAGGAACCATCTCTGAGTTTCTTTGTATACAAGCAGAGTTTCTTTGTATACAAATAGTGATCCTCTTGACTGCTTTTAAAACCCTGGGACTGCATAAAAGCATCAAATTTTTTATACCATTGCCTAGAACCTTGCTTTAAGCCATAAAGTGTTTTCTTGAGTTTTCATACAAGCTCCTTCCTGCTAGGCTCTTCAAAACCTTTAGGTTGTTTCATGTAAAAATCCTCTTCTAGATCCCCGTGAAGAAAAGTTGTCTTCACATCCATTTGGACAAGCTCCATGTCCTCTATGGCTACTACGCCAAGCATTGTACACAATATAGACATCTTGACCATTGGTGAGAAGATTTCATCAAAATAAACTCCTTTTGACTGCTTGAATTCCTTAGCAACCAATCTAGCTTTGTACTTATGTAAGGACACGGGTCCTATGGGCAAGGCCATTGGCACGGCCGGGCAGTGTGTATGCTAGGGGAGACTATAAGATAGCATGGGTGGGTGGAGACTACCACACGACATTACTCTCATCCTTTCACTGGTATCTGAGTTATTTTGGAAAGGAAAGAAAAAAAAAGCAGGTTGCATGTGCATGACATCTCCTCTCCCACCTTCCGTAGGCAATAGGTTGGGAAGACGCACACCCTCCATAGAGCAACAAAAAGAAGGGTGGCACAGAGTTCTGTGTGCAACGCTGAAAGGTAGCAACACGGGAAGGTAGGTGGCATCCAATCTACACCCTCCACAACGCACGACTGAGACAAACTTGACCGACAACTTTAGCACCGAGGCTTTGTTGGCACCATTGGTTACAATAGGAAGGCCCTCTAAACCCTTGCATGAAGGAGGATTGAATTCACCCCATGAGGGTAAGAGGCTAACTCCCTACCATCCAAGCTATTGAGCTTTGTTGTATACAACAAGGAAAGTTAGCATACTTGAGTTGAAAAAGAAAGCTAGAAGAAAAGGAAAGCTAAACTTCAAAAAAGTAGTTTCACCCTTCCTTTTCACTCCTAAGACAAAGACAAGTTTTCTTCCAAAATTCCTTTTTCTTCAAGGAAGAAGCTTCACAAGTGAACAAAAGCCTTCACAAAAACGATGAGTTAAGAAATCAACAAAGGCGTTCTTACGAAGAACAAGATGTGAAGCACTATAATTTTCTCAAGGCGAGGATTGCATGCAACACAAAAGTCATCGAGCTACAAAACAAAAAGACTTCAAGATTTACAAGGCACAAGTTGACATTTTTCTCTCTCTACATTAGCGTGTGTTTACCAAGGCCGGCAAGGATATCCCACCTACACACACTTTTGATTTTGAGTACGCACATCAAAATCTGGTCACCAGGGTGCTGCCGACATTAATATGCATGACGATGATGATCTAGGAGATCATGGCCTTGTAGATATTGCTACTTTCAAGACTGTGGAAAATCGCCAAAGCATAAACTTTCACCACGATATTGCAGACCATTTACCATTCTCAAACTATAGGTCAAGTGGCCTATAATTTAGCTCTTCTCGAGCACTCAAGAGTTCACCTTGTTTTTCATGTTAGCCATTTACGAAAACAACTAGGACAAAATGATAATGTCATTGACACAGGTGTGTTAGTTGACCTTATCAAACCGCCAAGCATCCCTCATGAACCCGAAAAGATTTTGGATTCTCATGAGCTTCACACCAGACATCATGTCAGACGATAGGTGTTGGTAAAATGGCTAGATAGACCTGAAGAAGGTTCTACATGGGAGAATGTCTCCACACTTAAGAAATGTTTTCCTACGTTCATTTTCAAGGATGAAAAAGATTCTCCAAGGGGGGTAATGTAAGGACACGGGTCCTACGGGCAAGGCCATCGGCATGGCCGGATAGTGTGTATGCTAGGGGGAGGCTATAAGATGGCATGATTGGGTGGAGACTAGCACATGGCATTACTCTCGTCCTTTCAACTTAGCCTTAGGATCATCAGATGTAAACTTCTTCTTGTAAACCCATTTTCAAGGTAAGGTGTGCTTGCCATATGGCAATTCAACCAAGTCCCATGTCTCATTGTTCACAATCGAGTTTTACTCAGATTGCATAGCTTGCTCCCACTTCACACTATCTTCCATCTGAATAGCTTCTTTATAACAAGTGGGCTCATCACATTCAATACACATAATCTAATCCTGGCTCAAAACACTCAGGTGCATGAGATACACGCGTAGATCTCCTCATTGCATGACTGCTAGATTTTGATCTCTCTGGAGCACTACTAGTGGTAGGAATTTCACCAGTAGACTGAGTTTGTTTTCCCAAATTTGTGGAGGCTACATCCTCAAATCTGACATTTTGATATTTAGCCTTTTTCACAGGTTGCATTTTAGACTCATTGAATATTACTTATGAGCTACAAATAACCTTTCTAGATTTCGGGTGCCAGAGATGATATCCCATGTCTCCATCTGCACCATAACCAATGAAGATGCACTTGTGTGATTTGGGGTCCAGTTTCTTGAAAAGTTCTTTGGGAATGTGTGAGAATGCTTCAGACCCAAACACATGTAATCTATCATAAGTTGGCTTCTTGCCAATGCACATCTCTTGCGAAATCTTGAAATTCAACGGAGTACTAGGCAATCTATCGATGATGTGTACCGCTATCATAACAACCTCCCCCCCAAAACGGAGGAGGTAAATTTGCCATAGATAACATGGTTGTGACTCTTTCTTGAATCGTGTGATTCATACGCTCAGCAATTCCATTCTGAGCAGGTGTGTACATCGTAGTGAATTGTCATTGAATCCCTTGTCTGCTACATAAATTCTTGAATTTTGTGGAGACAGACTCTCCACTATCACCAATTTGAAAAGCTTTTAGCTTTCTACCAAATTTGTTCTCAACCATGGCTAAAACTATTTGTAATGTAGCAAACACTTTGTCTTTCCCCTTCAAGAGACACCTTCTGAGTAGAGTCATCTATGAATGTCAGGAAATATAGAGCTCCCCCTAGAGATTTATATGGCATAAGCCCACATAAATCGCTATGAATCAAATTTAGAGGGTTTCCCAACTTTCTATGTAATGGGAAGGAAGTTTTCCTAGTTTGCTTACCCATAGATGCAATGCTCACATAAATGGAAATCAAAGTAGTTTAACACAAGTAACTAGCCCAAACATTGAAGGATTTTCATTCCTTTCTGGCTCATATGGCGTAGCTTGCTATGCCACAACTTAGTAGAAGATTTCTTGCCTACATATATAGAACTCTCTTTGACTAAAGAGACATATAAAGAGTACAATGAACCAAATTTGTGACCTTTTATGACAACCAAATTTTCTTTATGAACCATCCAAGAAAAATTGCCAAAAACAGTAGTATAGCTTAGAGCATCAAGCTGACCAACTGACACCAAACTCTTAGTCAGTTTAGGAACATGTCTGACTCCAAGAAGCATAAATTTAGTGCCATTCATCATGCAAAATTTGACATCTCCCATATATATCAAGGTGATAGGAATATCCAAGCTTGACTGAACCATGCATCACAGTAAATGTGGAGAACCATTCCGTATGGGGAGTAACATGGAAACTGGCACGTGAATCAATGATCTAACTTTGCACATAACACTCATCAAGAGACAATAACGGATCTGGAATCAAATTGGAAGTGAGAACAAACTGCATGTCAAGAACAACCTTTGGAGGTAGAGATTCCACCACATTGATCTCTCTATCTTTACATTGTTGTTTGGAGCATCAGACTTCACAATAGCTTTGCCCTTTTTATGCTGTAAAAGACAACAACCTTTCTTTAAATGGCCTTTCTTACCATAGTAATAGCATTCTATATCTCTGAGTAGGGGATTGGAGGAGCTTTCTAGAGGAAATTCTACGTTCTTGTGTAAGTGAAAAGAAACCTAATTGGGAAGAATACTTGCCCTTGTTGGAGTTTGCATATAACAGCTCCAAACACTCAAGAGCTAAATTTACACCATTCATGTTGATGTATGGTTTTTAGCCAAGATATCCTACAGTTGTAGGCCTGGAGAAGGAGATCTATCAAGGATTTCCTTGAAGATATGAATGATATGTTGAAGGTACCAAAGAAAAGCCTTCGTAGTGCACAAATTGTGTTAAGATGTCTGTTGATAAAGGATGAAGAAAAAGTTACCTTTGTGGAAGGTGACTTTGTATTCCTAAAGGTTCTTCCAAAGTTAGAAACCATGAAAATGGGAAAGTATGACAAAATTTCTCCTGAATACTATGGTCCCTTTAAGGTCCTTAAGAAGATTGGGGACATAGCCTACAAGATTGAGTTATCAGAGAGTTATCAAATTTACCTTGTCTTCCACATTAGTAAACTAAAGAAATCAGTTTACGGGTTGGGGAACATAGATTCTCCATAGATTTTTATTGCCTTGATAGAGCCATCAAAGATACTGCATGAACCAAAAAGGATTCTAGGGTATCAAGATAGACAAACCCATCATAAAGTGTACCAAGAGATACAAAATAAGTGGGCAGACATAGACGAGGAAGAAGCACCTTGGCAACACCGTAACATGATTGCCAAGAGATTTTCCAATGTTGTTTTTGAGGATGAAAACTCTTTACAAGGGGTGGTAATGTCATGTAGATTGTAATATTATGAAAGACAATCAATCGGATGGCCGAGATCGTGGCTGGAGTGCCACAGCAAGGTGCCAACAAGGATTCAATGGTTGTGGAGGCCGATGTCGAAGCACACAGGCAGTCGGGCAAATGTGGATGACATGCCACACACTATAAGGCTCGAGAATGGGGAAGGTTTCCACATCCTCCTCTACAATTGGGAGGTGAGCTAGATTCTTCACCCTCCTCATGCACACTTGGAGTAGCATGGGTTTACAGATACATAATGCTATCAGATATTTTCCACAAGTTTAATGTATGTTTCTTGGCACTTTGAGCCCTGTTTTGAATTGATATTTCACTCCTATTATAGCGGAGATTCTTTAAAATTAACTTGAGTTTCTTACCATAGTTTCTTGGCGTATTCAAGTCTTGCACTTATGGCCCAAAAAAACATACACAGCTTGGAGAAGATGAAGGAAGCTCAAGGTACACAACAGAGAGTGTTTTAATTAGTGTGCAATGGAGAGATAAGATAGCCCTAGAGTGATGGGCATATATACAATGCACGGGGGGGAGGGAAACCTCCTAGTGAGGGAAAAAATGCCTCGGCGGTCTTGAGTGTGTTCACACACATCACTACCACATGTATATGGTAACATCACTACCACATGTATATGGTAACATCACTACCACATGTATATGGTAACAAATCCCCCTTGGGAGTGATGCGATGAACGAGATATGGCACCTAAAGTAGAGGGAATTGTCACTCTGTGAGGACATGATCAGTCCACAAAGGGGAGTAAGCCCAAAGCTTTGCGGAAAGCTTCAAACTTCTCACGAGACAATGCCTTTGTGAAAAGATCTGCAAGGTTTTCATGGTACTTAAAGTAACTAATTTACAAATATGTTCCATGCATGTTACTTTAAGTACCTAATCTGCACACTTCTACATTGTAAAACATGCACTAAAAACCCGTCATTGGTACTTTGAGACTACCTGGATACCCCCTTTAAGTACTTGAACAAGTAGTCAGATGCTTGAAACCTGAACTGTAGTAAGTTTAAAATTACTTTGAATTACACATGTTGGTACAATAAATGGGAGACAGACAATTTGTTGTCAATACTCTGATATCATGTGAGAAGTGGTGATGGGAGGGAGAGAAACACACCACATGTGGACTGTAGAAAGAGAAAAGAGAACCAGGAGGAAACATTTGTGATTAGGTGTTTTGGGGAGGACTCAAGTACAACAAACAATAATTGCAACAAAACAATTGTTTATTAGGCTCAAAGACACAAAGACCTACAACACCGTTGGCATGCTGTTGTACACATTTTCATAAACCTCTGGAGATAATTTTAACTTATGTGGCTCTCCATGCAAGGGTTCCAAAGGTATCTTGATGGATCAAACCAAGTGCAATGCCAACAACACTTTTGGTTGGTCAGGAGGTATGTAATAAACATCCTTGGTACCATCGACTAGCTCATAGTAGTAGCCCTCAACCAAATAGGAATTTGGAAAAATGCAGTTGTCCTAAGAATATCTTAGAGCTCGTGTTGTTTTGTATTTCTCTTTTGAGCACCTTAAGAGGTAGAAGTCTGCTCCGTCTTCGGTCATATTCGTGGCAAAGTTGTCACCTACACGCGGAGCATCACTAATGGCATCCTGATGTCCACCATACATAGGCAAATCTGATCCTTCATCGTCATTTGACTGATCACTTTCTTCGTCACTGCTGTCCAAGGGTTTGATGGAAATATACTGCCAGTTTTTGACATGTGTATTGTTAAGGCATCACCTCCAACGTTGTGACATACAAAACTAACAAAAACGTGAGAGAGCTCTATAGAAAAGTGCAAGCTTGTCATTCCTAGAGTGTTCATTCACACAATGCAAAGAGCGTGACCCTTTCACTCGCTTACAATTCCATTTCCTCTCCCTCGTCACATCGGGCGCTTTGACTTCCCAAAAAATTTGAGTCACCTCTGACTGGGTGTTTTCATCATGAAATTTATGTTTCGAGAAACTAACCACATCCTTGGCACACTTCATGTGCCATGCATCAGGTTTCAATTGCTCAATTGTCAGAGCCTTTTTGGCAATTGCACCGGTCCCATCATGCTCTCCTTTGCCATGGCCCGATGCAAAGAAACTCCATAGCATCTCAATGCTAGTCAATAGTAGTACCTAGATCAATGACACGTCTCAAAGCCTAGGAGAAAACAAGAAACTGGATATCATTTTCAAGAGATGAGAGAAGCTAGAATACCTTGACACGAAGAAAAATGGCTTGGATACCTTGAAATTGAGCAACACATCTGTTTGACCAGACCAAGTGCCGCTTCAAGGAGTTGAGTCCTTGCTCTTGTAGCCACACACTGCATGCAATGCTGCACAAACAATGTGTCATGCTCTTTGTCATCAGAGATGTAAAATTAAATATACTTCAACACCCTGTCAGCCTCGTCTCGAACATAGGTGATGTGCACCAAGATTGTGACTTGTGAAGAGTACCAATGCATTGATTGGATTTCATTTTTCTCCTTGAAAGAGTAATGCTTAGCAAAGTCTATAACAGAGACTACCACATCTCTAGGACACCTTTGAATGCAGTCTTTGAATTACTAAGATTGTCACTTGGCAATAAAATTGTGTCTGATATAGGTGGTTAGATGTTTTTTAAGAAAGGATGTGAAATCTGCACATCCCATTTCCTTGACCAGTAGATCCTTGCGCTTCTTGCCCTCTTGATGGGCTGATGCAATGTCTTCAAACACCTTTATTGAAATTTGAAATGCATTTTCAGATTCTTCTTTTGGACAGAGCATTAACCGCTGCGATCCACATTGATCACATTCTCCCTTCAAGCAAGAGTGCTTATGAAACGTAGACTCATCTGGCTTCGGACATAATACCATCTCAGCCAATTTGTTGATGCTCTTGTGCCTGTACGCAGTAGCTCCACACTTTCCTAGATCCTCTTCTATGAAGCATACTTGACACTTGCAGCCACACCCTTCAATGTGTACACCTATCTTGCTTTGTCTCATCTGGTTGAATGCATCCTTGAGGTATATCATACGTATGTGAGCAATGCAACAACAAGTGTACATATCCTTCAACTTGCGAACAAACCAAGGCTTCAATCCCTCAAAACATCTGAGAGAGATCTTGATGTGTGAGTATTGCATTTCGAATCTCCTATAAAATTCCACCTGTCCAATGAAAAGAAAATCTCATCAAAATTTTGAGGCTGTGAAGAGAAGGTTAAAGTCATCGCAACTTGAACATGCTACCTGACATGGTACTTTTTAAACCTTTTGTTAGGTACTAAAGTACCTAAGACACTGTAAACGGTACTTTATGAAGTACCAGTTTTTGCAAAGTACCTAAGTCCTTGAAATTGATACTTTAATAAGTACCTCAGAGAGTACATTTAAAGTACCTATATACCTAGAGTTTGTATTCTGAAAGTACATGTTGGTGGTCGCATGCTAGCTTCTACCTAATCTCAAGGTACTTTTGAAGCTTCCAAGTAGCCCAAGAGAGCCTATTGGTATGCACTGTCATAGTTGTAAAGGACCTATGAGTTTACAAAGGTGGTTTTAAACCACCATTAAATATTCATTCGTTGTCTAGGAGGACCCTAATAGAACTTATGAGTTTACATTGGTGCTTTTGAGCACCAACCCCTTTGACATGGTAGTATTACTAGCATCTATATGTAGGTACTCTAGGTAATCTTCAATGTAATATATTTCTACAAGGTACATGTAGCAAAATTGGTAGTGCTGAAGTACCTAGCCTATGCACTTTGGCCCAATGCACTTTTATTTGCCTTTACGTATACTTGAAGTACTTGTTTGACCTCAAGCTAGCTTCTACCCAGGGTGAAGATATTCTTCATGGTTCTAAGTATTTTAGGAGATCCATGAGTATATATTGGTGGTTGAAGAGTTTGTATATACTATACCTATGGTGCTTGCTATGGTGATAGTAAACTATATTTGAGTTTATATTGTTGCTCCAAGAGTACCAAAAGATTGCCTTTTGGAGTGTCACACCTCTGGGGCTTCACAGACAACATTATACATGATGTAAGACTACCTAAACGCAGTTAGTACCTTGGTACCTATACTAGAGCATGCAAGAGAAAAAAAAAAAATTCAAGCACTTTTAAAGCATACCTGGGACTCGTCAAGCAAATATATTGGATGCTTTATGTAGATTTTCGCCCAGAGGCTTTCGACACACATCCTTTTTTTTTGGGGACACTCGCGTCTCCGTCTATCAAAAGCGCAAACACAATGTCTCTTGTCTCCTGCGTGATGCAATGACTTTGTAGGCTCTTGATGTCGACATAATTACAATGGAAATGCTCCCGCTTCAGCCTGTTGTGATCGTGAATTAGCTGTTGCAAAATTTCATCGATGCAACCCTGTGAACCTCGCCATCTCCGAATTGCTTATAGACCTTGATGGACCCCCTTCGCTATTCACCAACATCATGAATAAAGCTCTTTTTAGCTTCAGCTCCTTCTCATACAAGGATGCTTTGACTTTGGTGATCGTGTCTTGTATGTTGGAGAGTATAGACTTCTCTAATCCACAGTGCAGCTGTCAAAAATCTGGCTTCTTTAGAAGCAATCGAAAGGTGGATTTCTTAGCTTCACTATACATGCCTTTTGTAGATTCTTGCCAGCAAAGCACCATTGTTTTGCAAACTATACTCATATCTTCAGGCGTTGACAAGCATGATGCATCCCGTTTTCTTTTTCTTTGACAACTCTCTCGTTTCATCATGGCCCAGTACTGTCGCATCCTATGTGTGGCTTCCTGGCGGATCGTGGTTGAGTAATCAATGTGGCCATAGGGGACATCCCATCATTTTTGGATTGTCCTCGACATGATCCTGAGACGAGTGAGACCACTCCATTGGATTTGAAGCTTGTTGATGGTAACCAAAACCATTGTGTATGCAATGATTGACTGTCCGATAATGTGGCGATCATTTGGAGGATGTTGTTGGTGTCCAATTGCTGCTTCCATGGACGTGGGCTGCAATCCAAGCTGAAGGATCTGCCAATGCTGTTGGTGCAACACAACCCCCTCTTCCAAGGTGCTCTCACCCACACAAAAATGTTGCTATTGAATTTCTCTCCCAACCTCCTAATGCTTCTATCCATGGGTAGCCATCCACCTTGAGAGTAGTGAGAAGGCTGATGTTGTTGAATGTCCTGCTGCCACATGTGGGCCACACCAACGTGGGGCAGAGTAGACAAGAGCCTTGCCCTTTTGAAGGTTGGAGCACGTCGGTTGCGGTTTTTGAGTGCATTTGCATCAAGCCAGGATGTAGACGTCATTGAGGCAGATGGATGTGCAAGCCATGCTTGCTTGCTTCAAGAGAAGGAGAGAAAAAGAAAAGAAGAAGAAGAAAGAAGAAGAAGAGTTTTAACGTCGTAGGAAACTATCCCAAGAGACCTTAAAGATCTAGCCGACGAGGAGAGTTGAACTCAAGACCTGTTATTCAAGAGGGAAATGGCATAACCAATCTCCTACACTTGGGTGATAGAAAGGTTATACCATTTTCCTCTTTTTATTAGCACACACACATACACACACACACACACCCGATAAGAAGAGTGTTTTTTAACGTCGTAGGAAACTATCCCAGAGACCTTAAAGATCTAGCCGACAATAGATTGCTCAACAACATGCCAGTAGATAGAGAGAGAGAGAGAGAGAGAGAGAGAGAGAGAGAGAGACGCTCAGCTACAATAGCACGCATGAAAGGTAGACGGACATACATTTCAAGAAATCGTTAAACTGGTTGGAGTCAACGTTTAAAAAAAAAAAACATAAAGCGTAGTCTCACAAGAACATCTTCAAAAGTGTGCTAAAGCACCATCCATAAGTGCCTCACAAAGAAGTGTCAATGACACTACTTTTTGCACCCCCTTTTCATGCTATCACCCTACAGTTTGATGATGATTATGCCAAGTTTGGCTGAAGGGGGCGATTGTTGGGGTCAGCCCAGATTGGGCGGCCACACTCACATAACAGAATGTAAAACCTTATATAAGACCTATGAAGCCCTAATGCAAACTCTCTTTTACATTGTACAATTTTTGTGTGTTTTCTTCTCCGTCTCCGCTCCTTTCTTATCTGGTCTCTCTTCTCTCGCTAGCTATGTCCATCCGGGACTCCGTTCACTTGTGCGCCAAGCTCTACATCAACCTACTAAGTTTGGCCTCGTGGTCAGCTAGTGGGGACGATGCGAGTAAGGCAGGAGATCGAGGCCTCTCCGTGGTTGGTGTTGGAGCGTATTTGGACATCCTTTTGTTCGGAGGGGGGAAGGCCGCCTGTCTCCTATGTGGGTCGAGAAGTTGAACTTCTTTTCTCAAGCGAATGGACTGTACCACCTTGATGACATGCCCCTTCCCCCTTCAATGTTCCGGGCAGTATGAACAATGCCTAAGGCTGGAGAAGAGCCCGACGGCAATCGCTGGCTCTTGAGCTACGGCTTGTCCACAAGAGGCGGAGGCGGCACCATACAAATTGATATCAAGATCCCTTACAGAGAGTGAGCAATGGTGTGGTGGCTGAGCTTTTTCTCTTGACACTGTCGATGTGTGTGATTTGCCTTTTGCATTGAAAAGTTGCAGGTAGCGAATTCCGATCGGGGGGCGGGGGGCTGGGGGGGGAGAGACACTCGCTTGTTCTGAGGTGGGTCTAGAAGCTCGCCACATTCGTTTGTTCCAATCAGTGTGTGCGCCACCATGGACGCACGGTCCTTTCTCCTTCACTACCTTCGCCCCGTCTACGCCTAGACTAAGCTTTGGCTGGCAACACCGGAGGCAGAAACCACTTGGCTAGCGCTGACTGGCTGAACAATTTTCCAGTGTTAGGTCCCTATCACACACATGTGATGTACAAATTAGCCAACGAATGGCCATTAGGGCGTGGTGTGTGTCACACAAGGTGGATACAAGACATAAACTACCTTTTGCAAGTTTAATCATCAAATGGGCATAGCCTAGGTGGATGATCTTCCAGCTTCCTCCCACCATGATGATGGCTTGAAGGTCTTGGCGCCTTAACTTTTGATGATGTCCGCCATTGATCAGTGATTGGGTGAGGGGTTCAGTCCGTCCACTTCCGTAAACCAACTTCATCCCCGGACACATTTGGGCGGACGTGTGTGACAAGGGCCTTACTGGTAGAATGGGGATTTGAAAAGAGCTCTACATTGTGCAAAAGCGATCAGTTCTCTCTGCATGTGCATGAAGTGAAAGTGGCCAGCATCTACAGTTCAGTGTGGTGCCTGCCAGGTGTGAGAACCACACCCAGAGAGAGAGAGAGAGAGAGAGAGAGAGAGAGAGAGAGAGAGAGAGAGAGCTGTAGCAGCAATGACGGAGGAGAGAAAGACAGCGTGGAAAGGAGGCTAAACGAGCTAGGCTACAAGTAGGAGCTACTTAGAAGCATGGTAAGCCATAGCCCACCATGCCCGCCGTTTAACACATGTGCTGTGAAACCTAAGAGGGTGGCGGGACTCTTGGTATATTGCAGAGCCTGGCCAAAGCTCTGGGCATAGCTTTCTCCACAGTTACGCTCTTCACTGGCATCATCCCCCTCTATGGATTTTCCCTCTCCTTTGCAGGGCCTCCTCCCCTCGTCTGGGGCTGGCTTTTCGTCTCTTTCTTCACCTGGTTCCGCGCCCTTGCCCTTGCCGAGATCTGCTCCTCTTTCCCGGTTTGTTCTTTCTCATAGTTGTGCCTATTGTTTCAATGCTGAATAAGGTGGGCATGCATATGTTGTGTTGCGCACGTGTGTGTGTGTGTGTGTGTGTGTGTGTGAGAGAGAGAGAGAGAGAGAGAGAGAGAGAGAGAGAGAGAGAGAGAGAGAGATCTTTGAGACCTGAAGATGCATCCTGATGTTTCCTAATATTGACGTGCCTTTGTAGAACATTACATTTACAATTATCATGACAGATAAGACCACTACATATACTGCTTACTTTGCAGTGTAGCACCTCATGTAGTAGTAGTGAAGAGTTAAAGGTAAGAGTTTTTTTCAATGGAAAAAAGTAGATTTACTTGATTTTCACTGGAAGCTTTGTGGTTAATGGCCATTGCTCATACCACACTAACAGGGAACGGGCAGAACAGGGCCCTCCCGTTCTTCGAACGCGTTCCCAAGCCCTGCACATCTTCGGGATGGAGACAGGGACGGCGTTCCATTCCTAGGGATAACCGAAACAGGCAAAAGGCCAAACAGAACGTGGAATGGAGTGGCCGGACGGCTGAATTCAAAAATGTCAAGGGCTTTGGACCCTTTCATTCAAGCTCTCAGCCTTCCCCCCCAAGGCTTCAAGCCTCAAAGCTCAACCTCCATCCCTCCCTCGAGGCTTACTCTCAAGCTCCATCCCTGGCTCTCTAACAAGCTCTATCCGGTTACCCTGCGGTGCCATTGCGTGTGAGCTGTAAGCATCATCGAAAAGCATACCTAAATAGGATTCTAATTCGACAAATGGGTGTGTGTGGCTCTCTACTAACATATAGGTTGAATCCAACCTAATTTAAGCATATTTTATGTTTACCATTCCAACCCTCGTTCCCGTTCCATTGTCCTAGGGCCGCCGGTTCTTGAACCCCCAAGTCCTGTTCCCCATTCCCATTCTGTGTCACTTTGGCTCATATGCATAATATATTGTATTTTGCTTCCATGTTACTGTATAAGTTCAAATTTTGAATCCGTTTCAGTATTGTATTCTATTGTATTGTACCCCCCGGCTGCACATGTAAAGCGTTTGTACATAGGGTAAATGAGCTAGTAAGGAGGCGTGCATCAGTGGCCAAGAGTGTGGTGCCCATCATTTTACGCTCCTTGTTCCAATTAAAATGCGCAATCCTGAAAGGGTAATTAGTTGAGAAACCCATTTTTTGGAACAAACTGCCTCTTTAGCATCAGTTTTAAAAAAATTTGAAAGTACCAACTTGCTCAAATTTCAAAAAAATATCAGTATCGGTCTTGTAAAAAATTCCTTTGAAAAGACAAATCTAAACATATCTTGCATGGAATAGCAAAATCCTTCCGCCCAAACTCCAAATTACCTTGTATTTTGTTGGTGCACTTAGACTAATATGGTTACCCTAGTAGTGGCGCTACCTAACTCTCAGGTAGTGGTCTTTGTAAGTTGAACTGTGAGGGGGTATGTATATTAAAATGTTAGGCAGTTTCTATGTTTAGCTAGTGAATGAAGAGAGCCTTTTTTTTCAGGTTAAGGTTTATCCATCGGGCTTTGACTGAAGACGTGCATTCAAGATACATAGTCTGCAGCCATGGTAAAGAGTAGTGCCATGCAATTCTTCAACCCTTCTTTATACGAGTCTCATAGTGTTGACGATGTAGCTAGTTTAGGTATTTTTGCTAGCAAGAGTTTAAGGGACTTGCTACAAAAACCCTCTAGAGGTTGCAGAGACTTTCATTGAAATATTTAATAGTGCGTCCAGACTCTCTTTCTTATCGCCACCCATCTGTATTTCAAGAGCTGTAATGTTTCTATTTGATTGAGGTGTTGGTCTTTCAAGTTCAGGATCTTTATCTTCTATGCCAGCACTTTTATTACTTCTATTGAATCTTCTCCTCAGTTCATGCTAATATGGAGAGAAGACCTCTGGTTACTACTTTTGCTTCCCTTTGTTACAAACATTGGATAGACTTGAACCATGAACTTGGAATTTCCTCTTTATGCTGTGTTAAAGTGCTTGGATGCTCCCTATTTATTGCTTCAATGCTTCTTTTAGTGCTTGGCTTCATTATGGCAGAATCTTCCCTGCATCTCTAGAGTTAGGACTGAAACTTAGTACACAGATCTTTGTATTGATGTACACCCATGCACCCATACACGGTGCACGTACATCAACACACACACACACAAAGAGAGAGAGAGAGAGAGAGAGAGAGAGAGAGTTTAAATAGAAGCACGTGTCAAATGCATAAAGCTCCAATATTTTTAGGACGTTCATCGTCCTTTAGTATATAGTCAAAAATTTGTAACGGTTACATAGAAAATATAACTATAAGAAGTTGTTTCTAATCCATTTCATTGCAAATAGCTAGCAAGCCGTTTCTGTCTTGTTTCCGTTTCATGTTCCATGTAACTATGGCGTCAAGTGATTAAAAAGATATTTGCTCATTAATAATCTTCTGGAAAAGATTATTTTCTCTCTTGCTTCAAGTTTTTTGTCAGAATATAACCCCCCCCCCACCCCCCCGAAAAAAAAAAAGAAAAAAAAAAAGAAAGAAAGTATTGCTACTGTTTACTAGTTCTATTTCAATATCTTCGTCTTCAAGGGCATAATCTTTTCTTTTTGTTGCTTCACTCTCAAGATCACCTCATAAAGCTATGCATTTTGATAATGAACTTATGCAGGTTATTGGAGGCATGCTGTTCGTGTTTTATCTTCCATTTGTAGCTCCAAAAAAGCAGTCAGCATCATTTGTGTTTCTCAATTTTGTAGAGTTTCCCAACAGTGCGAGCGTGCTTGATAAAGCATATGGCGTGATAATGTCGCTTCTCATCTCCCAATACTCTTTGTTTGGCTATGATGCGGCAGCACATTTGACTGAAGAAACCAAAGGAGCTGATATGAATGGCCCTATAGCTATTCTGTATAGCTTTGGTATGGTTTCACTTATTGGATGGGCTGTTATTCTGGTGCTTACATTCTGCATCCAGGTACGTGCAGTTGCTGGTTCATATTAAATGTCTTTGCTCTAAAAGCATCACTTGGATGTGTGTGTGTGTGTGTGTGCAAGTGCAAGTGCAAGTGCAAGTGCATATGTATGTTTCTAGCCATGCAAACTAAACCAGTATTTAGGCTGGGTCAGACGGCCTGGCGGAAAAAAACACATTGCTTGTGTGGGTAGATTTCATTGGTCGAGAAAAAAGCACCACTTTTCTAGCCCCCCCCCCCCCCGCAGAAGAAGCAGGTTTCCCTCGGCAATACACCCTGAACAAGCACATGTACGCTCACTAGTTTTCAAACCCACTGCAGCACATCTGCAGGCTGTCAATTTTCTTCCAGGGTATGTCAGAATCTTCCCTGCATCTCTAGAGTTAGGACTGAAACTTAGTACACAGATCTTTGTATTGATGTACACCCATGCACCCATACACGGTGCACGTACATCAACACACACACAAAGAGAGAGAGAGAGAGAGAGAGAGAGAGAGAGAGAGAGAGAGAGAGAGAGAGAGAGAGAGACAGAGAGAGAGAGAGACACAGTTTAAATAGAAGCACGTGTCAAATGCATAAAGCTCCAATATTTTTAGGACGTTCATCGTCCTTTAGTATATAGTCAAAAATTTGTAACGGTTACATAGAAAATATAACTATAAGAAGTTGTTTCTAATCCATTTCATTGCAAATAGCTAGCAAGCCGTTTCTGTCTTGTTTCCGTTTCCTGTTCCATGTAACTATGGCGTCAAGTGATTAAAAAGATATTTGCTCATTAATAATCTTCTGGAAAAGATTATTTTCTCTCTTGCTTCAAGTTTTTTGTCAAATATAACCCCCCCCCCACCCCCCGAAAAAAAAAAAGAAAAAAAAAAAGAAAGAAAGTATTGCTACTGTTTACTAGTTCTATTTCAATATCTTCGTCTTCAAGGGCATAATCTTTTCTTTTTGTTGCTTCACTCTCAAGATCACCTCATAAAGCTATGCATTTTGATAATGAACTTATGCAGGTTATTGGAGGCATGCTGTTCGTGTTTTATCTTCCATTTGTAGCTCCAAAAAAGCAGTCAGCATCATTTGTGTTTCTCAATTTTGTAGAGTTTCCCAACAGTGCGAGCGTGCCTGATAAAGCATATGGCGTGATAATGTCGCTTCTCATCTCCCAATACTCTTTGTTTGGCTATGATGCGGCAGCACATTTGACTGAAGAAACCAAAGGAGCTGATATGAATGGCCCTATAGCTATTCTGTATAGCCTTGGTATGGTTTCACTTCTTGGATGGGTTGTTATTCTGGTGCTTACATTCTGCATCCAGGTACGTGCAGTTGCTGGTTCATATTAAATGTCTTTGCTCTAAAAGCATCACTTGGATGTGTGTGTGTGTGTGTGTGCAAGTGCAAGTGCATATGTATGTTTCTAGCCATGCAAACTAAACCAGTATTTAGGCTGGGTCAGACAGCCTGGCGGAAAAAAACACATTGCTTGTGTGGGTAGATTTCATTGGTCGAGAAAAAAGCACCACTTTTCCAGCCCCCCCCCCCCTCCCCCTCCCCCGCAGAAGAAGCAGGTTTCCCTCGGCACTGAACAAGCACATGTACGCTCACTAGTTTTCAAACCCACTGCAGCACATCTGCAGGCTGTCAATTTTCTTCCAGGGTATGTCAGAAATATCTGCTGCTGCCGCCATGTTGTGTGAACACGGAATGGAGTTCACATATTCTAGGGCGAGTTCATTGTTCTCGACATTACTTGTAACAAATCTTAGCAAATGAATGTTTTTGGTTTCTTTTTGTGCATATCAGGCATTGAACCCACAACTTGGGCTTTAGCAAACGATGACTTAACCGATGCATGTAATGAGCCCCCCCTGCCAAGTCAATCACCTGGTTCATGGAGGAAGCTTATACACTTGAACTAATATGTACCATGCTCTTCCTTTTCATGCTTGATGCAAGCGTAACTCTCTAAACCTCTCCAAATAGACCCAGAGGTAGTGAGTATGAAGCTCTACTTTTAAACTAGTAACTTGGTAGTAGAGAGGGCCTCAATTGTATACAAAGATCTTGAATACCTATAACCTTGTAAACCTTGCTGTTAAAAGAGAGAAATTAGGCCACGAGAGTGGATCGCATGAATTGACAAACAAACACTTACTAGCTTCTTGATGAGGGCCTAAGTATGGTAAATGTAAGGAGTAAGCTTTTGGGACTCCATTAGAGCGACCATAGAAAGGGGCCTGCGCAGAAGGGAGGTTATGCATCCTCAGTATTTATAGGGAGCAAGTGCCAACATTCCAAGTGATGGGCTCTTTCTTGTGAAGGGGCTGAGGTGACTTAGTGGTGCGACTACTAGGAGAGGCGCTTGTGTCTCATTGAGCTGTGGCGGCAGAAAAAGGGACCTTGCCTGTGCCTTTAGTGCATTGTGCCTTCTTCAAAATGCTAAGCAGGACATTTTGAAGAAGCCTCACTCAAAGAACAAAAACAAAGCCAAAGAGACTCCTGCAACGACTACTCCTCGAAAAAGGCAAAGAGAAGACCAAAGAGGAAGGTACCTGCACCAAAGCTATTTATCTCACTCGTTCTCCTCAACCTCTCTACATTACATGATCTCATAGAAAGAACACACAGCCTCATGTTTTATGAGGTTTCATTTTTGGCTTTCTCAAGTCATTGCTCTAGGGTTACTCTTTCTCCCCCTCATCTCCCTCTTTGTATGTGTTTGTAGCCACAACTCTTGGGGGGTTCATTAAATATAAAACCTTTACTTCGTGTAACAAAACAACGTGTATCTTTATACAGATAGGCATGCTCTTTCTGTGATGGTATGTAGCTTTTGATCATAAGGTAGAGCCTCTTTCTGAGAACTGCTAGAACATTGATGGTCATGTAGGTGTATGCTTTTGCGCGGGATGGAGGCCTGCCCTACTCTTCTATATGGAAAAAAATCCATCCCAAAAGGAAAGTACCCACAAATGCAGTGTGGCTTTGTATAGTAATATCTATATTGATGGGTCTGCCCATACTAAAGGTGAAGGTGCTCTTTACAGCAATTAGCTCCATATATACAGTACGGTGGGTTGGATCTCATGCAGTAGCATTGTGGGCGCGCGCACAAGTACCTCCGAAGGGATTCCAGCCTGGAAGATTTCATTTGGGCAAGGCAGGGCGGGGAGTGTGCTGGATTGCTGTAGTTTGGGTCTGCTACACTTGTGCCGTTTTCCTGCTGCCCACGCGATATCCTTTACAATGGGGTAACTTCAACTATGCGCCCATTACTGTCTTTCTTGTCATGTCCTTCAGCTTGCTTTGGTGGGTTTGGGATGCTAGACATTGGTTTAAGGGACCTCTTCCTAACATTGCATGACTACACAAAATGGCAACTCTTACTGAGTCTTTGTACCACATCTTCAGTTGGGTACCACCTATGTCGGCAGATATTGAGATGTGACCGGGGTCGTCTCACTAATGGAACATCTCACTTGAACAGGGTCATTTTCTTGCGACATCTCTAAACTTGGCTAATCGTTCCCTATGCTCCAAAACAGCTTTCTAAACATGCTGAAAAGTAACAATGGCCTATATAAGAAGAGTGGAGTGTGAGAGAGAGAGCGCACCTAACCCACTACTAAATGCACTCTCTTCATAGAAACAGAAATAGGAAAACAATTGTTAAGTCTCTCCCACTATGGCGTACATACACATAAGTACCGCATTTTATGGAAATAGGCAAGCAATTGTCCAATGTCAACAGTCTCACTATAGCCTACATTAACAATGCTTGGTTAGTGCCCCTCTTTGTAAGAAGCAGGAAGAAAGCTATCATTTAGTTCCCATGTGGTGTTGGTCGACAAGCTTATTTAATAATCTGCGATTGCTCTGAAGAATTCCATGTTTCACAAAGGCCTTATGTAGGCCAAAAAGTTATTCTATTGGTCTCGATGAAATATAACAACATTAAAATCAAAACGCCCTTTTGCTCTACTTGCATCGGCTCAAGAGAAATTTAGCATGCACAAACAATAGCACTTTGGTAAGGTATGTCCTCAAGGTTGCTCGCTTGTAAGTGACGTTACACGTGTGTTCTCTAAGCTAATCAAAGTACAAAGCATTAAAAACAATATTGAAATTGAATATGGAACAAGCCTTGAGAATCTCAAATACAAGAACAACAGGAATATGTGTTGGAACAATTATGATGAATTTTACTCAGGAGTACAGCACAAGTAAAACATGCACTTGTCTACTTTTAAATGAGGAAGCCTCACAGCAAACGACTATTCATACGTGAGAAGGTAAAGCAAAAGGACCTCTAGTGTCCCTTCCTCATAATGATCACAACCACGTGGCAATTGGCGAAGGCAGGAAGCCACGGTGGGAGCAGCTTTCCGGCTGTTGACTTGGCATTGACCTGAGCTACTACAGTGGGTATTACCATCAGTAAAGTCTAGGATTTCTCGGGCTGAGATCTGGACCTTGACAGTAATGCACTGACCAGAAAGTTGAACTTGTGCCACATTGATACAATTAAGTGATGTACACAATTTCGAGCATGATAACACAGTTGTCTTATCCCAGAGTGCTCTTAAGGATTTTGGCAGGAATCCCAAGGAATGGCATTTTCAACCTTGGCTTGTTTGCCTGTTCACGATGCTAGCGAGTTGCTACATGCAATAAAACCTAACCATTAAGAAAATACACCTCAGATCTGAGCTTCATTTTACCACTTCCACTCTATTTTTTGTTTTTCTCTGCCCTCAACTGGCATTTTCAGTCTTGACATGAAGCTGAGACAACACTCTTCTTGAATATTGCCTACAACCCTTCGACACATAATGGTACTTGTCTTATCCCCGAGTGCTCTTAAGGTGCCAAAATCCCAAGGAATGGCATTTTCAACCTTGGCTTGTTTGCATGTTCACGATGCTAGCGAGTTGCTACATGCAATAAAACCCAACCAGTAAGAAAATACACCTCAGATCTGAGCTTCATTTTACCACGTCCACTCTATTTTTTGTTTTTCTCTGCCCTCAACTGGCATTTTTAGTCTTGACATGAAGCTGAGACAACACTCTTCCTGAATATTGCCTACAACCCTTCGACACATAATGGTACGCTAAAGTGCAAGCAGTCCTTTCCATGCACATGCAAACCCTTTCTCTAAAACTTAGCCTTCACTGCAAATGCTTTTATCGGACATATAAAGGCTTTACACATTTGGCAATTTGGGCTTTTACATCATCCCTGCACACAAAATGTGTACTCTCCTGCCAGTCACCATGCGGTTACAGGGAATGGTCTCACTAACGGACTATTCCTTGCATGTTCGGGCTTGAGTGGTGCATAAATTTGTGCATATAATGAATGGATCGATCAATCCCTTTGTCCCACCTCTCATTAAATACGACTAATATAGTGTACATTATAAATGAGGGTTAAGGTATACAGTCTTGACAAGTACGTCTGGATATGAGCGGAGCTGAGGGAGCCACTGCTCAATCTTTCAATCCCTCCTCGATCTCTCGATTATGTCGGGCTTTGATCTCTGTTATGTCTCTGAGGTAGAGCCATTGTGCTCTGTGTCTTCTGCTACCTGTAAGGCCCTCTGTTCATTGATGCTAGACTAATCAACCACTCGACCTGCACATCTTTTTTAACTTCAAGCAAATATTCGTGAGAACAAAGATCATCCTACCCTATCTAACAATTATAGCTTCAAAAGTACTAGTTGATGACATATTTTCCCTGAGCCCATTGCATCAGATTCATTAAAATGGTAGAAAAGTACAGCTTCTGGATGTAGAGTTCGGAGTCCTGCGAGGCGAGAATGAATTACTGAGTAAACTAACCGATACAAAATTGTTTGGATAATGTACATCTCAAAGAAAGTAAATAGATACAACGGCTGGCTACAATAGGTGTCAAAATGCTTCTTGCACCAACCCTGTGTCTCTTTCAACCAACACTTCCCTCCGTATACCTCTTTACAAAAATATGAGAGCCCCTATCAACTTCTTCAGCACTTGAGAGAAAAATTGCCCCACCTACCCAGCCTAATCATGATGTAAAACTGATACAAGAATTCACCTCAACCTACATGTAGATTACAGCACCCCAGGCTGTTTACAAACAGTGGCCCGGTTGTCCTGCAGCCACAGCTCATTCCATTACTGCAAAACGGACAAGCATGAATTTATTAGATGAACACAAACGCTAAGTATTAATGCACCTCTCTCTCTCTCTCTCTCTCTCTCTCTCTCTCTCTCTCTCTCTCTCTCTCTCTCCCCTCTCTCTCTCTCTCTCTCTCTCTCTCTTCCCCCCCCCCCCCCCTCTCAAAGGAATCTATTACTTGAAAGTCCCCCAGATCACTTTCTATGACCAAGCAAAAGCATAACCCAGCCTGAGCAGCCAAACCAACGCAACGGTGTCCACACTGTAAGCCTCCTGCATTCTTTGACCACACTATCAGGGTGCTGTGGCAATCGGCAATCCACAACCCTCCAAACTTACAAGGTGACCTGCATACGATAGGAAATCACAAAAGAGTTCCCCCTTGCCCAATCACAGCCTCCATAAGCCTTGCAAAGTGGCACCCCAAAGACGAGGGAAACCAAGAAAGAACAAGCAGCAGCAACAACCGCTTCCAGGACATGGCGTTGCAAAGTCATGTAAAGATATGACAACAGCTCTCTCTCTCTCTCTCTCCTCTCTCTCTCTCTCTCTCTCTCTCTCTCTCTCTCTCTCTCTCTCTCTCTCTCTCTCTCTCTCAAGGTCAATGTTACAGCCCCAATGTATCACGACTTGGGGGAAATCTGGGGGGGGTTCATGCCTCATACATTACACCACATATGTTGCCCCCGACTACAAAATCATCTTCTTCCCCAAACGAAGGAATCACACCCAATGCTCGAGCCCATCCATTTCTCTCTCTCTTGCTTATTGCGTAGAATAAAGCAAAGTCAAAAAGCTGCCGCAAAAAGCGTCGCAATTCACGGGCTTCCGTACGGCATGCCATGTCGTCATTTCAGCGGGCAGTGTGTGTGTGTGTACCGAGCAGCCACATCACCTGTTTGTGACATACCCCCCTCTTGAAAGCATTGTAATCGCCCTCGATTACGCTTGCAAAACAGACAGAGGCCATAAACTGTCTTAGGAGACACTGACTGTTAGTACCGACGCACTAGGAACACATATCTAGCACATGTACCAATCGACCGTCACATCACTTGACATCACATGACAAATCACATTCAACCTTCATTTGTATCTCAGACCATGATTTATCAGCAACGTATTTAGCAATCGCATCTAGATCCACTCACGACCTCACAGATGCCCGATTGACTAATCCTTATTGCAACCATGTCTATCGAGATCATTCAGACCAAAATGTTGCAATCATTTCATCTATCAATTCCTGCACTTAAAGAAGTCAAGAACAAATCAATATCATATTATAGAGAATTCCAATTCATAAAGTCATACAGCAGAATACTGTTAGCTCACAGTATCCCTGAAACTCAACGAGACATCAGTGACTTTAATATCAAAAATCGAGGCAATCTGTTGACAAAGGAGTGGAGCGACTCCCCAATTGTGCATACCCGCTGCACCAGATTCTACCCAAGCTGAGTTCAGGGTTCCATCTAGAATAGACTATGGTAATCCAAATGCTTCAAGGTAAAGATTCACAATCTAAGGAGTATCTGCTAGGTCCTCCTCCTCAATCCACTTTGCATCCAATGCAGGATAGTTCTTGAATTTAACCAAAAACCGCCTTATCACTTGACCCTTAATCTTTCTGTCTTTATGTGCCAATATTTGTTCTGGAACAAGGATCTCCTCGTTTTCTTCCACTTCGGGTTGCTCATCAGGCTCCCCATCTTCCGGCACATCGCCTTTAAAAGGCTTCAAGAGACTCACATGAAAAGCATTGTGAATTCTCGAAGTATTGGGTAGCTTCAGTGTCACAAACTGCTGACGTATCAAAGCCTAAAGAATGGAGCCAACTTACAAATGCCGACCGAGGGGCCTAAACCCTAAGAAAAACAAGTAACAGAAGAAGAAGTCCTACCAACTTATGGGGACCCCGTCCGATGGAGTCCCAAGTGACATAAAAAATTAAAATAAAGCAAGACATACGTAAAAACTGATGACGTGGCAAATTTTCAAAATTGCACTGGTATCGCATACTAAGCTTTGGAAAAAGCCTCTCCTTTCCCTCTCTTTCTCAGGCGTGCCTTCTCAAAATGTAAGAGCACCCAATCGGTCTCCTTCAATTTCAAATCGCGACGATGGCGATCTGCTACCTTTTTCTGTCTTTCTTGAGATTTCTGCAAAGCCTCGCAGACCTTGGTAAAAGTCGTGTGCAAGTCACGCGTGTACTTATCGACTTCAAAAATCTTGTCTTTCGTGCTTAGGAAGGGTGGAACCTTCGTAGCACCTTCAATAATCTCAAATGGCGCCTTCCCCGTCGAAGAGTGTACCGTGTTATTGTAGGCAAATTCCACCAAAGATAAATACTTTTCCTATTGAGTCTCGGATCACTTATAAATCTGTACCACTAAATTGGCAATCTCAAATTGCCCGTCAGTCTGCGGGTGGAATGATGACAAGAACTACAACCGCATGCCAATGTTCTCCCAAATAGCCTTCCAAAACAAGCTCATGAATCTAGGGTCCCTGTCGGAGACAATCGTCTCGAGCATGCCATGTAATCTAAAGATTTGGGCCACAAACAGTCTCGCTACGTGATCCGGCTTGACTGTTTTCTTCACAGGAATGAAATGAGCTTGCTTGCTAAATCTGTCAATAACAGTCCAGATACCATCGTGACCACTTTGTGTTCTCAGAAAATCAAAAATGAAATCCATTGCAATACTTTCCTAGGGGCGGGTGGGTATGGGCAAAGGTTGTAACAATCCCTGTGCTTTATGCCTGTCAAACTTGACCTTTTGGCATACCAAGCAACTTCGTACAAAATCGTCCACTCCTTATTGAGTCTCAGCCAAAAGAAGTATCTCTCTACACCTTTCAAGTGGTAGTAATGCTGGGGTGACCCGTAAAAGGTGGACAGTGGCATTCGGTCATAACCTTTTCCCTCAACGGCTGTGTAACGCACAACATGGTTTTCCTCATCAAGTAGCCATCCCGAATGGAATATCCCACTACTATCTCCCCATTCTGTATCCGAGTGAAAGTATCTGCAAAATTTGTATCTGTGGCATACTGATCGACCATATCCTCGAAGCTCCTATGATGTATCGCGGAAATAGCCAGAACCAACGGCTTCCGGGACAAAGCATCTGCCACCAAATTCTTTTGTCCCTGCACACGGACAATCTGGAAGTGAAACTGTGACAAAATGTTCGCCCACCGCATCTGCTTTTGTTGGGTTAAAGGCCCAAATGACCCCTTTTATGTACATTTTTAAAGGTTACTAACCTTTGGCCAAGTTCACATTGAACTTGGCCACTAACTTAAAAATGGTCCTATACTTTTAATAAAGGGAATGTGAGCCAATTTGCTCACTTCCTCATTCCCCTCAAAAATGTGTAGCGCTCTCCCTCTCTGCTATTTCGTTCCCTAGCGCTTCACCTCTTCAGTCACATTGCCTCTGCTCCAAGCCTCAAGGCCTGCACATCTCCTTGTGCTCTATCACTTGCACACATTGCTGTGCGCTCATCAACTGGTATCAGAGCTAAATTAGGGTTTGCTTCCAAACCTACAAACCCTGATTTTCAACCAAGGAGGTCAACTTTCACGCGAGATTTTGCAATTTTATCGCCAAAGGACTCGTCCCCGCACACTAGAGGGCTCCCGGCAAGTCAAATTGACCTAAAACAGGCTGAAATTAGGTCAATTAAGGTGTGGGAACATCTTTACTAGGTCCCCGCTACCCGAAAACAAAGAAATTGCCGAAAAACAGGTCCCAAAACAGGTGTTTTCAGCAAATTTTAGATTTACGCAGGTTTTTGTAAGTGTTTTTTTTATGCATCTACATTGAGGGAAGTGCAAATTGATGCAATTTATGTACATTTCACAAGTTTTGGCTATGTATGACCATTTGTGGCTCAATCTTCTGCAATTTGATGCTACAAATTGGGGCTTTTGCTCATACATGCTTCTAAAGGCTGTGCATTAGCCTCATGTATGTTCTGTGAGACTAAAAACAACTAAAATTGTTGTTTTTGAGCACAAGTTCACTCCCTGAAATTTCCTGCGCATAAATTTCAGAAATTGTTTTTTGTGCTTAAATCCACCCATTTTGCGCCAAATTGCTCCTGTGACCATTTGGAGCTGTAGTGCACACTTCTGTGAGGTTATACTCCGGTTTTTGTGCATTTTGCCAAAAAATTCAGTGTATTAGCCCTCTTATTCGTGCAACTAGGGCCTCATCTTCTTCGGATGTGAAGAATCTCTTCGAGATTAGGAGGTTCGATGGAACAGGTTTCAACCTTTGTAAAGACAGGATCCAAGGAATCCTATTTCTTAAGGATTGTGAAGGGGCACTTGAACAAATAAAGCCACAAAATATATCCGACGAAGCATGGGTTAGCCTGAACAGGAAGGCAATTACAGTTACGTACATAAAAATGGCCATGACCGATGAGACGGTCATTGATTCGAAAGGTCTCACAAATGCTTTTGATGTATAGGAGAAGTTAAAGGCGATGTATGAGAATACAGCGCTTGTCAACCAAGTGCATTTGATGCGAAAACTTGTTGGCATGCAACTAGATGAGTCCAAGAGCGCTAGGGAGCACTTGTCGTTGTTTACAAGTACTTTGTCGCAGTTACAAGATTCAGATTTGTCTCCTTTTGATGACAAGCTCAAAGCTATCTTCTTGCTTATGACCTTACCTGATTCATGGAAACATTGGTGGTTTCATTGTCGAATAACCCCAATTTGACCTGATGGTGTTAGGGGTTCTATCTTGAACGAGAAAATCAGGAGAAAAGCAGATGGAGAGGGAGGCAGCTCTGCCAACATGGTTAGAGGCAGGACAGAGAACAAGAATGTCTATGCACAAAGGAGTAAGAGTAAGAGTAAGGAAAGGGGAAATGCTAGCAAAGGCAAGGGTGATGTGACTTGCTATGAATAGAAGCTTGTATGGGCTGAAACAATCATGTAGACAATGGTACAAGAAGTTTGACCGCTTCATGCTCAAACATGGTTACAAAAGAAGCCATGCAGACCATTGTTTGTATACCAAACTGATGAGGATGGCAGCCCTATCATTCTTGTGCTCTATGTGGATGATATGTTGATAGCTGCAAAGAAAACAAGCAATGTTGATGCTCTTAAAGGGAAGCTGAAATCTGTATTTTCAATGAAAGACCTTGGGGCAGCTGAACATATACTTGGAGTGCGTGTTACAAGGCAAAGGGACCAGCGCATATTGTATTTGTCGCAAGAAAAGTACATTGAAAAGGTGCTGGACAGATTTAACATGGCTGAAGCAAAGCCTCTTGGCGTGCCATTACAACCATATGTCAAAATCTCTAAGGATGATTGCCCCAAGTCAAAGGAAGAAGCCAATGACATGCCAAGTGTGCCTTACGCTTCAGCTTGTGGTTCACTTATGTATGCTATGGTTGCTACTAGGCCTGACATAGCCCATGCAGTGGAAGTTGTGAGCCGGTTTATGGCTAGGCCAGGCAGGTTGCATTAGGGTGCAGTGAAGTCCATTATGAGGTACTTGAAAGAGACTAAAAACAAATGCCTCTGCTATGGTCAAGGACCATTGGATTTGAAGGGATTTTGTGACTCTGACATGGCTGGTGATGTGGATACACCGAAATCCACAAGTGGCTATGTGTTTACTCTTGCAGGAGGTGCTGTTTCATGGTGTTCTAGATTGCAAAAGATCGTTGCATTGTCTACTATAGAGGCTGAATATATTTCAGCCATTGAGGCTTCCAAAGAAACCATTTGGTTAGTACGTCTATGCAGTGAATTTGGTTTGCCTAACAATGCACCTATGCTTGGATGTGATAGCCAGAGTGCCATAAGCCTGGCAAAGAATGCCATGTTTCATGCACGCACAAAGCATATTGATGTGCGGTATCACTTCATTCGAGAAGTGCTTGAGGATGGCCTTATCACATTGGTTAAGGTCCATACATCACAAAATTCAGCAGATGCTCTCACTAAGTGCTTACCCAAAGCACAACATTAACTCTGCATACAGATGGTGGGAGTCACGTAGCTTAAAGACGTCATTTATGCCTTTAAGTGGGAGGTTGTTGGGTTAAAGGCCCAAATGACCCCTTTTATGTACATTTTTAAAGGTTACCAACCTTTGGCCAAGTTCAATGTGAACTTGGCCACTAACTTAAAAATGGTCCTATACTTTTAATAAAGGGAATGTGAGCCAATTTGCTCACTTACTCATTCCCCTCAAAAACGTGTAGCGCTCTCCCTCTCTCTGCTATTTCGTTCCCTAGCGCTTCGCCTCTGCAGCACATTGCCTCCGCTCCAAGCCTCAAGGCCTGCACATCTCCTCGTGCTCTATCACTTGCACACACTGCTGCGCGCTCATCAGCTTTTCCGATAGCTGCTTCTGTGACAAGTAGTAGTGTAAACTCTGATGGTCTGTGAAGACAGTAAAATCCGCTCCGAGTAGGTAATGTCGCCACTGAGTAAGAGCATGGATAACCGCCAACAGCTCTTTCTCATAAATCTGTGCTGTTAATTCCGGGCTTGAGGACAATTGGCTCTGTAAGCAATGACATGGCCTTCTTGCATTAAGACCGCACCCAGACTACGACCACAAGCATCACAATATACTTCAAATGACTTTTGCAAGTCTGGCAAAGTCAGTTTCCCCGCACCCAGACTACGACCACAAGCATCACAATATGCTTCAAATGACTTCTGCAAGTCTGGCAAAGTCAAAACTGGTCCAGTAGTCAATTTCTCTTTCAATGTTTGAAAGGCAGTCACCTCTATGGGTCCCCACGAGAAAGGGACTCCTTTCTGCATCAACAAATACAAAGGGGAAGCAACCTTTGCAAACTTTCTAATGAACCGCCTGTAGTACGAACACAAGCCCAAGAAGCTTCTAACTTCATGGATATTCGTCAAATTGGGCCAATCACGGATAGTCTCTATCTTGGCCGGGTCCATCTGCACTTCTGCTGCTCAAACAATGTGTCCCAAAAAGTGTATCTTGGGTAGAAAAAAATCACTTTTCTTCGCATTAATCACCAACTTGTGATCTCGTAATGCCTGAAAGACCTGTAGTAGATGTTCTCTATGTTCTGCCTCATCCTTGGAGTAAACAATGATGTCGTCAAAGAAAGTGCCAACAAATAGTCTGTACTCTCAAAAAATGATATCTATCATTGGTTAAATGTTGCTAGAGCATTAGTTAGGCCAAAAGGCATCACCAATAACTCAAATAACCCGAAAGTCATCCGAAAAGCTGTCTTGTAGACATCTCCCGGCGCGATTTGGATCTTATGATATCTGCTCTTCAAATCGATCCTACTAAAACAGAGGATCCCTGTAGTCGGTATATCATTGATCCTAGGAATCGGAAATCTGTTCTTGATGGTGATTTTGTTGAGAGCTCTATAATCGATGCACATTCTCCAAGGTCTATCTTTCTTCAAAACCAACAACACTGGTGAAGTACTAGGCTGGACAAGACTCTTTTCCAAGAGGTCTTACATTTGGTTCATAATTTCTTCTAGGCTCAGCTCACACGGTAAGGTGGCCGGTTCGGTGGTGTGCTTCCAGGTATCAGATCAATAGTATGATCCTCAGGACGAGCAGGTGGTAACTAGCCTGGCAGGCCCTCTGAAAAGAAATCGGCATGATTGTGGAGGAAATCTTGGCGTTCTTTATCAAGTTCAGACATATTTGTCCTATTCTCATTGTTCAACTCTCTCAAAAAGATTGAGTAAACAAACAGACTGGATTTCATTAATTTTGAAACAACTGAAGCCGATACAATAGGGAGAGACTCGCCCTTAAGTTTTACATCAAGTACAATAGTTCACCCCTTCTCTGTAGTCAAAGTTGCTTTTCTCGCCCAATAGTCGACCACGGCGTTGTTCTTATGGTACCAGAGAATTCCCAAGAGGACATCACAACCTTCCAAGGGCATTATGTAGAAGTCCTCATGCCCCAAATACCCCTGACAATGCAACCGAAATTTGCCAATGACAGGTGGAACGGCTATGTCCCTGCCAGGTGCCGCTAGAACTGCCTCTGCTAGTGGTCCCATCCGATCGGGTGTGATCTTGAGCCGCATCGCCAATTCAGGTGAAATGATGTTGGCCTTGGCTCCTCCATGAAAGAAAATCAGGGTTTCTTGGTCTTTCACTTTGCCCCAAGCTCGGCAAAGTTCTGTACTCTCGTCAATCGTGCTTGGGTCAATACCCATGCAAGCTGGAACCAGTCATGCTTTCATCTTGCCTTTTCGTCCACGTTCCTCAGCTGCTTTCGAACCCTCTGGCCTGTCTTCATCCTTGTCGTTTTGTCCTTTCGGTGCCTTTTTAGGGCACTTCGCGGAGATATGCGCAGTTTCCCCGCATCCAAAGCACTTCCCCTCTTTGATGTAAAGAGCTCTCTCTTCGAGTCGTGCATCCTTTTCTTTCTTTTTTGGGTTGCTCTTCCTCTTTCTACTTTCATTGTTCGAAGTCTGTTCGGTCCTTTGTGACATGATTTCATCTGTGGGGTAGGTCAACTGCCTGAATGAATTGAACACACCCCATTTCGCATGACTCGTCAGTTCTGAATGGAATCTGACTTTTGCTCTAAGCAGTGATTTCAGATCTCTGTAGGAAGTGCCAAGGTAAACCGCTCAACCTGTCCTTTGAACGAGATCTTCTTAAATGAAGAGGCTGGTAGAAAAGAGCTCCAAAATTTCTTGCAATATGCGTCCAATGTATCCTTCGTGGTCATCCGAAGATGGTTCCAAGCAATTCGTATGTCGCGTTTATACTCCCGCGTCAACCAAGAAGAAATAAAAAACCTTTTAGATTTCAGCCACCAAGTTCGAGCATTTCCCTTGAAGTAAGAAGTAGCCCTCCGAATCTTGGAGTGCTCTAAGTAACGCCCTCCAGAGAAAGCTATGTCAAACTGCTGTATGAAGACCAAAGCCTTCAAAGCATCTCGATATCCAGAAAACGTGTCAAATTTAATTGACTGTCCACCTTCTTTAAACTCTCGGACTTTCTTTCTTTTATCCTCCAAAAAGTCATATTGGTTGGCTTTATAAAAATTCTTCTTCTTTGCATAAAAGCTGTTGTCGTTAGAGTCCGAACTATCTGAAGACGAGTCCTCTGTAGAACTGTCAACAACTGGGCGAGATTTAGACTTCTTTGCCTTTTTCTTGCCCTTTCCGAAGCGTTGCTTTTTTGCTTCTCTTTTTCCCTTTTTTGTCTTGTTCGTTCGAGTCAGAGGAGCTAGAAGAACTGTCAAAAGAACAAGAAGAAGAAGAACTGGGTACTCCTTCAAATCGCACATGCTTCTTCTGCTTTCTTGCCGAGGCAAATGTAGACTCACGACCCAAATAACCCAGGAAGTCAGTGCCTTTCTTTTGCTTTTTGTCGTGCTTTTCGGCTTTGTTCTTCGCGTCAAAAACCTGAGGAATCCGTGTATCAACCACCTCTTCTAATTCTTGCTCTGTAAACATCCTTGGAGAAGGAGGTTTCTTGAGTGCCGGTTTGAGGGGTGGTTCTGTGGTTTGCCGCCACTGTGAATGCACCTCGTCGAAGGAGATCTGGGTCATAAATTTTGCAAATTTCGGGTCCTTCGCAAAATTTAGCATCATCTTTGTTGCATCGTCGATCAATCATCGACGCTCCATCTCTTCAAGCTCCACCTGAGTCTCTCACTTGCTGCAGGATGCCACCCCTCTGCCGGCAATTACTGGTTGATCCCTGCCTGCCAGGCCCTTGCACGCGCTTAGAGAGGAGTTCCTATCAGATTGCTGCTCGTTGACATTTTAGCCCTGCCTCCGGATTGTTTTCTCACAGCCCTCCTATTGCAGGCATTTTGCAGTGTCTATCATCAGGCTATTCGCTGTGAGGATATGCTAGTTGTATGCTGATGTGAAGAGGTGTGCATTGATCTCCTTCGGCTTTATGTTGATGTGAAGAGGTGTGCTTTGGCCTCTCTTGGCTGCGAGCAAGGGACACCTTAGCCTTAAGCACTTTGGCAACAATCGCAGGAAACTCCTTGTGCACAACAGGGGCCGTTACGATGGAGGTCATGAGCGCTTCACCAGTTTGCAAGTTCCGTACGAAGGCGACCTTCATGCTTACAAACAAGCGGATAACACAAGTGGAAAGGGAAATAAAGCAATGGAAAGCAGAGATGGAAGGATGGTGGAAGGAGAAGGCCAACCTTCTTCAAATGTTTCTCAACGAAGGCACGCAATGGAAGAAGGAGAAAGAGGACCTGCACGTAGAGATACAAGCACTTAAGGCGGATTCACAAGCACTCAAAGAAGAGGTCTCAGCCTCAAACGAGAGCTTGCTGATAGAGCAAGCGATTGACTAGAGGAAGGTGAATTCTAGCCCTCAGTGATAGATGAAATCAAGGTCATCAAGGAACAGGTACGGATGATCAAAGAGGAAGAAAAACAGAATGGGGCAAAGACGTCTTCGTGGGTGAATGTAATCACAAAGACACAAAAGAAGGCGGATGAGACCGAGAAATGGATAGAAGTCGCTAAGAAAGGGAAAGGGAAAGAACCCACGTCTATCCCCACTCCTACAAACATCAACATACTTTAGAAGAAGAGCAACGAAGGAAGACTAGAGCTTTGCACATACGAATAACCAGTCTAAAAGACCGAGATGACGTCGAAGGGGAAGTCGAAGAACTTCTCCGCATGATGGGTAGTGAGGCTACTCATACAAAGGCATGGAGGGTAGGGAAGAAGACACAAGGAAATGGGGAGACTTCAAAAGAAAGAGCTCTAATCATGCGCTTCCCATCCATGGAGGCAAAGGACTTCTTGAAGAAGCGTCTTACAGTAAAGAAAACGGGTATATTCCTTGGAGATGACCTCACACTCACACAACTTGCTCAAATGAAAGAAGTTATGCCCGAAATAATGACAGCTCAAGAGAAGGGGAAAGTGGCCCTCTACAGGATGGACGAGTGGTTATTCTGGAGAAGCGCCCTGCATGACGGTGCGAGACCTGTGGGACCACACTCAGAGTGGCCACATGGAATTGTAATGGATCTTTGCGCCTTGATGTAGGGGCCTTTGAGGATAGTTTCACACGGAGAGACATCATTTTCTACTCTGAGACGCATCAGACCCCGAGGCAATCCATGCCCCATGTGAGCGGATACAGTTGGGAGACAACTTGCAGACAAGAGACTCCATCAGAGCGCAAAGGATGAGGTTATGAGGAGTGGCAGTCTTATTCAGGGAGGAGCTACAGTCTCTGATACATATAGGTCGGAGGGATGAGCATGCTAGGTACATGCGGGTGAGACTGAAGGCAGAGACATGCAGATATCTCTACATCGCTATTTGCTATTTCCCTCCTAGTACGTCAGTGTATGCATCACCTGGAGGACTATCCCCCTTCTCTATTTTAGATGATGATATATGGGAGTTTTCCAGAGATGGCGACATTATTATCCCCCAGGGGATTTCGATGCTAGGACTGCCCATCACCATATAGTATTCTATGATACCTCAGAGGAGTTGATGCAAGAGCTTGATATTACAGAAATGGGCGTGTCTAGATTATCACAGAATGAGGAGCACATTGAGTATGGCAGATACTTGATTGATATGGGGACTGCACATGGATTGGCCATTTTGAATGGCCTACAAAGATTCCCTGCAGACAGCTGGTGGTTTTACATGCTTTCCACATATGCATGGCGCTAGTACAGTAGATTATGTTATGGCTCCACCAGGACTCATTCCTTCCTTTCAGGGTTTCGTGGTGGGAACTAGGCCGGTTGGGGTAGCAGTCGATCATGCTATCTTGTCTTTCACTCTATCGTTCCAGTTCAACACAACTCCATTGGGAGAGGCCTCCACACATACTCGGTATACCTTCACGAGGGAGACGGATCACGTATACACTGATCAGATATACAGGCAGCTATGCACTCAGGAGCCAGGACGACCACTAAATGAGCTCACTCAGATTCTGACAGAGACGCTACGTGATGCAGCATCAGAGGCATATCCCCACAACCAGCCTACACGCAGACGATCTGGGAGCATGCCTCAGAACAGTTGGTATGATGAGGAGTGTAGAGAGACGAGGATCAGATTACAAAGAGAGGTGCTCATGGGTACTACTACACATAGACAATCACGGATTATCTTCCACCGCCTAGTGAGACGAAAGAAGAGGGCTTACCTATCTCAATTAGAGCGTGATTTGTATTAGTTGTTTATGAGTCATGACTCTAGTGAGGCATGGATGCTTTTCAATGAGCACTCTCCACCGCCAGCCATCACTTCCACAGAGACATGGGGGGAATATGCTACATCTCTCTATACAGCATCGGGGCAGCCACCTTTGCCTAACCCTCCAGAGGCATGCGCAAAAACATATACTTTCTTTACTGCTAAGAGGGTAAGGAAAGCCATTGACAAGATGAAGACAGGAAGAGCACAGGATCATGATGGTCTGGTAGCAGAGCACTTTATCCATGCCAGAGATATGCTTGCAGAGCCTCTTGCTATGATGTTTAATAGAGCCATGTATGAGGGTTTCCTTGAGACTTGGAGTATATCCACTATTGCGCCTATCTTCAAGTCGGGAGATCCTATGCTTCCTCGGAATTACTGAATCATCATGGTTGGTCACACTCTGGCTAGGCTATATGCATCAATTCTTGAGCATGAGTTGAGTGGATGGGCAGAGAGAGAGGGCATACAGGCAGCAGGACAGGCAGGGTTCAGGAGAGGTTTCTCCACTCTTGACTAGATTTTGACACTCAGAGCCATTATTGAGGAGGATAGACACCATGGCAGGAGGATATATTGTAGCTTTGTGGATTTCCGCAAAGAGCCGGACTCATACACAGATTGCAAGACATGGGGGTGCCCACAGAGTTGATCTGGGGGATCTTAGCTTGATACCGGACAGTGGTAGGACAAGTACGCACTACTCAGGGCATGTCCGACATGGTTCACTCCACCATTGGGGTGAAGCAGGGTGGTCCCCTATCTCCGACACTCTTATATATGTAGATGAGTTTTCAGATTATGTACATACAGAGGGTGATAGAGGTGCTCAGCTTGCAAGGACATGCATTCCGCTGCTATTATATGCTCATGATATTGTGCTGATGTCCAATTCTCCAGAGGGGATGCAGCGTCATTTGGATGCATTGCATGTATTTGCACGGGAAAGTGGATTGTCTGGGAACCTTGGTAAGACCAAGGTAATGGTGTTTAACACCACAGCGCAGTGGGTAAGGAGGCCCCCACTTTTACATATGGTCGAGAGACTGTGGAGTATGCAAATACATATACTTATCTTGGGGCAGTTTTCAATGGTCCAGTATTTTCCCTGAGATGTGCAGCGGATACACGATTGACCAGAGCCTATGCAGCACTGGGGAGACTTGAGAGGATATGTTCGCAGGTTCAGTTCCAGGAACCTCGGACAAAGCTTTGGCTCTTTGACACTTTGATCACTTCGGTCATGCTGTACAGAGTGGAGATATGGGGCCCCTCAGTTGATCATCATAGCAGAGCTGGCAGTACTGATGGATGGAGATGTATGGAGAAGCCCTTAGTGTGTATGATTTCTCGAATGACTAGGGCCAAGGCATCAGTACCACATGACATTGTTAGGGCCGAGCTCGCTGCTCCTCAACTGGTAGTGGAGGCACTCACTCCATCAGTTTCATGTATGCATAGCACTTGGGCTCTCCTTAGAGACAGATATGCTCGATCAGCACTAGAGTCTTCGCGACAGCTGGCATTGCAGGGAGATAGATCATGTTGGTATGCAAAGATGGCATCTTGGTCTCAGTTACATGCCTTTGGTATGGACCGGCTACCCCCATTTCCGTACTCTCTGGATGCATCCTCCATCTCCCTCACTAGGGCAGAGGTTACCAGGCTCATCAGACATGACTTGATTCAGTTGGATACGAAGAGGACATGGATACAACTGAAACCGGCCCGTAGGGCGGTAGGCGTTGGCTTTCACCCGAAATTCTTTCCTTTAGACACACACGCACTTTGCAAAGAGAACCTGCGACGAGAATTAACACTTAATCGCACACACGGCTCGGAAGCTAGAATGCACCGAGCAAACGCCGACAACCTATAGGCCCCAAAATTGGCGCCCCTTTCGGTATTTCTTTATTCTTTAGGAGGGTAAATTACAAGGTAAGGTCCTGGGAATCCTTCACGTGTATCCACCTAGATACCATTTGCTTTGGCCAAATTTCAGCAACATAACAACCCCAAAACTTGCGCGAAACCAATTCCCCTGCTAAAACTCACTTGCACTGGCGTATACCCTCTGTTTCCTGCCCAAAAACAGTAAATTCAGCACGCTGTATTTACTGGTTTTTGCCCTGTTTTCAGCCCCAAATAGTCCCCTAACTGTCCTCTGCCAGTGGGGCACGATTCCCAATGGTCCCGACGTCCGTATGGCTGAAAAACAGTGAATTTACAGCGCATACACAGTGCTGATTTTGCACCTGTACGGTGAGGTTATGACCATCACCAGTGCCTGCTTTGGAGTAGCAGTTAGCTACCCCTGTTCCTGCTCAAGGAGGCTCTTGCCTCAGCACAAAAGCATGAACCCACACAACTGTACATCAGTCAAATGAGGAGCCCTCTTGTGGGGCATCACATAACTGCACGTAGGGAGAGAGAGCAATGTGTAGTGTGCAGGTCATCACTCCTAGCACCACATTGTACATAGAGGGAAAGGAAGCACTCCATAGCTCTTAACTTGTGACAGGTTCTCAATGAAGCATCCCCCAAGCATAAATCGAGCGTCCCCTCTTCTGCCCTTAACCTGTAATGCATCTGTGAACAAATAGATGCAAAAAGGGGAAGATTTCCATGGCTGCCAAAACTAGTCCTGTAAACACGCATCTGATGCCTTCCAATGCTGAAAATGAGCTCCTTGGACCTAGGCAAAGTCCTGGGAAGCTCAAAAATGGAGAGAAATGGCTGAAAATCAAAGTTAACAACCTCCAAAACTGCTCCCAAAAGTCAGTTACGGGTTCTCTTCTCCCAAACTTGGTAAATTGACCAAAAAGTGCCACTTGGCACTCATACATGCAATTTCCCCGCATTGGGCTTCCTGCTTAAAAATCTCTCAACTGGTGCATCAGTTGACTTTGCAACAAAGTAATAAAATGTTCCCTTGGTCATACTGAAGGTAATGACGCAAACAAATTTCACGGCCCAAAATAGCAGTTCCCTCATTTTTAGGAGATGCTTCCGTCGGGCTCCCGCTGGTCTTCTGACCATCTATCCTCATTGGGACCGCATCCAAAAGTGCAATATGACCCAACTGTCGGATACTTTCTGTTGGTGATCCCACCTTGACTTTATGCCTTTATTGAGTTCACTTCCTAGTATCCACCAACTTGCTAAGTGCAACGGGGGGACCTACATGATCTTGCTCTGAGCCTAGACATCCTCTTACCATACGAATTCCAGTGCCGACCACTTCCTGTCTGCGGGTGAATCTACCGTTCACATTGGCCATACAATGTCCGACCGTTTGCTACTTCAAAAAGAGTGTCTCGAAACAAATAAAATAAACCCCATTGGAAAGAAACCAACAACCAAGGTTAGCAGTTGCCACATCTCTGTCACATACAACCTACACATGAGCTAGGTATGAAGATGACTTTCTATAGAGAGCATCTTCTCCAACTCACAGAAGATGGTTTTGTGATCAGACCAGGATACATGGATACTCATGGATACGATGTGCTATTGATCAGATACGCACATCCTCACATCAGCTAGAGATCGAGACAGGCAGATTTAGAGGAGTACCCGCTAAGTACAAGATTTGTCAGTGTGCCAAATAGAGCCAAAGACAGAGCTACATTACATATGTAACTGCCCACTATACTATGAGATACAAGGCCGCTTTCGCTATCTATTCAGAGAGGGCTTTGGGCCACTTTCTAGAGTCATGAGATACCAGGATCAGAGATGCCTCGGATTATACTCACTCGAAATTCGCAAACACAGAGAGGACCTCTTGAAGAGGGGCACATAGAGAGATCCAGCGACAGCGAAAGATTACAGATTTCTTTCAGTCACAGACAGAGGAGTTCGAGCAGCCCCCACAACATAACAATATCAGAGGCACCAAAGGCATACTGCTTGATCGGGCGGTAGAGTTGGGGCGGTGTCACGTGACACATCCAACCCTATGTGTCCGTGGACAAACTACTCCTTAACAGGGTTCCCGTCAGTCCAGTCAGTTTAGATTAGAAGTGATCTGGCACTTTTGTGAGTCTATTTGTAGACCGTGCATGCCCAGTCACTTAGTGTAGATGCATATCCTCTGGTTGCACACCGCATAAGCATTTCCATCAGATTCCATCAGAGTCAGTTTGGGGATTTTTCAAGTGACTTTATCCTATTTTTCCCTATTTTTAACATTTTTCACTTATTTATTAAGTGACTTTTGTTGGGAACTCAGTAGGGCAAATTGGGTAAGTTAATATATAAGCAAACCCAAGTTAGCACAATTGGGCAGATGAGCAAAGAGCACAGCAAGCTTCCCCAAGCAACTGGTGCTCCCTCCCTCTCTCAACAAGGACCTCGTCAAGCCGCTTGGTGAGGCCACCCCCTTCATGCCCTAGCGTTTTGGGATCGCCTACCTTCCTTCATGCCCTGGCGTTTCCTTCTCCAACAACCATCGCCCTCAAGCATCACTGCTTGGCGTTTTTCCCCGCGACAACCAATCCCAGCCATTAGCATTTTTGGATCGCTAGCCATCTGCAACTTCAGCGTTTTACCTCAGAAAATTCAGCATTGAAAACGCAGCTTGGACAGTGATTTACAGCAGGTAATTCAGCCCCTAAAATGCAGCTTTGCCTTGCAATTCATCAGCGTTTTCAGCCTACGACAGTGACCCCAAAAACGCAGCCAGATAGAGACAGATCCTCAGCGTTTTTGCCACCGCATGACCCCCCACAAAACCAGTGATTTTCAGCCATAAAAACAGCAGTAATTCAGTCTTTTTCAGCCTCCCAAAGTGGTGCAGATTCTCAGCCAATACCCCTTTGTGGACAGCAGATAGAAGAGCATCGAATTCAGTCTTAAAGTCTTTATCGTCGTCATCGACATAGTCCCCGTTTGCATCAGCCCATGCATCATCATTGTACACCTTTGTGCAATCAAAAGTAGACCACTCTCGCCGACGAGAGTGGAGCCTTTGGAGGAGGGTTTTACAAACTCTCGGGTGTCGTATCTCTCTTCTCTCTTTCTCTTAGTCTCATACACTTGCACGCACAATATCCACTCACTTTGTTCGTGATCATAGCACTCTCCATAAAGACGGAAGGCTCTCTCCTTCCCTAAGAACTAAAAGGAACCTTGAGCAAATATAGATCACTAATCTTGAGAAAATACAACATTCTTTCCGCTACACCTTACATTGGTATCAGAGCTTTGGAAGTGTTCTGTACTACTCAAGGGAAGAACCACAAGAACCACAAGAATTTTTTTGCTTGTTGCGGTCGCACGAACCCAAGTTCGCTTGGGCGTGTCAATTCCTAATCGTGTTTTGTTGAGGAGTGACAGGAATCCCAAGAAAGAAGGGCTTGTCCAGCCTCCCCTTGTGTCTCTTTTCACTCATTGAGAGCGGACCGTGCACTTAGCGGCCGGCCAATCGACGCGAGGTGGGAAAAAGCAACCTTGGTGTGAGCGCAAGGCCGCCAAGGGGTGCGCCCACAGAAAGGAGTAGAACTCAGGTGAAGAGAAGATCCTTCTCCAACGCGATTTGCAAGCGAAAGAAAACCTCAAGAACCTCAAGAACCCAAGATTCTCAAGAATCAAGAACCTCAAGACCCTCAAGAACCCAAGTGCCTTGCGAACTTAAGAACCCAAGATCATAGTGCATGGTCGTCACCCGAAGCGGAATGGATACTTCGCATACAGGTGATGAGTATGAGAGAGGCGACGAAGAATCTTCCCTACCAGGAGATGATTTCTACAACCCTCCCCCTTGGCCATCTACGCCACCAAGTGCACCAAACCCTATGGAAGCAATGGTCAAGCAGATGATGGCCATGATGGATAGACAAGAAGAAAATCGTCTTGCTCAGGACCGTGAGCGCGACGAAAGAAACGCAAAACTTGCCGCACAACAAGAAGACAATCGCCTTGCTTTAGAACGCGAGCGCAACGAACGTAAAGAAAGGAAACAACAAAGGAAGGCGGACGAGGCGGCAAGAAACGCGGCCTTGGAGGCCGATCGTAGGGCTCAAAGATTGGCTTTGGAGACCGAGCGTGAAGCTCAAAGAGAGCTACGCACTCAAGAATTGCTTCGACAAGCGCTAGCCTCGAAAATCGAACCACCCAAAGACCGTGGGAGTTCCTCAAGTGGTGCAAGCCACGATGCGGACTCCAACAACCCAGTCATCGAAAAGTTGACGTTCAGTAAGTATGACGGTAAGATGGATGCTACGGTTATTCATTCTTGGTTGCATCAATTTAATGCTTATTTTGCGACAACTAAGAAAACAGGCAATAACAAAGTTTTGACGACAGCTATATACCTTGCCGGTGATGCCATTAATTGGTACCATGCATGGCAAGAGGCACAGCTAGCCGTGCACCTCGAGGAAGCCGACGGATTCACGTCCCTTTCCTTCAATTGGGTTGATTTCCAAGACAAGCTCAAGGCGCGGTTTATGCCACCTCAGTACCTTGCACGATTGAAGGACGATTGGCGCGCTCTCAAGCAAAACGGTATGCCGGTTATGTCTTTCTCTAATCGTGTTTTGCAGCTAGGCACTCAATTACGCAAATCGGATGCCGAGCGCAAGGAGGCTTTTCTTTACGGATTGGACGAGTATATCAAGTATGATGTCGAGGTACTTGATCCAATCGATCTCAACAAAGCGGTAGCAATTGCTCTCGCCCACGAGATGAAGCACAACAAAGAAAAGCCTAAGGAAAACAAGATTTCTCAAGGAACCCCGCAGAATTCTCACAACACACAAAATGGTAAGAATGGAAAGAATGGTAATTCTTCTAGCCCTTCTTCCTCTAATTCCTCGGAAAAGAACTCTAATAATGAATCTAAGGGTAAAGCTAAAGCACCTGCAAAACCTAAGCTAACCCCTGATGAAAAAGCTTCACAAGGAATTATAGGAGGATACATCACGGCTGAAGAACAAGTGATTTATGCTAAAGAAGGTAGATGTTTTCAATGTCACGTCAAGGGTCACATTAAGAAGGCCTGTCCTAAGACAGTCCCACCTAAAGAACCAAAGACACCCACAGCTACCACAAGCACTGTCACAACACAGCCTGCGTCTTCTCATGACTTTGACACACACATTGATGAATCTCTCATGAAGTGTTATGGTCATGTAAAAGGGCAACGTTTTATCATATTGTTTGATCCAGGCAGTATGCATGATGTGATTAGTCCCCCTCTTGTTGAGAGAGCCCGCCTAGAGGTTAGCCAGAGATCTCCTCTCGAAATTTCTGGCTTCGTTCCTGGTATGGACTCTCTCATCACGAAGGAATGCCTTGATGTGCTATTTACTGTTCAACAAGCTTCTTTTCGTAGAAAATTTTTTGTGTCTCCTCTCGCAGGATGTGATATGATTCTAGGCATTAAATGGTTTCGTGAACTCAACCCTCTCATTGATTGGAAGGCTAACACTCTCACTTTACATGCCAAAACTGATTCCCCCCTCATCATTCGTGCTGAGGAGGGCTTGCATTCTTTGCCTCTCATTTCGCATGTGCAGGTAAAGTGTGAATTACGACGAGGAGCACAAGCGGCATTCATCTATGCTGCCCCAGTTTCCTAGAGCATTCAGGCTCCAGGTAAGTATTCGGAGTTGTTTACGAAGTTTAAACATCTCTTTTTGCAGGATGATCTTCCACCTCGTCTCCCACCTGAGCGGCCGGAGGACCATCGCATCGAGCCTATGGAGGGAGTGTAGCCTGTCAGTAAGGCTCTCTACCATTTGAACAAGTCACAGGAGGAAGAGTTAGAGCGACAACTCACGGAGTTGGTGGCTAGAGGATTCATACGTCCTAGTGTAAGTCCTTTTGTTGCCCCTATTTTGTTTGTTCGCAAGAAGGATAGTTCGTCTCGTTTGTGTGTTGATTACAGGGCTTTAAACAAGATGACCGTCAAGAACAAGTTTCCGATGCTTCGCATTGAGTATATCCTGGATAGGCTCAATGAGGCAAAGGTTTTCAACAAAGTTGATCTCAAAAGTCGATACCATCAAGTACGGGTATTCAAAGGCGACATTTTCAAGACGGCCTTTCGCACCGAGCGACGGCAATGGGAGTATATTGTTATGTCTTTTGGATTGACAGGAGCCGTGGGTACGTTCAATCGTCTCATGGTAGGTCGTTTCAGCGATATGGTAGGTGTATGTGTGTTCATCTTTTTAGATGATATTCTCATTTTTTCTGCATCGTGGGAGCAACATGAATTAGATGTTGAAAGGGTACTAGCTCGTTTGGATGAGTGTCAGTTGTATATTGTAGCTAAGAAGTCTCAATTTTTTCTTACTGGAGTCACTTATCTGGGTTATATCATTTCTGTAGAAGGCGTCAAGCTAGACCCCGTGAAGGTGGAACAGGTTCGTAATTGCGATTTGCCCAAAACTGCATATGATGTGCGTTCTTTTCTTGGTTTATGTCAAGCATATAGTTCACACATAGAGAATTTTGCACGCATTGCTGCACCTATGACCGATGTTTTGAAAGGGATAAAGACTCGTCGTCAGCGCGTAGACTTGCCCGAAGCAGCCATTGAGACTTTCGCAGCTCTCAAGGTTGCGGTGACATAAGCACCGTGTCTTATTCTTGCCTCTTGGGATGATCCCTTTGAGGTATGGACGGATGCGAGCAATGTCTCCATAGGCGCTGTGCTCCAGCAGCATGGTCGCCCAGTAGCTTTCCTTAGCCGGAAGCTCAATAGTGCGGAAAAGAATTATTCAGTTTATGATAAAGAACTTTTGTCTGTCATTCACTCTCTTAAGCATTGGAAGCATTTTTTGTATGGTAGAGAGTTTACAGTGCGCACAAATCATCAAGCCCTCAAGTAGCTCCAGTCTATGCCTAATGCACATTGGAGTAATCGCCAAGCGCGGTGGTCACAATTTTTTGAGCAGTTTGGAGGTTTGATTGAGTATGTGCCCGGAAAAGCTAACCCTGTTGCAGATACGTTGAGTCGCAAAGGACAGATTTTGGCTCTTGAGTCAAGAATCACATTTTCTATACACGGTGAGTCTTTTGACAGCATGAAGAATCAGTATGCAGATTCGGAGTTTGGTAAGTATTGGTCGCAGGCTCTTGCTTCCCAAGGGCCCAGCAACTATCTCATTCGTAATGGATTGTTATTTTTCGTCAGCGTTTATGTGTGTTGCCCTCTCTCAGGCCAACCATATTGCATGATGCACATGATTCTCTCACGGGTGGGCACAGGGGTATGAACACCACATTGGAAAAGATTAAACGATTTTTTTATTGGCCTAAAATGCGAAAAGATGTGTTTAGTTATGTCACACAGTGCACTATATGTCAAAAGTAAAAGCTCCTCGCGGTAAGCCGCAAGGCCTCTTGCTTCCGCTGCCTATTCCCGAGGGACCTTTTCAGGATATCTCTATGGATTTTGTGACTAACTTATCACCAAGTCTGCATTCAAGGAACACTCAATGTTTAACAATTGTTGATCGTTTCAACAAATTCTGCATGTTGATTCCTTACAAGGCCACAGTTACTGCACAAGATGTTGCACGATTGTTCATTAAGCATTGGTACCCCCTCCATTGTTTCAGATAGGGATGTTAAGTTCATGTCCAACTTTTGGCGTGCACTCTTTGAAAATTTTGGCACAAAGTTGAATTTTTCATCCGCTTTTCATCCACAGTCATATAGTCGAACCAAAATTTATAATCAATTGGCTTTTGATGTGTTAAAATCTTATGTTCATGATCAACAGTCTCAATGGGAGCTCTATCTCCCATTGGTTCAGGCTATTCTAAATGATTCCTTTTCTTCTGCTATTGGTCGAACTCCGTATGAGACAGCTTTTGGCCGTCCGTTCCAGTCACTTTTGACTAGATCGGTCAGTCAAATGCCTGATGCCAATGCTGAGAGTCGGTCATTGGATGAGATTTCTGAGAGTGTGAAGCTTCGGCTAAGCAAGGCTCAGGAATCTTATTCTCGACAGGCTAACAAGCATCGTCAGAAGGTCTCGATCAAGGAAGGAGATTGGGTGTATCTACGAATCATGAAACAACGTCTTAAGCAAGTTGAAAAGAAATGTCCTAAGTTGTCTTTTTGTATATATGGTCCATTTCCAGTCATCAAAAAGATTAATGAGGTTTCAATGAAATTGCAGTTGCCTAACTCATGGTCAATGCACAACGTTTTCCATGTTTCTTGGTTGAAAGTGTTTCAGGGAACACCTCCAAAGGACGTTTTGGAAGAAGAAGAACTGGAGATCATCGATGAAGCTGAAGTCATGGAGCCGGAGCAAGTCTTGTTGCATCGGTTTCGCCATGGTTCGAAGAAACAAGTACAACAATATTTTTTGAAGTTCAAAGATCGAGGAACCCACGAAGCCGTGTGGGTAGACGAAGAGTTCTTCAAGGATTATCCAGAGTTGTTGGCAGACTACAAGGAAGCCATGCAACTCGGTACTAGTACCTCACTTTAAAAAGGAGGGGATGTCACGTGACACATCCAACCCTATGTGTCTGTGGACAAGCTACACTATAAGAGGGTTCCCGTCAGTCCAGTCAGTTTAGATTAGAAGTGATATGGCATTTTTGTGAGTCTATTTGTAGACCGTGCATGCCCAGTCACTTAGTGTAGATGCATATCCTTTGGTTGCACACCGCATAAGCATAAGCATTTCCATCAAATTCCATCAGAGTCAGTTTGGGGATTTTTCAAGTGACTTTATCCTATTTTTCCCTATTTTTAACATTTTTCACTTATTTATTAAGTGACTTTTGTTGGGAACTCAGTAGGGCAAATTGGGTAAGTTAATATACAAGCAAACCCAAGTTAGCACAATTGGGCAGATGAGCAAAGAGCACAGCAGGCTTCCCCAAGCAACAGGTGCTCCCTCCCTCTCTCAACAAGAACCTCGTCAAGCCACTTACCTTGCTTCATGCCCTGGCGTTTCCTTCTCCAACAACCATCGCCCTCAAGCATCACTGCTTGGCGTTTTTCCCCGCGACAACCAATCCCAGCCATTAGCGTTTTTGGATCACTAGCCATCTGCAACTTCAGCGTTTTACCTCAGCAAATTCAGCATTGAAAACGCAGCTTGGACAGTGATTTACAGCAGGTAATTCAGCCCCTAAAACGCAGCTTTGCCTTGCAATTCATCAGCGTTTTCAGCCTACGACAGTGACCCCAAAAACACAGCCAGATAGAGACAGATCCTCAGCGTTTTTGCCACCGCATGAGCCCCCACAAAACCAGTGATTTTCAGCCATAAAAACAGCAGTAATTCAGTCTTTTTCAGCCTCCCAAAGTGGTGCAGATTCTCAGCCAATACCCCTTTGTGGACAGCAGATAGAAGAGCATCTAATTCAGTCTTAAAGTCTTCATCGTCGTCATCGACATAGTCCCCGTTTGCATCAGCCCATGCATCATCATTGTACACCTTTGTGCAATCAAAAGTAGACCACTCTCGCCGACGAGAGTGGGGCCTTTGGAGGAGGGTTTTACAAACTCTCGGGTGTCGTATCTCTCTTCTCTCTTTCTCTTAGTCTCATACATTTGCACGCACAATATCCACTCACTTTGTTCGTGATCATAGCACTCTCCATAAAGACGGAAGGCTCTCTCCTTCCCTAAGAACTAAAAGGAACCTTGAGCAAATATAGATCACTAATCTTGAGAAAATACAACATTCTTTCCGCTGCACCTTACAGGCGGTCCCGTCGCCCGATGAGGGGGCCCTCTCGATATCGATGCAAATTGCGACAGAGGATCCATACCATACTGGCGCGACATAGGAGCCGTCCCGGATACTGATATATAATACTGGCGCGACATAGGAGCCGTCCCGGATACTGATGGATATGTATATAATACCTCGACTGTCAGAGAGCTCCATTGTATTAGCTCACCCTTTGTATTTCCTATTCCCTTTGTATCAGCTTTCACCCCATCCCTACGCACTATTTTCTTTTCAGTTCTTTGTACTTTTTGTACCCAGAGCTGGTATTAGATTCACCACATGTAACCTTTTGGTCTCATAGGTCATTTTGGCCTTTAGAAGACGTTAATATTACATTTCATTTATTACATATCTCTCTCTCTCTCTCTCTCTCTCTCTCTCTCTCTCTCTCTCTCTCTCTCTCTCTCACAAAGATGGCTTTCTATAGAGAGCATCTTCTCCACCTCCCGGGGGATGGGTTTGTGATTCGACCTAGCTATATGGACACGCATCTTTCTCATGGTTTGCGTTGTGCCATTGGCCAGATACGCACGTCCTCACATCAGCTCGAGATTGAGACTGGCACATTCAGAGGGACACCAGCAGATAGCAGGATATGCCGCTTATGCCATCTAGAGCCAGAAACAGAGGTACATTACATATGTCATTGCACAGTGTACTATGAGATACGAGGCCGTTTTCATTGTCTATTCAGAGAAGGTTTTGGGCCTCTATCAAGGGTCATGAGTTATGAGGATTAGAGATGTCTTGGGCTATATCTACTTGAGTTACACAGGCATAGAGAAACTTTACTGAGGAGAGCTGAAGAGAGACAACCCCAGAGACAGATCATAGAATTCTTTACACTAGATATTGTACACCCAGAAGAACAGACACAGGAGCAGCCAACAGTGGAGAGGTCTGTCCACACTACTGGCATTCTCATAGACCGAGCATTGGAGCTAGGGAGATCTAGACGACCCCGATGGAGAAGAGGAGCTACACAGTTTCGAAGGAGGCTACAGCAAAGGATTCGAGCCATACTTTTTTGTCGTCCAGAGTGCAGATGAAGATGGATCTCTACTTCCCTCCCATATTGTCTACACATTGTACTGCTTAGTTCACACATTTTACGCCTTTCACCTTTCACACCAATCAGCTTAGTTTAAGATTCTGCAGTATTTATATTTTGTTATCCTAGTGTAATTTATTTTGTTAATCTGACTTTGTATCAGATACACCGCATTGTAACTTTCTGGTCTCATAGGTCACTTTGGCCTTTTGAAGACGTTAATATAACATTTCATTTCATTTCATCTCTCTCTCTCTCTCTCTCTCTCTCTCTCTCTCTCTCTCTCTCTCTCTCTCTCTCTCTCTCTCTCTCTCTCTCTCTCTCCCCCCTGCACCCTCGCACCCCCCGCTGCCTTGCATCCTGGCGCTCCCTGCTGCTGCTCCTGCACCCTCGCTCTCCGCCCACCCCCCCACCCCCCTCTCTGCTCCCGCTCGCGCTCTCTCGCTCACCCCTGCGGCCCTGCCCCTCGTGCCCCTGCTGCCCCCCCCCCCGCTCCCTCGCGCTCTCCCCGCAACTTCCCAACCGTAGAGAGAGAAAGAAGACTTCCGTAGAGAGCGTAGAGAGAGAAAGAGGACAAGCGTAGAGAGAGAGAGAGAGAGGTGAGAAGAGTAGAGAGAGAAAGGACTTAGCCGCGTAGAGAGAGAAGGGAAAAAAAAGTCTTAGCCACGTCGAGAGAGAAAGGACTTAGCCGCGTAGAGAGAGAGAGAGAGAAAAAAACAAACCCCTTACCCGCGGGGAGACTTTCTACCTCTCCTGGGTGCAGCCTTCCGACCATGAGGAAGCAGAGTGGCAAAGATGACCCGGTGGAGGATGCCATCCAAAAATGCAAAGAAGACCTAAGCGAGTCCATTAGCAGGATCAACCGCCACCTCCTAGGTACTATCAACATACTCGACGCGTGCGTGGCAGCACAGGAAAACACGATAAATACACTCGAGGATCGCATGAAGGCTCAAGATGAGGAAATCGCACTACTCAAGAAAGAGCTTGCAGAGGTGCGATCGCAGAACGTCCTCGAAGAGGGAGAGCTTCAACCCTCAATAATTGAAGAGCTTAACACGATCAAAGAACAAATGCGGGCCATCAAAGAAGGTGGGGAGCAACAAAAAGAAATGACGACCTCGTGGGTAGATGTCATCACAAAGACCCAACAAAAAGCAAAAAAGGCCAAAAAATGGATCGAGATTGTCAAGAAAGGGAAAGGCAAGGAAATAACCCCCACCCCCACACCAACCATCATCAACTTGACACTAGAAGAGGAGCAAAGGAGACGTGTGAGGGCCTTACACGTAAGAGTATGTGGCCTCAAAGACCAAGCTAATGTGGAGAAAGAGGTGAAAGAACTCATGACTCTGACGGGGGTCAACGAACAGACGCATACGAGGGCCTGGAGAGTGGGCACAAAGAAAAGCGGAAGCAACGGAGAAACCTCGAAGGAAAGGACACTCATTCTCCGCTTCCCATCCATGGAAGCGAAGAAGGATTTCCTGAAGAAGAGACCGACTCTAAAGAAGACTGGCATCTTTCTTGGAGATGACCTCGCCCTCTCGCAAATTGCTCATATGCAAGAAGTAATGCCGGAAATTAGAGCAGCAAGGGAAAAGGGGAAGATTGCTTTTTACAGAGATGGAAAGGTGGTGATATTGGAGCGACGTCCCGCATGACAGTGCAAGACCCATGGGACCACACTAAAGATGGCAACCTGGAATTGTAACGGTTCACTCCGTCTTGATGTAGGGGCCTTTGAGGATAGCTTCACAGGGAGAGACATCATCTTCTACTCAGAGACGCATCAAGCCCCTGGGCAATCCATGCCACAAGTGAGCGGATATAGATGGGAGAGAGCCTGCAGACAAGAGACCAGATTGGAGCATCGAGGACGAGGCTCAGGGGGAGTGGTAGTTTTATTTAGGGAGGAGTTGCAGCCATTGTTATATATAGCACGCAGGGATGAGCATGCTAGGTACATGTGGGTGAGGCACAGGGCAGAGACGAGCAGATACCTCTACATTGCTATCTGTTACTTTCCTCCTAGTACGTCAGTATATGCATCACCTAGGGGACAATCTCCCTTTGCTATTTTGGATAATGACATATGGGAGTTTTCCAAGGATGGTGACATTATCATACTAGGGGATTTCAATGCTAGGACTGCCCACCACCAGACAATATTTTATGATACTTCCGAAGAGATGCTCAGGGAGCTGGACGTCACAGAGATGGGTCTATCCAGACTATCACAAGATGAGGAATACACTGAGTATGGTAGATACTTGATAGATATGGGAACCGCACACAGATTGGCCATTGTGAACGGCCTACAAAGCTTTTCGACAGCTGGAGGTTTTACTTGCTTTCCACACCGACATAGTGCAAGCACAGTGGATTATGTTATGGCCCAGCCAGGTCTCATCCCATTCTTTTAGGATTTCATGGTGGGCACTAGGCCAGTTGGAGTAGCAGTTGATCATGCTATCGTGTCTTTCACCCTGACCTTTCAGTTCAGCAAAGCTCCATTAGGTGGGGTCCCCATACACACTCGGTATACCTTCATGAGGGAGACGGATTCTGTATATATGGATGAGATATACAGACAGCTATGCACCCAAGAGGGACGGCCACTAGATGAACTCACTCAGATTTTGACAGAGACGCTCCATGATGCAGCATCAAAGGCATACCCCCACAGTCAGCCTACACGGAGACGATCTGGGAACATGCCCCATAACAATTGGTATGATGAGGAGTGCAAAGAGACGAGGATCAAACTACAGAGGGAAGTGCTCACGGGTATTACCACACATCGACAGTCACGGATTATCTTTCGCCGCCTAGTGCGACGAAAGAAAAGGGCCTATCTATCTCAGCTAGAGCGGGGATCTATATCAGCTATTTATAAGTCGGGACTCAGGCCAAGCATGGAGACTATTCCACGAGCATTCACCACCACCCACGGTCACCTCCACTGAGACATGGGGGGAATATGCCACATCTCTCTACACGGCATCAGGGCAACCACCTCTGCCGGACCCACTAGAGACATGCCCAGAGACATGTTCTTTCTTTACTGCCGAGAGGGTAAGGAAAGCCATTGCCAGGATGAAGACAAGGAGAGCGCATGATCATGATGGTCTGGTAGCAGAGCACTTCATCCATGCCAGGGATATGCTTGCAGAGCTCCTGGCTATGATGTTTAATCGAGCCATGTATGAAGGCTTCCCGGAGACCTCGAGTATGTCTACGATTGTGCCTATTTTCAAGTCAGGAGATCCCATGATTCCCGCGAATTATCGCACCATCATGGTTGGCCACACATTAGCTAGGTTGTATGCATTCGTCCTTGAGCAAGAGCTGAGTAGATGGGCAGAGCGAGAGGGAATAAGAGCACCAGGGCAAGCAGGTTTCAGGAGAGGTTTCTCCACTCTTGACCAGATTCTAACACTCAGAGCTATTATTGAGGAGGGTAGACACCATGGCAAGAGAATCTATTGTAGCTTTGTGGATTTCCGCAAAGCTTTTGACACAATGCCAAGAGCCAGACTTATACACAGACTACAGGACATGGGTGTGCCTACAGAGTTGATATGGGGTATTCTGGCTCTATATAGGACAGTGATGGGACGGGTATGCACCACTGAGGGAATGTCTGACATGGTCCACTCCACTATTGGAGTAAAGCAGGGATGCCCACTATCCCCGACTCTTTTTGGGATGTATGTGGATGAGTTTTCAGACTATGTAGAGCGGCAAGGAGACGGGGGGGCTCAGCTAGCAGGGATATGGATTCCATCGTTACTATATGTTATGATATTGTGCTGATTTCAGACTCCCCAGAGGGGATGCAGCGTCATTTGGATGCTCTGCATACATTTGCTCGTGACAGTGGATTATCGGTAAATCTGGGAAAAACCAAGGTTATGGTGTTCAACACCACACCACAGTGGGTCAGGAGGTCGGCACCCACATTTATGTATGGCCAGGAGACTGTGGAGTACACAGATGCATATACCTGTCTTGGGGTAGTATTCAGTGGACCGGTGTTTTCACTAAGGAGAGCATCAGAGACTAGACTGACAAGAGCATATGCAGCTTTGGGAGGACTGGAGAGGATGTGTTCGCAGGTTCAGTTTCAGGAACCGCGAACAAAGCTATGGCTCTTTGACACTCTAGTGACTCCAGCTATGCTCTATGGAGTTCAAGTATGGGGACCCTCAATAGACCACCATGGGAGATCTGGTAACACAGATGGATGGAGATGTATGGAGAGGCCTCTGGTCTCTATGATCGCTCGGATGATTCGGGCTAAGGCCTCAGTACCACATGAGATTATCCGAGCCGAGCTAGCCGCCCCCCCCCCTCGTGGTGGAGGCACTGACGAGATCAGTTTCCTTTATGCACGGTTTATGGGATCTCCCCAGAGACAGATACGCTCGGCTTGCCCTGGAGTCATCTCGACAACTAGCTCTACAAGGCGATACAGCATGTTGGTATGGACAGACGGCATCATGGTTCCAGTCACATGGTCTCAATATGGATAGATTACCTCCGCTTCCTCCTTGTCTCTCACACGGACAGAGATCACCGGGCTCATACGTCAGGATCTAATTCAGCTAAATACTAGGAGCACATGGATACAGCCGACACAGGAGTTGGGCACGAAGATGGCCTTCTACAGAGAGCATCTTCTCCGACTCACGGAGGACGGCTTTGTGACTAGGCCACCATACATGGATACACACTTATCTCATGGGATAAGATGCGCTATTGGACAGATACGCACATCCTCACATCAGCTCCAGATCGAGACTGGCCGATTCCGAGGGGTGCCGGCAAGAGCCAGGATATGTCACCTATGTAACTTAGAGCCAGAGACAGAACTGCACTACACATGCCACTGTCCGGCATACTATGAGATACGCGGACGCTTCCACTGCTTGTTCAGAGAAGGGTTCGGACCTTTTTCTAGAGTCATGAGATACAAGGATCAGAAGTGTCTCGGATTGTTCCTGCTAGAGCTGCGCAGACTTAGGGAGAGCTTGCTGAGGACATCAAGGGAAAGACAGTCTCAGAGACGAATCACAGAGTTTTTTACTCTTGACCATATCTTGACACTCAGGGCCATCATCGAGGAAGGCAGATCTCATGAGAGACGGATCTATTGTAGCTTTGCGGACTTCCGCAAAGCTTTTGACACAGTACCCAGAGCTAGATTGATGCGCAGATTACAAAAATTGGGAGTACCCACAGAGCTCATTTGGGGGATCATGGCATTGTATAGATCCGTAGTAGGGCATGTACGCACCCCGGAGGGACTTTCTACACCGGTTCACTCCACTATTGGGGTGAAGCAGGGCTGCCCGCTCTCTCCTACTCTTTTCGGTATGTATGTGGATGACGTTTCTGACTACATTGACAGCGATGGGGATAAAAGGTGCACAGCTGGTAGGGACATGGATTCCACTTCTGTTATATGCTGATGATATTGTGTTGATCTCCGAATCCCCAGAGGGAATGCAACGTCAACTGGATACTCTGCATAAGTTTACCCACGAAAGTGGTTTGCCTGTCAACCTTGGTAAAACCAAGGTTATGGTGTTTAATACCACCCCACAGTGGATCAAGAGGTCAGCACCTACATTCACATACGGCCAGGAGACTATGGAGTACACAGACGCTTACACTTACCTTGGAGTGGTTTTTAGCGGACCTACATTCTCACTCAGAAGAGCAGCAGAGACCAGACTGACTAGAGCCCACGCAACATTGGGTAGATTGAAGAGGATGTGTTCGCACGTTCAGTTTCAGGAGCCCCGGACGCAGCTCTAGCTCTTTGACACCTTGGTGGCTTCAGCATTGCTCTATGGGGCTGAGATATGGGGACCTTCTTTGGATCACCACGGTAGGCCGGGTCGCACAGACGGATGGGGGAACATGGAGAAACCCCTCGTCTCTATGATCTCGCGGCTCATTAGAGCCAAGGCATCAGTACCACGGGCCATTATCCGAGCAGAGCTAGCGGCCCCCCCACTAGTGGTGGAGGCGCTCACCAGATCAATCTCCTTCATAAACCGCACATGGGAACTTCCCAGAGACAGATATGCTCGCATGGCACTTGAGTCCTCTCGACAGTTAGCCATACAAGGAGATACAACATGCTGGTATGGGGAGATGACATCATGGTTTCAGGCGCATGGGTTCAGCATAGACAGGCTGCCACCATTCCAGTACTCATTGGATGCACCATCTCTTATTCTTACACGGTCGGAGATCACCAAGCTCATCCGCCAAGACCTGACCCAGCTAGACACCAGGAGGACATGGATACAACCAACACAAGAATTGGGCACGAAGATGGCTTTCTACAGAGACCACCTTCTCCAGCTTACAGAAGATGGTTTTGTGACGAGACCAAGATACATGGATACCCACTTGTCTCATGGGATATGATGTGCTATTGGCCAATTACACACATCGTCTCACCAGCTGCGGATTGAAACTGGGAGATACAGCGGAGTACCAGCAGAGGCCAGGACATGCCCCTTGTGTGACATGGAACCTGAGACAGAGCTGCATTATACATGCCGCTGCCCCGTCTACTACGAGATATGAGGCCGCTTCCATTGCTTGTTCAAAGAGGGATTTGGACCACTCTCAAGAGTAATGGGATACGAAGATTAGAGATGCCTTGGTTTGTTCTTGCTCGAGCTACGCAGACACAGAGAGATCCTGATGAATGGCGAGGCTAGACAGTCTCAAAGACGGATCACAGACTTCTTCAGAGCAGACACGGGACAGCCGCAAGAGCCACTCCCACAGCAGAGCTCCCCCTCGTCTCACACCAGAGGCACACTAATCGATCGAGCGATTGAACTGGGGAAATCCAGGCGCCCACGACTGCGAAGGACTACACAGCACCGACGGAGGCTACGTCAAAAGATTCGGAGCACGCTGGCCAGGCATGCACGACGCCCAGTCACACTACTAACCATGGAGGAAATTGATGAGATTCGCCCACAACCGATGCTAGATTTTTTGTGATTCAGCTATCCCAACAAGCCGCTCATTTTTGCTTAGCTTTTTGCTTAGCTCACATCGACCAATCTAGGACCCCATAGTATATATCTTTGTTTTGTACTGTTGTTAGGTTATTTCGTTACTCTGACTTTGTATCAGATCCACCACCTTGTAACTTTCTGGTCTCATAGGTCACTATGGCCTTTTGAAGACGTTAATATAACATTTCATCTTTCTCTCTCTCTCTCTCTCTCTCTCTCTCTCTCTCTCTCTCTCTCTCTCTCTCTCTCTCTCTCTCTCTCTCTCCCGTAGGCCAGGTCTCACACTCGTGTTAAGAAAGGCACAAAGAAAACAAGACACAGGTGACTTTCAAAACAAATTTTCCCTAGCGCTCTTGGACTCATCTAGTTGCATGCCAACAAGTTTTCGCATCAAATGCACTTCGTTGACAAGCTCTGTATTCTCATACATCGCCTTTAACTTCTCCTATACATCAAAAGCATTTGTGAGACCTTTCGAATCAATGACCGTCTCATCGGTCATGGCCATTTTTATGTACGTAACTGTAATTGCCTTCCTGTTCAGGCTAACCCATGCTTCGTCGGATATATTTTGTGGCTTTACTTGTTCAAGTGCCCCTTCACAATCCTTAAGAAATAGGATTCCTTGGATCCTGTCTTTACAAAGGTTGAAACCTGTTCCATCGAACCTCCTAATCTCGAAGAGATTCTTCACATCCGAAGAAGATGAGGCCCTAGTTGCACGAATAAGAGGGCTAATACACTGAATTTTTTGGCAAAATGCACAAAAACCGGAGTATAACCTCACAGAAGTGTGCACTACAGCTCCAAATGGTCACAGGAGCAATTTGGCGCAAAATGGGTGGGTTTAGGCACAAAAAACAATTTCTGAAATTTATGCGCAGGAAATTTCAGAGAGTGAATTTGTGCTCAAAAACAACAATTTTAGTTGTTTTTAGTCTCACAGAACATACATAAGGCTAATGCACAGCCTTTAGAAGCATGTATGAGCAAAAGCCCCAATTTGTAGCATCAAATTGCAGAAGATTGAGCCACAAATGGTCATACATAGCCAAAACTTGTGAAATGTACATAAATTGCATCAATTTGCACTTCCCTCAATGTAGATGCATAAAAAATACACTGACAAAAACCTGCGTAAATCTGAAATTTGCTGAAAACACCTGTTTTGGGACCTGTTTTTCGGCAATTTCTTTGTTTTCGAGTAGCGGGGACCTAGTAAAGATGTTCCCACACCTTAATTGACCTAATTTCAGCCTGTTTTAGGTCAATTTGACTTGCCGGGAGCCCTCTAGTGTCCGGGGACGAGTCCTTTGGCAATAAAATTGCAAAATCTCGCGTGAAAGTTGACCTTCTTGGCTGAAAATCAGCGTTTGCAGGTTTGGAAGCAAACCCTAATTTAGCTCTGATACCAGTTGATGAGCGCGCAGCAATGTGTGCAAGTGATAGAGCACAAGGAGATGTGCAGGCCTTGAGGCTTGGAGCAGAGGCAATGTGGCTGAAGAGGTGAAGCGCTAGGGAACGAAATAGCAGAGAGGGAGAGCGCTACACATTTTTGAGGGGAATGAGTAAGTGAGCAAATTGGCTCACATTCCCTTTATTAAAAGTATAGGACCATTTTTAAGTTAGTGGCCAAGTTCAATGTGAACTTGGCCAAAGGTTAGTAACCTTTAAAAATGTACATAAAACGGGTCATTTGGGCCTTTAACCCAACAAAAGCAGATGCGGTGGGCGAACATTTTGTCACAGTTTCACTTCCAGATTGTCCGTGTGCAGGGACAGAAGAATTTGGTGGCAGATGCTTTGTCCCGGAAGCCGTTGGTTCTGGCTATTTCCGCGATACATCATAGGAGCTTCGAGGATATGGTCGATCAGTATTCCACAGATACAAATTTTGCAGATACTTTCACTCGGATACAGAATGGGGAGATAGTAGTGGGATATTCCATTCGGGATGGCTACTTGATGAGGAAAACCATGTTGTGCGTTACACAGCCGTTGAGGAAAAAGGTTATGACCGAATGCCACTGTCCACCTTTTACGGGTCACCCCATCATTACTACCACTTGAAAGGTGTAGAGAGATACTTCTTTTGGCTGAGACTCAATAAGGAGTGGACGATTTTGTACGAAGTTGCTTGGTATGCCAAAAGGTCAAGTTTGACAGGCATAAAGCACAGGGATTGTTACAACCTTTGCCCATACCCACCCGCCCCTAGGAAAGTATTGCAATGGATTTCATTTTTGATTTTCTGAGAACACAAAGTGGTCACGATGGTATCTGGACTGTTATTGACAGATTTAGCAAGCAAGCTCATTTCATTCCAGTGAAGAAAACAGTCAAGCCGGATCACTTAGCGAGACTGTTTGTGGCCCAAATCTTTAGATTACATGGCATGCTCGAGACGATTGTCTCCGACAGGGACCCTAGATTCATGAGCTTGTTTTGGAAGGCTATTTGGGAGAACATTGGCACGCGGTTGTAGTTCTTGTCATCATTCCACCTGCAGACTGACGGGCAATTTGAGATTGCCAATTCAGTGGTACAGATTTATAAGTGTTCCGAGACTCAATAGGAAAAGTATTTATCTTTGGTGGAATCTGCCTACAATAACACGGTACACTCTTCGACGGGGAAGGCGCCATTTGAGATTATTGAAGGTGCTACGAAGGTTCCACCCTTCCTAAGCACGAAAGACAAGATTTTTGAAGTCGATAAGTACACGCGTGACTTGGACACGGCTTTTACCAAGGTCTGCGAGGCTTTGCAGAAATCTCAAGAAAGACAGAAAAAGGTAGCAGATCGCCATCGTCGCGATTTGAAATTGAAGGAGACCGATTGGGTGCTCTTACATTTTGAGAAGGCACACCTGAGAAAGAGAGGGAAAGGAGAGGCTTTTTCCAAAGCTTAGTATGCGATACCAGTGCAATTTTGAAAATTTTCCACGTCATCAGTTTTTACGTATGTCTTGCTTTATTTTAATTCTTTATGTCACTTGGGACTCCATCGGACGGGGTCCCCATAAGTTGGTAGGACTTCTTCTTCTGTTACTTGTTTTTCTTAGGGTTTAGGCCCCTCGGTCGACATTTGTAAGTTGGATCCATTCTTTAGGCTTTGATACGTCAGCAGTTTGTGACACTGAAGCTACCCAATACTTCGAGAATTCACAATGCTTTTCATGTGAGTCTCTTGAAGCCTTTTAAAGGCGATGTGCCGGAAGATGGGGAGCCTGATGAGCAACCCGTAGTGGAAGAAAACGAGGAGATCCTTGTTCCAGAACAAATATTGGCACATAAAGACAGAAAGATTAAGGGTCAAGTGATAAGGCGGTTTTTGGTTAAATTCAAGAACTATCCTGCATTGGATGCAAAGTGGATTGAGGAGGAGGACCTAGCAGATACTCCTTAGATTGTGAATCTTTACCTTGAAGCATTTGGATTACCATAGTCTATTCTAGATGGAACCCTGAACTCAGCTTGGGTAGAATCTGGTGCAGCGGGTATGCACAATTGGGGAGTCGCTCCACTCCTTTGTCAACAGATTGCCTCGATTTTTGATATTAAAGTCACTGATGTCTCGTTGAGTTTCAGGGATACTGTGAGCTAATAGTATTCTGCTGTATGACTTTATGAATTGGAATTCTCTATAATATGATATTGATTTGTTCTTGACTTCTTTAAGTGCAGGAATTGATAGATGAAATGATTGCAACATTTTGGTCTGAATGATCTCGATAGACATGGTTGCAATAAGGATTAGTCAATCGGGCATCTGTGAGGTCGTGAGTGGATCTAGATGCGATTGCTAAATACGTTGCTGATAAATCATGGTCTGAGATACAAATGAAGGTTGAATGTGATTTGTCATGTGATGTCAAGTGATGTGACGGTCGATTGGTACATGTGCTAGATATGTGTTCCTAGTGCGTCGGTACTAACAGTCAGTGTCTCCTAAGACAGTTTATGGCCTCTGTCTGTTTTGCAAGTGTAATCGAGGGCGATTACAATGCTTTCAAGAGGGGGGTATGTCACAAACAGGTGACGTGGCTGCCCGGTACACACACACACACTGCCCGCTGAAATGACGACATGGCATGCCGTACGGAAGCCCGTGAATTGCGACGCTTTTTGCGGCAGCTTTTTGACTTTGCTTTATTCTACGCAATAAGCAAGAGAGAGAGAAATGGATGGGCTCGAGCATTGGGTGTGATTCCTTCGTTTGGGAAGAAGATGATTTTGTAGTCGGGGGCAACATATGTGGTGTAATGTATGAGGCATGAACCCCCCCCAGATTTCCCCCAAGTCGTGATACATTGGGGCTGTAACATTGACCTTGAGAGAGAGAGAGAGAGAGAGAGAGAGAGAGAGAGAGAGAGAGAGAGAGAGAGAGAGAGCTGTTGTCATATCTTTACATGACTTTGCAACGCCATGTCCTGGAAGCGGTTGTTGCTGCTGCTTGTTCTTTCTTGGTTTCCCTCGTCTTTGGGGTGCCACTTTGCAAGGCTTATGGAGGCTGTGATTGGGCAAGGGGGAACTCTTTTGTGATTTCCTATCGTATGCAGGTCACCTTGTAAGTTTGGAGGGTTGTGGATTGCCGATTGCCACAGCACCCTGATAGTGTGGTCAAAGAATGCAGGAGGCTTACAGTGTGGACACCGTTGCGTTGGTTTGGTTGCTCAGGCTGGCTTATGCTTTTGCTTGGTCATAGAAAGTGATCTGGGGGACTTTCAAGTAATAGATTCCTTTGAGAGGGGGGGGGGGGGGAAGAGAGAGAGAGAGAGAGAGAGAGAGAGAGAGAGAGAGAGAGAGAGAGGTGCATTAATACTTAGCGTTTGTGTTCATCTAATAAATTCATGCTTGTCCGTTTTGCAGTAATGGAATGAGCTGTGGCTGCAGGACAACCGGGCCACTATTTGTAAACAGCCTGGGGTACTGTAATCTACATGTAGGTTGAGGTGAATTCTTGTATCAGTTTTACATCATGATTAGGCTGGGTAGGTGAGGCAATTTTTCTCTCAAGTGCTGAAGAAGTTGATAGGGGCTCTCATATTTTTGTAAAGAGGTATACGGAGGGAAGTGTTGGTTGAAAGAGACACAGGGTTGGTGCAAGAAGCACTTTGACACCTATTGTAGCTAGCCGTTGTATCTATTTACTTTCTTTGAGATGTACATTATCCAAACAATTTTGTATCGGTTAGTTTACTCAGTAATTCATTCTCGCCTCGCAGGACTCCGAACTCTACATCCAGAAGCTGTACTTTTCTACCATTTTTTTCTACCATTTTAATGAATGTGATGCAATGGGCTCAGGGAAAATATGTCATCAACTAGTACTTTTGAAGCTATAATTGTTAGATAGGGTAGGATGATCTTTGTTCTCACGAATATTTGCTTGAAGTTAAAAAAGACGTGCAGGTCGAGTGGTTGATTAGTCTAGCATCAATGAACAGAGGGCCTTACAGGTAGCAGAAGACACAGAGCACAATGGCTCTACCTCAGAGACATAACAGAGATCAAAGCCCGACATAATCGAGAGATCGAGGAGGGATTGAAAGATTGAGCAGTGGCTCCCTCAGCTCCGCTCATATCCAGACGTACTTGTCAAGACTGTATACCTTAACCCTCATTTATAATGTACACTATATTAGTCGTATTTAATGAGAGGTGGGACAAAGGGATTGGTCTATCCATTCATTATATGCACAAATTTATGCACCACTCAAGCCCGAACATGCAAGGAATAGTCCGTTAGTGAGACCATTCCCTGTAACCGCATGGTGACTGGCAAGAGAGTACACATTTTGTGTGCAGGGATGATGTAAAAGCCCAAATTGCCAAATGTGTAAAGCCTTTATATGTCCGATAAAAGCATTTGCAGTGAAGGCTAAGTTTTAGAGAAAGGGTTTGCATGTGCATGGAAAGGACTGCTTGCACTTTAGCGTACCATTATGTGTCGAAGGGTTGTAGGCAATATTCAGGAAGAGTGTTGTCTCAGCTTCATGTCAAGACTGAAAATGCCAGTTGAGGGCAGAGAAAAACAAAAAATAGAGTGGAAGTGGTAAAATGAAGCTCAGATCTGAGGTGTATTTTCTTACTGGTTGGGTTTTATTGCATGTAGCAACTCGCTAGCATCGTGAACAGGCAAACAAGCCAAGGTTGAAAATGCCATTCCTTGGGATTTTGGCACCTTAAGAGCACTCGGGGATAAGACAAGTACCATTATGTGTCGAAGGGTTGTAGGCAATATTCAGGAAGAGTGTTGTCTCAGCTTCATGTCAAGACTGAAAATGCCAGTTGAAGGCAGAGAAAAACAAAAAATAGAGTGGAAGTGGTAAAATGAAGCTCAGATCTGAGGTGTATTTTCTTAATGGTTAGGTTTTATTGCATGTAGCAACTCGCTAGCATCGTGAACAGGCAAACAAGCCAAGGTTGAAAATGCCATTCCTTGGGATTCCTGCCAAAATCCTTAAGAGCACTCTGGGATAAGACAACTGTGTTATCATGCTCGAAATTGTGTACATCACTTAATTGTATCAATGTGGCACAAGTTCAACTTTCTGGTCAGTGCATTACTGTCAAGGTCCAGATCTCAGCCCTAGAAATCCTAAACTTTACTGATGGTAATACCCACTGTAGTAGCTCAGGTCAATGCCAAGTCAACAGCCGGAAAGCTGCTCCCACTGTGGCTTTCTGCCTTCGCCAATTGCCATGTGGTTGTGATCATTATGAGGAAGGGACACTAGAGGTCCTTTTGCTTTACCTTCTCACGTATGAATAGTCGTTTGCTGTGAGGCTTCATCAATTAAAAGTAGACAAGTGCATGTTTTACTTGTGTTGTACTCCTGAGTAAAATTCATCATAATTGTTTCCAACACATATTCTTGTTGTTCTTGTATTTGAGATTCTCAAGGCTTGTTCCATATTCAATTTCAATATTGTTTTTAATGCTTTGTACTTTGATTAGCTTAGAGAACACACGTGTAACGTCACTTACAAGCGAGCAACCTTGAGGACATACCTTACCAAAGTGCTATTGTTTGTGCATGCTAAATTTCTCTTGAGCCGATGCAAGTAGAACAAAAGGGCGTTTTGATTTTAATGTTGTTATATTTCATCAAGACCAATAGAATAACTCTTTGGCCTACATAAGGCCTTTGTGAAACATGGAATTCTTCAGAGCAATCGCAGATTATTAAATAAGCTTGTCGACCAACACCACATGGGAACTAAATGATAGCTTTCTTCCTGCTTCTTACAAAGAGGGGCACTAACCAAGCATTGTTAATGTAGGCTATAGTGAGACTGTTGACATTGGACAATTGCTTGCCTATTTCCATAAAATGCGGTACTTATGTGTATGTACGCCATAGTGGGAGAGACTTAACAATTGTTTTCCTATTTCTGTTTCTATGAAGAAAGTGCATTTAGTAGTGGGTCAGGTGCGCTCTCTCTCACACTCCACTCTTCTTATATAGGCCATTGTTACTTTTCAGCCTGTTTAGAAAGCTGTTTTGGAGCATAGTGAACCATTAGCCAAGTTTAGAGATGTGTCAAGAAAATCACCCTGTTCAAGTGAGATGTTCCATTAGTGAGACGACCCCGGTCACATCTCAATATCTGCCGACATAGGTGGTACCCAACTGAAGATGTGGTACAAAGACTCAGTAAGAGTTGCCATTTTGTGTAGTCATGCAATGCTAGGAAGAGGTCCCTTAAACCAATGTCTAGCATCCCAAACCCACCAAAGCAAGCTGAAGGACATGACAAGAAAGACAGCAATGGGCGCATAGTTGAAGTTACCCCATTGTAAAGGATATCGCGTGGGCAGCAGGAAAATGGCACAAGTGTAGCAGACCCAAACTAGAGCAATCCAGCACACTCCCCGCCCTGCCTTGCCCAAATGAAATCTTCCAGGCTGGAATCCCTTCGGAGATACTTGTGCGCGCGCCCACAATGCTACTGCATGAGATCCAACCCACCCTACTGTACATATGGAGCTAATTGCTGTAAAGAGCACCTTCACCTTTAGTATGGGCAAACCCATCAATATAGATATTACTATACAAAGCCACACTGCATTTGTGGGTACTTTCCTTTTGGGATGGATTTTTTTCCATATAGAAGAGTAGGGCAGGCCCCCATCCCGCGCCAAAGCATACACCTACATGACCATCAATGTTCTAGCAGTTCTCAGAAAGAGGCTCTACCTTATGATCAAAAGCTACATACCATCACAGAAAGAGCATGCCTATCTGTATAAAGACACCGCCGATCCAAACTTTTGGCAAAAGATGAATGGTCACAAATTACCCAAAATGTGGACTACACTTATTCTTGCTACGATATATTCGACAGTGCATTGTCCAAGTTCCCGCTAACCATAGGCATAGTATGCTCTACTACATGCAAATCAGAAAAGTTTACCATTTTCAATTTTGCCTATTGACCATGTGCCATGTACTCACAATGCGTGCAGCACTGGTTGTAGTTGAGAGGCCTCCAAAGAAAAATGAGCCCCAGATGTTGAGCAGCATCAGAACTGCTCCCAGGCCATGCTGGTACCTTCCATAAAACACGTCATATAAAATCTGGGCTGGCACAAAGCTTCCAGCTGTCTCATTGTTTGGATCATACAAGGAAAATGGATCCTGCAGAATATTGGTACTCGCTTAATTTTGCACGATTTTCTTGGCATAACGGTGTCAGGAGTTTTTTGGAGCAAGGGATTGCGCATATGTACATACACATGCATGGTGCATCAAATAAGGAATTGCCCATTTTCCAGAGCCAGGTGGTTACGTGGGGCCCACATGTGTACAGCTAGGATAGCATGTACATAGTGCATCGATTTTCACTATTACCAGTACCAGTATGTTTTTTCTACAATAAGGAGGAGTTGGTAGCGCGTAAAACTTCTTGAGGAAGCTATCCGCGGGCCGACGACATGAGGTAAGCAGGTGCGTCAGATGGCATCGAGTGGCGTCAGGAGACCGAACGGGGTCAATATTTGCACGTGGGTGTTTTCTAGTGAGAGTTATGCAGAAAGGTCATCATTAGGACCACTTTTTGGGGCCACTTCACGTGGTGGCGAGATGCATTATTGGAAAAAAGCTGAGTGCAAGGTGTGCGAAAGATGCAAAAAGGTGACAACTATGCACTGCGAGGTCAGTTTTTGGCCTGTTCGGGGTCCGTTTGAGGTCATCTAAAAGGCCAAGGGTGCCCAACTAATAAAGCTAAGTGTGGGAACTGAAAAAACGGAGAGAAGACCAGAAAAAAACGTGGAGAAGAGAGGAGGAACAGCCGCAGGTGTGTTTTTGCTCATTTTGGAGCCTGTTTTGGCCGTAAACTGCTCATCCGAGGTCGGATTTGAGCACTTTGACATTGTAGACTGGGGTTTTGGGCCGTTCCAGACGCGATGGCGCTGTCCATTTTGCCAAATTCCTCACTCTTTTCCTGCTATTTTTCTGTGTAAGTTTCTCCTATGAGCGAAGTTTCTGCTCCAGTTTGTGATTGTATCTGGCTTATTTTACCCATATTGTGTGAGCTGTTTGCCCCATTGGTGTTGGCCCAAGCTCAATTGTATCTAAACATCAGAAATTCTTCTCTTTTGAGCTAAGTTTTTTGGGTGTGTGTGTGTGTGTGTGTGTCTGTGTGGAGTGGGCAAGTGGATAGTGTCTCTCCTCTCACTCCCGAGGTGTGTTCCCTGTCTCGGCCAGGTGTGTTGTCTAAGCCGAGTGGTGCCCCATAGTGTGTGTGTGTATCTTCCCAAGAGTGTGTGTCGGGTCGTTATAGAGGCGCTGTGTGTGTTTTCATCCCGCTCACATTCTTTTGGTGCCCCCACGGAGGATCTTCTTCGAGTACCTTCTGCTTCGAGCTTCGAGCTTCGAGCTTCGGGATTACACGTTGCAGGTTGCAGATTACAGGTTACAGGTTACAGGTTATAGGTTACAGGGGCAGGTACAGGTACAGGTGATTCACACAGGTACAGGTACAGGTGATTCACACAGGTACAGGTAGCTGGAGTACAGTGATATACTAGCAGTGATGTCACTTGCAGTTGTTGTGGGTATGCATCACTTGGCGCCTATTTGAGCGCATTGTCTGTTGGATTGTACGTTGCTTGTGGAAACTATCATTGTACGCATTTGTGGAGCCATACTTGGTTGTATTTGGCAGTCCCAGCCATTTCTGAGACTTGGTCTGGAAGATAGTCATTTCTGAGACTTGACTATACGCGATTTGCATTAGCCTTCGTGTGAGGGTCGATAGCGTGAGGTTTTTATTGAGCTGGGGGATTCTCAAATGTGGAGATCCTTTCGGTGATACAAGTAGCTGGAGCACCCTTTTTGTGACCTCGCCATAGGCTATGTACTAGTGAGTCCTACTTGATGCTCAGGTTCTATTGTTGACAGTTTATGCATACAGATACAGTCTATATTTTGGGTTCTCATTGCTCTACTTCTGGGGAAGCTCTGTCAAAATTTTTCCAAGTTATGATGGCTGGTCTTTTGGTCTTTTAAGCCATTTATGCTGTTATGCTGCTGAAATTTTGGCAAAATCAGTGGTTGAGTCAGGTGTGCCTTCTTGGGAGCTTCATGGTTGGCTTTAATGGATGATCAAAATGGCCCTCAATTCACTCCTTTTCATTTAACTCAAAGAATCCAGATTAATGTTCATGTGTCCAGGAAGATCTTTTTCCAGCAGCGCCTAGTCTTTATGTTCGGGTCAAGAAGATTAAGAGAGATACTGGAATGTCCTTTGCCTGTTGTAATTCCGATGATCAACTATGAAAACTCATTTGATGTGCATGTGTTTGTCCTTATCTAAAGTTGAGCTCCATTGAAGTTTCTAGGGATTGGGAAGTGAAAAGTTTTGGGTTCTTGCACGTGTGTTCGAAGGGGTTCTCAAAGCATCATAATTTGGGTGGCCATGGCTTTCTCTTATCCCGAGTTTCATGGAACAAGTGATGAAGATGTGGAAGAATTTTTGGAAAAGATGGAGGTTGCCTGCATTAGCAACCAGATTCATGACCCTACGCAAATGTTACGCCTTCTCCAAATTTGTTTGAAGAGTGATGCACGAGCTTGGTCCAAAGCATTTGAAGAGGAGTTGCGTATGGCTGATCCACCTATAAGATTGAGTTGGGACAATCTAAGGGATGGATTGGAAGTGGAGTTTGTGAAGATAGAAGACCCTGACAAAGTGTGGCAAGAAGTACAGGCTTTGGTGCAAAAGGAAGGTGAGCCAGTAGATGCATACATACGTAAGTTTTCATTGGCATGGGAGCGAATGTGCAAGGCTTTAGCACCACAGGTACCCCCGCCTGACATGATGAAGAAGGACAGGTTCTTGGCTGGTCTTTGGGAGAATATACGTTGGAGAGTAGAGCTAAAGAAGCCTAGGACATATGAAGATGCACTAGAGGTAGCAAGGAACAAAGAGTGGAAGCTGAGGAAAATGAGCCAGTTAGGGGTGGAGTCTTTGCCAATGAGGTCTGAATTTCAGCCTATAGAGTCTTTACAAGGGCGCATGTCAGGGGTTCATCATGAACCAGTGGTTCCTGTTACTACTCAGGTTATGCCAGCAGTGGTCACTACAGCAGTGCAAGATGATGGCCTAAGGCAAGACATGAGGCAAGTGGTTGATCTGATGAAGAATCTCAGCCTAAACATGCTAGGTCAAGTGGGAAATAATCGAGGTCGAGGGCGGTTTGCAAATCAGCCAGGAGGTGAAGAAAGACCTAGGAATGGTGCTGGACAAAGTAATAGTAGGTTTTGGAGGCAGACGCCCACATGTTATAATTGTGGAGAGTTGGGTCACATCAGCCCGCAATGTGATAAGCCACCAAGGATGGGGGGAGACATGTATCCATTGCCAAGACAGGTGCTAACTAGATCAAATGATTATGGCATCGAAATTAAGGGAGACGAAGGAACCAGTGGACTGACCCAGGAGGAAAAGGGAAAGACAAAAGTGCTAAGTGTAATCACCTTGGAGAAGGCATCAAAGCTAGAGGATACATTAGTGATGCCTATTGGGAAGAGGACCACAGAGGATAAGGAAGGAAGAAGTGCCCCAGGTCCTAGTAAGAAGAAAGGAAAGAGCCATGAAGGCGAGGATGTCAAGGCCAAGAGGAAAAGGAGAGCTCGTCGAAAGTTTCATGTTTCAGATTTTCCACTAGGGGATGGGCAATTAAGCTATGACTTGAAGGAGGATCTGACGAGCAGGAAGGCAGATGTTACTTTTGGGCAGCTTATAGAGATGGTGCCTAAGCTAAAGCGACAGTGGAAGAGGATGGTTAACCCAATGGAGAAAGAGCCAGAGAGAGGTTCAGTAAAGGTGTTGGCAATGGACGAGCTACCAGACATTTGTCCAATAGTAGATGTGTGGCATAAAAGGAAAAATTTGGGACAAGGTTATGTGGATGGCGGAGCCCAAATATGCGTCATAACACACTCATGCGTTGAGAAGATGGGTCTCACAGTGGCTGGGGTGTCAGGTTTTCGGATCAGATTGGCAAACCATCAAAAAGTAAAATGCTTGGGTGTTGTAAAGAGCTTAGAAGTGGAGGCATATGATGCAAAGGCAGTGGTTGATTTTCATGTGATGCCAGCAGGGTTGGGAGCATATCCTATTATACTGGGCAGACCATGGTTACGTGCAGTGGGAGCTGTTCAAGATTGGCGACATGGTACAATTAGCCTCTATGGAAAGACAGGTACCAAGAAGCTTTATAATATGGACACAAGGAAACGATTAGAGGAGCTTTATGAAGATGAGGATGAGTCTAGTGATGAAGACTCTTCCACGGTGACAGATGAGGATAGTGATAGCACTACCAGCAGTGATGATATGCTGATGTTGCATTTCTTTTGATGGACAAAGAAATCCAGGAGCTTGGTTTAGCGCATTTGCGAAGAAGTTGAAGATGAAAGTGAAGGGCCTTATGAAGTGATTGAAGGGCTGATGCCAACCAAGGTTGAGTTTGTCAAAGAAGCAGGAATTGATGACACAAATGATCAGTGGAGACCTCTCAGCTATGGAGAAGGATATATATTTGCATATGCTGGCTAGTTTTCCTGATTTGTTCATTACTTCATATGAAGAGATCAGAGGGTTCAAGGGTGAAGAGATGCATATAGAGCTGAAAGAAGGTGCTAAGCCAGTGCGGCAAAGGCTAAGAAGGATGGGTCAAGAGCAAATGGAAGCCTTGCGGGTAGAGGTGGACAAGTTATTGAAGGCAGGGTTCATAGTTCCAGTGGAGACCACAGAATGGGTGAGTCCAGTTGTAGTCAGTCCAAAGAAGGATGGGAAGTGGAGAATTTGTGTGGATTTTAAACCCTTAAACGCAGCCACTAAGAAGAAACCCATATCCTCTTCCATTCATCGATCAGATCTGGATTCAGTGGCAGGATATATGAGAGGTACAGTGTGTGTGATGGTTTTTTCAGGCTATTTTCAAGTTGAAGATTGCTCTTAAAGACCGCACAAAAAAGTTGCAGATGGTATTGGCTCGATATGATGAATGTGGAGGACAATTAAATCCAAAGAAATGTCATATAGCACAGCCAAGGGTGAAGTTATTGGGCCATATGGTGTCAGAAAATGGCATTGAGGCTGATCCAGATAAGGTGAAGTCTATTATTCTTCTTCCATCACCTATGAGTACGAAGCAATTGGCAACCTTTATACACAAAGTGAAGTACATGGCACGGTTTATTCCATTGTCTTCGCAGCTTCTTTATCCATTACAACAAGTGGCAAAGCATGATCCATTGCAATGGGATGACAAGTGTGAAGAAGTGTTTCAAGAGGTGAAAGAGGTGTTAGGGGGGTTGTCAGCCATGCAGGCTCCTGATTGGGAGAAAGTTTTTTATGTAAATCCATCAGTAGGGGATGATGCCATTGGAGCCATGCTATTGCAAAAGGGGAAGGGCAGCCATTATATGAGGCCAGTGTATTGTGCAAGCCGAGTGAAGTTGGTAGCGGAGAGAAAGTTATCGGAAGTAGAGCTAGTGATGGCTAGTGTAATATTTGCTTGTCGACGATTTCGTCATTACTTGCTACCACGGCCTTTTGTTTTCTTGACGAGTTATGCCTTTTTGCCACAGTTAATTAATGGTATTAACATGTCAAATGTGGTGAAGAAATGGGTAATTGAGCTGCAAGAGTTTGAGTTCTCTTTTCTAGTGGAATATAGTACAAGGGCTACCCTAGCTGATTTTTTGACCTACAAGGAGAATCCCCTTATTGTTAAGGAAGAGGTGGTGAGAAAGGTAGTTGAAGAAGTGCCACAGATCAGCAATGCACATGTGTTGTTCTTTGATGGTTCATACAGAAAGAGCCATGATGCAGCTTCAGGGGGTATAGCACTTTATGATCCAGAGGGGAAGCTAGTATGCAAGAGAGGGTTCAAATTGGATGCTCATAGTAACAATGAGGCTGAATATGCTACATTGGAAGCCGGATTACACATTTGTTTGAAGCATGGGGTTCGAAGGTTGAGCATAAAAGGTGATGCCTTGTTAGTGGTGAAGCAAGTGTTGGGTGTGTGGAAGAGCAAGAACACCTCATTGAAGGAAATGTGCTTCAGAATTAAAGGCCTGTTAAAAAAGTTTGAAGCATGGAGTATCAGACACATTGAACGTGCTCTAAATGGAGAGGCACATGAAGCAGCTCAAGGCATGATTGGGGAGCTATTTGTGTTGAGGACCACTTTACCTCTTTATCATGGCCGGGAAAGTTTGGCTCAAGAAGAGAGTTTTTGCTAACAGGAATCATTCCAAAGGAGATTCAGAAGTCTAAGAAGTATGGCTTTGTGCGTAGAGCATACAGGTACAAATTGATTGGTGATGTCTTATACATGAAAGGGGCTGATCTCGTGTTGAGACGTGTACCTTGGCGGGAGGAGCTTTACAGAGTGTTGGAAGAGAATCACGAGGGTTTTGTGAAGAGAATCACGAGGGCGCATGTGTGGGCATTTTTGCTCTAATGATCACCTTGCATTAAAATTTTGCAAGAGGGGGTATGTATGGCCTAGTTTGCACAAGGATGTTCACCATTGGTGTAGGTCTTGCAATAGGTGTCAAGCATTTGGGAAGAGAGTGTTGAAGCCAGAGCTACGAAAAACCATTATGGCGTTTGATGTGTTTGAAAAGTGGGGGATTGATGCAATAGGCCCGTTACCTATCACAAGCAGGGGCAAAAGCTATATCTTGACGGCAGTGGACTATCTCTCTAGATGGACAGAGGCTATAGCAGTAAAACAAATCACTGCAAAGGATGTGGCAAAATTTGTGTATGATGAAATATGTTGCAAGTTTGGGGTGCCACTGGAGTTACTTTCAGATAAGAGCTAAACTGCTAGATTTTTTATGTGCAAAGATGAAGATTAGGCACCAGCATACCACTCCTTATTACCCGCAGTGTAATGGCTTGAATGAAAGATTCAATGGTGAGTTGGTACAGATTCTTTCGAAAGTGACAGAGCACCAAGGAAAGAATTGGGATTTGGAATTGCCTAGTGCATTATGGGCTTACCGTACTTCGGTGAAGACAGGTACAGGGTTTACTCCATTTCATTTGGTGTATGGAAAGGAAGCACTATTGCCTGTGGAGGTAGAGTTGCCTGCGGTCAAGATGTTAGAGAAGTTGCTTGGGCCGCCTAGTGATGCATTCAAAGAAAGGCTTTTGCAGCTACAAGAGGTCCAGTTGGATAGGATGAGCGCATTGGAACATTATGGGCAGATGCAGGATAAGGCTTTGGCAAAGATAAATGAAAAGGTTAAAAGTAAGGGTATCAAGAAACATGACTTGGTTTTGCGCTACAATAGTAAGCTGGACAACACCTTCCAAAAGAAGTTTCAGATTAAGTGGGAAGGCCCTTTCAAGGTAGTGGAGTGTTTTCCAAATGGCACATATCAGCTGGCTAACCTGGATGGTGTTCTACATACGTCAAGGGTAAATGGATTGCGTCTTAAGTTGTATCATGCCAGGTTGATGATGGTGGAGCAAGATGAGCTGTCTGTGGATCAAGCTGTGTTGGTGAGGGATGAGGAGACCTGTGATGCGGCGAGTCTCATATCTCTCTTTGCTGCTGCTGATCATGAATGATCTAGCAGGCTAGGGGATGGGCAAATTATGTCAGGAGTTTTTTGGAGCAAGGGATTGCGCATATGTACATACACATGCATGGTGCATCAAATAAGGAATTGCCCATTTTCCAGAGCCAGGTGGTTACGTGGGGCCCACATGTGTACAGCTAGGATAGCATGTACATAGTGCATCGATTTTCACTATTACCAGTACCAGTATGTTTTTTCTACAATAAGGAGGAGTTGGTAGCGCGTAAAACTTCTTGAGGAAGCTATCCGCGGGCCGACGACATGAGGTAAGCAGGTGCGTCAGATGGCATCGAGTGGCGTCAGGAGACCGAACGGGGTCAATATTTGCACGTGGATGAATACGGACACAACGTGGGTGTTTTCTAGTGAGAGTTATGCAGAAAGGTCATCATTAGGACCACTTTTTGGGGCCACTTCACGTGGTGGCGAGATGCATTATTGGAAAAAAGCTGAGTGCAAGGTGTGCGAAAGATGCAAAAAGGTGACAACTATGCACTGCGAGGTCAGTTTTTGGCCTGTTCGGGGTCCGTTTGAGGTCATCTAAAAGGCCAAGGGTGCCCAACTAATAAAGCTAAGTGTGGGAACTGAAAAACGGAGAGAAGACCAGAAAAAAACGTGGAGAAGAGAGGAGGAACAGCCGCAGGTGTGTTTTTGCTCATTTTGGAGCCTGTTTTGGCCGTAAACTGCTCATCCGAGGTCGGATTTGAGCACTTTGACATTGTAGACTGGGGTTTTGGGCCGTTCCGGACGCGATGGCGCTGTCCATTTTGCCAAATTCCTCACTCTTTTCCTGCTATTTTTCTGTGTAAGTTTCTCCTATGAGCGAAGTTTCTGCTCCAGTTTGTGATTGTATCTGGCTTATTTTACCCATATTGTGTGAGCTGTTTGCCCCATTGGTGTTGGCCCAAGCTCAATTGTATCTAAACATCAGAAATTCTTCTCTTTTGAGCTAAGTTTTTTGGGTGTGTGTGTGTGTGTGTGTGTCTGTGTGGAGTGGGCAAGTGGATAGTGTCTCTCCTCTCACTCCCGAGGTGTGTTCCCTGTCTCGGCCAGGTGTGTTGTCTAAGCCGAGTGGTGCCCCATAGTGTGTGTGTGTATCTTCCCAAGAGTGTGTGTCGGGTCGTTATAGAGGCGCTGTGTGTGTTTTCATCCCGCTCACAACGGCATTTACCATTGATTGGCAATGCCTAGCATACACATCATTAGAGCGAAATACGCACACACGATCAAACCCTAGATTTCTAGGCTTGCACATACAATTGAGTCCACACATAGAAATCGATGCCAATTTTCTCTTCTTTTCAATCATATTTGATCATCTTAAAAAGATACACGCTGTTTTGTTACACGAAATAAAGGTTTTATATTTAATGAACCCCCCAAGAGTTGTGGCTACAAACACATACAAAGAGGGAGATGAGGGGGAGAAAGAGTAACCCTAGAGCAATGACTTGAGAAAGCCAAAAATGAAACCTCATAAAACATGAGGCTGTGTGTTCTTTCTATGAGATCATGTAATGTAGAGGGGTTGAGGAGAACGAGTGAGATAAATAGCTTTGGTGCAGGTACCTTCCTCTTTGGTCTTCTCTTTGCCTTTTTTGAGGAGTAGTCGTTGCAGGAGTCTCTTTGGCTTTGTTTTTGTTCTTTGAGTGAGGCTTCTTCAAAATGTCCTGCTTAGCATTTTGAAGAAGGCACAGTGCACTAAAGGCACAGGCAAGGTCCCTTTTTCTGCCGCCACAGCTCAATGAGACACAAGCGCCTCTCCTAGTAGTCGCACCACTAAGTCACCTCAGCCCCTTCACAAGAAAGAGCCCATCACTTGGAATGTTGGCACTTGCTCCCTATAAATACTGAGGATGCATAACCTCCCTTCTGCGCAGGCCCCTTTCTATGGTCGCTCTAATGGAGTCCCAAAAGCTTACTCCTTACATTTACCATACTTAGGCCCTCATCAAGAAGCTAGTAAGTGTTTGTTTGTCAATTCATGCGATCCACTCTCGTGGCCTAATTTCTCTCTTCTAACAGCAAGGTTTACAAGGTTATAGGTATTCAAGATCTTTGTATACAATTGAGGCCCTCTCTACTACCAAGTTACTAGTTTAAAAGTAGAGCTTCATACTCACTACCTCTGGGTCTATTTGGAGAGGTTTAGAGAGTTACGCTTGCATCAAGCATGAAAAGGAAGAGCATGGTACATATTAGTTCAAGTGTATAAGCTTCCTCCATGAACCAGGTGATTGACTTGGCAGGGGGGGCTCATTACATGCATCGGTTAAGTCATCGTTTGCTAAAGCCCAAGTTGTGGGTTCAATGCCTGATATGCACAAAAAGAAACCAAAAACATTCATTTGCTAAGATTTGTTACAAGTAATGTCGAGAACAATGAACTCGCCCTAGAATATGTGAACTCCATTCCGTGTTCACACAACATGGCGGCAGCAGCAGATATTTCTGACATACCCTGGAAGAAAATTGACAGCCTGCAGATGTGCTGCAGTGGGTTTGAAAACTAGTGAGCGTACATGTGCTTGTTCAGTGCCGAGGGAAACCTGCTTCTTCTGCGGGGAGGGGGGAGGGGGGGGGGGGGGCTGGAAAAGTGGTGCTTTTTTCTCGACCAATGAAATCTACCCACACAAGCAATGTGTTTTTTTCCGCCAGGCTGTCTGACCCAGCCTAAATACTGGTTTAGTTTGCATGGCTAGAAACATACATATGCACTTGCACTTGCACACACACACACATCCAAGTGATGCTTTTAGAGCAAAGACATTTAATATGAACCAGCAACTGCACGTACCTGGATGCAGAATGTAAGCACCAGAATAACAGCCCATCCAAGAAGTGAAACCATACCAAGGCTATACAGAATAGCTATAGGGCCATTCATATCAGCTCCTTTGGTTTCTTCAGTCAAATGTGCTGCCGCATCATAGCCAAACAAAGAGTATTGAGAGATGAGAAGCGACATTATCACGCCATATGCTTTATCAGGCACGCTCGCACTGTTGGGAAACTCTACAAAATTGAGAAACACAAATGATGCTGACTGCTTTTTTGGAGCTACAAATGGAAGATAAAACACAAACAGCATGCCTCCAATAACCTGCATAAGTTCATTATCAAAATGCATAGCTTTATGAGGTGATCTTGAGAGTGAAGCAACAAAAAGAAAAGATTATGCCCTTGAAGACGAAGATATTGAAATAGAACTAGTAAACACTAACAATACTTTCTTTCTTTTTCTTTTTTTTCTTTTTTTTTTTGGGGGGCGGGGGGGTGGGGGGGGTTATATTCTGACAAAAAACTTGAAGCAAGAGAGAAAATAATCTTTTCCAGAAGATTATTAATGAGCAAATATCTTTTTAATCACTTGACGCCATAGTTACATGGAACAGGAAACGGAAACAAGACAGAAACGGCTTGCTAGCTATTTGCAATGAAATGGATTAGAAACAACTTCTTATAGTTATATTTTCTATGTAACCGTTACAAATTTTTGACTATATACTAAAGGACGATGAACGTCCTAAAAATATTGGAGCTTTATGCATTTGACACGTGCTTCTATTTAAACTGTCTCTCTCTCTCTCTCTCTCTCTCTCTCTCTCTCTCTCTCTCTCTCTCTCTCTCTCTCTCTCTCTCTCTCTCTCTCTCTCTCTCTCTCTTTGTGTGTGTGTTGATGTACGTGCACCGTGTATGGGTGCATGGGTGTACATCAATACAAAGATCTGTGTACTAAGTTTCAGTCCTAACTCTAGAGATGCAGGGAAGATTCTGCCATAATGAAGCCAAGCACTAAAAGAAGCATTGAAGCAATAAATAGGGAGCATCCAAGCACTTTAACACAGCATAAAGAGGAAATTCCAAGTTCATGGTTCAAGTCTATCCAATGTTTGTAACAAAGGGAAGCAAAAGTAGTAACCAGAGCTGAACTTGAAAGACCAACACCTCAATCAAATAGAAACATTACAGCTCTTGAAATACAGATGGGTGGCGATAAGAAAGAGAGTCTGGACGCACTATTAAATATTTCAATGAAAGTCTCTGCAACCTCTAGAGGGTTTTTGTAGCAAGTCCCTTAAACTCTTGCTAGCAAAAATACCTAAACTAGCTACATCGTCAACACTATGAGACTCGTATAAAGAAGGGTTGAAGAATTGCATGGCACTACTCTTTACCATGGCTGCAGACTATGTATCTTGAATGCACGTCTTCAGTCAAAGCCCGATGGATAAACCTTAACCTGAAAAAAAAGGCTCTCTTCATTCACTAGCTAAACATAGAAACTGCAAAACTTCACTTTAAAAGTTATAGCGTAGGGAACAAGAGAATTGCACAGTCAAACAAACAAACTGCTTTCTCTAGTGCATACTGCGAATATTGCAAAATATACGACAGAGCTTCAGAAGGAAAAATATTCGACAAAGCGTCAGAAGGAAACAGCTAAATGTCTTACCAACTCGAAGAGATCAATAATCTGAGGCCAGTAAAAACTGATCAATGTGAAGGCTGGGTTGGCAAATATCACAACACGATTCTCAGGAGGTAAAATCAGCACCTCTAGACAGACACAAGCATTTAGAAGCCCATTGTTCGATTGATACGTTGGATATCACCTTTGACTGTTGATAAATGCTACCAGATAACCAAAAGATAAACATTTATACATTGGCCAGGCCTGTGAACTGCTCGCCTGTGAACTGCTCCAAAGCAGTCTTTACACGATCCTGTTAAGATAAAATAATTAGCTTTTCAGTACGACTGATCCATTACTCATAAGTAGCACCAAAAAATATAGCTCCCTACCTTTACATCTAGACAAGGATCATCCACCATTTTCAGCAGCTGTTGCTCTATACCAGTTTCTCGAAGCCTTGCTACACGTGTGACAGCACCAGAACTGTCAGGATAGCTCAAATTCATCACGCACCAAACTGCAGCAACCCTGAGCTGGGGATTGCTCATGTCCTGTAGAAATCTCAATATAGGGGAAGGACTGCATTCCCCTGGTGAAACTGGTGCAACAAAACTCATTACAGCTTCTTTGTGAGACTCGTTCCCAGCTGCTGGTTGTTTTGACATGTGAGTGTCCACAAGTGGTTTTTGTTTCATGCTTGGCAGTTCATGTATATCATGGTTGAGCAAGAAGCAACCTACTGTGGCCACTTCGAGTTGTGAGTCTAAGTACAGGGTAGTCTTCACAGCTACGGTTGAGTGTGTATGGCTCAAACGCCTTATGGATGATTTGGGTGTTGGACAGGACACTGCCAACACTATCTACACTAGTCACAATGCTAACCTCCAACGCCACCATCAAGGATTTCCTTCATAGTTAATCCCTTGGTAGTGATTAGTATGGTTGCATTGGATTCATCGACCTCAAAGTATTGTCCCAACTTGTTAACAGGTATTTCTACATCAGGGTTCTCATCTGGGTTGGGTTGTGGATCTAAGTGTTCCTCCTCTATTGGCATCTCCCTAGCTCCATCCATCTGTGCAAATTGTGGTAGTCCCGACCTTCGGTTCTCCATTGAGGAAAGCTCGAAGAGCTAAGAATAGCTCAGGGTCTCCATATAGTTTGGACATGATGGTGGTTCTAAATTCTAAAGCCATGAAGTCCATCAACTTGGAAATGTTTAACAGCACCTTTTGGGCTTCAGTCCCTTGACATGGGGAAGATGGGATCTCCATTTCTTTGATAGGATCACGTAGTCCCTCTGTAAATATTCTTTCCAACAAGAAGTGAGTCCGCCCACTTTCCCATGACTTTAAGTCACTTTCTTCTTGGATGACACTAGGTATGGCTAGGGATCTATGGACTTTGTGAGGTTGTTGTTGCGTAGGGAACAATGTGTCTGTAATCTGGATCTGCCTAGGTGCTGGTTCTAGGTCCCTTTGGGTATCTTCTACCAAACTTCTTAATTGCTTGATTCATCAATCTCCTCTGTAGGGTTTGGATAAGTTCCTATCTTCTTCTTGGATCCTGGCCATTGTGGCTCGTGACGATCTTCCTTGTTGGTTTCTTTCTTAGTGGACATTTTGGTCTCCATGGTTTCACCTAAATCAGAATCCTCTTCATTGTCATTCATGTATATGGGGTTGTCACCAGTCCCTATGTTGGTCTTTGAACTGGGGTCTGACTTCGCTGCTTTTTGTGATCTCTTCCTTTGTGTTTTCTTCTTCTTTTGAGATTGGGAAATTGATGTCGTGTCTCTTTCTTCAAGAATATAATTTTGTTTTTGGAGCATCGATCGTGTGAGTATGTTTATTGGTACCACAAGTGTACTTTGTGATGGCTCCTTGGTAACCTCAATCAAGTTTAATGGCATGATCTTTGGTGCATTTGGATTATCTAAACATTGGACAATCAAATGATATATGCCACATTGAGTACACATGAGTATCGGCATTGTAGACATGCTTGCTTAATTAGTTTGCATTAGTGTGGCTTTCTTGTGTAGCCTAATAGGACACTCGGCCACACGATGTGGACCTTCATACTCATAGCATTGAAGAGGTGGTATCTTGGCAGTGTAATTGATATTTTGGCCTTTCAGCAAGAGCAGCTACTTGATAGACAGGTTTGACTTGTCCTCCATGTAGTATTGTGGACTTTCTTCAAGCGCGTCAATCCCATAGGCAATATTAGGGTCTATATCTTCCTCACAGCCTTCCAAACAAGCAATAGATGACTCACAACCCACTTGATTCACAAAATGGATTCTTGGATGTGGTGGTTGTGGTCCTAGCACTGGAGGTGATAAGGATGTTGTTTGAACAACATTTTGGGCCCTAGGGACCATGTGTTGTGATGTTTGTTCAAGATGTGGGGCCGGCATCAATACAGGCACTCGAGGTGTGTCTGTCCATGCTAAGGTTGGTCTATTGGCCATCGTGCGCTTAAATACTATGCAATCCTTAGCTTGATGACCATACCTCCCACAGGCATTGCAATTCCCATTGAATTTTACTCTAAAAGTAGGGCATTCACTAGTACTATGCGGACCATAGCATATTGAGCCACATTGCTGCCCCTTCTTGGATACATATGATTGTTTTGCGGAGCACGATTGTCTCTAAGACTCTCTTGAATGGCCTTGGTGAGATCTGCTAAATTCATCTCAGATATATTTGGCTCCTTAGCAACAGGCTTTAGTGTCATTGGTTGATGCCCCAATGCTTGCGAGCTAATAGATTTATGCTCAACACACACGCTTTCTCCTTGAATCATTAAATTATCCTCCAATTGGATCGCATTGGTGGTGACTGCTTCCCAAGTGGTGATACCTCTAATGACTAGGCCATTGTAGATATCCTCATGTCATAATCGCCTAATGAATCTATCAAGCAATTGATTATTATTGAAGCGCTCATTTGGATTACAACAAGAATTCAATTGCTTCAAGCGACTAATAAAGTCTCTAACCGACACTCCTTCCTCTAGTTGGGCTTTCTAGAGCTGAGAGGCTACACCCCAAAGCACTCCCTCTCGTATGTATTCTTTCAAAAACAATCTCCTAAGAGTAGGTTTAATCGTTTTTTCTTCTACCCTTAGGGTTCTATACCAATCCCCAGCCTTCCCACTTAAGGTTAGGCTTAAAGCATTACTCTTATGTAGGTCATTGTGTTCTCCTAGAGAATTGCATATTTGTTCAAACGTTTTGATATGCTTTCTCACATCCCCGTCTCCACTAAATTTTTGTGTGAGCTTGGCTATTTGTATTGCCTTACTTCTAGGCTCTCTATCAGGTGTGTTACGCATATTCTCACCAATAGATCGATCGATGGTTTGAGAAAATACTGTCAAATCTCCTAAATAAGCAAGTATAGTGGCCACAGGTGTAGGCGCTCCTAGAACTACATGTGGGATGGGAGTTGGCCTTGTCCTTAGCATATGTGCGGCCTTCGGGTCCCATACCTCGTATGGTGGTGTACCACGTGGTGGTCCAAAGTTTGTAGGTGTGGCCCTAGGCATAGCCAGTGCTGAATACGACATGTTATTGCTAAATGGTATGGCCCCACTTGAATATGAGCTCGGATAATGCCATTGTGGAGTGTAAGCCCTTGGCATAATTGGGGGTGTGGGAGCTACGTGGGCATGACGTGCAATAGGTACATAGGCTTGATGCACACTTGTAGGTATTGTTGAGGGCATTGTGCTACTAGGTAGTAGTGCAGTGCTAACACACGAGGTCCAAGGTGTACTTTTTGTACTCATCACTAGAGTAGGTATCATAGTCATAGTGTCTCCGAGAGACAGATGAGCTAGATTTGGAAAAGTAAAACTACTACTTGTGGGTTCAGACTGTACCGAAACTCCAGGTGACACAATATATGAAGGGTTCATTTGACTCACTAAAGGAGTTTCCATGTGTGATACTGTCGGTTGTGTGGCCTTGCCCGTATCCAATAATCTCATAAGGCCCGTTGAAGGAATGTTAATCCCTCGGTTTTGCCTCTCCAATTGGATGATGATATGGATGACATTGCAGACCATCTGTTGCCGTTCCTCTAGACTTGTGGCGCTAGAAGTAGATTGTACAACTTCTAACCAATCTATATGGTGTGTGTAACCTATGTACAGGTCAGTCAAGGTTTCAATTTGTAGGTCATATTCCCAATTTTTGTTGAGAAATAACACTTCTAGGCCCGGTGTCCTAGAGGTTTCCCTTGAGGTGGAAGCATTGTTGTTTCCCGCATTTTGACCCACATTGCCTACTAACTCAGGAGCACTCGATTGCTCGGTTGCTATGCCAATTGTCCTAGGGGTCTTTCACTTCATGGCTCAACGTTGTTCTAGGAAACTCTCCATTTCCCTCTCCATAGTCGATTGCATATAGCGTTAAACTTCTTGCACCTCCGCAAGACTCCTACAATTGGGTAGTAGAACTTCGGGGGGTGATTGCTTTGCAGGGTCTTCCATGAAAGCAGGGGGCAAGATATTGACGTGGACACTCTTGGGGAGTATAGTCTCCTGCTAAGATACCAAAGGCGAATCTACCTCTCTCTCACCTTCATTAACTTCACTAGCCGTAGGTTCAGAGCGAGTAGCTCTACTAAAGGTTTCTATAAAGCAACTAAACACACTAGATCCAGGTTGTGGGACCCAGATAGGTACGTTTTTGTTTACTTTATTGGGGTTTGGTGTAGGATGCCCTTCCATAATATCGTAGTCAGATGAAGGTATAGAGTGCATTGCAATGTGTATGTTCACTCAGAACATATGTGATCGATATGTAAAATTGACTAGAGTGCATTGCAAATCTCATATTGTGTAGATTTGATTGCTTTCTTAGTGATTGTTTTTTTAATATGTATTAAAAAGAAGAAAATTATTTTTAAGATTGAACATCTAGTTCTTATGTCTTTAGTATTAAGTTGAAAGCAATGGAGAAAAATGTCGGCACAAGTGATATAAAGAAGGCAAATAATAAAAAAGCCCCGAGACAAGTTACTATTGGATAGTTTACTAGTTGCCCACCAACCTCGAATAGTCCTATACAAGCTTGTTGCCTCATCGTCACTCCTTGCACATCGCCAAAGTTCACACAGACGCTTGTGCTCGTCCTGGAAATTTTTATGCACGTATTGCATGGTGTGAATCTGCAAACTTTTCTCCCAATGAAACAAGCAAGAACGTTCTCTTCCCTCCATAATATTGTCAGGCCCTCCATTGAATACAGATCGAACAACTCTTCAATCTACCCCAACCTCATCTGCCATGAATCCTCTAAAATATGCTAGAAGGTGCCCACTTTCCAAAAGCACTGAATTCATCATTTCCCAAAACATGGTTTGCGCATGTGTGTCTTCTTCTTTCATCTCACAAATGGCTATTGTTTGCATTTCTTGGATCCTATAGAGTGCAATGATTAATATTTGTTACAAACAAAAGAAAAAGAATAGGGTCAATATGTCAATAGGTCTTACGTAGGGTCATAGACATGGGATGTCATTGTTGTTCATCCTGCTACTCTACGGACATGATCAAAGCAAACCCAACTTTTTCGGAGGTCTCCACTACCGTCTTGCATCATTCTATTTACAAGCTCAACACCAGATCCTGGACCATTGACTGCATTTTGAACACATGGCATCTTTTTCTTTGATCTGTGGCTTGTCTTGGGAAAAGTAAACCGTGAAAAAACTTGTAGCCGCAACTATTTTTTAGCCGAATCAATTGGGACTCTACACCAACACCAATTTGTGTTGTTGTAGCTTCTCGCATCCAATGTTTGAATCTAAGTTACAAACCACGAAGATGCATGTAAGAACATATAGAGGGAGTACACATGATACATATATTAGACACGAGAGAGCTTTACTTCTGTGTATGAATTAGTGGTTGCATCTCCTCTAGCACAGAGAGCAGCTCATTACTATTCAGTTGCTCCCGCCTCCCCATTTTCACGCACCACTGGTCCCATAACCATCTGCTTTTCAAGATTTAATTGCAAGTGCCTAGGTCCCATCACTGGGCTTTCAGACAACACACGTGACACAAGATCTCTAGTTTGTCTGATTGATGATCGCAAAACTCCCTTGGCCACGGGATGATTATGCCTTCTGAGATGTATAAATAAACGAGTCCAGTTGTACTCAGCCAGTAAGTAATAGACAATGCATTGACACTCTCAAAGAAGAATTGGACAATTGCCACAATGAAAGCAACTAAGTGTTCCACTTTCGGAGCTAAACATACGAAAAAAAGCAATTGATATTAGTAATTTTCCATTCCAAGAAGTCTTGTTTGGTAACCCATTTACTGCATTTATCAAGCACGACCTATTCTTACAAATGAGGTGCCCACCACATTTACTTCTCTTTATCAATGTTGGATACCTCATTCTAGACTAAACAGGCTTAACCCAGTAGTGGCCATCATACTTCTGATCCATTCACATCACTTTTGGAACACCATCTGGCACAGCGTCTAGCTCATACGCAGTCCCCATTGTATATTTGAGGAACTTCATCAACATGTTTCTTGATTGAACATCTAGATATCATTCGGCTTAATTTGGGATACTTATGGCTATTCAATGCGATATACTCTAATGTACTCTGTGTTCTTTCCAATTGCTCAAATTTTACTCTTTTCTGTATTTTTATTATGTTCCTCACTTAAGCTTTCTGCCTTTTCTTCATCACATGCATAAAAGGAACCATCCGTCTTACCAGATGAAATTCTAGCATACCTTTCTCCTTGTTCTTCAATGGAACTATCAGACAATTCTACAATTGCCACCCTCGGTGGTGTTGAGGCTAATTTCACATTGTCGTGCGTGACCAATAGAAACCTTGAAGACAAGGTTGAATCTAGCACAAAGTGAAACTGTTGATTTACTTGCACACCATCTGCCACCTGCGTTTGAATGTCTCCATCTGGAGTTGAAATGATGGAAAACATCTTACTACCCCACCACAACCTCCATAGTCCACAGGATTCACCACGATATCTTGTTGGGCAATCAATCAACAAGGGGACATTGCCAATAGTATTTAAAAATAAACTCACCTTGCTCAATGATGATGAAGCCATTGCCCAACAAATTAAGCAGATAGTTGTGTGCATATATGTGAATTTCCAAGCTAACCCCATATGATATATTTATAGGCATCCAAGACACTCTATGTATCTATCTCCCTTAGCATGTCTATCATTTTCTTCTACCTCACACTGTAAATATAACTAACACTCCTGCTTGTTGAACCCAATCTTTTTTTTTTGCAAAATATGCTTTGTAGTTTATCCTAAAATTTTGCTAAAAACACTCTAGAGTTATTTGCAGTCCAACTTCTCACTTAAATTCCCCTTGAATTCGGCACTATTTTGGCATAAATTCCCAAAATCCATCCCAATTGTCCATAACCTCCAAAACAACCCTAGAGTGGTTTTTTTTTCAAACAGACAAAAAATTGATTCTTTTGATAAGAAGACTGATTGTCTATCATTGAAAATCTATTTCTCACCACAATTAATGACAAAATATGGGGTTTTCTTTTTTAATTTTTGAAATTTGAGGGGTATTCTTGGAATATCCACAAATTACAGTTGTTTTTTGGTAGTTTTCCCTAATTTTTATCATTTCTTGACATTTGAGTTCCTTTTTTTTGAGAGCTCAAATTCTAGTTATAGAATATTGTATTGATAGGCAATCAATCTTCTTATGAAAACATACAATTTTTGTCATCTTTTTAGAAATTTATTCTACAACAGAGGTATTGTTGTTTGTTTGGAATATTTGAAATGCATTTTGGGAATTAATGACAAAATATGGGTGGAAATTTGAAATTTTTTTAAATATGAGGTGTGTCTTGGGAATTTACACAAATTAGAGGGGTTTTCTGGTAATTTTCCAACTCTTTATCCTTTCTTCACAATTGAGATTCTTTATTTGAGAGCTTAGCATGATATCTCACACAAATAACCTCCCAAAAAAGGCAATTATTTCTAAAAATAATGAAGCTACTCATCTTCAAACCTACATAAACAGCTCATATTCTAGTTTTAATATCTTGTATTGATATACAATCAATCTTTTTATGAAAATCAACAATTTGTTTTTTTTTTTTTTAGATTACTATCACAACTAGTGGTATTTTGTATTTGATGGAAAATTTGAGGGGCATTTTGGGATAAATGACAACATATGGGGTATTTTGTAAATTTTCAAAATTAGAGGGGCACTCTTGGAATTTCCACAAATTAGCGGGGGGTTTTGGTTATTTTTTCCAATCTTTATCTATACTTGACAATTGAGATCATTGTATTGGGAGCTTAGCATGTTACTTTTCAAAAATCACCTCCCAAAAAGGAAATTATTGATGAAAATAATGAAGCACTTCATCTCCAAAGTCTACATAAGCAGCTCATATTTTAGATTTAGTATCTTGGTTTGATAGACAATCAGTCTTCTTATGAAAACATACAATTTGTTTTAACTTTAGAGGATTTAAACCTCACAACCAAAGGTATTTTGGATTATATGGAAAATTTGAGAGTCATTTTGGGAATCAATGACAAAATATGTGGGGTATTTTGTAAATTTTCAAAATTAGAGGGGTATTCTTGGAATTTCCACAAATTAGAGGGGTTTTTTGGTTATTAATCCTAACCTTTATCCATGTTTGACAATTGAGATTTTTTGGTTATTATTCCAAGTTGAGCCTTCGTGAGCTTTTATGCTGAGAACAGAGAGGGAGAGCACGTTGAGGTTGAGGCGCTAGCGCTCAGGCAATCAAGTTTTTGGAGCATATTGTAAGGTTCGTGACAAACTTTTGATGTCTTATGATCATTTCACTTTTTCTTTCTAGTACTAATGGTCACATGTCTGGTAGTCAGTTTAATTATATCGTTGTTTGAACAAGGAAATGGGTTTGCCTGACTGCTTTTGCATTCTAGTGACACAGCTATGTATGATGTAGTATAGTTATGTGATTGCAATCACTCCCTCCCATAGGTTGTTTCTTGATATTGCTTGCTTGTAAGGTGCACATTTAACTTTCCTCTTTAGTTGAATGATCTTAATCTGAATGTAACAGGCTTTTCAATTCACTCTCGTATTTTGACCATGATGTTTTATTGACAATAGACGTCCTTTAATTTGTCACTAACAAAAGTATTGAATAATATTTTCCAAAAAAGTGGTTTTTTGCAAGCTTGCATTTTGACTTGAAAGCAGTAACAGCTATTCACTACTAGAAATGAGGGCACACTGTCGAATTTAATACTATGTGTGAGGACACTCTAAAGACCATATCTTTTATAATAAAGAAAGTTGTAGCCCTAGAAAGTTAGATAGCTCCCTGTTTGAAAGCTTTCTTGAGCTTTCATATTTTTCTGCATAGAAAGAGAGTTTACTACTTTGAAGTAAACCTGGTCTTCTTCCGGTTGACCTTTATCGTGTTTTTAGGTCGTCAAGATTGCTAGGGTGTTGTCTTTATGCATTTCTTTTATGCCCCAGTTGCAAAGCCTTTGGTTGTGGATGGTACTGTGCAGCTTCAACACAGTCTCTTTCACTCTATTTCCTACTTTCCCTCTATCTCCCTCATTCAAGACATGTATGGTGAGCGCTAGCGCTAAACATACATGTCTTGCATGCAAAAGATAGAGGGAAAGTGGGAGTGAAGGGAGTCTAGCACTCACCATACATGTCTTGCATGAGTGAGATAGAGGGAAAGTGGGAGAGACAGAGTGAGTGAAGGGAGTATGTGTGGATTTGATCTTTAGCCATCAAAATTTTCTATAAATAGGGGATGATCATAAGGTTTTTAAGAGTTGAAAGAGAAGGTAAAACAAGACTGTTGCATACTAAAGTAATGATCTATTGCTAGATTTTGAAAGTTTCCCTCCCTCCCTGTCTCACTAGGTTCGCTCTCTCTCTCTCTCTCTCTCTCTCTCTCTCTCTCTCTCTCTCTCTCTCTCTCTCTCTCTCTCTCTCTCTCTCTCTCTCTCTCTCTCTCTCTCTCTCTCTCTCTCTCTCTCTCTCTCTGGGAATAGTGAATCAGGGAACTAGGGAATCACTTATAGCAATTTAGTTTAACAATAGCCAGGAAGGCCCTGATTGTATAGAATGGCTGTGGCTTGAAAACAAACATTGAAAATACGCTTATTGACATGTATGCCAACCGAGCCTGGAAGATGTAAATAGTTTCTTCCACAGATTACCGGCACAAAACCTTATAACTTGGAGTATAATGATCCGAGGCCCTCTTCCTTCCTAAAGCTCTCTCCCTTCCTAAATCTCTACATTAAGGCTGGGCTTGAGGAAGGAAGCGAGTGAGAGAGCCCAGCATATACTAGAGATAATCAAGGTCTTTTCTTTTGGTTTAAATTATAGAGTTGTCTATCTTTGCATTACTATCTAGTATATGCTTGTGGCCAAGAAAAGTGATGTCGGTGCTACTATCAAATTTATTTACAATGGAGAAGCTATTGGAATTGGAAAAATAGACAAGAGTTCAAATTTGGCCAAGCTTCATGGCAACAGAATGCCAGATGGATGCTTTTTCGTTTCTATGCTTGATGTGTATGAAGGGAAGGAAACTCCTTTGCCTCAAGTCCCTTCTGGGAATGAGGAGATGACTACTTTGGAAAGGGCAGAGAACAGTTTTATTGCATGGCCTAGAAGTGAATTGGTAATTTTCAATTTCATTTTTCTAAGGGCTTGTCATCAATATACTCTAAGTGGAGAGTGTTGTGTGTACATCTCGAATGAGTTAAGTTGCTGAATGATATTAGCTTTGTATTTTATTAAACAGCCGCTCATCAAGACTGCAAGGATAGAACCAACACAAACTTCACCATCAGCAACTGTTAGTCACTACACTAGTAGCCAACCGGTTAGTGTTGTCCCATCTCCACCTGTTTCAATTGTGGAAAAAGCTAAGAAGGCTGTGAAGGGTAAGACAAAAGTGCAAGAAGGGACATCTTTTGGGTTTGTGAAAGATGTCAGTTCGAATGAGGATATCGATGACAAGGAGATGGAGGCTTACATGATAGCAGGGGCCAGTGCCGGTGGGGAATTTCCCATTAACGAAGATGTCATTGTATGATAGGATATGTTGTCCAAGCATCTTGGGAATTTGAAGGTGTGGAATTGATCTTTGTATTGAAATTATGCAACGACTAATGCAAAATGAGGTTTTGGACATAATTTGGTTGTTGCAGGTAGAGCATGAAACTTCGTTGCCATGGGTCTCTCTTTACCAATTGCTGAAACTTGAGAAAGCAAGACAAGTAAGCTGGGATTCCAAGCGTCTTCAGCCACTTGGAGATACCTTTTTGTTGGAGGGATATTATGAGCCCAAGGGATCCTTCATATGCTCTATCAATGCACCAGGACATCCTAGCGTGGATGTTGACGATGCAATCATTCAAACATGGGATCCATTGTGGTGAATGGTCAATGAAGAGTTTGAGTTAAAATCAAAGGCACATGTTGGCGTGACCTTGTGGAAAAATGTTATATACATGGGATGGAACCATAGGACTTGGATGGAAGTTCTTAAACAGAGTAAGATTGGTTCTCTATGTGGTTAACTTGAATGCATGTTTTGGGATTAATTGGGGAGTAAACTTCCTTGTGATTGCATGCATAGCCTATGAGAAAGATATCGATTTGCATCCAAGGGTTTGTGTCGAGCTTGTAAAGGCGGTAGACTCTACAAATTAGGCTGACATGCTGAGCATAGTGATGCATATAAACAAGTAAGTACCTTGAGGCAGTTTTGCATCAAGTGTTGACTTTATAATCAAATAATATTGTCATCCTATGCTTGGTGATCTAATGTAGATTGAATGAGACGGGATTCGTGGCAACATCTTACACTGATATGTTATGGATGGTGCAAGCAATGGGGCTTGCCTCAAAGGAGGCAATCATGGAGAAATTGCCATGTGTTGTCTACAATTGGATGCAAGCAGACATTGACAAGAAAGTAGGGGAAAAAGCATGGTATAATGTACATGTGGCTCTAATGTCGCAATTACTGCATCTCGTGAGTGCCACTGTGGTTTTTTTGCACAAGTTTACGTTAGATATTGTAGCCACTTTGGGTGGCTGGTCCACTCAATTGTTTGCAATAACCTGCATTGAGACCAACAAGGATCAATTTCATACTTTAGTGCATGACAGATCAAAACAACACACCTCCACCAATCATCTCCTAACGCTGGATCAACAATGGCCAACGCATGTTTTGTTTTTTTTTTGGATGGTGCATCTGTTTCAAAGAATGCCTTTTTTGTAATTGCATTGAAACTCTGAAGGAAGCATTCTATCCTTCTTGACAATGATCTTTTTCAATGCAAGAGTGTACTTTTCTTGCATGTTTTGCATGTACGGGCTGGCATGTGTAGATCTTCAACCTGTGAAGAAAACATTCATTCTCCGTGCAATGGCTTCAATAGACCAGGCAGATGTTAAGAGTTTGGACATACCACAGACAGGTGAAGACATTTGAACATCACCTTTAACAGTCTACCTATTTGGCTTTTCATGGGGTTCAATTGTAATGATAGATGTTTTCACAACCCAAGAGAGTCAAGTGTGTTTAGGGAGTGGTTGCGGATTGAGGTTTTTTGGGTGTCAATTACAAGAGAAGTAGGGAACGTACAAAGCATCATCTAGAGTATACATTTGAGCTCTATGCCTGGTCTAGACCTTGATTCGTTCATCGATGATGTCAAGCTTACTCATAGACAAAAGAGCTCCACTTATGAGCTAGCTCTAATGAAGAAGGGAACTCAATCAAAGGTGGCCAAAGCATTGGCAGATGCAGGAAAAAGATGCCTTTGCAGGTTAGATCAATGTATTTGGCTGCTTTTAAAAGAACTTACTGTTAAGTACTTTTGATTTTGTAAAATGTATCAGACGGTTGTGAAAGCGTAAGTTCAACATCAAAGGTGTTCCCAACTTGCAAAAAATGATGGAGATCAGTAAACGAGAGCACGTGTTCAACCCTTTGCATGTAGCCCGCAACTTCAAGGGAAGAGTCTACCAAGACTTGCCTTGGTTCTTAGAGTATGATGAGGGATGTTTCCCATAAGCGAGGAAAAAGCGTGCAACAATGCAGTGCGAGAAAGAGAAGAAAGAGCACTTGCAGGTGTAGAAGTGTCCACAGCAGCAGAGTCTAGTGTTCAATTGCCTCACGGGGAGGGTTTGATACGACTTTTGAGGTACTATCATTCCGTGATTTGAAAACACTCTATTTATAAGCTCCATCACCATGGTGGCAGTGCAATTTCACTAACCAATTTATCTTTGTTATGCAGATGGAACAGTCTTTTCACTCTTTTGGCTCGCAACGAGAGGATAGAATGAAAGAAAAACGTGCGTTCTATTGATGTTCGTAAGAATCATAGTCTCGATTGTTCAACTTGTTAATATGGTCTTTTTGTTCAAGAAAAAGAAGTGAGATGTCTACAGAGGAGGTGGTAGATTTTGCCACGAATCTAGAAACAGAAATATTGCATGTCTCAGACTTGCCACTAGTTACAATACCTTCTACCGGTAATTTATGATCTAGGTTACATGGTTGTTCTAGTATGATTCAAGAGCCTCTTGCTAAGTTCATGTTTTTGTTTTGCAGCTGGCAATGGCGATTGTGTTCAGATTTTGCATCTCGGATGGGATAAGACAAAGGATGACTTGAAAAATGCATTGTTAAGCAATGTGACGCCTCACATGGTGGAGAAGTGTCTGATGCCATTGCGAGATGGGTCATGCGCTAATTCATTGGTGAACGCATATATTCTTTTCCTGCCATCAAACGTGCCTGTGTATGGGCTATCTAAAACAGAAGTCCCAAAATGGAACAAGATGGAAGCATGCCATTTTGGACAGTTCGCACGTCTTACATTGGCAACAGCCGATGACAGGTGTTTTCGTGGTTGTTTGTACGTTAGATAATTATGGAATGGTGCATGAAATGGCGTAAACTGTTGGATAGCAAGAAGATCACTTGAATGTGGTTGTGTGTAAGACACCTGTTTGCAAGATAAAGAATAGAACCATGCGTGCATTGTTGGTGTCAGCTATGAGAAAAGAGCAGACTTGGACTACAGAGGCCATTGACATTCCATCAGAGGATGCTTGGTACGATTCTCTGCAAGAAGATGATTAGACACGAGATGAGGATGGGACACCAATGCAAGGTAACGTCTCTCTCTTTTTGGCTCTAAGTATAGTTTTTATGTTTCATGTTACTAAATCCTTTGACAAAAAATTGTTGTGTAGGGGATATGGAACGTGGGCATTGGTTCCTTTGGCAGTTGCTTGCACATACACCAATGATAACAACATTGTCGTTCAATACGGGGGTGATTGCAGTGCATTAGCCTTAATGGATAGCCAAATGGGCTGCATGATGACAATGTTTGAGAGCAATGAGGATGTCTCCAACAGAATGAACAATGTATTGGAGATGCAAGCACATCGCTTGAGAGAGATTCAAGAGTGAGATAAGAGAGTAGCAGATGAAGTCCGATGTTCCCTGAAGGCAGCATCTCTTGTGGAGGCGCATCCAAACATTGTGGAACTGGATCCGCCACCCAATCCCATATTGTAGCCTAGCAATAAGATACCTCACATTTTGCAAAAAATGTTGTTTATGGTCAGCCACTGTATTCGCATGCTTTGAACAGTCTAAGAATTATTAAATGTGTTATGTTTACTCGCAAATACTTGTAAAGAATGCTTTCTCCTTGTTGTCGTAGCACAGATCATGTGAAGGGAAAGAGGGTGTACAAACTTGTCTGTTTTTTTCCTTGGGTATCTGCTATTGATTTTGAATGTTTTGTGACCATAAATAAATAACTATGGTCATTCTAAGTAGGTGCTACGTAGAGCAAAAAGAGAGCTTTTTTGTCTTTTTGCCGCAACACACTGAGATGTTTTGTAGGCAATGTTGTTAGTGGTTAGCCACTCTCTGCACACCTATGAAAAGTCTAGAAATAAATAAATGTGTATTGTTTGCTTGTTTGTCATAGAACAAACCATATATAGTGAAAGGGGGTGTAGAAACTTGTCTGTTTTTTGTTTCTTGGGTGCCAGATGCTGATTTTGGCTTTTTTGTGAACATAAATAATCACTATGGTTGTCCTAAGTATGTGCTATGTACTGCAGAGAGAGAGAGAGAGAGAGAGAGTTTTTTTGCCTTTTTGCCTCGACACACTAAGACAAGCATAGAGAAGCTTTTCAAAAAATATATCAATGGAGTAGTTAGCATCCTTCTTCCCCCAATGAAGTTTATCGCCCCCCTTTGAAGCCGTAGCTATCAAAGGTGACGAAGTGTCTATATCTCTAAAATGTACCATTTTGAAGGATCGATTAGTCTCTCCGGACCAACTCACGACTTTGACACATGTTAGAGAGGCAGTTACAGTGGCAGTCTATGCAAGTGACGGTGATGTCATGCTTGCCTCGAGTGTACTCTTGTTTGTAGATTTGTCTATGGATAGCACACTTTCTCCACAATGGTTACTAGATAGAGATGTTGTTTTCCACGTCACACCATGTCGTGAGTGGTTTAGCACATTTTCTAGTGGTAGACTTGGCTGTGTGCACTTGGATGATGGTTCGGCATTTTGCATAGAGGGTGCAGGAGACGTTTGTTTGTCATTGCCCAGTGGTGCATCATACAAGCTACGGCATGTGCACTATGTTCCTTAGGTGAGACAAAGTTTTATCTTAGTGAGATTGTTAGCAGATTTTAGTTGTCAGATACTACTTAGAGAGCTGTCTTTCCAGATGGATTGTGGTTTATTAGTGATTGATAGAGGAGACCACAACGACCTGCTATATCCTATGCATGTGTCTGAGATTCGAGAAGACATAGTCTTGATTTTGTTGTTGGCATGCTTTGAGCAAGAGATGAGACGTGTCTCCTTCGCATGTGAGCTCCACTATGATCACGAGACAAAGCATTTAGCTATGCAAGATATGCTAGTGGACTTTGTAGAGAGAGAGATAGAGCGGCAGTGCTCTAGTGACACACAACAGTTGTTGTCAAAGTCTGTGTAGGTAGAGGTAGAGCAGGTTTTCTCCCTAGAGACACAGACAAAGATGACAGACATGGAGTTTTTTTATATGCTCATGTTAGAGGCTAATGAGTTGGTGCCAGGACGCACAGTTTTGCCTATGGGTGAGAGGGATGTAGCTATCCCAGTGTCGGCATTGACACATCCATACACAATGAGTAGTCCTGATGATGTAGTACATGCAGATAGCACAAGGGAGGTGGTACAACCAGGTTTGTGCTGATCTTGTCAGCATTCAGGCGTCTCATGTTTGACTTACTAGTGTCAAGGCCCAACCTAACAGCTACAATGGGAGCATTTGCAGTAGGGACAATCAGTAGTACAATGATTGATAGTAGCATGATGCTTTGTGGAGCTTTGCAGACCATACAGAGTTGTGTGCGGGATTTACATGCTGGCTCTAGCATGGGTACGCACGCTCACCTACCACTAGAATGGATACGACTGCGTGTAGATCGATTGAGTGAGTCAACGAGCATAGGTTGAGAGAGTCTCTCACCTAGTTTCTTGTACATACTAGTAGTTTAGCTAGTAGATCTCACTTATTGGTGCATCGCCTTTAAGTGGGACTTTGTTGAGGTAAAGGCGTTGCAACTTTGCTCGGGGCCGGACGTCCGATGTCTGCCCACCCGCCACATGTGTACATCCCCTTATTCTTTGTATATGAAGAATAAGATACAAAGAATAAGGAGCACCTCACTCATAGTTCCAGAGGTTTCTCCACCCACACTCTTGTGCTCCTCCCATTCCCTGCACGCACCGCATCGCATCGCGCACGCGTGCATCCACTCACACGCGCACTGACAACTAGCTTGTGGGCAAAGTCACTAAGAAGCTGAGAAGATGCCAAAAAAATGGTTCCAATGTTGATGTGGAAGTCAACATGCCAATTTTGAATGTCGTACCTAATTTGTGTGTGTCGAGGATACTTGAGAATGCCAAGGGTATACTAAGGATGCCAAGAAATCACCAATGTAGACATAGAGCCAAATTCTCTATCTCTTGCTATCCTTCAATATGTTAAGGCGGTTACGCCGCTAGCGGAAGCTAAATAGCGAGAACTCAACCAACAACAGAATTTGTCAGATGAGGACGGAGCTTGACCCGCAAGCGCATGGAAACAACTAGGTGGGTGTCAAATCACCTACTCGACCTTCTAATGACAATCACTACTAAGGAAATCAAATCTAAGTTCTAAAATACGCAAGTGACTGAAATCCCTACTACGGACGAATGCTATACGAAACAAGATCTAGAATCATTGAATCGATCTCAAACTCAAGGGGAAGTCTATACACTAGGTAAGAACAAAACCCTAAAGACTTGAACTGCAAAATCAACCTATAACCACTCCGTGCGGTAAACGCGTATGAAGACAGGCCGAAAAATACAGGTGATCGAAACTTGACCCCGATAGTACTAATGTGTAGCTCTGCTCATTGTGGTTCTATAGATATGCTGCACGCTCCATTCCGACACACGAGTTGGAAGAAAACTCACACCGAAGCTCGTAGGAACTTACCACACATAGAAGCCGATAGCGCGCACTCTTGGTATCTGTGCGTAGCTCTCGCCGCTGCTAACACAATGGCGGTGTCGCTTCTCCAATGGCGGCTCCGTAGCTCGCGTAGCAAGTAGATAAGACTCTCTCTCTCTCTCTCTCTCTCTCTCTCTCTCTCTCTCTCTCTCTCTCTCTCTCTCTCTCTCTCTCTCTCTCTTTCAGACACAGTCACGGCGCTCAAAAACTCACTTTGATTAATAATCTGAATCCCCCTAGGTTACAAAAACTTTGGCTTATATACCTCAGCGTTGGAGGTGAGAACATCTCTAACTAATTACATCAGCAAGTAAAATTACTTCGGGATTACAAGCTGGAAACTCAATTGAGTCCCGTTACTTAATGAATGGCTCAAATCAAAATTAATGTCGGAAAGACATTTATTACAATCAATGGTTACAAAATGATGAGTGTGAGCAAAAATGTGGGTGTGATCCTCTGCTGGCTCAACACTCCCCCCCTCCGCGTTCATGTCGTCCTTGACATGACTTTTATGCTTGGACAATAAAGTCCTGTCGTCTTGAGCATCTGCAAATGTGATTCGTATCGTAGGTTGCCGATGGTCAAGGTTGGGCCGAATATTTTGCTTTCGTGGGTGAAAAAGCCGGTGTAGAAAGCTTCTTCGAATGTTTGCATGTGGAAGCTAGGCAAAAACATAATCCTTTGGTATAGGAGGTGTAACACTTTTGGAGAAGGCTGCAATGAAAGATCGTACATCATATCAGTCACTGTGTCGGCCATCGATAGTAGATTCGAGGTCGTGGCTTTATCTGGCGCGAACACTTCAATGCAAGCTAAGAGAGTCCTGCAGATTTTCTTGAGCATCTGACATGAAAGGTCAGGAGAGCCAGTAAAGAGCTTGATGGTGCCCGTTAGGGTTTTCACCATGTAGGCTTTACCTATTCTCTCTCCTGCCTTTGGTCCTGGCATCCTGGGGTAATTAAGCCAATTTGGCTTCTTTTCTGCAATCCTGCCATGCTCTTTCCAGTTTCTGACTCTTGGCACCGGGCAGAAGGTTGCATCCTCCCGAATCTCCTTTGGTGCCTCCACCAAGTAGATGAGGTAGGCTGAGTATTTATTCAGCCAACCTTTCCTCCATCTAGGTTGTGAATCTACTATCTTCTTTGATTGTTCCTCCTTTGTGATGTCGCCTTCGTAAAGAGCGACATACTGCTCCTCCTCTATTCTCTTTTTCGTCTTTAGCACTTCAAATTTCATCAAAGGGAAAGGAAGGTTGGGTTGCATCCACTGTTCATGGAGCACTTTTGTGTCTAGTCCCTGAAGTCTAATGGAGATTAGGAGTCTCCTCTCCCATTCCATTTCCGCCTTGCCACTCTCCTCTGCTGACTTTTCTATTTGGTCATGGAGCCTTTGTTCTTCTTCTTCAGAGATTCTTGAAGTCGAGGCCACCTCTTGAGCTGGGGCTGGATCTTCAATTGTGGTTGCCTCTCCAGTTTCTGGTAGCTCTATGGCTGCTCCTCCTGATTCTTCGTGTGGTGTCTCTGTTTCTCTTCTTTGTTGCTCTTGTAGATCTTGGAGCTGTTTGCGGAGGGCCTCACTCTCTGTCCGTAGTGTTTGATTTTCTAATGTGAGCCTCTCCTCTGCGGCCAATGATCCCTCCGCAATGTGCAACCTTTGCACTTGCTCTAATCTCAGCTCTCTTTGTAAGCTTCGGACCTGGTCTTCCAAAGCTGGTATGATAGCTCCCTCTTGTTCGGTTCCTGCTCTGCTAGCTCTAGGGGTAGTCCTGAGTTTAGTGATTGTTCTTTCTTGGAGCTCGACTCTCTCCCTTAGCTCAATGAGCTCATCCTTGGCCGCCTCCAACTCATCCTCTATTCGCTCCCTTGCTTCCTGTGCACTTGTTACTTCTCTTGAAGCCTCGGCTAGCTGGAGTATCAAGCCGTCTCTCTCGTTTTCCGCGTCATAGAGTGATGCTTTATGACTTTCAGATTCAGTCATAGCATTCTCTAATTTTCTCTGCAACTCCGCTTCCCTTTGTTTGGCTGTCTCAATCTCTACTTCCTTTGCCTTGGACCTTTCTTTTATCTTTCTGAGCAGTTCATGCACCATGTGCATGTCTTTCTCATCATCATCTGTCAACTCTAAAGCTCTTTCCGCCACCACCTCCACTGGCTTTGTCTCTTCTAGTACCTTCGATTCGTCCAGTTTCTCGTCACTTTCTTTTTTACTCTTTGTTTTTTCCTCCGTTCATCTTGTTTTTGTAGGGTGATCCCATAAACTGCCTCAAGGGCCTCTTCTTCGGTGTATCCTATCTCTACCAGATCCTCATAATCATTTCTCTTTTGCTGAACTGGATCTATCTTCTTTTCTTTGGTCTCGGCCTCTGGCTTTTCCAAATCATCTGTGTCCACCTCTACTGTGGTCTCCTCCACAATTTTTTCCGTCTTCTTCGGGCTTGGTACATCAGTAAAAGAGGGATATCTGTCCTCAGCTTCCTTGGCTTTCCCTTTGTCAGCTTGCCCATCTTTCTCTTGAAGCTTAGTAGACTCATCTACTTTCCTTTTCCCCTTGTCGTCTTTTTTCAGCTCAGCTTTTAATTGCTGTACCTCCTCTTCAATGTATGGCTCGACAGGTTGCTGCTCCAGAATAGCCTCTGACTCCTCATAAGCTTTAATATATTGATCGTATTGATCAATATGTGGCCTGGCTGAGCTAGTTCCGACTTTAGTGGGGTCTGGCACCCACTTTTCTTCAAAGTCACCCTTTAGAGCTCTTTCCGCTCTAAACTGCTCCACTAATCTTTCCATTCTTGCCGCTTTCTGACTTTTGGTTTGCTTGGGAGCAACCTTCTTCTTTACTTTCTTCTTAAGTGGCTCGTCCACATCCTCTTCAGGTTCTGAAACTACTTCTAGTTTCCGGCGTGCTCTTGTGGATGCCCTCTTGGGTACTTCGGGCTGTTCTTCCTCCTCGTCGGCTTCTCTAAGCCACTCATTCTGGGAGGGAACCTTTGGCCACTGATCTCTAGCTCCAATAGCTTCATAAGCTATTCTTGTCAGAATTTCCGCTCCTCCTATGTACTTTGGCTTCTCGTTGTGCATGGCAATTACTTGCTCGTGGATGTGTTGAGCGTAATTCACCTCTTTTGGCATATTGCTCTTTAATGCCCATGTGATGGTGGTCGCAATGGCATGGGGTGGTGTCGTATACTTTTGCGGTCTTTTACTGCAAACATGGAGAAACTGGTTGTACAATCGGCAAAGGGTTGTCGCTCTTGGGTCCGCCATATCTCCATAGGTTGCATTCTGTTTCTTGGACCCATAGACCTCTATGGCCTCCCTTCTTTCCCTGACCGAGCTCCCTTTGTTGTGCAGCTTCAATGCGTCTGCAATGAGTTGTGGAGTGATCTGTACTTCTACTTTCTCTCCATCCATGGCTGTCAATGTGGCTTTTCCGTCCTTCTGAATGAATGTTGCCAACTCGTACACTCTTCTTGTATCCACACTTGATGGTCTCGAGGTGAAGAAACTGTGCAAGTCTGCCCTTTCCAGGTATTTGCTGATGTCTTCTGACCTGCTATAATCTACCAATTCCTGTGGGATCATCGGTACATCCACCGCTTGCCCTTGAGGATCTCTGAAAGTCCCTTGGTAGATCTTTATTCCCTCTTTCTCCAATACTACTTCCTCCACCCAAGTTTTGGTTGGCTTGAGGGTTTTTGCTGGAATGTCAAAGGGTTCCGCTTCTGCAAGAGCATCTTTGATTGTCGGTCTTTTTCTCTTCGTTGCCGATGACTTGGTGGAATCCATGGATCCTGTAACTCCAATTTCAGAAGTTAGCATCTTTTTAGTACTGAAAGCCGAAATGAGCTTTTAACTATCCAAATGACTTGAAAATTGAAACATGAGCTATTCAGGGCCTAAGGATGCAAGGTAGGTGAAAAATATGCAAAATGGGCTCAAAATCATGCTGGAGACATCATACGCGTATGATGTCTTTTGTGTCAAAATGACTTCATATTGGTTGTGCTTGTAGCTGATAGTGTATACATGAATATCATATGCTTGTATTTGAGTTTGGATCCCATTTGGTCAAGTTTTGGCCAATTTATTCCAGTTCCGGCTCTTGGCAAAATTTTGAAAGGGAATTGGATTTTATGATCCAAATTGGATAAAACTTGGTGGTTCACTTTCAAATGGCATGTAGATCACTTCTGTTTGGTGGTTGAAGCCATGAGGTGCCAAAATCACATAGTGAGACATCATACGCGTATGATGTCTTTTAGTGTATTTTTGGACCAAATTTCTCTATAAGCTTGGATTTGGCTTTAGATAGGCTTATTCAGTGGATTTATGAAGTTTGGATAGATTTTGGGCTAAAATTGGCTCTGGAGACATCATACGCGTATGATGTCTTTTTCATCAATTTTGCATGGGATTGGTTCTGTGGACTCCCCATGTACTAGTGAAGGGCTGTTTCTACTCAAATCTTGGTTTGGACTTGAGTATGTTGGATTTGGCCAAAAATAGGCTTTAGGTGAAGGATTTTCCCTCAATTGGGCTAATGGGGTGATCCTCTTGACCAAATGGTTCCAAATTTCATATGTAGCATGTATTAGATATATATAATGGATGTATGATGACAAATGAGCAGTTTTGGCTCTGTAAGTGCAAATAGACATCATATGCGTATGATGTCTTTTGTGTCAAAATGGTGTTTTTTGGTTCCAAATAGCTTGTAGATGTGTTAATCAACAATCCTACAAAGTTTTAATGAGTTTGGAGTTATTTTGACAAAATTAGGACCAAAAATCAATTTTATGGCCTACTTTGCGTCTTTTTGGTTTTCCTTGGGTTTTCTAACTCCAATTCTCATGATACTTGGTTCATAGGATGTGATTAACATGTGGAATGAGGCTATGCACTCAAATGTTGAAATGGATGTGAAAGTCATGCTGTGAGACATCATACGCGTATGATGTCTTTTCTTGAAATGTTGATCTTTTTGTGCAAAGAATGCTTTGTGCTAGTGCCCTAGGCCCTGCTAACTAGTTTTCAACTTAAAAAGTCATCAGTTTAGCTAAAAAGCCCCCTTATAGGCATTTCAGTCTCCGAAGTTGTCTTTTTGCCTTGGAGTTGAATTTCTTCAACTTTTCTTCTCGAGAGTTGCATTTCCAGCTCATTGGATATGTTGTGAAGCCATCTATTTGGTTGAACTTGACTTTGGCTCCCCGTTCTCCATCTTTCTCCATTTGGTTGCCCGAAAGCGTCTTTTTTACCATCAGTAAGTGAATCAGCTTTCTTTTGGGTTTTACTTGCAAACATAAGTCATCCATGTATATTTGAAGCTGCTTGTGAAGTTTCATTTCATTCGGTCGTCAATTTCAGCCGTTATGCCAAAATGACGCTTTGTGTGTCTGTCGTCGAATCGGTTGTTTTGACCCACTTTTGGTGGTCCAAACCTGGAGATACTCCATGGTTGCATTGCCCTCGATGTTGTTAAGCTTCCTAAGGAGTTTCGTGTCGTTTCGACAACTTTTTCCTGTTTGCCTTTTGCAGGCTCTGTTGACCTACGGTTTTTCCAGTCGTTCTTTCTCGAGCTTTGAGTGTTAGAAACCCATCTTCTATACTAGGGTAACCCACCTATAAGTTCTTGAAAGGTTTGGTTAGGCGGTTGTGCCACTACCTAGCATTCTACCGCATTCCCCGTCTGCTCTTGTTTCTTGGTTTTGGTCAGTTTTCGCGACAAAAGTTAATGATAAGCATCAAAAGCTTATGGCAACGAGTCTACCTCTCATGTCTGGTGTCCTCTGAGCTCTCGTAGCAGTCGTAGAAGGCTGTACAAGGTTGGATGCTCCTGTGTGCTCGTTGCTCTCTCCAAGAAGGTAATAGTGGAAATGAGCTTGAAAGTGATGTGAAAAATACTTAACTTCGGACTTCCCGGATCACTTGTTACCAAATTTGACATGTGCTCCTATCTCGTCGTGAAATGCACTTTAAGATTTGAAATTTCTCAATTTGGACTCCGTTTGACCTGTTTCTGAGAAATCTGTCCACTTTGCCAAAATTCTGTCATTTCGGGCTTTCCGCAACTTTTCCCGAATTGTACTCAATTTTTACCATGGGTTGCCCTTGTCATTAGGATCATCACCATCTTTTTTTTTTTTTTTTTTTGATCTCGTTTCACCTGCTTTTTTATTTTTTCTTTTACTTTTATTAAGAAAATCATAAAAAATAAAGGAAAATAGCAAATTGAAGCCAAAAAATTCCAAACATACACAATAAATAGCTGGTAACCCTGTGTATATGAATATACACTTATTTGTGATTTCTAGACTTGGATTACCACTTTTTTTCACTTTTTAACTCCAAAAACACTATTATTTAGTGATATTTATGCGTTTAGAGACCCAAATTCATCATTTGATCTCTTCTTGTTGCAAAACAAGGTATATAAGGGCATAAATATTATCAATATCCGCAATCAAACATAAAAATTGTAAAATCATGTAAGACACTGCCCTTGTAATATTATTTTATTTTTTTTAATTTTTTTTTGTAGTTGCTTTGTAGCTCGTGTATACCTGTATACCTCCCCCCCTCCTAGTTTGAGTCCTCCCGGATGACTATGAAGTGTCTGTGGGCGAAGCATTGTAGTTGTTTTGGTCATAAGTCCCCAATGCAATTGTAGAGCGATGATACAACAGTCTTTCCAATAAAGCTGCTCTTTGTTTGATTGAAGGATTGGTGGTCGGGTTTTGGGTTGGTTTTGGCACTTCGGTAGTAGAATCAGTAGATGGATTCTTCTTTACCTTGTTGTTCTTTTTCACAATCCAAATGTGCTTCCGCTTCGCTTGTGCTTGCCACAAACTCTTTGCGACCCAAACCTGCTTTGTTCTTTGTGTTGATTTCCTCGCCTTGAAATACCTAGGAGTTTCCGTGGATTGTACTGAAGGGAGTTCCTGTTTACAACTCCTTGGGATCCAAATTTGCTTGCTATAGCTTTGTGCCGTCATGAACTTCTTTGGAATCCAGATCTGTTTCACTGTCCTTGATTGTCTGGAATCACTCTGTTGTCTGGTATTGAAGACTCTGTTTTCCACCTTTGTGTTCTCTGGCACAACCTTTTTTGGTCTCCATACCAACTTTGACTCCGTTTTTTTCCAAGGTTGAGCTGTTATATTATTGCTTGTCTTCCTTATCCAATGTTGAGAATTCCTCGTCGAAGAGTAATCCGGTTGTATAGAAACTTTTGGTTGCCATTGCTTCTTCTTTTTCTCTGGTTTTTGTTTACCTTTGTTCTTGGATTCTTCCTCTGAAGTTGGCTCTGCTCCTTTGGTGAACTTAACTGATTGACTTTCACCTTCGTATTTGATAAGCACTGATTTAGAACTCCAGCCAATCATTGCATTGTATTGCTTCTGCCATGGTTGTCCTAGCAATAATGGATGTTGTGTAGCTTGGTCTTCAACCATGTAAAACATATGAGGATACACATACTGGTTAATCTGTATATGTAAAACTATGCATCCGACAATTTTGATTGAATTCTCAGAGTAACTCTTTAACTCTTGCTTGGCAGTTTGTAATTTAGTGTCATTTGTCAATTGTCTGTACAAACTGAGTGAAAGTAGGTTAGTTTGAGCTCCTGAATCCAATAGTGCTTTGGCTTTGATTTGGTTGGTTCCTACTTTGCATTCAATGATGGGTTCTTCTTTGTCATTATCCCTTTCTGTTATACTGACTGCGTTTATTCGTATTGCTCCTTCATTGCGCTGTTTCTGACGTAGTAGTCTTCTTTTCTCCATTCTTTCCTTCGCCTCGGCTTGCGCTTCCTCCACAATCTTTTTCTTTTTCTGGACACGCAGCTTTTCTTGATGTATTTTGAGAAGCATGTTTTGGGTTAGCGGCAAAAGATACTTTTTCACTCTGCATCCACTAATCCAATTGGGCATTTCTTCTCCGTCTAATGTAGCAAGCTTGACGGCTCCACTTGGTGATAGATCTTTAATCACCAGAGGTCCCATCCCTCGCTTTTTAAGCTTCTTAGCATGCTGTTTCAAAGTGTAAACTAGGACATAGTCCCCAACCTTAAACTCTTTAGTCTGCACATGCTTATCAAAAAATTCCTTTTGTCGCCTTTTTTAAGCGTAGATAGAAGCTACTGCTTTTAGGCGAAGCTCGTCTAGCTTTTTCAGGTCATCTATTCTATCAAAAAGCTCGTGCCCTGTCCACTCTAGATCCTTAGCCACCCTTAAGGTTGAAATCAAGAATTCTATTGGTAAGATAGCATTTAGCCCAAAAACCATGTTATATGGGGTCATTCCTATTGATGTTTTATATGCTACCCTATATGCCCATAATGTTGAATGCAACTTCTAGTCCCAGTCAGTTCTCGACTCAGATACAATCTTTGTAAGGACCGTGCATATGGTTTTGTTTGTTGCTTCAGCTTGTCCGTTTGCTTGTGGATGATACGGGGCTGATTTCCTATGGATTACCATGAATTCATCTAGAAGGATCTCTATCACTTCATTTATAAAATGTGTGCCGCGATCACTCACAATTTCTATTGGCAATCCATATCGTACAAAGACGTATTCATATAGAAATTGTGCCGTGGTCCTGGCATCCGCTTTTTGAGTTGCCTTTGCTTCGACCCACTTTGTTAGATAGTCTGTAGCCACAACGATGTATTGTGCATGAGTCTTATATGCAGGAGGTGAAATGGGTCCGACATAATCAATCCCCCATTTTGCAAAAGCTCTTGTCCCCATCATTGGTCTAAGCGGCATATCATCTCTTTTAAGTGGTACTTTGGTCCGCTGACAGTCATCACACCGTTTAACGTATTCCTCAGCGTCCATATGTAATGTTGGCCACCATATTCCTGCGGCTAAGACAAGTTTTATTGTCTTATCACCTGAGAAATGGCCTCCACCTACTCCTCCATGAGCTTGCTCTAGGATTATCACATACTCAGACTCTGATGCGCAAATCCTAAGATGGTTGTCTTTACCTCTCTTATAGAGTTGATCTCCTATTAAAGCGTAATCTCTAGCTTCTGTCTCTACAGATTTCTGACGAGTTTTTGACGTTCCTTCTGGGAAAGTTCTATTTGTGAGATATTCAACAATATACTGACTCCATTCCGGAGCTATCATTATCTGATATAATGTCGAATACTCTGCTGGCGGTTTTGATGAACATACAATACATACAGTGACATATTCATGTACGCTTTCTTTCATTCCTGGCCAATAGACTCCCAATTGTGACAAATTCCTATATGTGTTCCTTCTTGAACAATGAAATGCACATTCCTGAACATGTGCTTCGCGCAAATATATATTATATTCCTCAGGATTGATGCATAGTCGTAAAACATGATCATTTCCCAATTGATACAACCTTCCTGCAACCAATTGAAGATTCTTGGATTGCTGAATAGCAATATGTTTCTGGTTGTATTCTCTTCTATCAAACTCTCCTCCATAGGTTAATAAGCTAACGACATTTTGAGACCACTTCGGTATCATTTCTATGTTGAACAAGTATGCGTCTGGCATGTCGTCATCTACTCCTATAGGGTCTTCCCCATTCGTCAATCGTGAAAGATGATCAGCTCTAAGATGTGTTTTTTCCTTTCTTTACTACTACCGTGAAGTCGAATTCCAGCAGGATAATGAACCATCTCACTATTCTCCCGGTATTACATGGTTTATTCACTAGGTAGAGCAAGGCTTGGTGATCCGTAAAAAACACAAACTTGTTGGCTAGAAGATAATGCCGAAATTTCTTCACAACATATATCATTCCTAATCCCTCTCGCTCTGTTGTGGTGTAATTCTTCTCTGCATTGTTGAGCTGTCGACTGGCGTAACAGATAGGAAAATCCATGTTTCCTTCTTCTGGCTGAGCCAGAATGCATCCTATTGCATATGCCGAAGCATCTATATGCACATGGAATATCTTCTCCCAATCTAGTGATTTCAAGACTGGAGCAGTAATGAGTGCCTCTTTCAATTTCTTGAATGATTCCTCACACTCCTCTGTCCATTCAAAGTTCACTATTAGCCTGTATAGTGGTTGGCCTATTATAGCGTACATGTAAATGAATCGTCTATAATATCCGCAATGTCCCATAAAGCTCTGTACTTGTTTCGCATTGGTTGGTTTAGGCATATCCACTATAACTTTTATCTTCTCTAAATCCGTGGATATTCTGTTTTGTGAGACAATATGTCCCAGAATTCTGCCCTGTCGGACCATAAACACACATTTCTCAGGCTTGAGACAAATGCGATATGTCCTACATTTCTCAAATACTTTTCTTAGGTGTTCTAGATGCTCATCTCTCAGAAGAGAATGTACACATAAGTCATCCATGTATATTTCTAGAAACAACCTTAAGTATTCTTTGAAAGCATGCGTCATCAGCCTCTGAAAGGTTGCGGGAGCATTGGTTAGACCAAAAGGCATAACCCGATAAGCATAAATTCCCCACTCCATTGCAAAAGCTGTTTTATGTTGATCTGGCGGTGCTATGGCTAGCTGGTTATATCCTGAAAAACCATCAAGAAAGGAGTATGCTGTTTTCCCTGATACACGCTCTAGAACATGATCAGTTATCGGCAGGGGATAATTGTCCCTAATTGTTGCAGCATTCACTTTCTTTAAGTTGACACACACTCGGAGTTTTCTGTTCTTCTTGGGTACCACCACAATCGGAGATACCCAATCGGTGTGTTCAATCTCGTATATGAATTCAGCTTCCATTAGCTTATCTATCTCTTCTTTGATTCGCTTAGGAAACGTATCATTGTATGTGTATGGTCTCTGTCTGCTAGGCTTTACGTCTTGTTTTAATGGGATTGTGTGTTGGCATATCGATGGGTCAAATCCCTTTAAGTCCTTATAAGACCATGCAAACACATCCCTGTACTCTCTGAGAAGACTTAAAAGTTTCTCTTCCTTGCCTGGAGACAAATCTGTGGCTATGTACACCGGTCTAGGTGTCTCACCTGGAGCTGCTAAATCAACTTTTTTTGCATCCTCCGGTCCGTCATAAGATTCATTCTCCTTTATCTCTCGAATAGGTTGGGTTAATACCACCTTCCTATCCTCTATTGTGAATTTCCTGTAGTGAGAGGGAAAATCCATGTTTTCCTTGATTTTGGCATTTTCGTCCTCTCCACTCTCAATTTCTGTCGTCCAAACTTCTTTCAGAGTTTTCTTGAGCTCTCTGTACTTGTTTCTACGTTCTAACTTGGACTCCGTGTGTTCTCTGTTGCGGTTGTTCTTTTCTGATTTTTCTGTTTCAGTTTTTGTTTCATTCCTTTGAACTTGATTTCTTGAGCTTCTTTTGTCTTTTCGTAAGCTCTTTTGCTCATTGCCTCTCATTCTTCCAGAAATCTTGTCCTTAACACAATCTTCCGCCTTTACTAGCATTAGGAATTGATTTTTTCCTCTTATTCTAGGCATCGGATTGGTTCTAACCCCCTTTGTTTTTCTCTTTGCTCTATAGCGTTTCTGGCGTTGTTTAGTTTGGTTCAGAAAATCATAAAATCTGACATCCGTTATAGTTTCTTCGTTTCCGCTTGAACTGTCCGTTGACTCCTTGTCTGCTTCATTTCCCCACTCTGGATGATCGGGAATGTCGTGAAACACCTCTTCTTCATCTTCCTTTTCCAGTGTATCGTTCTTTTCAGTTTCTTTTTCGAGTATAGTTCTCAGCATGAAGTACGGAACCACGTCGTACACGTCCTTGTCGTAAAATTTCGTTGTGGGACCATCCGGAATTGCACAAACATCTAGGGTTGCTAGAATGTGTGTCCATTCTAATGGTTCGAGCGTGTCCTCTGAAAAGGGTTCTCCTATATAAGTTTCGTCTTCGATAGCCCTTTCTAAAACATATTCTTCTCGCCTCAGACTTCCACATTTCGAGGCCCCACACATCCATAACTCCTTCGGCTTACCTAACCAAGCTGGAAATTCGAATCCCGCCAAAGTAGCTGAATCAAACTCCTCTACCGGTGTTCGGTTCACATCTTTGTAGCTATGGTCTCTCAGGTTCACACGTGTAGTGGTTTCCATATTTCTCAGGTATATGTGATCGTAGCCCCAATCCTGGACCATTTTCAACTGTCTCATGAATGGTCTTCCCAGTATGATATCATAGTTATTCTCCTTGCCAAAATCGACAATAGCAAAAGTATGTTCGTATTCAATGCCGCAAGAAGTTAGTACGACTTTCTCTAATAACCCCATAGGTTTCTCCATGTGTCCATCTGCTAATTGGAGTTTCAACCTAGTCTTCCTTATTGCTGGTTTCCCCCATTTTTTCCAGATTTCTTTTGTAGCAATGGCTACCCCAGCTCCGCTGTCTAGTATTGCCATCGTGTTCACTCCTTGGAATTCAACTGGTAAGGTTGTATTCCCCTCTTCACCTTCGCAATACTCTCCGACCTTGTTTAAGGGTACAGGCTTAGCGTTCTTTTGTGGTTTGCTCAGCTCTTGTATACCCTCTTGCAGTCTCGATGTTGGGTCTTTTATCCCAAATTTCTCCAAGCATTTTCCTACAGTGGTCCACATATGTGGTCTTAGCTTCAAAAGATCAGCTAGAGTGATAGTGCATGTCACTGGTGTTGACAAGATCTCTATCAATCCTTGCGAGTCCATGACTTTTTCTGATGAGATTCTTCGTGAGGGAAGTGCTCTAATCTCGGATTTTGCTTCATACTCTCCTAAGTATGAAGGTAAGGTATTCAGTGAGTGAGGTTTTCTCTCCATTGTTCTAACAGAGCCCCCATCTCCCCAGTAAGATTGCAGATCCAGGTCCACTTGAGATCTGCCTCAAATTCCACTATGGGAGGATTCCTGATGTCCTTTTCCCAATTTGTCTGATTAGCTTGGCAACTTAGCTCGTTTGCAAAGTTTGCCTCTCTCACTTGTTTCCAAATTCATTGTAATCCTCATCTCTTCCGTAAGACCTCTGTATGACTGGATGAAAACTCTCTATCTCCTGATCGATTGTGTTCAATACTATGCGGTCATCCTTGTGTGTATCTTCAGACTTTTGTGCACTGTGAGTCTTTTCAGCTACCCGTGAAATGATAGTCTCTTGCTGAATTGGGTTTTCCGTTCCACAATTCATTGTTTCTCTTGGTGGTTCTAATAAGGCTTGTGCAGTCTCGATCATTCTCTGGCACATTTCAAGTCTCTGCTTTTCCAATTCCGCGTTTGGGTATGTCATCCACCTCTGTTCTTGTGTTTGGTTGTTCTTTAACCTAGCTTCATAAGCTCTGATCAGTGTGTCCAATGGTTTGTGTACTTTGTCGACTAGCACTGATCCCCCTGAGCTTAAGCTCGTTGTTTCTTTGACACTTTTTTGTTTCGTTCTTTCCGGGCTCATCTCTCGTTTCCCGTTTTGACTCTCAAGTTTTTGTAATCTATCTTTAGTTTGCTTTAGTTCCTCAGCTAGAATAGCGTCTTCACGTTCTTTTCTCAACTTCATGCATGCTTTTCTAGCTTTCCATGTGTTTCTCTGACTCCGCGGTCCTTGACTAACCACTTCAGTCGCTAACTTTCCATTCTCAGGTTCTCTAGTGGTTTTCTTAGCTTGAGCTCTAGTAACAACTTGCGTTGGTATCAGAGTTTCATTTTCAGACCCACTGCTGGTAGGAATAGTTTCTAGCATATTCAATGTCGTCTTTTGCACTTTGTTTGGATTCTTTGAACAATCCTCAATGAAGTGAGTAACCCCACACTCAGTGCAATAAGCGTTAATTCTAATGATTTCCGTATGTGGACAAACATTCATCAGATGGTCACCTCCACACTTGTAACAGGGTCCTAGTGCTGGTCTTGGTCCCACTTGATTCGTCCTTTGTGGATAGGATGGTCTTTGTCCTGTTAACCCTCCATGAGCTATGAACATCAATGTTCTTGCGTCCAAATCTATCTCTCTTCATCAGAAGCACTTGTAATTGTTGGTGTTCCGACATTCCCAATCATGCCCCATGGTTCTGGTTGTTTGGGTTCTTCTGGTGGGTAATACACAGTTGGAGACATGTGTGCACCAGATTCTTCATAATAGGCTTGAACAGGCACTAAGGCTTGTTCTTCCTGATTTTCTAAGGTTGGTGCATATCTAATGCCCACTGGTCTTGCTCCTGGTAAAGGTGGTTGTTGTCCCAATACCGGTTGCGGTCTTTCTATCCCCATAGGTCCTGGTACATTTCCCGTTGGGTATCGAGGTACTGGATGTACCTGAGGTGGTGCTAATTGAGCAGGAGGTGCATACTGACGCTCTCTTACATACCCTTTGTTGTAATAGCACTCCTCTGTTGGATGGTTTGTCCATTTTTTTCAATCGCACACCATTTCAGTGGTTTTGGTAATGGTTTTTGGTATGGTGCCATCCTTTTTAGAGCCTCTTCTATCATTTGCTCTACATTTGACATGGTTGTTGTTTGAACATTCTTTTTAGTGGTAGTCTCGCTCGCTACGGAGGAAGAGCTACTAGATGCAAAATCTGTATCCGCTGACACCTCTCCATAAACCGTACAGTTATCCACTAAGTACAATGCTTCTCTCGTTACTTGCTCGAAACTTGTACAAGCTTTCAAGTGCAAGTCCTTCTTGAGAGTGTCGTTTCTCAATCCTTCAATAAAGAGAACAGATAGTCTGTCATCTTGTGGTCGTTCACGTACTGGACATCTCTCAATGTATTGTTTGAAGCGAAGTGAAGCTTCCTTCACTTTTTCGTGTTCTCTCTGTTTAAAAGCATATATTTGTGAGACCGTATTGTGCTTAATCCCTCGTTTTGAGAATTCCTCAGCAAACTCTCTTAGCAAATGGTCAACGTCATGGAATCCCCCTCTGTTCAATGGTTGAAACCATGTCAATGCCGTACCTTCTAGAGTAAGACCAAATCCCTCGTATTGTGTATGGAAATCGGTTATCTGCTCAGCTCTTAAGACTTGCTTAAAGAGTGACACATGTGCATACGGATCTCCTGAACCACCATACTTCTTTGGCATACACTTGGCTACTTGAGATGGTCTCATACGCCTATGGTCTGCTACCAATCTCATTGCTCCTGTGTCCCGGCTAAAGCTTTCTCTAGCATCATGGACTTCATGGGTTACCCTTGTCGGTTCCCCTGCCCTGAATCTACTACTAGAAGGTAAATGTGATGGTTCCGCTTCGAACCTTAGACCTGGAGTGGTATACGTGGGGATTGGAACTGCACTACCTCGATTTGTATCCATTGACTCTCTAGAATGTAATGATCCCATTGGTCCGGGCTTCGAGTACTGAGGTTGACTGAAAGAGTCAGCAGCCTGAGTTCTTTGTCCTCCTGTCGTCATTGGGTTTTGCACTCCATTTGTTGGTGTTGGTCTTTGTGAGCTAAAATTAACATAATACTGATGTAGTGGTCCCCCAAAGTATGTATATCCTTCTAATTCTTTCTTGCCCATTGTTGAGTATTGCCTCCCATACTTGTCGTAAGCGGCAATTTTCACTTCCGATCCCTCTGTGTAGGTAAAGACATAAAGTCTTTTTTGGTCTGTCAACTCTCCGGTGTAGGGTTCTTCACATCTATAATAGAGATCTTGCTCCCCATTATTATAATTTTACGGAGATCCCATTGAACCCCTGAAGCTCGTAGCCCCACATAGATGTTATAAGTGTTGATCCTTGTAGTTTCATTCTCTCTTCTTAACCTCGCATCAGGGAAGTTCATTATTGGTGCTTTCTCCTCGAGTTCTTCATCTACTTTGGCTTTGGTGCCCATCAATCCCCACTTGTCCACAATGTTAGGGTTTAGAACTACCAAGTACATGGTACCCTCGTTATCTAGATATCTATCTCCGCTATAGCTCACAGGCACTAAGTCCTTGAACTCACTAGGTCTATCTTCTATCTTTACACAATAGCGGTCCATTCCATCTTTGTAGATCTTGGCACCTTGCTCATTGTCGTACTTATATTTTATGAACAATAGCTTCATTGTGGCGGAAGGGTTTGATGATCCTGCTGCCATATTTTCTCTGTTGTTCAGGTTCAAGTGTTCCAAGTGTTCGGTGAAAATCTCGTAAGATCTCTCCGAAGAAGTATCAGAAACACTTCCTTCAAAGATCGGCTCTAATGGTTGCACCCAACTTTGGTTTACACTTCCCTCGGTTGATATGACACTTGCTTGTTCCCCTTGTTTTGGTTGGTTATTCTGGAGATTCCTGCCCGATCTCAAATTCATCAATTCCCCTAAAGGACTTTAACTTTTCCGTCTCGGCAATTTGTTTTCCCAAGTTTTTGTGGTCAGAATTGATCCAAACTGATTGATACTTGGTCAATTGTTTAATCTTGTCAGTTGGACAACTTCTGTTTCATCAAGTGAGAATTTTGTTGCAGTTATGCTGAAAAAGACATTATACGCGTATGATGTCTTTTTTCACAGATTTGGACTATTTTGGTTATGCTCACTCTCAGTAGCCCCCTTATGCTCTGTCCACTCACAAAATTCAGTTTGAACTCTGTTTGAGCAAGTTATGGCTAATTTAGGCTTTTCTTGGCAATTTTCCGCTTTTGACTTGTTTTGGGTCAATTGTGATCCAAAAGGGATGAAACTTGAAATATAACCTCTAGACAGCTATTACAATGGATCTGTGTTGGCAAAGTATCAAAATATGTCCAAAATTAGGTCAAAGACATCATACGCGTATGATGTCTTTTTTATCAATTTGGGTCAAGACTTGATATTTATGCTTTCTACAGTGTTTGTAACAATCTTGTCAGGTCAGATATCAAAAATAAGCAGTGGATGTGCTAAAAGACATTATACGCATATGATGTCTTTTGTCCCAGATTTTGACTATTCTTGGTTTTAAGCCTTCTCCAATGTTTATAATTGAGTTTCAAGTGTTTTTGTCAGGTTTGAATGTAAAATCAAGATCTGAATCCAAAATTTCCTATTCTTTGCGTTTCTTGGACTCCGACTTGTCTTTTTGGGTTTCTTTGAGTGTTAATACTCTTGTTTTAAGTTGAAATTAGGGTATAACCCCCTTTTGAACACTCTGGTAAAGTCAAAATTTCTGTTTTGGTCTCTGTTTGGTCATTTAGACATCATACGCGTATGATGTCTAAAGTTGCAGATTTCCAGGTTTTTGGCACAGAATCCTTCCTAAAGCTTTCTCAAGTGCTCAGCAGCTCCCAGATACACAGAAAATTTCTCTGACTTTTGTTTATTGCAAGTTTCACTACTAACTCGACGGTTTAGTGATCTAACATGCAATCAACCATATCAAGCAAATACTCCAATGTTTACTAGCTCCAGATCAGGATGAAATGAAGTCCTACCTAAGCTATTCCTAATCATAAAATGGGTTTGGTAATTGTGATTTTAAAGAGATCCACTGTCACTCACGGACTAGCAAATTCTTCTTCTATCAACAACTACTCAACACCAACAAAAAAACAAACAAATCTAAGCTAAACTAAAAATATTGTCAACACGGAAGACTCAGGAATACCCCACTTCCTAGTATCTCTCGGGATCTTCGGAGTCCACCACTCCTAGATCTTTTCTAACTAAAGTATACAAAGTAGTTTATACGACTCACCTCGTAGGATTAGTCTAAGGTCACCTACTTAGGGCTCTCGTCCCCGGCAGCGGCGCCAAATGTTAAGGCGGTTACGCCGCTAGCGGAAGCTAAATAGCGAGAACTCAACCAACAACAGAATTTGTCAGACGAGGACGGAGCTTGACCCGCAGGCGCATGGAAACAACTAGGTGGGTGTCAAATCACCTACTCGACCTTCTAATGACAATCACTACTAAGGAAATCAAATCTAAGTTCTAAAATACGCAAGTGACTGAAATCCGTACTACGGACGAATGCTATACGAAACAAGATCTAGAATCATTGAATCGATCTCAAACTCAAGGGGAAGTCTATACACTAGGTAAGAACAACACCCTAAAGACTTGAACTTCAAAATCAACCTATAACCACTCCGTGCGGTAAAAAATTATGAAGACAGGCCGAAAAATACAGGTGATCGAAACTTGACCCCGATGGTACTAATGTGTAGTTCTACTCGTTGTGGTTCTATAGATATGTTGCACGCTCCATTCCGACACACGAGTTGGAAGAAAACTCACACCAAGCTCGTAGGAACTTACCACACATAGAAGCCGATAGCGCGCACTCTTGGTATCTGTGCGTAGCTCTCGCCGTTGCTAACACAATGGCGGTGTCGCTTCTCCAATGGCGGCTCCGTAGCTCGCGTAGCAAGTAGATAAGACTCTCTCTCTCTCTCTCTCTCTCTCTCTCTCTCTCTCTCTCTCTCTCTCTCTCTCTCTCTCTCTCTCTCTCTCTCTCTCTCTCTCTGTGACACAGTCAAGGCGCTCAAAAACTCACTTTGATTAATAATCTGAATCCCCCTAGGTTACAAAAACTTTGGCTTATATACCTCAGCCTTGGAGGTGAGAACATCTCTAACTAATTACATCAGCAAGTGAAATTACTTCGGGATTACAAGCTGGAAACTGAATTGAGTCCCGTTACTTAATGAATGGCTCAAATCAAAATTAATGTCGGAAAGACATTTATTACAATCAATGGTTACAAAATGATGAGTGTGAGCAAAAATGTGGGTGTGATCCTCTGCTGGCTCAACACTCTAGAGTGGAACAAATCCATGTGTGCACATGCATTGAGAGCACATACATAGCTCCCTTTTTGAATCCCGTTGTGTGCATGCATGTTGAGAGCACACACACTCAAAGTCTCTCTCTGGAAGTTGTATGTGTATATTACGCACACTACCAAGGCTTCCTATTGCCTCATATGTATGTGTGTGTGTGTGTGTGTGTGTGTGTGTGTGTGTGTGTGTAGTGCATATACATGCTCTCTTGTTTCTTCCTTCCTTGATTTACCTTCCCTTGCATCGTCGTTTGCAAAACTTCGGTAATACAATAGCAAAAAGGCTTACCCTTGCTCTTACTTCTTTTCTACGCTACACAAAAATGTTTACAACTTGCGTTCTTTCTATGAAATCAATGCTACACCAAGGTTGCCTTGAATTTTCAAATCACTTGCACTATTGCAAGGCTCAAAGTGTTCCACTCTTGCCAGGTTTTTGATCTACCATTGCTACACACCAAGGGCCTATGCTTTTTTCTTAGTGTGTTACTGCAAAAAAAACCCCTCTAAAATGAATATTGGGAGGAATAGACTGCCACCATCCCTTGAACATGATCAAAATAAGATATTCATAACATACGGTGAGCGACTAAGTGGGCATTGTTGGGAAAACAAGAGCAAGGGGCACCTCTATAGCAATGTCTCCCAATAACGCTCAAGACACAAATCTAGCACCACAAACTGCATCAAAAGAATTTTCACAAGACCACAATTCAAAGATAACTGATCCCTTGGGAGTTTACAAGCACACGCCCACCCAAAATACCACCACAAAAACTAGAAAGCACCTACCCTAGCATTGATTTATAGCACTCGCTAACCAATGCACTTGAGGGAAAGAGCTCCCCCTTGCACCAAATAGTTCTTCAAAAAACAGCAGTTTTGAAGCGTAGGCACACCACCAAACAAGGACCTTCCACAACCTACCATACACCAAACTGCTTGCGGGCTGCCATATCATGTACCTTGTGGTAAAAAGATTGTATCTCCCAACCACAACTCCAAAAGGGATGCTTTGAACCCTCAAAAATTCTCTGCATTTTCTACCAAAAAATTTTTGAAGACCACAAATTTAAAATCTATGCACCTCTATGTGCAAAATTGACACAAATAGCAAGCTACCATGGCCCAACTAGTACACATACGAAAGGCTAGTCAAGGATAAAAAAACTGCATGAAAAAGCATGAAGAAGGCACAATGAGAAAAAATGTGCAAATTTCATATATCTGGCTGAATTTTTTAATGTTTTTACACGAGTTTAAGTTATATACAAGTGACATTTTAAAAAACTCACTTACGAGCACCCAAGGCAACCTAATACCTGGCACTACACTATAACGACTTGCATTGCATGTACATGTGCTTGCTAAAGCAAGCTTTAAAAATCACAAAAAGAAATCACACACACAATTTTGACATCGGGCATCATGTCCAATGTACAAATTTACAAAAACGGGGTGTTCAAAATGCACACAATATACTTTGCCAAACCGCCAGTCTGCTAGAGCATTCATGCTCAACAATAGCATAAACACTAGATCCACCTGGATCAAAAATGCATAAAGCATAAGCACAAAAGTAATGAAAAAACACCAGCCATACTAGTGCTTCCAAAAACAAATCATAAACCATATGTAGAATCCAATCCTCTTTAGATATAAAGCACTCTCAACAAATACCACACAAAGAGTTGCTTTCATTACTATAGCTCACATGGAAGCCTTTAACATCTTATCCAAAAGGTCTTCAATTTTTACCTCACCCATTTTCATATCCTCATACATATCAATCTTGTGTTTCACTTTAATCATACTATTGCAAGCATTTAGCTCAACCATGTTATCCTTCTGACATGTTTGGTGCTCCTCAATATGACAATTGAAAAAGATAGGATCAACCAACTCCACATGAGGCATACTAAGGGAATATTCATGGTTTTCCATATCCTCTGAAGCCTCCCAATTTTCATTATGAACCAAGACATCCTCTACCAAATCTTCATTTGAAGAACTATCACAAAATTCAATGGTAAATTCTTCATCTACAAGGTTCACAACAAGACTTTTTGCATCATCACTCTTTGGCATGCACTCAATCATGTCATGTACTTGAGGAACCTCTTCATGAGCAGCATTAGTATGCTCATGGACATATCTATCAATTTCATTTATCTCACCTTCACAGAAACATCACCTTTGACATGTGTAGCGACACCAAAATGCTTAAACAACAAGAATGACATGCACTATTCTTCATTTTTTTATCCATAAGGGATGCTTCTTGTACCCCTTTAAAAGAAGTAACATAAAATTTTTTCTCATTGCAAGTATTTTGGAAATTCACATCACAACATAGAGGATCCTTTGGCTTCACATCACCTTGCAATCCAAGCTCTCTCAATCTCTTTAACGTCCATTCCTTACCCTGTGCAACCTACATTGCATCATCAAAAGTCTTTGGCCTTTTAAGATCAACCTTCAATTTCAAATCAACTCTCAAGTTTTTGATTAACATACACTTCTTAAGCATAAGAGGAGGAACATAACTACCCAAAGCAGCACACCACCACTTCCAAAAATCATTAAACTGCTTCACAAATGCATCTACACTTGATTGTCACCCCGTATAAGTCCTTCAATGGAGTGCCATACAACTATTGGGTCCTCTTTCTTCCTACACCTCTCAAAGAAAGCCTTCTTGACCTCATGATAAGTCATCACTTGGGAAGGTTGAGATGATTTCAACCAAGACTCATACTTATCATACCATGTCCTTGCATCCTCTTTCAAGTAAAAGAACAAAATCTTTAGCATAAACATTGGATCTTTCTTGTTGGCAATAAAATAAGAAAACTCAAATTTCTCAATGAATTCATTAGCATCTTCACCTTCATGACCATCAAAATTTGGAAACTCCGCCATTATAGCCATCAAAGCTGTCAATTGAAGGTCACTTGAAGAAGATCCTCAGTGGCGGGCACCAAAACACTATTGGGAAAACAAGAGCAAGGGGACAATCAAGTGGGACAATCAAGTGTAGATGCATTTGTGAAGCAGTTTAATGATTTTTGGAAGTGGTGGTGTGCTTCACAAATGCATCTACACTATTGGGAAAACAAGAGCAAGGGGAAATGTCTCCTGATAGTGCTCAATACATAGATTCCACACCACAAATTGAAGGGCTTGAAGCCCAGTGCGCGTGCGTGCAAGGAAAGGGGAAGGAGAAGAAGAAGAGAAGAGGTTTGGGGAAAACACACAAGAGGAGACTACAACTTATGTCTCTTTTATTCTTTTTGTATATATATGAACAATGAAGGGTTAGTGTATACAAAAGTTAATGAGTTAGGTTCACATGGGCGCCCAACTGCATGGCCTTTACCCAACAATCTCCCACTTAAAGGCCAATGTGGCCATAAGTGGCTACTATATTTAGTATGTACAATTGTGAAGTATGCCAGCTTCACCCTTGTACAAAGATTATCAACCTACACCCCATTATCAGCTTCACCGCTCTGTAGCTAGGCTCTTTGTAAGAGCATCTATTGGGTTGTGATCAGTGTGGACCTTAACAAGTTCCAAGTGCTTATCCATCAATGCATCCCGAATGAGATGATACCTCACCTCAATGTATTTTGTCTTGAAATGAAACATGGGATTCATTGCCAAAGCAATGGCACACTGACTATCACAATGCAAAATTGAAACCTGCTGGATGTCTAAATCTCCCACTAAACATGCCAACCATATAGCTTCCTTGTTGGTATCTGACGCTGCACCATACTCAGCCTTTGTAGTGGAAGAAGACGTACAATCTTGGAGAGATGATCTCCAAGAAATGGCTCCTCTTACAAATATGAAAATGTAGCCAGACATAGATCTCCTACTATCTCTACAACCTGCATAAGCTTCATCCATGTAACCAAAAATAGATGCATCACTATTGTCGAAGCATAAACACCTACTTGATGTACCCTTCAAGTATCTAAGGATGTGTTTCACCGCTATCTAATGTTGCTTGCCAAGATTATCCATATACCAACTAACACTCCCATTGCAAATACAATGTCTGGCCTTGTAGCTACCATAGCATACATAGACTACCTACAATCAAAGAGTATGGCACATTTGCCATTTTTGCTCTCTCAGCATTTTACTTGGGAGAATCTTCTTTGCTAAGTTTCAAATATAATGGTAGTGGGGTACTCAATACCTTCCCCCCCTGCATATTGAAATGCTGCAAGACTTTGTGGATATAAGATTCCTGGGATAACTCAAGAATGCCTCTTTTTCTATCTCTCTTGATACATATACCAAGAAAAGGATTTGCTTCGCCCAAATCTTTCATAGCAAAGTTTTTGCTCAACATTTTCTTCAATTTGGCAATCTCCTCAATGGACTTTCCTACAATGAGCATGTCATCTACATATAAAATGAGAATGACCAAGGAACCATCTCTGAGTTTCTTTGTATACAAGCAGAGTTTCTTTGTATACAAATAGTGATCCTCTTGACTGCTTTTAAAACCCTGGGACTGCATAAAAGCATCAAATTTTTTATACCATTGCCTAGAACCTTGCTTTAAGCCATAAAGTGTTTTCTTGAGTTTTCATACAAGCTCCTTCCTGCTAGGCTCTTCAAAACCTTTAGGTTGTTTCATGTAAAAATCCTCTTCTAGATCCCCGTGAAGAAAAGTTGTCTTCACATCCATTTGGACAAGCTCCATGTCCTCTATGGCTACTACGCCAAGCATTGTACACAATATAGACATCTTGACCATTGGTGAGAAGATTTCATCAAAATAAACTCCTTTTGACTGCTTGAATTCCTTAGCAACCAATCTAGCTTTGTACTTATGTAAGGACACGGGTCCTATGGGCAAGGCCATTGGCACGGCCGGGCAGTGTGTATGCTAGGGGAGACTATAAGATAGCATGGGTGGGTGGAGACTACCACACGACATTACTCTCATCCTTTCACTGGTATCTGAGTTATTTTGGGAAAGGGAAAAAGCAGGTTGCATGTGCATGACATCTCCTCTCCCACCTTCCGTAGGCAATAGGTTGGGAAGACGCACACCCTCCATAGAGCAACAAAAAGAAGGGTGGCACAGAGTTTTGTGTGCAACGCTGAAAGGTAGCAACACGGGAAGGTAGGTGGCATCCAATCTACACCCTCCACAACGCACGACTGAGACAAACTTGACCGACAACTTTAGCACCGAGGCTTTGTTGGCACCATTGGTTACAATAGGAAGGCCCTCTAAACCCTTGCATGAAGGAGGATTGAATTCACCCCATGAGGGTAAGAGGCTAACTCCCTACCATCCAAGCTATTGAGCTTTGTTGTATACAACAAGGAAAGTTAGCATACTTGAGTTGAAAAAGAAAGCTAGAAGAAAAGGAAAGCTAAACTTCAAAAAAGTAGTTTCACCCTTCCTTTTCACTCCTAAGACAAAGACAAGTTTTCTTCCAAAATTCCTTTTTCTTCAAGGAAGAAGCTTCACAAGTGAACAAAAGCCTTCACAAAAACGATGAGTTAAGAAATCAACAAAGGCGTTCTTACGAAGAACAAGATGTGAAGCACTATAATTTTCTCAAGGCGAGGATTGCATGCAACACAAAAGTCATCGAGCTACAAAACAAAAAGACTTCAAGATTTACAAGGCACAAGTTGACATTTTTCTCTCTCTACATTAGCGTGTGTTTACCAAGGCCGGCAAGGATATCCCACCTACACACACTTTTGATTTTGAGTACGCACATCAAAATCTGGTCACCAGGGTGCTGCCGACATTAATATGCATGACGATGATGATCTAGGAGATCATGGCCTTGTAGATATTGCTACTTTCAAGACTGTGGAAAATCGCCAAAGCATAAACTTTCACCACGATATTGCAGACCATTTACCATTCTCAAACTATAGGTCAAGTGGCCTATAATTTAGCTCTTCTCGAGCACTCAAGAGTTCACCTTGTTTTTCATGTTAGCCATTTACGAAAACAACTAGGACAAAATGATAATGTCATTGACACAGGTGTGTTAGTTGACCTTATCAAACCGCCAAGCATCCCTCATGAACCCGAAAAGATTTTGGATTCTCATGAGCTTCACACCAGACATCATGTCAGACGATAGGTGTTGGTAAAATGGCTAGATAGACCTGAAGAAGGTTCTACATGGGAGAATGTCTCCACACTTAAGAAATGTTTTCCTACGTTCATTTTCAAGGATGAAAAAGATTCTCCAGGGGGGGGTAATGTAAGGACACGGGTCCTACGGGCAAGGCCATCGGCATGGCCGGATAGTGTGTATGCTAGGGGGAGGCTATAAGATGGCATGATTGGGTGGAGACTAGCACATGGCATTACTCTCGTCCTTTCAACTTAGCCTTAGGATCATCAGATGTAAACTTCTTCTTGTAAACCCATTTTCAAGGTAAGGTGTGCTTGCCATATGGCAATTCAACCAAGTCCCATGTCTCATTGTTCACAATCGAGTTTTACTCAGATTGCATAGCTTGCTCCCACTTCACACTATCTTCCATCTGAATAGCTTCTTTATAACAAGTGGGCTCATCACATTCAATACACATAATCTAATCCTGGCTCAAAACACTCAGGTGCATGAGATACACGCGTAGATCTCCTCATTGCATGACTGCTAGATTTTGATCTCTCTGGAGCACTACTAGTGGTAGGAATTTCACCAGTAGACTGAGTTTGTTTTCCCAAATTTGTGGAGGCTACATCCTCAAATCTGACATTTTGATATTTAGCCTTTTTCACAGGTTGCATTTTAGACTCATTGAATATTACTTGTGAGCTACAAATAACCTTTCTAGATTTCGGGTGCCAGAGATGATATCCCATGTCTCCATCTGCACCATAACCAATGAAGATGCACTTGTGTGATTTGGGGTCCAGCTTCTTGAAAAGTTCTTTGGGAATGTGTGAGAATGCTTCAGACCCAAACACATGTAATCTATCATAAGTTGGCTTCTTGCCAATGCACATCTCTTGCGAAATCTTGAAATTCAACGGAGTACTAGGCAATCTATCGATGATGTGTACCGCTATCATAACAACCTCCCCCCCAAAACGGAGGAGGTAAATTTGCCATAGATAACATGGTTGTGACTCTTTCTTGAATCGTGTGATTCATACGCTCAGCAATTCCATTCTGAGCAGGTGTGTACATCGTAGTGAATTGTCATTGAATCCCTTGTCTGCTACATAAATTCTTGAATTTTGTGGAGACAGACTCTCCACTATCACCAATTTGAAAAGCTTTTAGCTTTCTACCAAATTTGTTCTCAACCATGGCTAAAACTATTTGTAATGTAGCAAACACTTTGTCTTTCCCCTTCAAGAGACACCTTCTGAGTAGAGTCATCTATGAATGTCAGGAAATATAGAGCTCCCCCTAGAGATTTATATGGCATAAGCCCACATAAATCGCTATGAATCAAATTTAGAGGGTTTCCCAACTTTCTATGTAATGGGAAGGAAGTTTTCCTAGTTTGCTTACCCATAGATGCAATGCTCACATAAATGGAAATCAAAGTAGTTTAACACAAGTAACTAGCCCAAACATTGAAGGATTTTCATTCCTTTCTGGCTCATATGGCGTAGCTTGCTATGCCACAACTTAGTAGAAGATTTCTTGCCTACATATATAGAACTCTCTTTGACTAAAGAGACATATAAAGAGTACAATGAACCAAATTTGTGACCTTTTATGACAACCAAATTTTCTTTATGAACCATCCAAGAAAAATTGCCAAAAACAGTAGTATAGCTTAGAGCATCAAGCTGACCAACTGACACCAAACTCTTAGTCAGTTTAGGAACATGTCTGACTCCAAGAAGCATAAATTTAGTGCCATTCATCATGCAAAATTTGACATCTCCCATATATATCAAGGTGATAGGAATATCCAAGCTTGACTGAACCATGCATCACAGTAAATGTGGAGAACCATTCCGTATGGGGAGTAACATGGAAACTGGCACGTGAATCAATGATCTAACTTTGCACATAACACTCATCAAGAGACAATAACGGATCTGGAATCAAATTGGAAGTGAGAACAAACTGCATGTCAAGAACAACCTTTGGAGGTAGAGATTCCACCACATTGATCTCTCTATCTTTACATTGTTGTTTGGAGCATCAGACTTCACAATAGCTTTGCCCTTTTTATGCTGTAAAAGACAACAACCTTTCTTTAAATGGCCTTTCTTACCATAGTAATAGCATTCTATATCTCTGAGTAGGGGATTGGAGGAGCTTTCTAGAGGAAATTCTACGTTCTTGTGTAAGTGAAAAGAAACCTAATTGGGAAGAATACTTGCCCTTGTTGGAGTTTGCATATAACAGCTCCAAACACTCAAGAGCTAAATTTACACCATTCATGTTGATGTATGGTTTTTAGCCAAGATATCCTACAGTTGTAGGCCTGGAGAAGGAGATCTATCAAGGATTTCCTTGAAGATATGAATGATATGTTGAAGGTACCAAAGAAAAGCCTTCGTAGTGCACAAGATTGTGTTAAGATGTCTGTTGATAAAGGATGAAGAAAAAGTTACCTTTGTGGAAGGTGACTTTGTATTCCTAAAGGTTCTTCCAAAGTTAGAAACCATGAAAATGGGAAAGTATGACAAAATTTCTCCTGAATACTATGGTCCCTTTAAGGTCCTTAAGAAGATTGGGGACATAGCCTACAAGATTGAGTTATCAGAGAGTTATCAAATTTACCTTGTCTTCCACATTAGTAAACTAAAGAAATCAGTTTACGGGTTGGGGAACATAGATTCTCCATAGATTTTTATTGCCTTGATAGAGCCATCAAAGATACTGCATGAACCAAAAAGGATTCTAGGGTATCAAGATAGACAAACCCATCATAAAGTGTACCAAGAGATACAAAATAAGTGGGCAGACATAGACGAGGAAGAAGCACCTTGGCAACACCGTAACATGATTGCCAAGAGATTTTCCAATGTTGTTTTTGAGGATGACAACTCTTTACAAGGGGTGGTAATGTCATGTAGATTGTAATATTATGAAAGACAATCAATCGGATGGCCGAGATCGTGGCTGGAGTGCCACAGCAAGGTGCCAACAAGGATTCAATGGTTGTGGAGGCCGATGTCGAAGCACACAGGCAGTCGGGCAAATGTGGATGACATGCCACACACTATAAGGCTCGAGAATGGGGAAGGTTTCCACATCCTCCTCTACAATTGGGAGGTGAGCTAGATTCTTCACCCTCCTCATGCACACTTGGAGTAGCATGGGTTTACAGATACATAATGCTATCAGATATTTTCCACAAGTTTAATGTATGTTTCTTGGCACTTTGAGCCCTGTTTTGAATTGATATTTCACTCCTATTATAGAGTTTCTTGGCTTTCTTGCCATAGTATTCAAGTCTTGCACTTATGGCCCAAAAAAACATACACAGCTTGGAGAAGATGAAGGAAGCTCAAGGTACACAACAGAGAGTGTTTTAATTAGTGTGCAATGGAGAGATAAGATAGCCCTAGAGTGATGGGCATATATACAATGCACGGGGGGGGGGAAACCTCCTAGTGAGGGAAAAAATGCCTCGGCGGTCTTGAGTGTGTTCACACACATCACTACCACATGTATATGGTAACATCACTACCACATGTATATGGTAACAAATCCCCCTTGGGAGTGATGCGATGAACGAGATATGGCACCTAAAGTAGAGGGAATTGTCACTCTGTGAGGACATGATCAGTCCACAAAGGGGAGTAAGCCCAAAGCTTTGCGGAAAGCTTCAAACTTCTCACGAGACAATGCCTTTGTGAAAAGATCTGCAAGGTTTTCATGGTACTTAAAGTAACTAATTTACAAATATGTTCCATGCATGTTACTTTAAGTACCTAATCTGCACACTTCTACATTGTAAAACATGCACTAAAAACCCGTCATTGGTACTTTGAGACTACCTGGATACCCCCTTTAAGTACTTGAACAAGTAGTCAGATGCTTGAAACCTGAACTGTAGTAAGTTTAAAATTACTTTGAATTACACATGTTGGTACAATAAATGGGAGACAGACAATTTGTTGTCAATACTCTGATATCATGTGAGAAGTGGTGATGGGAGGGAGAGAAACACACCACATGTGGACTGTAGAAAGAGAAAAGAGAACCAGGAGGAAACATTTGTGATTAGGTGTTTTGGGAGGACTCAAGTACAACAAACAATAATTGCAACAAAACAATTGTTTATTAGGCTCAAAGACACAAAGACCTACAACACCGTTGGCATGCTGTTGTACACATTTTCATAAACCTCTGGAGATAATTTTAACTTATGTGGCTCTCCATGCAAGGGTTCCAAAGGTATCTTGATGGATCAAACCAAGTGCAATGCCAACAACACTTTTGGTTGGTCAGGAGGTATGTAATAAACATCCTTGGTACCATCGACTAGCTCATAGTAGTAGCCCTCAACCAAATAGGAATTTGGAAAAATGCAGTTGTCCTAAGAATATCTTAGAGCTCGTGTTGTTTTGTATTTCTCTTTTGAGCACCTTAAGAGGTAGAAGTCTGCTCCGTCTTCGGTCATATTCGTGGCAAAGTTGTCACCTACACGCGGAGCATCACTAATGGCATCCTGATGTCCACCATACATAGGCAAATCTGATCCTTCATCGTCATTTGACTGATCACTTTCTTCGTCACTGCTGTCCAAGGGTTTGATGGAAATATACTGCCAGTTTTTGACATGTGTATTGTTAAGGCATCACCTCCAACGTTGTGACATACAAAACTAACAAAAACGTGAGAGAGCTCTATAGAAAAGTGCAAGCTTGTCATTCCTAGAGTGTTCATTCACACAATGCAAAGAGCGTGACCCTTTCACTCGCTTACAATTCCATTTCCTCTCCCTCGTCACATCGGGCGCTTTGACTTCCCAAAAAATTTGAGTCACCTCTGACTGGGTGTTTTCATCATGAAATTTATGTTTCGAGAAACTAACCACATCCTTGGCACACTTCATGTGCCATGCATCAGGTTTCAATTGCTCAATTGTCAGAGCCTTTTTGGCAATTGCACCGGTCCCATCATGCTCTCCTTTGCCATGGCCCGATGCAAAGAAACTCCATAGCATCTCAATGCTAGTCAATAGTAGTACCTAGATCAATGACACGTCTCAAAGCCTAGGAGAAAACAAGAAACTGGATATCATTTTCAAGAGATGAGAGAAGCTAGAATACCTTGACACGAAGAAAAATGGCTTGGATACCTTGAAATTGAGCAACACATCTGTTTGACCAGACCAAGTGCCGCTTCAAGGAGTTGAGTCCTTGCTCTTGTAGCCACACACATGCATGCAATGCTGCACAAACAATGTGTCATGCTCTTTGTCATCAGAGATGTAAAATTAAATATACTTCAACACCCTGTCAGCCTCGTCTCGAACATAGGTGATGTGCACCAAGATTGTGACTTGTGAAGAGTACCAATGCATTGATTGGATTTCATTTTTCTCCTTGAAAGAGTAATGCTTAGCAAAGTCTATAACAGAGACTACCACATCTCTAGGACACCTTTGAATGCAGTCTTTGAATTACTAAGATTGTCACTTGGCAATAAAATTGTGTCTGATATAGGTGGTTAGATGTTTTTTAAGAAAGGATGTGAAATCTGCACATCCCATTTCCTTGACCAGTAGATCCTTGCGCTTCTTGCCCTCTTGATGGGCTGATGCAATGTCTTCAAACACCTTTATTGAAATTTGAAATGCATTTTCAGATTCTTCTTTTGGACAGAGCATTAACCGCTGCGATCCACATTGATCACATTCTCCCTTCAAGCAAGAGTGCTTATGAAACGTAGACTCATCTGGCTTCGGACATAATACCATCTCAGCCAATTTGTTGATGCTCTTGTGCCTGTACGCAGTAGCTCCACACTTTCCTAGATCCTCTTCTATGAAGCATACTTGACACTTGCAGCCACACCCTTCAATGTGTACACCTATCTTGCTTTGTCTCATCTGGTTGAATGCATCCTTGAGGTATATCATACGTATGTGAGCAATGCAACAACAAGTGTACATATCCTTCAACTTGCGAACAAACCAAGGCTTCAATCCCTCAAAACATCTGAGAGAGATCTTGATGTGTGAGTATTGCATTTCGAATCTCCTATAAAATTCCACCTGTCCAATGAAAAGAAAATCTCATCAAAATTTTGAGGCTGTGAAGAGAAGGTTAAAGTCATCGCAACTTGAACATGCTACCTGACATGGTACTTTTTAAACCTTTTGTTAGGTACTAAAGTACCTAAGACACTGTAAACGGTACTTTATGAAGTACCAGTTTTTGCAAAGTACCTAAGTCCTTGAAATTGATACTTTAATAAGTACCTCAGAGAGTACATTTAAAGTACCTATATACCTAGAGTTTGTATTCTGAAAGTACATGTTGGTGGTCGCATGCTAGCTTCTACCTAATCTCAAGGTACTTTTGAAGCTTCCAAGTAGCCCAAGAGAGCCTATTGGTATGCACTGTCATAGTTGTAAAGGACCTATGAGTTTACAAAGGTGGTTTTAAACCACCATTAAATATTCATTCGTTGTCTAGGAGGACCCTAATAGAACTTATGAGTTTACATTGGTGCTTTTGAGCACCAACCCCTTTGACATGGTAGTATTACTAGCATCTATATGTAGGTACTCTAGGTAATCTTCAATGTAATATATTTCTACAAGGTACATGTAGCAAAATTGGTAGTGCTGAAGTACCTAGCCTATGCACTTTGGCCCAATGCACTTTTATTTGCCTTTACGTATACTTGAAGTACTTGTTTGACCTCAAGCTAGCTTCTACCCAGGGTGAAGATATTCTTCATGGTTCTAAGTATTTTAGGAGATCCATGAGTATATATTGGTGGTTGAAGAGTTTGTATATACTATACCTATGGTGCTTGCTATGGTGATAGTAAACTATATTTGAGTTTATATTGTTGCTCCAAGAGTACCAAAAGATTGCCTTTTGGAGTGTCACACCTCTGGGGCTTCACAGACAACATTATACATGATGTAAGACTACCTAAACGCAGTTAGTACCTTGGTACCTATACTAGAGCATGCAAGAGAAAAAAAAAAATTCAAGCACTTTTAAAGCATACCTGGGACTCGTCAAGCAAATATATTGGATGCTTTATGTAGATTTTCGCCCCAGAGGCTTTCGACACACATCCTTTTTTTTTGGGGACACTCGCGTCTCCGTCTATCAAAAAGCAAACACAATGTCTCTTGTCTCCTGCGTGATGCAATGACTTTGAGGCTCTTGATGTCGACATAATTACAATGGAAATGCTCCCGCTTCAGCCTGTTGTGATCGTGAATTAGCTGTTGCAAAATTTCATCGATGCAACCCTGTGAACCTCGCCATCTCCGAATTGCTTATAGACCTTGATGGACCCCCTTCGCTATTCACCAACATCATGAATAAAGCTCTTTTTAGCTTCAGCTCCTTCTCATACAAGGATGCTTTGACTTTGGTGATCGTGTCTTGTATGTTGGAGAGTATAGACTTCTCTAATCCACAGTGCAGCTGTCAAAAATCTGGCTTCTTTAGAAGCAATCGAAAGGTGGATTTCTTAGCTTCACTATACATGCCTTTTGTAGATTCTTGCCAGCAAAGCACCATTGTTTTGCAAACTATACTCATATCTTCAGGCGTTGACAAGCATGATGCATCCCGTTTTCTTTTTCTTTGACAACTCTCTCGTTTCATCATGGCCCAGTACTGTCGCATCCTATGTGTGGCTTCCTGGCGGATCGTGGTTGAGTAATCAATGTGGCCATAGGGGACATCCCATCATTTCTTGGATTGTCCTCGACATGATCCTGAGACGAGTGAGACCACTCCATTGGATTTGAAGCTTGTTGATGGTAACCAAAACCATTGTGTATGCAATGATTGACTGTCCGATAATGTGGCGATCATTTGGAGGATGTTGTTGGTGTCCAATTGCTGCTTCCATGGACGTGGGCTGCAATCCAAGCTGAAGGATCTGCCAATGCTGTTGGTGCAACACAACCCCCTCTTCCAAGGTGCTCTCACCCACACAAAAATGTTGCTATTGAATTTCCTCTCCCAACCTCCTAATGCTTCTATCCATGGGTAGCCATCCACCTTGAGAGTAGTGAGAAGGCTGATGTTGTTGAATGTCCTGCTGCCACATGTGGGCCACACCAACGTGGGGCAGAGTAGACAAGAGCCTTGCCCTTTTGAAGGTTGGAGCACGTCGGTTGCGGTTTTTGAGTGCATTTGCATCAAGCCAGGATGTAGACGTCATTGAGGCAGATGGATGTGCAAGCCATGCTTGCTTGCTTCAAGAGAAGGAGAAGAAAAAGAAAAGAAGAAGAAGAAGAAGAAGAGAGTTTTAACGTCGTAGGAAACTATCCCAAGAGACCTTAAAGATCTAGCCGACGAGGAGAGTTGAACTCAAGACCTGTTATTCAAGAGGGAAATGGCATAACCAATCTCCTACACTTGGGTGATAGAAAGGTTATACCATTTTCCTCTTTTTATTAGCACACACACATACACACACACACACACCCGATAAGAAGAGTGTTTTTTAACGTCGTAGGAAACTATCCCAAGAGACCTTAAAGATCTAGCCGACAATAGATTGCTCAACAACATGCCAGTAGATAGAGAGAGAGAGAGAGAGAGAGAGAGAGAGAGAGAGAGACGCTCAGCTACAATAGCACGCATGAAAGGTAGACGGACATACATTTCAAGAAATCGTTAAACTGGTTGGAGTCAACGTTTTTAAAAAAAAAAACATAAAGCGTAGTCTCACAAGAACATCTTCAAAAGTGTGCTAAAGCACCATCCATAAGTGCCTCACAAAGAAGTGTCAATGACACTACTTTTTGCACCCCCTTTTCATGCTATCACCCTACAGTTTGATGATGATTATGCCAAGTTTGGCTGAAGGGGGCGATTGTTGGGGTCAGCCCAGATTGGGCGGCCACACTCACATAACAGAATGTAAAACCTTATATAAGACCTATGAAGCCCTAATGCAAACTCTCTTTTACATTGTACAATTTTTGTGTGTTTTCTTCTCCGTCTCCGCTCCTTTCTTATCTGGTCTCTCTTCTCTCGCTAGCTATGTCCATCCGGGACTCCGTTCGCTTGTGCGCCAAGCTCTACATCAACCTACTAAGTTTGGCCTCGTGGTCAGCTAGTGGGGACGATGCGAGTAAGGCAGGAGATCGAGGCCTCTCCGTGGTTGGTGTTGGAGCGTATTTGGACATCCTTTTGTTCGGAGGGGGGAAGGCCGCCTGTCTCCTATGTGGGTCGAGAAGTTGAACTTCTTTTCTCAAGCGAATGGACTGTACCACCTTGATGACATGCCCCTTCCCCCTTCAATGTTCCGGGCAGTATGAACAATGCGTAAGGCTGGAGAAGAGCCCGACGGCAATCGCTGGCTCTTGAGCTACGGCTTGTCCACAAGAGGCGGAGGCGGCACCATACAAATTGATATCAAGATCCCTTACAGAGAGTGAGCAATGGTGTGGTGGCTGAGCTTTTTCTCTTGACACTGTCGATGTGTGTGATTTGCCTTTTGCATTGAAAAGTTGCAGGTAGCGAATTCCCGATCGGGGGGGCGGGGGGCTGGGGGGGGAGAGACACTCGCTTGTTCTGAGGTGGGTCTAGAAGCTCGCCACATTCGTTTGTTCCAATCAGTGTGTGCGCCACCATGGACGCACGGTCCTTTCTCCTTCACTACCTTCGCCCCGTCTACGCCTAGACTAAGCTTTGGCTGGCAACACCGGAGGCAGAAACCACTTGGCTAGCGCTGACTGGCTGAACAATTTTCCAGTGTTAGGTCCCTATCACACACATGTGATGTACAAATTAGCCAACGAATGGCCATTAGGGCGTGGTGTGTGTCACACAAGGTGGATACAAGACATAAACTACCTTTTGCAAGTTTAATCATCAAATGGGCATAGCCTAGGTGGATGATCTTCCAGCTTCCTCCCACCATGATGATGGCTTGAAGGTCTTGGCGCCTTAACTTTTGATGATGTCCGCCATTGATCAGTGATTGGGTGAGGGGTTCAGTCCGTCCACTTCCGTAAACCAACTTCATCCCCGGACACATTTGGGCGGACGTGTGTGACAAGGGCCTTACTGGTAGAATGGGGATTTGAAAAGAGCTCTACATTGTGCAAAAGCGATCAGTTCTCCTTGTGCATGAAGTGAAAGTGGCCAGCATCTACAGTTCAGTGTGGTGCCTGCCAGGTGTGAGAACCACACCCAGAGAGAGAGAGAGAGAGAGAGAGAGAGAGAGAGAGAGAGAGAGAGAGAGAGAGCTGTAGCAGCAATGACGGAGGAAGAGAAAGACAGCGTGGAAAGGAGGCTAAACGAGCTAGGCTACAAGTAGGAGCTACTTAGAAGCATGGTAAGCCATAGCCCACCATGCCCGCCGTTTAACACATGTGCTGTGAAACCTAAGAGGGTGGCGGGACTCTTGGTATATTGCAGAGCCTGGCCAAAGCTCTGGGCATAGCTTTCTCCACAGTTACGCTCTTCACTGGCATCATCCCCCTCTATGGATTTTCCCTCTCCTTTGCAGGGCCTCCTCCCCTCGTCTGGGGCTGGCTTTTCGTCTCTTTCTTCACCTGGTTCCGCGCCCTTGCCCTTGCCGAGATCTGCTCCTCTTTCCCGGTTTGTTCTTTCTCATAGTTGTGCCTATTGTTTCAATGCTGAATAAGGTGGGCATGCATATGTTGTGTTGCGCACGTGTGTGTGTGTGTGTGTGTGTGTGTGTGTGTGTGTGTGTGTGTGTGTGTGTGAGAGAGAGAGAGAGAGAGAGAGAGAGAGATCTTTGAGACCTGAAGATGCATCCTGATGTTTCCTAATATTGACGTGCCTTTGTAGAACATTACATTTACAATTATCATGACAGATAAGACCACTACATATACTGCTTACTTTGCAGTGTAGCACCTCATGTAGTAGTAGTGAAGAGTTAAAGGTAAGAGTTTTTTTCAATGGAAAAAAGTAGATTTACTTGATTTTCACTGGAAGCTTTGTGGTTAATGGCCATTGCTCATACCACACTAACAGGGAACGGGCAGAACAGGGCCCTCCCGTTCTTCGAACGCGTTCCCAAGCCCTGCACATCTTCGGGATGGAGACAGGGACGGCGTTCCATTCCTAGGGATAACCGAAACAGGCAAAAGGCCAAACAGAACGTGGAATGGAGTGGCCGGACGGCTGAATTCAAAAATGTCAAGGGCTTTGGACCCTTTCATTCAAGCTCTCAGCCTTCCCCCCCAAGGCTTCAAGCCTCAAAGCTCAACCTCCATCCCTCCCTCGAGGCTTACTCTCAAGCTCCATCCCTGGCTCTCTAACAAGCTCTATCCGGTTACCCTGCGGTGCCATTGCGTGTGAGCTGTAAGCATCATCGAAAAGCATACCTAAATAGGATTCTAATTCGACAAATGGGTGTGTGTGGCTCTCTACTAACATATAGGTTGAATCCAACCTAATTTAAGCATATTTTATGTTTACCATTCCAACCCTCGTTCCCGTTCCATTGTCCTAGGGCCGCCGGTTCTTGAACCCCCAAGTCCTGTTCCCCATTCCATTCTGTGTCACTTTGGCTCATATGCATAATATATTGTATTTTGCTTCCATGTTACTGTATAAGTTCAAATTTTGAATCCGTTTCAGTATTGTATTCTATTGTATTGTACCCCCCGGCTGCACATGTAAAGCGTTTGTACATAGGGTAAATGAGCTAGTAAGGAGGCGTGCATCAGTGGCCAAGAGTGTGGTGCCCATCATTTTACGCTCCTTGTTCCAATAAAAATGCGCAATCCTGAAAGGTAATTGGTTGAGAACCCAATTTTTGGAACAAAACTGCCTCTTTAGCATCAGTTTTAAAAAAATTGAAATACCAACTTGCACAAATTTCAAAAAAATATCAGTATCGGTCTTGAAAAAATTCCTTTGAAAAGACAAATCTAAACATATCTTGCATGGAATAGCAAAATCCTTCCGCCCAAACTCCAAATTACCTTGTATTTTGTTGGTGCACTTAGACTAATATGGTTACCCTAGTAGTGGCGCTACCTAACTCTCAGGTAGTGGTCTTTGTAAGTTGAACTGTGAGGGGGTATGTATATTAAAATGTTAGGCAGTTTCTATGTTTAGCTAGTGAATGAAGAGAGCCTTTTTTTTCAGGTTAAGGTTTATCCATCGGGCTTTGACTGAAGACGTGCATTCAAGATACATAGTCTGCAGCCATGGTAAAGAGTAGTGCCATGCAATTCTTCAACCCTTCTTTATACGAGTCTCATAGTGTTGACGATGTAGCTAGTTTAGGTATTTTTGCTAGCAAGAGTTTAAGGGACTTGCTACAAAAACCCTCTAGAGGTTGCAGAGACTTTCATTGAAATATTTAATAGTGCGTCCAGACTCTCTTCTTATCGCCACCCATCTGTATTTCAAGAGCTGTAATGTTTCTATTTGATTGAGGTGTTGGTCTTTCAAGTTCAGGATCTTTATCTTCTATGCCAGCACTTTTATTACTTCTATTGAATCTTCTCCTCAGTTCATGCTAATATGGAGAGAAGACCTCTGGTTACTACTTTTGCTTCCCTTTGTTACAAACATTGGATAGACTTGAACCATGAACTTGGAATTTCCTCTTTATGCTGTGTTAAAGTGCTTGGATGCTCCCTATTTATTGCTTCAATGCTTCTTTTAGTGCTTGGCTTCATTATGGCAGAATCTTCCCTGCATCTCTAGAGTTAGGACTGAAACTTAGTACACAGATCTTTGTATTGATGTACACCCATGCACCCATACACGGTGCACGTACATCAACACACACACACAGAAGAGAGAGAGAGAGAGAGAGAGAGAGAGTTTAAATAGAAGCACGTGTCAAATGCATAAAGCTCCAATATTTTTAGGACGTTCATCGTCCTTTAGTATATAGTCAAAAATTTGTAACGGTTACATAGAAAATATAACTATAAGAAGTTGTTTCTAATCCATTTCATTGCAAATAGCTAGCAAGCCGTTTCTGTCTTGTTTCCGTTTCATGTTCCATGTAACTATGGCGTCAAGTGATTAAAAAGATATTTGCTCATTAATAATCTTCTGGAAAAGATTATTTTCTCTCTTGCTTCAAGTTTTTTGTCAGATATAACCCCCCCCCACCCCACGAAAAAAAAAGAAAGAAAGTATTGCTACTGTTTACTAGTTCTATTTCAATATCTTCGTCTTCAAGGGCATAATCTTTTCTTTTTGTTGCTTCACTCTCAAGATCACCTCATAAAGCTATGCATTTTGATAATGAACTTATGCAGGTTATTGGAGGCATGTTGTTCGTGTTTTATCTTCCATTTGTAGCTCCAAAAAAGCAGTCAGCATCATTTGTGTTTCTCAATTTTGTAGAGTTTCCCAACAGTGCGAGCGTGCTTGATAAAGCATATGGCGTGATAATGTCGCTCTCATCTCCCAATACTCTTTGTTTGGCTATGATGCGGCAGCACATTTGACTGAAGAAACCAAAGGAGCTGATATGAATGGCCCTATAGCTATTCTGTATAGCTTTGGTATGGTTTCACTTCTTGGATGGGTGTTATTCTGGTGCTTACATTCTGCATCCAGGTACGTGCAGTTGCTGGTTCATATTAAATGTCTTTGCTCTAAAAGCATCACTTGGATGTGTGTGTGTGTGTGTGTGCAAGTGCAAGTGCAAGTGCAAGTGCATATGTATGTTTCTAGCCATGCAAACTAAACCAGTATTTAGGCTGGGTCAGACGGCCTGGCGGAAAAAAAAACACATTGCTTGTGTGGGTAGATTTCATTGGTCGAGAAAAAAGCACCACTTTTCTAGCCCCCCCCCCCCCGCCGCAGAAGAAGCAGGTTTCCCTCGGCAATACACCCTGAACAAGCACATGTACGCTCACTAGTTTTCAAACCCACTGCAGCACATCTGCAGGCTGTCAATTTTCTTCCAGGGTATGTCAGAATCTTCCCTGCATCTCTAGAGTTAGGACTGAAACTTAGTACACAGATCTTTGTATTGATGTACACCCATGCACCCATACACGGTGCACGTACATCAACACACACACAAAGAGAGAGAGAGAGAGAGAGAGAGAGAGAGAGAGAGAGAGAGAGAGTTAGTGTTTACTAGTTCTATTTCAATATCTTCGTCTTCAAGGGCATAATCTTTTCTTTTTGTTGCTTCACTCTCAAGATCACCTCATAAAGCTATGCATTTTGATAATGAACTTATGCAGGTTATTGGAGGCATGCTGTTTGTGTTTTATCTTCCATTTGTAGCTCCAAAAAAGCAGTCAGCATCATTTGTGTTTCTCAATTTTGTAGAGTTTCCCAACAGTGCGAGCGTGCCTGATAAAGCATATGGCGTGATAATGTCGCTTCTCATCTCCCAATACTCTTTGTTTGGCTATGATGCGGCAGCACATTTGACTGAAGAAACCAACGGAGCTGATATGAATGGCCCTATAGCTATTCTGTATAGCCTTGGTATGGTTTCACTTCTTGGATGGGCTGTTATTCTGGTGCTTACATTCTGCATCCAGGTACGTGCAGTTGTTGGTTCATATTAAATGTCTTTGCTCTAAAAGCATCACTTGGATGTGTGTGTGTGTGTGTGCAAGTGCAAGTGCATATGTATGTTTCTAGCCATGCAAACTAAACCAGTATTTAGGCTGGGTCAGACAGCCTGGCGGAAAAAAACACATTGCTTGTGTGGGTAGATTTCATTGGTCGAGAAAAAAGCACCACTTTTCCAGCCCCCCCCCCCCCCCTCCCCCCTCCCCGCAGAAGAAGCAGGTTTCCCTCGGCACTGAACAAGCACATGTACGCTCACTAGTTTTCAAACCCACTGCAGCACATCTGCAGGCTGTCAATTTTCTTCCAGGGTATGTCAGAAATATCTGCTGCTGCCGCCATGTTGTGTGAACACGGAATGGAGTTCACATATTCTAGGGCGAGTTCATTGTTCTCGACATTACTTGTAACAAATCTTAGCAAATGAATTTTTTGGTTTCTTTTTGTGCATATCAGGCATTGAACCCACAACTTGGGCTTTAGCAAACGATGACTTAACCGATGCATGTAATGAGCCCCCCCTGCCAAGTCAATCACCTGGTTCATGGAGGAAGCTTATACACTTGAACTAATATGTACCATGCTCTTCCTTTTCATGCTTGATGCAAGCGTAACTCTCTAAACCTCTCCAAATAGACCCAGAGGTAGTGAGTATGAAGCTCTACTTTTAAACTAGTAACTTGGTAGTAGAGAGGGCCTCAATTGTATACAAAGATCTTGAATACCTATAACCTTGTAAACCTTGCTGTTAAAAGAGAGAAATTAGGCCACGAGAGTGGATCGCATGAATTGACAAACAAACACTTACTAGCTTCTTGATGAGGGCCTAAGTATGGTAAATGTAAGGAGTAAGCTTTTGGGACTCCATTAGAGCGACCATAGAAAGGGGCCTGCGCAGAAGGGAGGTTATGCATCCTCAGTATTTATAGGGAGCAAGTGCCAACATTCCAAGTGATGGGCTCTTTCTTGTGAAGGGGCTGAGGTGACTTAGTGGTGCGACTACTAGGAGAGGCGCTTGTGTCTCATTGAGCTGTGGCGGCAGAAAAAGGGACCTTGCCTGTGCCTTTAGTGCACTGTGCCTTCTTCAAAATGCTAAGCAGGACATTTTGAAGAAGCCTCACTCAAAGAACAAAAACAAAGCCAAAGAGACTCCTGCAACGACTACTCCTCAAAAAAGGCAAAGAGAAGACCAAAGAGGAAGGTACCTGCACCAAAGCTATTTATCTCACTCGTTCTCCTCAACCTCTCTACATTACATGATCTCATAGAAAGAACACACAGCCTCATGTTTTATGAGGTTTCATTTTTGGCTTTCTCAAGTCATTGCTCTAGGGTTACTCTTTCTCCCCCTCATCTCCCTCTTTGTATGTGTTTGTAGCCACAACTCTTGGGGGGTTCATTAAATATAAAACCTTTACTTCGTGTAACAAAACAACGTGTATCTTTATACAGATAGGCATGCTCTTTCTGTGATGGTATGTAGCTTTTGATCATAAGGTAGAGCCTCTTTCTGAGAACTGCTAGAACATTGATGGTCATGTAGGTGTATGCTTTGGCGCGGGATGGGGGCCTGCCCTACTCTTCTATATGGAAAAAAACCCATCCCAAAAGGAAAGTACCCACAAATGCAGTGTGGCTTTGTATAGTAATATCTATATTGATGGGTCTGCCCATACTAAAGGTGAAGGTGCTCTTTACAGCAATTAGCTCCATATGTACAGTACGGTGGGTTGGATCTCATGCAGTAGCATTGTGGGCGCGCGCACAAGTACCTCCGAAGGGATTCCAGCCTGGAAGATTTCATTTGGGCAAGGCAGGGCGGGGAGTGTGCTGGATTGCTGTAGTTTGGGTCTGCTACACTTGTGCCGTTTTCCTGCTGCCCACGCGATATCCTTTACAATGGGGTAACTTCAACTATGCGCCCATTACTGTCTTTCTTGTCATGTCCTTCAGCTTGCTTTGGTGGGTTTGGGATGCTAGACATTGGTTTAAGGGACCTCTTCCTAACATTGCATGACTACACAAAATGGCAACTCTTACTGAGTCTTTGTACCACATCTTCAGTTGGGTACCACCTATGTCGGCAGATATTGAGATGTGACCGGGGTCGTCTCACTAATGGAACATCTCACTTGAACAGGGTCATTTTCTTGCGACATCTCTAAACTTGGCTAATCGTTCCCTATGCTCCAAAACAGCTTTCTAAACATGCTGAAAAGTAACAATGGCCTATATAAGAAGAGTGGAGTGTGAGAGAGAGCGCACCTCACCCACTACTAAATGCACTCTCTTCATAGAAACAGAAATAGGAAAACAATTGTTAAGTCTCTCCCACTATGGCGTACATACACATAAGTACCGCATTTTATGGAAATAGGCAAGCAATTGTCCAATGTCAACAGTCTCACTATAGCCTACATTAACAATGCTTGGTTAGTGCCCCTCTTTGTAAGAAGCAGGAAGAAAGCTATCATTTAGTTCCCATGTGGTGTTGGTCGACAAGCTTATTTAATAATCTGCGATTGCTCTGAAGAATTCCATGTTTCACAAAGGCCTTATGTAGGCCAAAAAGTTATTCTATTGGTCTCGATGAAATATAACAACATTAAAATCAAAACGCCCTTTTGCTCTACTTGCATCGGCTCAAGAGAAATTTAGCATGCACAAACAATAGCACTTTGGTAAGGTATGTCCTCAAGGTTGCTCGCTTGTAAGTGACGTTACACGTGTGTTCTCTAAGCTAATCAAAGTACAAAGCATTAAAAACAATATTGAAATTGAATATGGAACAAGCCTTGAGAATCTCAAATACAAGAACAACAGGAATATGTGTTGGAAACAATTATGATGAATTTTACTCAGGAGTACAGCACAAGTAAAACATGCACTTGTCTACTTTTAAATGAGGAAGCCTCACAGCAAACGACTATTCATACGTGAGAAGGTAAAGCAAAAGGACCTCTAGTGTCCCTTCCTCATAATGATCACAACCACGTGGCAATTGGCGAAGGCAGGAAGCCACGGTGGGAGCAGCTTTCCGGCTGTTGACTTGGCATTGACCTGAGCTACTACAGTGGGTATTACCATCAGTAAAGTCTAGGATTTCTCGGGCTGAGATCTGGACCTTGACAGTAATGCACTGACCAGAAAGTTGAACTTGTGCCACATTGATACAATTAAGTGATGTACACAATTTCGAGCATGATAACACAGTTGTCTTATCCCAGAGTGCTCTTAAGGATTTTGGCAGGAATCCCAAGGAATGGCATTTTCAACCTTGGCTTGTTTGCCTGTTCACGATGCTAGCGAGTTGCTACATGCAATAAAACCTAACCATTAAGAAAATACACCTCAGATCTGAGCTTCATTTTACCACTTCCACTCTATTTTTTGTTTTTCTCTGCCCTCAACTGGCATTTTCAGTCTTGACATGAAGCTGAGACAACACTCTTCCTGAATATTGCCTACAACCCTTCGACACATAATGGTACTTGTCTTATCCCCGAGTGCTCTTAAGGTGCCAAAATCCCAAGGAATGGCATTTTCAACCTTGGCTTGTTTGCATGTTCACGATGCTAGCGAGTTGCTACATGCAATAAAACCCAACCAGTAAGAAAATACACCTCAGATCTGAGCTTCATTTTACCACGTCCACTCTATTTTTTGTTTTTCTCTGCCCTCAACTGGCATTTTTAGTCTTGACATGAAGCTGAGACAACACTCTTCCTGAATATTGCCTACAACCCTTCGACACATAATGGTACGCTAAAGTGCAAGCAGTCCTTTCCATGCACATGCAAACCCTTTCTCTAAAACTTAGCCTTCACTGCAAATGCTTTTATCGGACATATAAAGGCTTTACACATTTGGCAATTTGGGCTTTTACATCATCCCTGCACACAAAATGTGTACTCTCCTGCCAGTCACCATGCGGTTACAGGGAATGGTCTCACTAACGGACTATTCCTTGCATGTTCGGGCTTGAGTGGTGCATAAATTTGTGCATATAATGAATGGATCGATCAATCCCTTTGTCCCACCTCTCATTAAATACGACTAATATAGTGTACATTATAAATGAGGGTTAAGGTATACAGTCTTGACAAGTACGTCTGGATATGAGCGGAGCTGAGGGAGCCACTGCTCAATCTTTCAATCCCTCCTCGATCTCTCGATTATGTCGGGCTTTGATCTCTGTTATGTCTCTAAGGTAGAGCCATTGTGCTCTGTGTCTTCTGCTACCTGTAAGGCCCTCTGTTCATTGATGCTAGACTAATCAACCACTCGACCTGCACGTCTTTTTTAACTTCAAGCAAATATTCGTGAGAACAAAGATCATCCTACCCTATCTAACAATTATAGCTTCAAAAGTACTAGTTGATGACATATTTTCCCTGAGCCCATTGCATCACATTCATTAAAATGGTAGAAAAGTACAGCTTCTGGATGTAGAGTTCGGAGTCCTGCGAGGCGAGAATGAATTACTGAGTAAACTAACCGATACAAAATTGTTTGGATAATGTACATCTCAAAGAAAGTAAATAGATACAACGGCTGGCTACAATAGGTGTCAAAGTGCTTCTTGCACCAACCCTGTGTCTCTTTCAACCAACACTTCCCTCCGTATACCTCTTTACAAAAATATGAGAGCCCCTATCAACTTCTTCAGCACTTGAGAGAAAAATTGCCCCACCTACCCAGCCTAATCATGATGTAAAACTGATACAAGAATTCACCTCAACCTACATGTAGATTACAGTACCCCAGGCTGTTTACAAACAGTGGCCCGGTTGTCCTGCAGCCACAGCTCATTCCATTACTGCAAAACGGACAAGCATGAATTTATTAGATGAACACAAACGCTAAGTATTAATGCACCTCTCTCTCTCTCTCTCTCTCTCTCTTCCCCCCCCCCCCCCTCTCCCTCCCCCCCCCCCCCCCCCCCCCCTCTCAAAGGAATCTATTACTTGAAAGTCCCCCAGATCACTTTCTATGACCAAGCAAAAGCATAACCCAGCCTGAGCAGCCAAACCAACGCAACGGTGTCCACACTGTAAGCCTCCTGCATTCTTTGACCACACTATCAGGGTGCTGTGGCAATCGGCAATCCACAACCCTCCAAACTTACAAGGTGACCTGCATACGATAGGAAATCACAAAAGAGTTCCCCCTTGCCCAATCACAGCCTCCATAAGCCTTGCAAAGTGGCACCCCAAAGACGAGGGAAACCAAGAAAGAACAAGCAGCAGCAACAACCGCTTCCAGAACATGGCGTTGCAAAGTCATGTAAAGATATGACAACAGCTCTCTCTCTCTCTCTCTCTCTCTCTCTCTCTCTCTCTCTCTCTCAAGGTCAATGTTACAGCCCCAATGTATCACGACTTGGGGGAAATCTGGGGGGCGGGTTCATGCCTCATACATTACACCACATATGTTGCCCCCGACTACAAAATCATCTTCTTCCCCAAACGAAGGAATCACACCCAATGCTCGAGCCCATCCATTTCTCTCTCTCTTGCTTATTGCGTAGAATAAAGCAAAGTCAAAAAGCTGCCGCAAAAAGCGTCGCAATTCACGGGCTTCCGTACGGCATGCCATGTCGTCATTTCAGCGGGCAGTGTGTGTGTGTGTACCGGGCAGCCACGTCACCTGTTTGTGACATACCCCCCTCTTGAAAGCATTGTAATCGCCCTCGATTACGCTTGCAAAACAGACAGAGGCCATAAACTGTCTTAGAAGACACTGACTGTTAGTACCGACGCACTAGGAACACATATCTAGCACATGTACCAATCGACCGTCACATCACTTGACATCACATGACAAATCACATTCAACCTTCATTTGTATCTCAGACCATGATTTATCAGCAACGTATTTAGCAATCGCATCTAGATCCACTCACGACCTCACAGATGCCCGATTGACTAATCCTTATTGCAACCATGTCTATCGAGATCATTCAGACCAAAATGTTGCAATCATTTCATCTATCAATTCCTGCACTTAAAGAAGTCAAGAACAAATCAATATCATATTATAGAGAATTCCAATTCATAAAGTCATACAGCAGAATACTGTTAGCTCACAGTATCCCTGAAACTCAACGAGACATCAGTGACTTTAATATCAAAAATCGAGGCAATCTGTTGACAAAGGAGTGGAGCGACTCCCCAATTGTGCATACCCGCTGCACCAGATTCTACCCAAGCTGAGTTCAGGGTTCCATCTAGAATAGACTATGGTAATCCAAATGCTTCAAGGTAAAGATTCACAATCTAAGGAGTATCTGCTAGGTCCTCCTCCTCAATCCACTTTGCATCCAATGCAGGATAGTTCTTGAATTTAACCAAAAACCGCCTTATCACTTGACCCTTAATCTTTCTGTCTTTATGTGCCAATATTTGTTCTGGAACAAGGATCTCCTCGTTTTCTTCCACTTCGGGTTGCTCATCAGGCTCCCCATCTTCCGGCACATCGCCTTTAAAAGGCTTCAAGAGACTCACATGAAAAGCATTGTGAATTCTCGAAGTATTGGGTAGCTTCAGTGTCACAAACTGCTGACGTATCAAAGCCTAAAGAATGGAGCCAACTTACAAATGTCGACCGAGGGGCCTAAACCCTAAGAAAAACAAGTAACAGAAGAAGAAGTCCTACCAACTTATGGGGACCCCGTCCGATGGAGTCCCAAGTGACATAAAAAATTAAAATAAAGCAAGACATACGTAAAAACTGATGACGTGGCAAATTTTCAAAATTGCACAAGTATCGCATACTAAGCTTTGGAAAAAGCCTCTCCTTTCCCTCTCTTTCTCAAGCGTGCCTTCTCAAAATGTAAGAGCACCCAATCGGTCTCCTTCAATTTCAAATCGCGACGATGGCGATCTGCTACCTTTTTCTGTCTTTCTTGAGATTTCTGCAAAGCCTCGCAGACCTTGGTAAAAGTCGTGTCCAAGTCACGCGTGTACTTATCGACTTCAAAAATCTTGTCTTTCGTGCTTAGGAAGGGTGGAACCTTCGTAGCACCTTCAATAATCTCAAATGGCGCCTTCCCCGTCGAAGAGTGTACCGTGTTATTGTAGGCAAATTCCACCAAAGATAAATACTTTTCCTATTGAGTCTCGGATCACTTATAAATCTGTACCACTGAATTGGCAATCTCAAATTGCCCGTCAGTCTGCGGATGGAATGATGACAAGAACTACAACCGCATGCCAATGTTCTCCCAAATAGCCTTCCAAAACAAGCTCATGAATCTAGGGTCCCTGTCGGAGACAATCGTCTCGAGCATGCCATGTAATCTAAAGATTTGGGCCACAAACAGTCTCGCTACGTGATCCGGCTTGACTGTTTTCTTTACTGGAATGAAATGAGCTTGCTTGCTAAATCTGTCAATAACAGTCCAGATACCATCGTGACCACTTTGTGTTCTCAGAAAATCAAAAATGAAATCCATTGCAATACTTTCCTAGGGGCGGGTGGGTATGGGCAAAGGTTGTAACAATCCCTGTGCTTTATGCCTGTCAAACTTGACCTTTTGGCATACCAAGCAACTTCGTACAAAATCGTCCACTCCTTATTGAGTCTCAGCCAAAAGAAGTATCTCTCTACACCTTTCAAGTGGTAGTAATGCTGGGGTGACCCGTAAAAGGTGGACAGTGGCATTCGGTCATAACCTTTTCCCTCAACGGCTGTGTAACGCACAACATGGTTTTCCTCATCAAGTAGCCATCCCGAATGGAATATCCCACTACTATCCCCATTCTATATTCTGTATCCGAGTGAAAGTATCTGCAAAATTTGTATCTGTGGCATACTGATCGACCATATCCTCGAAGCTCCTATGATGTATCGCGGAAATAGCCAGAACCAACGGCTTCCGGGACAAAGCATCTGCCACCAAATTCTTCTGTCCCTGCACACGGACAATCTGGAAGTGAAACTGTGACAAAATGTTCGCCCACCGCATCTGCTTTTGTTGGGTTAAAGGCCCAAATGACCCCTTTTATGTACATTTTTAAAGGTTACTAACCTTTGGCCAAGTTCACATTGAACTTGGCCACTAACTTAAAAATGGTCCTATACTTTTAATAAAGGGAATGTGAGCCAATTTGCTCACTTCCTCATTCCCCTCAAAAATGTGTAGCGCTCTCCCTCTCTGCTATTTCGTTCCCTAGCGCTTCACCTCTTCAGCCACATTGCCTCTGCTCCAAGCCTCAAGGCCTGCACATCTCCTTGTGCTCTATCACTTGCACACATTGCTGCGCGCTCATCAACTGGTATCAGAGCTAAATTAGGGTTTTCTTCCAAACCTGCAAACCCTGATTTTCAACCAAGGAGGTCAATTTTCACGCGAGATTTTGCAATTTTATCGCCAAAGGACTCGTCCCCGCACACTAGAGGGCTCCCGGCAAGTCAAATTGACCTAAAACAGACTGAAATTAGGTCAATTAAGGTGTGGGAACATCTTTACTAGGTCCCCGCTACCCGAAAACAAAGAAATTGCCGAAAAACAGGTCCCAAAACAGGTGTTTTCAGCAAATTTCAGATTTACGCAGGTTTTTGTAAGTGTTTTTTTTATGCATCTACATTGAGGGAAGTGCAAATTGATGCAATTTATGTACATTTCACAAGTTTTGGCTATGTATGACCATTTGTGGCTCAATCTTCTGCAATTTGATGCTACAAATTGGGGCTTTTGCTCATACATGCTTCTAAAGGCTGTGCATTAGCCTCATGTATGTTCTGTGAGACTAAAAACAACTAAAATTGTTGTTTTTGAGCACAAATTCACTCCCTGAAATTTCCTGCGCATAAATTTCAGAAATTGTTTTTTGTGCCTAAATCCACCCATTTTGCGCCAAATTGCTCCTGTGACCATTTGGAGCTGTAGTGCACACTTCTGTGAGGTTATACTCCGGTTTTTGTGCATTTTGCCAAAAAATTCAGTGTATTAGCCCTCTTATTCGTGCAACTAGGGCCTCATCTTCTTCGGATGTGAAGAATCTCTTCGAGATTAGGAGGTTCGATGGAACAGGTTTCAACCTTTGTAAAGACAGGATCCAAGGAATCCTATTTCTTAAGGATTGTGAAGGGGCACTTGAACAAATAAAGCCACAAAATATATCCGACGAAGCATGGGTTAGCCTGAACAGGAAGGCAATTACAGTTACGTACATAAAAATGGCCATGACCGATGAGACGGTCATTGATTCGAAAGGTCTCACAAATGCTTTTGATGTATAGGAGAAGTTAAAGGCGATGTATGAGAATACAGCGCTTGTCAACCAAGTGCATTTGATGCGAAAACTAGTTGGCATGCAACTAGATGAGTCCAAGAGCGCTAGGGAGCACTTGTTGTTGTTTACAAGTACTTTGTCGCAGTTACAAGATTCAGATTTGTCTCCTTTTGATGACAAGCTCAAAGCTATCTTCTTGCTTATGACCTTACCTGATTCATGGAAACATTGGTGGTTTCATTGTCGAATAACCCCAATTTGACCTGATGGTGTTAGGGGTTCTATCTTGAACGAGAAAATCAGGAGAAAAGCAGATGGAGAGGGAGGCAGCTCTGCCAACATGGTTAGAGGCAGGACAGAGAACAAGAATGTCTATGCACAAAGGAGTAAGAGTAAGAGTAAGGAAAGGGGAAATGCTAGCAAAGGCAAGGGTGATGTGACTTGCTATGAATAGAAGCTTGTATGGGCTGAAACAATCATGTAGACAATGGTACAAGAAGTTTGACCGCTTCATGCTCAAACATGGTTACAAAAGAAGCCATGCAGACCATTGTTTGTATACCAAACTGATGAGGATGGCAGCCCTATCATTCTTGTGCTCTATGTGGATGATATGTTGATAGCTGCAAAGAAAACAAGCAATGTTGATGCTCTTAAAGGGAAGCTGAAATCTGTATTTTCAATGAAAGACCTTGGGGCAGCTGAACATATACTTGGAGTGCGTGTTACAAGGCAAAGGGACCAGCGCATATTGTATTTGTCGCAAGAAAAGTACATTGAAAAGGTGCTGGACAGATTTAACATGGCTGAAGCAAAGCCTCTTGGCGTGCCATTACAACCATATGTCAAAATCTCTAAGGATGATTGCCCCAAGTCAAAGGAAGAAGCCAATGACATGCCAAGTGTGCCTTACGCTTCAGCTTGTGGTTCACTTATGTATGCTATGGTTGCTACTAGGCCTGACATAGCCCATGCAGTGGAAGTTGTGAGCCGGTTTATGGCTAGGCCAGGCAGGTTGCATTAGGGTGCAGTGAAGTCCATTATGAGGTACTTGAAAGAGACTAAAAACAAATGCCTCTGCTATGGTCAAGGACCATTGGATTTGAAGGGATTTTGTGACTCTGACATGGCTGGTGATGTGGATACACCGAAATCCACAAGTGGCTATGTGTTTACTCTTGCAGGAGGTGCTGTTTCATGGTGTTCTAGATTGCAAAAGATCGTTGCATTGTCTACTATAGAGGCTGAATATATTTCAGCCATTGAGGCTTCCAAAGAAACCATTTGGTTAGTACGTCTATGCAGTGAATTTGGTTTGCCTAACAATGCACCTATGCTTGGATGTGATAGCCAGAGTGCCATAAGCCTGGCAAAGAATGCCATGTTTCATGCACGCACAAAGCATATTGAAGATGTGCGGTATCACTTCATTCGAGAAGTGCTTGAGGATGGCCTTATCACATTGGTTAAGGTCCATACATCACAAAATTCAGCAGATGCTCTCACTAAGTGCTTACCCAAAGCACAACATTAACTCTGCATACAGATGGTGGGAGTCACGTAGCTTAAAGACGTCATTTATGCCTTTAAGTGGGAGGTTGTTGGGTTAAAGGCCCAAATGACCCCTTTTATGTACATTTTTAAAGGTTACCAACCTTTGGCCAAGTTCAATGTGAACTTGGCCACTAACTTAAAAATGGTCCTATACTTTTAATAAAGGGAATGTGAGCCAATTTGCTCACTTACTCATTCCCCTCAAAAACGTGTAGCGCTCTCCCTCTCTCTGCTATTTCGTTCCCTAGCGCTTCGCCTCTGCAGCACATTGCCTCCGCTCCAAGCCTCAAGGCCTGCACATCTCCTCGTGCTCTATCACTTGCACACACTGCTGCGCGCTCATCAGCTTTTCCGATAGCTGCTTCTGTGACAAGTAGTAGTGTAAACTCTGATGGTCTGTGAAGACAGTAAAATCCGCTCCGAGTAGGTAATGTCGCCACTGAGTAAGAGCATGGATAACCGCCAACAGCTCTTTCTCATAAATCTGTGCTGTTAATTCCGGGCTTGAGGACAATTGGCTCTGTAAGCAATGACATGGCCTTCTTGCATTAAGACCGCACCCAGACTACGACCACAAGCATCACAATATACTTCAAATGACTTTTGCAAGTCTGGCAAAGTCAGTTTCCGCACCCAGACTACGACCACAAGCATCACAATATGCTTCAAATGACTTCTGCAAGTCTGGCAAAGTCAAAACTGGTCCAGTAGTCAATTTCTCTTTCAATGTTTGAAAGGCAGTCACCTCTATGGGTCCCCACGAGAAAGGGACTCCTTTCTGCATCAACAAATACAAAGGGGAAGCAACCTTTGCAAACTTTCTAATGAACCGCCTGTAGTACGAACACAAGCCCAAGAAGCTTCTAACTTCATGGATATTCGTCAAATTGGGCCAATCACGGATAGTCTCTATCTTGGCCGGGTCCATCTGCACTTCTGCTGCTCAAACAATGTGTCCCAAAAAGTGTATCTTGGGTAGAAAAAAATCACTTTTCTTCGCATTAATCACCAACTTGTGATCTCGTAATGCCTGAAAGACCTGTAGTAGATGTTCTCTATGTTCTGCCTCATCCTTGGAGTAAACAATGATGTCGTCAAAGAAAGTGCCAACAAATAGTCTGTACTCTCAAAAAATGATATCTATCATTGGTTAAATGTTGCTAGAGCATTAGTTAGGCCAAAAGGCATCACCAATAACTCAAATAACCCGAAAGTCATCCGAAAAGCTGTCTTGTAGACATCTCCCGGCGCGATTTGGATCTTATGATATCTGCTCTTCAAATCGATCCTACTAAAACAGAGGATCCCTGTAGTCGGTATATCATTGATCCTAGGAATCGGAAATCTGTTCTTGATGGTGATTTTGTTGAGAGCTCTATAATCGATGCACATTCTCCAAGGTCTATCTTTCTTCAAAACCAACAACACTGGTGAAGTACTAGGCTGGACAAGACTCTTTTCCAAGAGGTCTTACATTTGGTTCATAATTTCTTCTAGGCTCAGCTCACACGGTAAGGTGGCCGGTTCGGTGGTGTGCTTCCAGGTATCAGATCAATAGTATGATCCTCAGGACGAGCAGGTGGTAACTAGCCTGGCAGGCCCTCTGAAAAGAAATCGGCATGATTGTGGAGGAAATCTTGGCGTTCTTTATCAAGTTCAGACATATTTGTCCTATTCTCATTGTTCAACTCTCTCAAAAAGATTGAGTAAACAAACAGACTGGATTTCATTAATTTTGAAACAACTGAAGCCGATACAATAGGGAGAGACTCGCCCTTAAGTTTTACATCAAGTACAATAGTTCACCCCTTCTCTGTAGTCAAAGTTGCTTTTCTCGCCCAATAGTCGACCACGGCGTTGTTCTTATGGTACCAGAGAATTCCCAAGAGGACATCACAACCTTCCAAGGGCATTATGTAGAAGTCCTCATGCCCCAAATACCCCTAACAATGCAACCGAAATTTGCCAATGACAGGTGGAACGGCTATGTCCCTGCTAGGTGCCGCTAGAACTGCCTCTGCTAGTGGTCCCATCCGATCGGGTGTGATCTTGAGCCGCATCGCCAATTCATGTGAAATGATGTTGGCCTTGGCTCCTCCATGAAAGAAAATCAGGGTTTCTTGGTCTTTCACTTTGCCCCAAGCTCGGCAAAGTTCTGTACTCTCGTCAATCGTGCTTGGGTCAATACCCATGCAAGCTGGAACCAGTCATGCTTTCATCTTGCCTTTTCATCCACGTTCCTCAGCTGCTTTCGAACCCTCTGGCCTGTCTTCATCCTTGTCGTTTTGTCCTTTCGGTGCCTTTTTAGGGCACTTCGCGGAGATATGCGCAGTTTCCCCGCATCCAAAGCACTTCCCCTCTTTGATGTAAAGAGCTCTCTCTTCGAGTCGTGCATCCTTTTCTTTCTTTTTTGGGTTGCTCTTCCTCTTTCTACTTTCATTGTTCGAAGTCTGTTCGGTCCTTTGTGACATGATTTCATCTGTGGGGTAGGTCAAACTGCCTGAATGAATGGAAACACCCCATTTCGCATGACTCGTCAGTTCCTGAATGGAATCTGACTTTTGCTCTAAGCAGTGATTTCAGATCTCTGTAGGAAGTGCCAAGGTAAACCGCTCAACCTGTCCTTTGAACGAGATCTTCTTAAATGAAGAGGCTGGTAGAAAAGAGCTCCAAAATTTCTTGCAATATGCGTCCAATGTATCCTTCGTGGTCATCCGAAGATGGTTCCAAGCAATTCGTATGTCGCGTTTATACTCCCGCGTCAACCAAGAAGAAATAAAAAACCTTTTAGATTTCAGCCACCAAGTTCGAGCATTTCCCTTGAAGTAAGAAGTAGCCCTCCGAATCTTGGAGTGCTCTAAGTAACGCCCTCCAGAGAAAGCTATGTCAAACTGCTGTATGAAGACCAAAGCCTTCAAAGCATCTCGATATCCAGAAAACGTGTCAAATTTAATTGACTGTCCACCTTTAAACTCTCGGACTTTCTTTCTTTTATCCTCCAAAAAGTCATATTGGTTGGCTTTATAAAAATTCTTCTTCTTTGCATAAAAGCTGTTGTCGTTAGAGTCCGAACTATCTGAAGACGAGTCCTCTGTAGAACTGTCAACAACTGGGCGAGATTTAGACTTCTTTGCCTTTTTCTTGCCCTTTCCGAAGCATTGCTTTTTTGCTTCTCTTTTTCCCTTTTTTATCTTGTTCGTTCGAGTCAGAGGAGCTAGAAGAACTGTCAAAAGAACAAGAAGAAGAAGAACTGGGTACTCCTTCAAATCGCACATGCTTCTTCTGCTTTCTTGCCGAGGCAAATGTAGACTCACGACCCAAATAACCCAGGAAGTCAGTGCCTTTCTTTTGCTTTTTGTCGTGCTTTTCGGCTTTGTTCTTCGCGTCAAAAACCAGAGGAATACGTGTATCAACCACCTCTTCTAATTCTTGCTCTGTAAACATCCTTGGAGAAGGAGGTTTCTTGAGTGCCGGTTTGAGGGGTGGTTCTGTGGTTTGCCGCCACTGTGAATGCACCTCGTCGAAGGAGATCTGGGTCATAAATTTTGCAAATTTCGGGTCCTTCGCAAAAATTAGCATCATCTTTGTTGCATCGTCGATCAATCATCGACGCTCCATCTCTTCAAGCTCCACCTGAGTCTCTCACTTGCTGCAGGATGCCACCCCTCTGCCGGCAATTACTGGTTTGATCCCTGCCCTGCCAGGCCCTTGCACGCGCCGTAGAGAGGAGTTCCTATCAGATTGCTGCTCGTTGACATTTTAGCCCTGCCTCCGGATTGTTTTCTCACAGCCCTCCTATTGCAGGCATTTTGCAGTGTCTATCATCAGGCTATTCGCTGTGAGGATATGCTAGTTGTATGCTGATGTGAAGAGGTGTGCATTGATCTCCTTCGGCTTTATGTTGATGTGAAGAGGTGTGCTTTGGCCTCTCTTGGCTGCGAGCAAGGGACACCTTAGCCTTAAGCACTTTGGCAACAATCGCAGGAAACTCCTTGTGCACAACAGGGGCCGTTACGATGGAGGTCATGAGCGCTTCACCAGTTTGCAAGTTCCGTACGAAGGCGACCTTCATGCTTACAAACAAGCGGATAACACAAGTGGAAAGGGAAATAAAGCAATGGAAAGCAGAGATGGAAGGATGGTGGAAGGAGAAGGCCAACCTTCTTCAAATGTTTCTCAACGAAGGCACGCAATGGAAGAAGGAGAAAGAGGACCTGCACGTAGAGATACAAGCACTTAAGGCGGATTCACAAGCACTCAAAGAAGAGGTCTCAGCCTCAAACGAGAGCTTGCTGATAGAGCAAGCGATTGACTAGAGGAAGGTGCATTCTAGCCCTCAGTGATAGAGGAAATCAAGGTCATCAAGGAACAGGTACGGATGATCAAAGAGGAAGAAAAACAGAATGGGGCAAAGACGTCTTCGTGGGTGAATGTAATCACAAAGACACAAAAGAAGGCGGATGAGACCGAGAAATGGATAGAAGTCGCTAAGAAAGGGAAAGGGAAAGAACCCACGTCTATCCCCACTCCTACAAACATCAACATACTTTAGAAGAAGAGCAACGAAGGAAGACTAGAGCTTTGCACATACGAATAACCAGTCTAAAAGACCGAGATGACGTCGAAGGGGAAGTCGAAGAACTTCTCCGCATGATGGGTAGTGAGGCTACTCATACAAAGGCATGGAGGTTAGGGAAGAAGACACAAGGAAATGGGGAGACTTCAAAAGAAAGAGCTCTAATCATGCGCTTCCCATCCATGGAGGCAAAGGACTTCTTGAAGAAGCGTCTTACAGTAAAGAAAACGGGTATATTCCTTGGAGATGACCTCACACTCACACAACTTGCTCAAATGAAAGAAGTTATGCCCGAAATAATGACAGCTCAAGAGAAGGGGAAAGTGGCCCTCTACAGGGATGGACGAGTGGTTATTCTGGAGAAGCGCCCTGCATGACGGTGCGAGACCTGTGGGACCACACTCAGAGTGGCCACATGGAATTGTAATGGATCTTTGCGCCTTGATGTAGGGGCCTTTGAGGATAGTTTCACACGGAGAGACATCATTTTCTACTCTGAGACGCATCAGACCCCGAGGCAATCCATGCCCCATGTGAGCGGATACAGTTGGGAGACAACTTGCAGACAAGAGACTCCATCAGAGCGCAAAGGATGAGGTTATGAGGAGTGGCAGTCTTATTCAGGGAGGAGCTACAGTCTCTGATACATATAGGTCGGAGGGATGAGCATGCTAGGTACATGCGGGTGAGACTGAAGGCAGAGACATGCAGATATCTCTACATCGCTATTTGCTATTTCCCTCCTAGTACGTCAGTGTATGCATCACCTGGAGGACTATCCCCCTTCTCTATTTTAGATGATGATATATGGGAGTTTTCCAGAGATGGCGACATTATTATCCCCCAGGGGATTTCGATGCTAGGACTGCCCATCACCATATAGTATTCTATGATACCTCAGAGGAGTTGATGCAAGAGCTTGATATTACAGAAATGGGCGTGTCTAGATTATCACAGAATGAGGAGCACATTGAGTATGGCAGATACTTGATTGATATGGGGACTGCACATGGATTGGCCATTTTGAATGGCCTACAAAGATTCCCTGCAGACAGCTGGTGGTTTTACATGCTTTCCACATATGCATGGCGCTAGTACAGTAGATTATGTTATGGCTCCACCAGGACTCATTCCTTCCTTTCAGGGTTTCGTGGTGGGAACTAGGCCGGTTGGGGTAGCAGTCGATCATGCTATCTTGTCTTTCACTCTATCGTTCCAGTTCAACACAACTCCATTGGGAGAGGCCTCCACACATACTCGGTATACCTTCACGAGGGAGACGGATCACGTATACACTGATCAGATATACAGGCAGCTATGCACTCAGGAGCCAGGACGACCACTAAATGAGCTCACTCAGATTCTGACAGAGACGCTACGTGATGCAGCATCAGAGGCATATCCCCACAACCAGCCTACACGCAGACGATCTGGGAGCATGCCTCAGAACAGTTGGTATGATGAGGAGTGTAGAGAGACGAGGATCAGATTACAAAGAGAGGTGCTCATGGGTACTACTACACATAGACAATCACGGATTATCTTCCACCGCCTAGTGAGACGAAAGAAGAGGGCTTACCTATCTCAATTAGAGCGTGATTTGTATTAGTTGTTTATGAGTCATGACTCTAGTGAGGCATGGATGCTTTTCAATGAGCACTCTCCACCGCCAGCCATCACTTCCACAGAGACATGGGGGGAATATGCTACATCTCTCTATACAGCATCGGGGCAGCCACCTTTGCCTAACCCTCCAGAGGCATGCGCAAAAACATATACTTTCTTTACTGCTAAGAGGGTAAGGAAAGCCATTGACAAGATGAAGACAGGAAGAGCACAGGATCATGATGGTCTGGTAGCAGAGCACTTTATCCATGCCAGAGATATGCTTGCAGAGCCTCTTGCTATGATGTTTAATAGAGCCATGTATGAGGGTTTCCTTGAGACTTGGAGTATATCCACTATTGCGCCTATCTTCAAGTCGGGAGATCCTATGCTTCCTCGGAATTACTGAATCATCATGGTTGGTCACACTCTGGCTAGGCTATATGCATCAATTCTTGAGCATGAGTTGAGTGGATGGGCAGAGAGAGAGGGCATACAGGCAGCAGGACAGGCAGGGTTCAGGAGAGGTTTCTCCACTCTTGACTAGATTTTGACACTCAGAGCCATTATTGAGGAGGATAGACACCATGGCAGGAGGATATATTGTAGCTTTGTGGATTTCCGCAAAGAGCCGGACTCATACACAGATTGCAAGACATGGGGGTGCCCACAGAGTTGATCTGGGGGATCTTAGCTTGATACCGGACAGTGGTAGGACAAGTACGCACTACTCAGGGCATGTCCGACATGGTTCACTCCACCATTGGGGTGAAGCAGGGTGGTCCCCTATCTCCGACACTCTTATATATGTAGATGAGTTTTCAGATTATGTACATACAGAGGGTGATAGAGGTGCTCAGCTTGCAAGGACATGCATTCCGCTGCTATTATATGCTCATGATATTGTGCTGATGTCCAATTCTCCAGAGGGGATGCAGCGTCATTTGGATGCATTGCATGTATTTGCACGGGAAAGTGGATTGTCTGGGAACCTTGGTAAGACCAAGGTAATGGTGTTTAACACCACAGCGCAGTGGGTAAGGAGGCCCCCACTTTTACATATGGTCGAGAGACTGTGGAGTATGCAAATACATATACTTATCTTGGGGCAGTTTTCAATGGTCCAGTATTTTCCCTGAGATGTGCAGCGGATACACGATTGACCAGAGCCTATGCAGCACTGGGGAGACTTGAGAGGATATGTTCGCAGGTTCAGTTCCAGGAACCTCGGACAAAGCTTTGGCTCTTTGACACTTTGATCACTTCGGTCATGCTGTACAGAGTGGAGATATGGGGCCCCTCAGTTGATCATCATAGCAGAGCTGGCAGTACTGATGGATGGAGATGTATGGAGAAGCCCTTAGTGTGTATGATTTCTCGAATGACTAGGGCCAAGGCATCAGTACCACATGACATTGTTAGGGCCGAGCTCGCTGCTCCTCAACTGGTAGTGGAGGCACTCACTCCATCAGTTTCATGTATGCATAGCACTTGGGCTCTCCTTAGAGACAGATATGCTCGATCAGCACTAGAGTCTTCGCGACAGCTGGCATTGCAGGGAGATAGATCATGTTGGTATGCAAAGATGGCATCTTGGTCTCAGTTACATGCCTTTGGTATGGACCGGCTACCCCCATTTCCGTACTCTCTAGATGCATCCTCCATCTCCCTCACTAGGGCAGAGGTTACCAGGCTCATCAGACATGACTTGATTCAGTTGGATACGAAGAGGACATGGATACAACTGAAACCGGCCCGTAGGGCGGTAGGCGTTGGCTTTCACCCGAAATTCTTTCCTTTAGACACACACGCACTTTGCAAAGAGAACCTGCGACGAGAATTAACACTTAATCGCACACACGGCTCGGAAGCTAGAATGCACCGAGCAAACGCCGACAACCTATAGGCCCCAAAATTGGCGCCCCTTTCGGTATTTCTTTATTCTTTAGGAGGGTAAATTACAAGGTAAGGTCCTGGGAATCCTTCACGTGTATCCACCTAGATACCATTTGCTTTGGCCAAATTTCAGCAACATAACAACCCCAAAACTTGCGCGAAACCAATTCCCCTGCTAAAACTCACTTGCACTGGCGTATACCCTCTGTTTCCTGCCCAAAAACAGTAAATTCAGCACGCTGTATTTACTGGTTTTTGCCCTGTTTTCAGCCCCAAATAGTCCCCTAACTGTCCTCTGCCAGTGGGGCACGATTCCCAATGGTCCCGGCATCCGTATGGCTGAAAAACAGTGAATTTACAGCGCATACACAGTGCTGATTTTGCACCTGTACGGTGAGGTTATGACCATCACCAGTGCCTGCTTTGGAGTAGCAGTTAGCTACCCCTGTTCCTGCTCAAGGAGGCTCTTGCCTCAGCACAAAAGCATGAACCCACACAACTGTACATCAGTCAAATGAGTAGCCCTCTTGTGGGGCATCACATAACTGCACGTAGGGAGAGAGAGCAATGTGTAGTGTGCAAGTCATCACTCCTAGCACCACATTGTACATAGAGGGAAAGGAAGCACTCCATAGCTCTTAACCTGTGACAGGTTCTCAATGAAGCATCCCCCAAGCATAAATCGAGCGTCCCCTCTTCTGCCCTTAACCTGTAATGCATCTGTGAACAAATAGATACAAAAAGGGGAAGATTTCCATGGCTGCCAAAACTAGCCCTGTAAACACGCATCTGATGCCTTCCAATGCTGAAAATGAGCTCCTTGGACCTAGGCAAAGTCCTGGGAAGCTCAAAAATGGAGAGAAATGGCTGAAAATCAAAGTTAACAACCTCCAAAACTGCTCCCAAAAGTCAGTTACAGGTTCTCTTCTCCCAAACTTGGTAAATTGACCAAAAAGTGCCACTTGGCACTCATACATGCAATTTCCCCCCATTGGGCTTCCTGCTTAAAAATCTCTCAACTGGTGCATCAATTGACTTTGCAACAAAGTAATAAAATGTTCCCTTGGTCATACCGAAGGTAATGACGCAAACAAATTTCACGGCCCAAAATAGCAGTTCCCTCATTTTTAGGAGATGCTTCCGTCGGGCTCCCGCTGGTCTTCTGACCATCTATCCTCATTGGGACCGCATCCAAAAGTGCAATATGACCCAACTGTCGGATACTTTCTGTTGGTGATCCCACCTTGACTTTATGCCTTTATTGAGTTCACTTCCTAGTATCCACCAACTTGCTAAGTGCGACGGGGGGACCTACATGATCTTGCTCTGAGCCTAGACATCCTCTTACCATACGAATTCCAGTGCCGACCACTTCCTGTCTGCGGGTGAATCTACCGTTCACATTGGCCATACAATGTCCGACCGTTTGCTACTTCAAAAAGAGGGTCTCAAAACAAATAAAATAAACCCCATTGGAAAGAAACCAACAACCAAGGTTAGCAGTTGCCACATCTCTGTCACATACAACCTACACATGAGCTAGGTACGAAGATGACTTTCTATAGAGAGCATCTTCTCCAACTCACAGAAGATGGTTTTGTGATCAGACCAGGATACATGGATACTCATGGATACGATGTGCTATTGATCAGATACGCACATCCTCACATCGGCTAGAGATCGAGACAGGCAGATTTAGAGGAGTACCCGCTAAGTACAAGATTTGTCAGGTGTGCCAAATAGAGCCAAAGACAGAGCTACATTACATATGTAACTGCCCACTATACTATGAGATACAAGGCCGCTTTCGCTATCTATTCAGAGAGGGCTTTGGGCCACTTTCTAGAGTCATGAGATACCAGGATCAGAGATGCCTCGGATTATACTCACTCGAAATTCGCAAACACAGAGAGGACCTCTTGAAGAGGGGCACATAGAGAGATCCAGCGACAGCGAAAGATTACAGATTTCTTTCAGTCACAGACAGAGGAGTTCGAGCAGCCCCCACAACATAACAATATCAGAGGCACCAAAGGCATACTGCTTGATCGGGCGGTAGAGTTGGGGCGGTGTCACGTGACACATCCAACCCTATGTGTCCGTGGACAAACTACTCCTTAACAGGGTTCCCGTCAGTCCAGTCAGTTTAGATTAGAAGTGATCTGGCACTTTTGTGAGTCTATTTGTAGACCGTGCATGCCCAGTCACTTAGTGTAGATGCATATCCTCTGGTTGCACACCGCATAAGCATTTCCATCAGATTCCATCAGAGTCAGTTTGGGGATTTTTCAAGTGACTTTATCCTATTTTTCCCTATTTTTAACATTTTTCACTTATTTATTAAGTGACTTTTGTTGGGAACTCAGTAGGGCAAATTGGGTAAGTTAATATATAAGCAAACCCAAGTTAGCACAATTGGGCAGATGAGCAAAGAGCACAGCAAGCTTCCCCAAGCAACTGGTGCTCCCTCCCTCTCTCAACAAGGACCTCGTCAAGCCGCTTGGTGAGGCCACCCCCTTCATGCCCTAGCGTTTTGGGATCGCCTACCTTCCTTCATGCCCTGGCGTTTCCTTCTCCAACAACCATCGCCCTCAAGCATCACTGCTTGGCGTTTTTCCCCGCGACAACCAATCCCAGCCATTAGCATTTTTGGATCGCTAGCCATCTGCAACTTCAGCGTTTTACCTCAGAAAATTCAGCATTGAAAACGCAGCTTGGACAGTGATTTACAGCAGGTAATTCAGCCCCTAAAATGCAGCTTTGCCTTGCAATTCATCAGCGTTTTCAGCCTACGACAGTGACCCCAAAAACGCAGCCAGATAGAGACAGATCCTCAGCGTTTTTGCCACCGCATGACCCCCCACAAAACCAGTGATTTTCAGCCATAAAAACAGCAGTAATTCAGTCTTTTTCAGCCTCCCAAAGTGGTGCAGATTCTCAGCCAATACCCCTTTGTGGACAGCAGATAGAAGAGCATCGAATTCAGTCTTAAAGTCTTTATCGTCGTCATCGACATAGTCCCCGTTTGCATCAGCCCATGCATCATCATTGTACACCTTTGTGCAATCAAAAGTAGACCACTCTCGCCGACGAGAGTGGAGCCTTTGGAGGAGGGTTTTACAAACTCTCGGGTGTCGTATCTCTCTTCTCTCTTTCTCTTAGTCTCATACACTTGCACGCACAATATCCACTCACTTTGTTCGTGATCATAGCACTCTCCATAAAGACGGAAGGCTCTCTCCTTCCCTAAGAACTAAAAGGAACCTTGAGCAAATATAGATCACTAATCTTGAGAAAATACAACATTCTTTCCGCTACACCTTACATTGGTATCAGAGCTTTGGAAGTGTTCTGTACTACTCAAGGGAAGAACCACAAGAACCACAAGAATTTTTTTGCTTGTTGCGGTCGCACGAACCCAAGTTCGCTTGGGCGTGTCAATTCCTAATCGTGTTTTGTTGAGGAGTGACAGGAATCCCAAGAAAGAAGGGCTTGTCCAGCCTCCCCTTGTGTCTCTTTTCACTCATTGAGAGCGGACCGTGCACTTAGCGGCCGGCCAATCGACGCGAGGTGGGAAAAAGCAACCTTGGTGTGAGCGCAAGGCCGCCAAGGGGTGCGCCCACAGAAAGGAGTAGAACTCAGGTGAAGAGAAGATCCTTCTCCAACGCGATTTGCAAGCGAAAGAAAACCTCAAGAACCTCAAGAACCCAAGATTCTCAAGAATCAAGAACCTCAAGACCCTCAAGAACCCAAGTGCCTTGCGAACTTAAGAACCCAAGATCATAGTGCATGGTCGTCACCCGAAGCGGAATGGATACTTCGCATACAGGTGATGAGTATGAGAGAGGCGACGAAGAATCTTCCCTACCAGGAGATGATTTCTACAACCCTCCCCCTTGGCCATCTACGCCACCAAGTGCACCAAACCCTATGGAAGCAATGGTCAAGCAGATGATGGCCATGATGGATAGACAAGAAGAAAATCGTCTTGCTCAGGACCGTGAGCGCGACGAAAGAAACGCAAAACTTGCCGCACAACAAGAAGACAATCGCCTTGCTTTAGAACGCGAGCGCAACGAACGTAAAGAAAGGAAACAACAAAGGAAGGCGGACGAGGCGGCAAGAAACGCGGCCTTGGAGGCCGATCGTAGGGCTCAAAGATTGGCTTTGGAGACCGAGCGTGAAGCTCAAAGAGAGCTACGCACTCAAGAATTGCTTCGACAAGCGCTAGCCTCGAAAATCGAACCACCCAAAGACCGTGGGAGTTCCTCAAGTGGTGCAAGCCACGATGCGGACTCCAACAACCCAGTCATCGAAAAGTTGACGTTCAGTAAGTATGACGGTAAGATGGATGCTACGGTTATTCATTCTTGGTTGCATCAATTTAATGCTTATTTTGCGACAACTAAGAAAACAGGCAATAACAAAGTTTTGACGACAGCTATATACCTTGCCGGTGATGCCATTAATTGGTACCATGCATGGCAAGAGGCACAGCTAGCCGTGCACCTCGAGGAAGCCGACGGATTCACGTCCCTTTCCTTCAATTGGGTTGATTTCCAAGACAAGCTCAAGGCGCGGTTTATGCCACCTCAGTACCTTGCACGATTGAAGGACGATTGGCGCGCTCTCAAGCAAAACGGTATGCCGGTTATGTCTTTCTCTAATCGTGTTTTGCAGCTAGGCACTCAATTACGCAAATCGGATGCCGAGCGCAAGGAGGCTTTTCTTTACGGATTGGACGAGTATATCAAGTATGATGTCGAGGTACTTGATCCAATCGATCTCAACAAAGCGGTAGCAATTGCTCTCGCCCACGAGATGAAGCACAACAAAGAAAAGCCTAAGGAAAACAAGATTTCTCAAGGAACCCCGCAGAATTCTCACAACACACAAAATGGTAAGAATGGAAAGAATGGTAATTCTTCTAGCCCTTCTTCCTCTAATTCCTCGGAAAAGAACTCTAATAATGAATCTAAGGGTAAAGCTAAAGCACCTGCAAAACCTAAGCTAACCCCTGATGAAAAAGCTTCACAAGGAATTATAGGAGGATACATCACGGCTGAAGAACAAGTGATTTATGCTAAAGAAGGTAGATGTTTTCAATGTCACGTCAAGGGTCACATTAAGAAGGCCTGTCCTAAGACAGTCCCACCTAAAGAACCAAAGACACCCACAGCTACCACAAGCACTGTCACAACACAGCCTGCGTCTTCTCATGACTTTGACACACACATTGATGAATCTCTCATGAAGTGTTATGGTCATGTAAAAGGGCAACGTTTTATCATATTGTTTGATCCAGGCAGTATGCATGATGTGATTAGTCCCCCTCTTGTTGAGAGAGCCCGCCTAGAGGTTAGCCAGAGATCTCCTCTCGAAATTTCTGGCTTCGTTCCTGGTATGGACTCTCTCATCACGAAGGAATGCCTTGATGTGCTATTTACTGTTCAACAAGCTTCTTTTCGTAGAAAATTTTTTGTGTCTCTCTCTCGCAGGATGTGATATGATTCTAGGCATTAAATGGTTTCGTGAACTCAACCCTCTCATTGATTGGAAGGCTAACACTCTCACTTTACATGCCAAAACTGATTCCCCCCTCATCATTCGTGCTGAGGAGGGCTTGCATTCTTTGCCTCTCATTTCGCATGTGCAGGTAAAGTGTGAATTACGACGAGGAGCACAAGCGGCATTCATCTATGCTGCCCCAGTTTCCTAGAGCATTCAGGCTCCAGGTAAGTATTCGGAGTTGTTTACGAAGTTTAAACATCTCTTTTTGCAGGATGATCTTCCACCTCGTCTCCCACCTGAGCGGCCGGAGGACCATCGCATCGAGCCTATGGAGGGAGTGTAGCCTGTCAGTAAGGCTCTCTACCATTTGAACAAGTCACAGGAGGAAGAGTTAGAGCGACAACTCACGGAGTTGGTGGCTAGAGGATTCATACGTCCTAGTGTAAGTCCTTTTGTTGCCCCTATTTTGTTTGTTCGCAAGAAGGATAGTTCGTCTCGTTTGTGTGTTGATTACAGGGCTTTAAACAAGATGACCGTCAAGAACAAGTTTCCGATGCTTCGCATTGAGTATATCCTGGATAGGCTCAATGAGGCAAAGGTTTTCAACAAAGTTGATCTCAAAAGTCGATACCATCAAGTACGGGTATTCAAAGGCGACATTTTCAAGACGGCCTTTCGCACCGAGCGACGGCAATGGGAGTATATTGTTATGTCTTTTGGATTGACAGGAGCCGTGGGTACGTTCAATCGTCTCATGGTAGGTCGTTTCAGCGATATGGTAGGTGTATGTGTGTTCATCTTTTTAGATGATATTCTCATTTTTTCTGCATCGTGGGAGCAACATGAATTAGATGTTGAAAGGGTACTAGCTCGTTTGGATGAGTGTCAGTTGTATATTGTAGCTAAGAAGTCTCAATTTTTTCTTACTGGAGTCACTTATCTGGGTTATATCATTTCTGTAGAAGGCGTCAAGCTAGACCCCGTGAAGGTGGAACAGGTTCGTAATTGCGATTTGCCCAAAACTGCATATGATGTGCGTTCTTTTCTTGGTTTATGTCAAGCATATAGTTCACACATAGAGAATTTTGCACGCATTGCTGCACCTATGACCGATGTTTTGAAAGGGATAAAGACTCGTCGTCAGCGCGTAGACTTGCCCGAAGCAGCCATTGAGACTTTCGCAGCTCTCAAGGTTGCGGTGACAGAAGCACCGTGTCTTATTCTTGCCTCTTGGGATGATCCCTTTGAGGTATGGACGGATGCGAGCAATGTCGCCATAGGCGCTGTGCTCCAGCAGCATGGTCGCCCAGTAGCTTTCCTTAGCCGGAAGCTCAATAGTGCGGAAAAGAATTATTCAGTTTATGATAAAGAACTTTTGTCTGTCATTCACTCTCTTAAGCATTGGAAGCATTTTTTGTATGGTAGAGAGTTTACAGTGCGCACAAATCATCAAGCCCTCAAGTAGCTCCAGTCTATGCCTAATGCACATTGGAGTAATCGCCAAGCGCGGTGGTCACAATTTTTTGAGCAGTTTGGAGGTTTGATTGAGTATATGTGCCCGGAAAAGCTAACCCTGTTGCAGATACGTTGAGTCGCAAAGGACAGATTTTGGCTCTTGAGTCAAGAATCACATTTTCTATACACGGTGAGTCTTTTGACAGCATGAAGAATCAGTATGCAGATTCGGAGTTTGGTAAGTATTGGTCGCAGGCTCTTGCTTCCCAAGGGCCCAGCAACTATCTCATTCGTAATGGATTGTTATTTTTCGTCAGCGTTTATGTGTGTTGCCCTCTCTCAGGCCAACCATATTGCATGATGCACATGATTCTCTCACGGGTGGGCACAGGGGTATGAACACCACATTGGAAAAGATTAAACGATTTTTTTATTGGCCTAAAATGCGAAAAGATGTGTTTAGTTATGTCACACAGTGCACTATATGTCAAAAGTAAAAGCTCCTCGCGGTAAGCCGCAAGGCCTCTTGCTTCCGCTGCCTATTCCCGAGGGACCTTTTCAGGATATCTCTATGGATTTTGTGACTAACTTATCACCAAGTCTGCATTCAAGGAACACTCAATGTTTAACAATTGTTGATCGTTTCAACAAATTCTGCATGTTGATTCCTTACAAGGCCACAGTTACTGCACAAGATGTTGCACGATTGTTCATTAAGCATTGGTACCCCCTCCATTGTTTCAGATAGGGATGTTAAGTTCATGTCCAACTTTTGGCGTGCACTCTTTGAAAATTTTGGCACAAAGTTGAATTTTTCATCCGCTTTTCATCCACAGTCATATAGTCGAACCAAAATTTATAATCAATTGGCTTTTGATGTGTTAAAATCTTATGTTCATGATCAACAGTCTCAATGGGAGCTCTATCTCCCATTGGTTCAGGCTATTCTAAATGATTCCTTTTCTTCTGCTATTGGTCGAACTCCGTATGAGACAGCTTTTGGCCGTCCGTTCCAGTCACTTTTGACTAGATCGGTCAGTCAAATGCCTGATGCCAATGCTGAGAGTCGGTCATTGGATGAGATTTCTGAGAGTGTGAAGCTTCGGCTAAGCAAGGCTCAGGAATCTTATTCTCGACAGGCTAACAAGCATCGTCAGAAGGTCTCGATCAAGGAAGGAGATTGGGTGTATCTACGAATCATGAAACAACGTCTTAAGCAAGTTGAAAAGAAATGTCCTAAGTTGTCTTTTTGTATATATGGTCCATTTCCAGTCATCAAAAAGATTAATGAGGTTTCAATGAAATTGCAGTTGCCTAACTCATGGTCAATGCACAACGTTTTCCATGTTTCTTGGTTGAAAGTGTTTCAGGGAACACCTCCAAAGGACGTTTTGGAAGAAGAAGAACTGGAGATCATCGATGAAGCTGAAGTCATGGAGCCGGAGCAAGTCTTGTTGCATCGGTTTCGCCATGGTTCGAAGAAACAAGTACAACAATATTTTTTGAAGTTCAAAGATCGAGGAACCCACGAAAGCCGTGTGGGTAGACGAAGAGTTCTTCAAGGATTTTATCCAGAGTTGTTGGCAGACTACAAGGAAGCCATGCAACTCGGTACTAGTACCTCACTTTAAAAAGGAGGGGATGTCACGTGACACATCCAACCCTATGTGTCTGTGGACAAGCTACACTATAAGAGGGTTCCCGTCAGTCCAGTCAGTTTAGATTAGAAGTGATATGGCATTTTTGTGAGTCTATTTGTAGACCGTGCATGCCCAGTCACTTAGTGTAGATGCATATCCTTTGGTTGCACACCGCATAAGCATAAGCATTTCCATCAAATTCCATCAGAGTCAGTTTGGGGATTTTTCAAGTGACTTTATCCTATTTTTCCCTATTTTTAACATTTTTCACTTATTTATTAAGTGACTTTTGTTGGGAACTCAGTAGGGCAAATTGGGTAAGTTAATATACAAGCAAACCAAGTTAGCACAATTGGGCAGATGAGCAAAGAGCACAGCAGGCTTCCCCAAGCAACAGGTGCTCCCTCCCTCTCTCAACAAGAACCTCGTCAAGCCACTTACCTTGCTTCATGCCCTGGCGTTTCCTTCTCCAACAACCATCGCCCTCAAGCATCACTGCTTGGCGTTTTTCCCCGCGACAACCAATCCCAGCCATTAGCGTTTTTGGATCACTAGCCATCTGCAACTTCAGCGTTTTACCTCAGCAAATTCAGCATTGAAAACGCAGCTTGGACAGTGATTTACAGCAGGTAATTCAGCCCCTAAAACGCAGCTTTGCCTTGCAATTCATCAGCGTTTTCAGCCTACGACAGTGACCCCAAAAACACAGCCAGATAGAGACAGATCCTCAGCGTTTTTGCCACCGCATGAGCCCCCACAAAACCAGTGATTTTCAGCCATAAAAACAGCAGTAATTCAGTCTTTTTCAGCCTCCCAAAGTGGTGCAGATTCTCAGCCAATACCCCTTTGTGGACAGCAGATAGAAGAGCATCTAATTCAGTCTTAAAGTCTTCATCGTCGTCATCGACATAGTCCCCGTTTGCATCAGCCCATGCATCATCATTGTACACCTTTGTGCAATCAAAAGTAGACCACTCTCGCCGACGAGAGTGGGGCCTTTGGAGGAGGGTTTTACAAACTCTCGGGTGTCGTATCTCTCTTCTCTCTTTCTCTTAGTCTCATACATTTGCACGCACAATATCCACTCACTTTGTTCGTGATCATAGCACTCTCCATAAAGACGGAAGGCTCTCTCCTTCCCTAAGAACTAAAAGGAACCTTGAGCAAATATAGATCACTAATCTTGAGAAAATACAACATTCTTTCCGCTGCACCTTACAGGCGGTCCCGTCGCCCGATGAGGGGGCCCTCTCGATATCGATGCAAATTGCGACAGAGGATCCATACCATACTGGCGCGACATAGGAGCCGTCCGGATACTGATATATAATACTGGCGCGACATAGGAGCCGTCCCGGATACTGATGGATATGTATATAATACCTCGACTGTCAGAGAGCTCCATTGTATTAGCTCACCCTTTGTATTTCCTATTCCCTTTGTATCAGCTTTCACCCCATCCCTACGCACTATTTTCTTTTCAGTTCTTTGTACTTTTTGTACCCAGAGCTGGTATTAGATTCACCACATGTAACCTTTTGGTCTCATAGGTCATTTTGGCCTTTAGAAGACGTTAATATTACATTTCATTTATTACATATCTCTCTCTCTCTCTCTCTTCTCTCTCTCTCTCTCTCTCTCTCTCTCTCTCTCTCTCTCTCACAAAGATGGCTTTCTATAGAGAGCATCTTCTCCACCTCCCGGGGGATGGGTTTGTGATTCGACCTAGCTATATGGACACGCATCTTTCTCATGGTTTGCGTTGTGCCATTGGCCAGATACGCACGTCCTCACATCAGCTCGAGATTGAGACTGGCACATTCAGAGGGACACCAGCAGATAGCAGGATATGCCGCTTATGCCATCTAGAGCCAGAAACAGAGGTACATTACATATGTCATTGCACAGTGTACTATGAGATACGAGGCCGTTTTCATTGTCTATTCAGAGAAGGTTTTGGGCCTCTATCAAGGGTCATGAGTTATGAGGATTAGAGATGTCTTGGGCTATATCTACTTGAGTTACACAGGCATAGAGAAACTTTACTGAGGAGAGCTGAAGAGAGACAACCCCAGAGACAGATCATAGAATTCTTTACACTAGATATTGTACACCCAGAAGAACAGACACAGGAGCAGCCAACAGTGGAGAGGTCTGTCCACACTTGGCATTCTCATAGACCGAGCATTGGAGCTAGGGAGATCTAGACGACCCCGATGGAGAAGAGGAGCTACACAGTTTCGAAGGAGGCTACAGCAAAGGATTCGAGCCATACTTTTTCGTCGTCCAGAGTGCATGATGAGATGGATCTCTACTTCCCTCCCATATTGTCTACACATTGTACTGCTTAGTTCACACATTTTACGCCTTTCACCTTTCACACCAATCAGCTTAGTTTAAGATTCTGCAGTATTTATATTTTGTTATCCTAGTGTAATTTATTGTGTTAATCTGACTTTGTATCAGATACACCGCATTGTAACTTTCTGGTCTCATAGGTCACTTTGGCCTTTTGAAGACGTTAATATAACATTTCATTTCATTTCATCTCTCTCTCTCTCTCTCTCTCTCTCTCTCTCTCTCTCTCTCTCTCTCTCTCTCTCTCTCTCTCTCTCTCTCTCCCCCCCTGCACCCTCGCACCCCCTCCTGCATCCTCGCTCCCTGCCCTGCTGCCCTGCACCCTCGCTCTCCGCCCGCCCTCACCCCCCACCCCCCCCCCCTCTCTGCTCCCGCACCCTGCGCTCTCTCGCTCACCCTGCGGCCCTGCCCCTGTGCCCCTGCTGCCCCCCCCCCCCCCCCCCGCTCCCTCGCTCTCCCCGCAACTTCCCAACCTAGCGTAGAGAGAGAAAGAAGGGGGGAAACTTCCGTAGAGAGAGAAAAGCAGAAAAGCGTAGAGAGAGAAAGAGGATTTTTCAAGCGTAGAGAGAGAGAGAGAGAGGTGAGAAGAGTAGAGAGAGAAAGAGACTTAGCCGCGTAGAGAGAGAAGGGAAAAAAAAGACTTAGCCACGTCGAGAGAGAAAGGACTTAGCCGCGTAGAGAGAGAGAGAGAGAGAAAAAAACAAACCCCTTACCCGCGGGGAGACTTTCTACCTCTCCTGGGTGCGGCCTTCCGACCATGAGGAAGCAGAGTGGCAAAGATGACCCGGTGGAGGATGCCATCCAAAAATGCAAAGAAGACCTAAGCGAGTCCATTAGCAGGATCAACCGCCACCTCCTAGGTACTATCAACATACTCGACGCGTGCGTGGCAGCACAGGAAAACACGATAAATACACTCGAGGATCGCATGAAGGCTCAAGATGAGGAAATCGCACTACTCAAGAAAGAGCTTGCAGAGGTGCGATCGCAGAACGTCCTCGAAGAGGGAGAGCTTCAACCCTCAATAATTGAAGAGCTTAACACGATCAAAGAACAAATGCGGGCCATCAAAGAAGGTGGGGAGCAACAAAAAGAAATGACGACCTCGTGGGTAGATGTCATCACAAAGACCCAACAAAAAGCAAAAAAGGCCAAAAAATGGATCGAGATTGTCAAGAAAGGGAAAGGCAAGGAAATAACCCCCACCCCCACACCAACCATCATCAACTTGACACTAGAAGAGGAGCAAAGGAGACGTGTGAGGGCCTTACACGTAAGAGTATGTGGCCTCAAAGACCAAGCTAATGTGGAGAAAGAGGTGAAAGAACTCATGACTCTGACGGGGGTCAACGAACAGACGCATACGAGGGCCTGGAGAGTGGGCACAAAGAAAAGCGGAAGCAACGGAGAAACCTCGAAGGAAAGGACACTCATTCTCCGCTTCCCATCCATGGAAGCGAAGAAGGATTTCCTGAAGAAGAGACCGACTCTAAAGAAGACTGGCATCTTTCTTGGAGATGACCTCGCCCTCTCGCAAATTGCTCATATGCAAGAAGTAATGCCGGAAATTAGAGCAGCAAGGGAAAAGGGGAAGATTGCTTTTTACAGAGATGGAAAGGTGGTGATATTGGAGCGACGTCCCGCATGACAGTGCAAGACCCATGGGACCACACTAAAGATGGCAACCTGGAATTGTAACGGTTCACTCCGTCTTGATGTAGGGGCCTTTGAGGATAGCTTCACAGGGAGAGACATCATCTTCTACTCAGAGACGCATCAAGCCCCTGGGCAATCCATGCCACAAGTGAGCGGATATAGATGGGAGAGAGCCTGCAGACAAGAGACCAGATTGGAGCATCGAGGACGAGGCTCAGGGGGAGTGGTAGTTTTATTTAGGGAGGAGTTGCAGCCATTGTTATATATAGCACGCAGGGATGAGCATGCTAGGTACATGTGGGTGAGGCACAGGGCAGAGACGAGCAGATACCTCTACATTGCTATCTGTTACTTTCCTCCTAGTACGTCAGTATATGCATCACCTAGGGGACAATCTCCCTTTGCTATTTTGGATAATGACATATGGGAGTTTTCCAAGGATGGTGACATTATCATACTAGGGGATTTCAATGCTAGGACTGCCCACCACCAGACAATATTTTATGATACTTCCGAAGAGATGCTCAGGGAGCTGGACGTCACAGAGATGGGTCTATCCAGACTATCACAAGATGAGGAATACACTGAGTATGGTAGATACTTGATAGATATGGGAACCGCACACAGATTGGCCATTGTGAACGGCCTACAAAGCTTTTCGACAGCTGGAGGTTTTACTTGCTTTCCACACCGACATAGTGCAAGCACAGTGGATTATGTTATGGCCAGCCAGGTCTCATCCCATTCTTTTAGGATTTCATGGTGGGCACTAGGCCAGTTGGAGTAGCAGTTGATCATGCTATCGTGTCTTTCACCCTGACCTTTCAGTTCAGCAAAGCTCCATTAGGTGGGGTCCCCATACACACTCGGTATACCTTCATGAGGGAGACGGATTCTGTATATATGGATGAGATATACAGACAGCTATGCACCCAAGAGGGACGGCCACTAGATGAACTCACTCAGATTTTGACAGAGACGCTCCATGATGCAGCATCAAAGGCATACCCCCACAGTCAGCCTACACGGAGACGATCTGGGAACATGCCCCATAACAATTGGTATGATGAGGAGTGCAAAGAGACGAGGATCAAACTACAGAGGGAAGTGCTCACGGGTATTACCACACATCGACAGTCACGGATTATCTTTCGCCGCCTAGTGCGACGAAAGAAAAGGGCCTATCTATCTCAGCTAGAGCGGGGATCTATATCAGCTATTTATAAGTCGGGACTCAGGCCAAGCATGGAGACTATTCCACGAGCATTCACCACCACCCACGGTCACCTCCACTGAGACATGGGGGGAATATGCCACATCTCTCTACACGGCATCAGGGCAACCACCTCTGCCGGACCCACTAGAGACATGCCCAGAGACATGTTCTTTCTTTACTGCCGAGAGGGTAAGGAAAGCCATTGCCAGGATGAAGACAAGGAGAGCGCATGATCATGATGGTCTGGTAGCAGAGCACTTCATCCATGCCAGGGATATGCTTGCAGAGCTCCTGGCTATGATGTTTAATCGAGCCATGTATGAAGGCTTCCCGGAGACCTCGAGTATGTCTACGATTGTGCCTATTTTCAAGTCAGGAGATCCCATGATTCCCGCGAATTATCGCACCATCATGGTTGGCCACACATTAGCTAGGTTGTATGCATTCGTCCTTGAGCAAGAGCTGAGTAGATGGGCAGAGCGAGAGGGAATAAGAGCACCAGGGCAAGCAGGTTTCAGGAGAGGTTTCTCCACTCTTGACCAGATTCTAACACTCAGAGCTATTATTGAGGAGGGTAGACACCATGGCAAGAGAATCTATTGTAGCTTTGTGGATTTCCGCAAAGCTTTTGACACAATGCCAAGAGCCAGACTTATACACAGACTACAGGACATGGGTGTGCTACAGAGTTGATATGGGGTATTCTGGCTCTATATAGGACAGTGATGGGACGGGTATGCACCACTGAGGAGAATGTCTGACATGGTCCACTCCACTATTGGAGTAAAGCAGGGATGCCCACTATCCCCGACTCTTTTTGGGATGTATGTGGATGAGTTTTCAGACTATGTAGAGCGGCAAGGAGACGGGGGGGCTCAGCTAGCAGGGATATGGATTCCATCGTTACTATATGTTATGATATTGTGCTGATTTCAGACTCCCCAGAGGGGATGCAGCGTCATTTGGATGCTCTGCATACATTTGCTCGTGACAGTGGATTATCGGTAAATCTGGGAAAAACCAAGGTTATGGTGTTCAACACCACACCACAGTGGGTCAGGAGGTCGGCACCCACATTTATGTATGGCCAGGAGACTGTGGAGTACACAGATGCATATACCTGTCTTGGGGTAGTATTCAGTGGACCGGTGTTTTCACTAAGGAGAGCATCAGAGACTAGACTGACAAGAGCATATGCAGCTTTGGGAGGACTGGAGAGGATGTGTTCGCAGGTTCAGTTTCAGGAACCGCGAACAAAGCTATGGCTCTTTGACACTCTAGTGACTCCAGCTATGCTCTATGGAGTTCAAGTATGGGGACCCTCAATAGACCACCATGGGAGATCTGGTAACACAGATGGATGGAGATGTATGGAGAGGCCTCTGGTCTCTATGATCGCTCGGATGATTCGGGCTAAGGCCTCAGTACCACATGAGATTATCCGAGCCGAGCTAGCCGCCCCCCCCCCTCGTGGTGGAGGCACTGACGAGATCAGTTTCCTTTATGCACGGTTTATGGGATCTCCCCAGAGACAGATACGCTCGGCTTGCCCTGGAGTCATCTCGACAACTAGCTCTACAAGGCGATACAGCATGTTGGTATGGACAGACGGCATCATGGTTCCAGTCACATGGTCTCAATATGGATAGATTACCTCCGCTTCCTCCTTGTCTCTCACACGGACAGAGATCACCGGGCTCATACGTCAGGATCTAATTCAGCTAAATACTAGGAGCACATGGATACAGCCGACACAGGAGTTGGGCACGAAGATGGCCTTCTACAGAGAGCATCTTCTCCGACTCACGGAGGACGGCTTTGTGACTAGGCCACCATACATGGATACACACTTATCTCATGGGATAAGATGCGCTATTGGACAGATACGCACATCCTCACATCAGCTCCAGATCGAGACTGGCCGATTCCGAGGGGTGCCGGCAAGAGCCAGGATATGTCACCTATGTAACTTAGAGCCAGAGACAGAACTGCACTACACATGCCACTGTCCGGCATACTATGAGATACGCGGACGCTTCCACTGCTTGTTCAGAGAAGGGTTCGGACCTTTTTCTAGAGTCATGAGATACAAGGATCAGAAGTGTCTCGGATTGTTCCTGCTAGAGCTGCGCAGACTTAGGGAGAGCTTGCTGAGGACATCAAGGGAAAGACAGTCTCAGAGACGAATCACAGAGTTTTTTACTCTTGACCATATCTTGACACTCAGGGCCATCATCGAGGAAGGCAGATCTCATGAGAGACGGATCTATTGTAGCTTTGCGGACTTCCGCAAAGCTTTTGACACAGTACCCAGAGCTAGATTGATGCGCAGATTACAAAAATTGGGAGTACCCACAGAGCTCATTTGGGGGATCATGGCATTGTATAGATCCGTAGTAGGGCATGTACGCACCCGGAGGGACTTTCTACACCGGTTCACTCCACTATTGGGGTGAAGCAGGGCTGCCCGCTCTCTCCTACTCTTTTCGGTATGTATGTGGATGACGTTTCTGACTACATTGACAGCGATGGGGATAAAAGGTGCACAGCTGGTAGGGACATGGATTCCACTTCTGTTATATGCTGATGATATTGTGTTGATCTCCGAATCCCCAGAGGGAATGCAACGTCAACTGGATACTCTGCATAAGTTTACCCACGAAAGTGGTTTGCCTGTCAACCTTGGTAAAACCAAGGTTATGGTGTTTAATACCACCCCACAGTGGATCAAGAGGTCAGCACCTACATTCACATACGGCCAGGAGACTATGGAGTACACAGACGCTTACACTTACCTTGGAGTGGTTTTTAGCGGACCACATTCTCACTCAGAAGAGCAGCAGAGACCAGACTGACTAGAGCCCACGCAACATTGGGTAGATTGAAGAGGATGTGTTCGCACGTTCAGTTTCAGGAGCCCGGACGCAGCTCTAGCTCTTTGACACCTTGGTGGCTTCAGCATTGCTCTATGGGGCTGAGATATGGGGACCTTCTTTGGATCACCACGGTAGGCCGGGTCGCACAGACGGATGGGGGAACATGGAGAAACCCCTCGTCTCTATGATCTCGCGGCTCATTAGAGCCAAGGCATCAGTACCACGGGCCATTATCCGAGCAGAGCTAGCGGCCCCCCCACTAGTGGTGGAGGCGCTCACCAGATCAATCTCCTTCATAAACCGCACATGGGAACTTCCCAGAGACAGATATGCTCGCATGGCACTTGAGTCCTCTCGACAGTTAGCCATACAAGGAGATACAACATGCTGGTATGGGGAGATGACATCATGGTTTCAGGCGCATGGGTTCAGCATAGACAGGCTGCCACCATTCCAGTACTCATTGGATGCACCATCTCTTATTCTTACACGGTCGGAGATCACCAAGCTCATCCGCCAAGACCTGACCCAGCTAGACACCAGGAGGACATGGATACAACCAACACAAGAATTGGGCACGAAGATGGCTTTCTACAGAGACCACCTTCTCCAGCTTACAGAAGATGGTTTTGTGACGAGACCAAGATACATGGATACCCACTTGTCTCATGGGATATGATGTGCTATTGGCCAATTACACACATCGTCTCACCAGCTGCGGATTGAAACTGGGAGATACAGCGGAGTACCAGCAGAGGCCAGGACATGCCCCTTGTGTGACATGGAACCTGAGACAGAGCTGCATTATACATGCCGCTGCCCCGTCTACTACGAGATATGAGGCCGCTTCCATTGCTTGTTCAAAGAGGGATTTGGACCACTCTCAAGAGTAATGGGATACGAAGATTAGAGATGCCTTGGTTTGTTCTTGCTCGAGCTACGCAGACACAGAGAGATCCTGATGAATGGCGAGGCTAGACAGTCTCAAAGACGGATCACAGACTTCTTCAGAGCAGACACGGGACAGCCGCAAGAGCCACTCCCACAGCAGAGCTCCCCCTCGTCTCACACCAGAGGCACACTAATCGATCGAGCGATTGAACTGGGGAAATCCAGGCGCCCACGACTGCGAAGGACTACACAGCACCGACGGAGGCTACGTCAAAAGATTCGGAGCACGCTGGCCAGGCATGCACGACGCCCAGTCACACTACTAACCATGGAGGAAATTGATGAGATTCGCCCACAACCGATGCTAGATTTTTTGTGATTCAGCTATCCCAACAAGCCGCTCATTTTTGCTTAGCTTTTTGCTTAGCTCACATCGACCAATCTAGGACCCCATAGTATATATCTTTGTTTTGTACTGTTGTTAGGTTATTTCGTTACTCTGACTTTGTATCAGATCCACCACCTTGTAACTTTCTGGTCTCATAGGTCACTATGGCCTTTTGAAGACGTTAATATAACATTTCATTTCTTCTCTCTCTCTCTCTCTCTCTCTCTCTCTCTCTCTCTCTCTCTCTCTCTCTCTCTCTCTCTCTCTCTCTCCGTAGGCCAGGTCTCACACTCGTGTTAAGAAAGGCACAAAGAAAACAAGACACAGGTGACTTTCAAAACAAATTTTCCCTAGCGCTCTTGGACTCATCTAGTTGCATGCCAACAAGTTTTCGCATCAAATGCACTTCGTTGACAAGCTCTGTATTCTCATACATCGCCTTTAACTTCTCCTATACATCAAAAGCATTTGTGAGACCTTTCGAATCAATGACCGTCTCATCGGTCATGGCCATTTTTATGTACGTAACTGTAATTGCCTTCCTGTTCAGGCTAACCCATGCTTCGTCGGATATATTTTGTGGCTTTACTTGTTCAAGTGCCCCTTCACAATCCTTAAGAAATAGGATTCCTTGGATCCTGTCTTTACAAAGGTTGAAACCTGTTCCATCGAACCTCCTAATCTCGAAGAGATTCTTCACATCCGAAGAAGATGAGGCCCTAGTTGCACGAATAAGAGGGCTAATACACTGAATTTTTTGGCAAAATGCACAAAAACGGAGTATAACCTCACAGAAGTGTGCACTACAGCTCCAATGGTCACAGGAGCAATTTGGCGCAAAATGGGTGGGTTTAGGCACAAAAAACAATTTCTGAAATTTATGCGCAGGAAATTTCAGAGAGTGAATTTGTGCTCAAAAACAACAATTTTAGTTGTTTTTAGTCTCACAGAAACATACATAAGGCTAATGCACAGCCTTTAGAAGCATGTATGAGCAAAAGCCCCAATTTGTAACATCAAATTGCAGAAGATTGAGCCACAAATGGTCATACATAGCCAAAACTTGTGAAATGTACATAAATTGCATCAATTTGCACTTCCCTCAATGTAGATGCATAAAAAAACACTGACAAAAACCTGCGTAAATCTGAAATTTGCTGAAAACACCTGTTTTGGGACCTGTTTTTTCGGCAATTTCTTTGTTTTCGAGTAGCGGGGACCTAGTAAAGATGTTCCCACACCTTAATTGACCTAATTTCAGCCTGTTTTAGGTCAATTTGACTTGCCGGGAGCCCTCTAGTGTCCGGACGAGTCCTTTGGCAATAAAATTGCAAAATCTCGCGTGAAAGTTGACCTTCTTGGCCGAAAATCAGCGTTTGCAGGTTTGGAAGCAAACCCTAATTTAGCTCTGATACCAGTTGATGAGCGCGCAGCAATGTGTGCAAGTGATAGAGCACAAGGAGATGTGCAGGCCTTGAGGCTTGGAGCAGAGGCAATGTGGCTGAAGAGGTGAAGCGCTAGGGAACGAAATAGCAGAGAGGGAGAGCGCTACACATTTTTGAGGGGAATGAGTAAGTGAGCAAATTGGCTCACATTCCCTTTATTAAAAGTATAGGACCATTTTTAAGTTAGTGGCCAAGTTCAATGTGAACTTGGCCAAAGGTTAGTAACCTTTAAAAATGTACATAAAACGGGTCATTTGGGCCTTTAACCCAACAAAAGCAGATGCGGTGGGCGAACATTTTGTCACAGTTTCACTTCCAGATTGTCCGTGTGCAGGGACAGAAGAATTTGGTGGCAGATGCTTTGTCCCGGAAGCCGTTGGTTCTGGCTATTTCCGCGATACATCATAGGAGCTTCGAGGATATGGTCGATCAGTATGCCACAGATACAAATTTTGCAGATACTTTCACTCGGATACAGAATGGGGAGATAGTAGTGGGATATTCCATTCGGGATGGCTACTTGATGAGGAAAACCATGTTGTGCGTTACACAGCCGTTGAGGAAAAAGGTTATGACCGAATGCCACTGTCCACCTTTTACGGGTCACCCCATCATTACTACCACTTGAAAGGTGTAGAGAGATACTTCTTTTGGCTGAGACTCAATAAGGAGTGGACGATTTTGTACGAAGTTGCTTGGTATGCCAAAAGGTCAAGTTTGACAGGCATAAAGCACAGGGATTGTTACAACCTTTGCCCATACCCCCCCGCCCCTAGGAAAGTATTGCAATGGATTTCATTTTTGATTTTCTGAGAACACAAAGTGGTCACGATGGTATCTGGACTGTTATTGACAGATTTAGCAAGCAAGCTCATTTCATTCCAGTGAAGAAAACAGTCAAGCCGGATCACTTAGCGAGACTGTTTGTGGCCCAAATCTTTAGATTACATGGCATGCTCGAGACGATTGTCTCCGACAGGGACCCTAGATTCATGAGCTTGTTTTGGAAGGCTATTGGGAGAACATTGGCACGCGGTTGTAGTTCTTGTCATCATTCCACCTGCAGACTGACGGGCAATTTGAGATTGCCAATTCAGTGGTACAGATTTATAAGTGTTCCGAGACTCAATAGGAAAAGTATTTATCTTTGGTGGAATCTGCCTACAATAACACGGTACACTCTTCGACGGGGAAGGCGCCATTTGAGATTATTGAAGGTGCTACGAAGGTTCCACCCTTCCTAAGCACGAAAGACAAGATTTTTGAAGTCGATAAGTACACGCGTGACTTGGACACGGCTTTTACCAAGGTCTGCGAGGCTTTGCAGAAATCTCAAGAAAGACAGAAAAAGGTAGCAGATCGCCATCGTCGCGATTTGAAATTGAAGGAGACCGATTGGGTGCTCTTACATTTTGAGAAGGCACACCTGAGAAAGAGAGGGAAAGGAGAGGCTTTTTCCAAAGCTTAGTATGCGATACCAGTGCAATTTTGAAAATTTCCACGTCATCAGTTTTTACGTATGTCTTGCTTTATTTTAATTCTTTATGTCACTTGGGACTCCATCGGACGGGGTCCCCATAAGTTGGTAGGACTTCTTCTTCTGTTACTTGTTTTTCTTAGGGTTTAGGCCCCTCGGTCGACATTTGTAAGTTGGATCCATTCTTTAGGCTTTGATACGTCAGCAGTTTGTGACACTGAAGCTACCCAATACTTCGAGAATTCACAATGCTTTTCATGTGAGTCTCTTGAAGCCTTTTAAAGGCGATGTGCCGGAAGATGGGGAGCCTGATGAGCAACCCGTAGTGGAAGAAAACGAGGAGATCCTTGTTCCAGAACAAATATTGGCACATAAAGACAGAAAGATTAAGGGTCAAGTGATAAGGCGGTTTTTGGTTAAATTCAAGAACTATCCTGCATTGGATGCAAAGTGGATTGAGGAGGAGGACCTAGCAGATACTCCTTAGATTGTGAATCTTTACCTTGAAGCATTTGGGATTACCATAGTCTATTCTAGATGGAACCCTGAACTCAGCTTGGGTAGAATCTGGTGCAGCGGGTATGCACAATTGGGGAGTCGCTCCACTCCTTTGTCAACAGATTGCCTCGATTTTTGATATTAAAGTCACTGATGTCTCGTTGAGTTTCAGGGATACTGTGAGCTAATAGTATTCTGCTGTATGACTTTATGAATTGGAATTCTCTATAATATGATATTGATTTGTTCTTGACTTCTTTAAGTGCAGGAGGAATTGATAGATGAAATGATTGCAACATTTTGGTCTGAATGATCTCGATAGACATGGTTGCAATAAGGATTAGTCAATCGGGCATCTGTGAGGTCGTGAGTGGATCTAGATGCGATTGCTAAATACGTTGCTGATAAATCATGGTCTGAGATACAAATGAAGGTTGAATGTGATTTGTCATGTGATGTCAAGTGATGTGACGGTCGATTGGTACATGTGCTAGATATGTGTTCCTAGTGCGTCGGTACTAACAGTCAGTGTCTCCTAAGACAGTTTATGGCCTCTGTCTGTTTTGCAAGTGTAATCGAGGGCGATTACAATGCTTTCAAGAGGGGGGTATGTCACAAACAGGTGACGTGGCTGCCCGGTACACACACACACACTGCCCGCTGAAATGACGACATGGCATGCCGTACGGAAGCCCGTGAATTGCGACGCTTTTTGCGGCAGCTTTTTGACTTTGCTTTATTCTACGCAATAAGCAAGAGAGAGAGAAATGGATGGGCTCGAGCATTGGGTGTGATTCCTTCGTTTGGGGAAGAAGATGATTTTGTAGTCGGGGGCAACATATGTGGTGTAATGTATGAGGCATGAACCCCCCCCAGATTTCCCCCAAGTCGTGATACATTGGGGCTGTAACATTGACCTGAGAGAGAGAGAGAGAGAGAGAGAGAGAGAGAGAGAGAGAGAGAGAGAGAGAGAGAGAGAGAGAGAGAGCTGTTGTCATATCTTTACATGACTTTGCAACGCCATGTCCTGGAAGCGGTTGTTGCTGCTGCTTGTTCTTTCTTGGTTTCCCTCGTCTTTGGGGTGCCACTTTGCAAGGCTTATGGAGGCTGTGATTGGGCAAGGGGGAACTCTTTTGTGATTTCCTATCGTATGCAGGTCACCTTGTAAGTTTGGAGGGTTGTGGATTGCCGATTGCCACAGCACCCTGATAGTGTGGTCAAAGAATGCAGGAGGCTTACAGTGTGGACACCGTTGCGTTGGTTTGGTTGCTCAGGCTGGCTTATGCTTTTGCTTGGTCATAGAAAGTGATCTGGGGGACTTTCAAGTAATAGATTCCTTTGGGGGGGGGGGGGGGGAAGAGAGAGAGAGAGAGAGAGAGAGAGAGAGAGAGAGAGAGAGAGAGAGAGGTGCATTAATACTTAGCGTTTGTGTTCATCTAATAAATTCATGCTTGTCCGTTTTGCAGTAATGGAATGAGCTGTGGCTGCAGGACAACCGGGCCACTATTTGTAAACAGCCTGGGGTACTGTAATCTACATGTAGGTTGAGGTGAATTCTTGTATCAGTTTTACATCATGATTAGGCTGGGTAGGTGAGGCAATTTTTCTCTCAAGTGCTGAAGAAGTTGATAGGGGCTCTCATATTTTTGTAAAGAGGTATACGGAGGGAAGTGTTGGTTGAAAGAGACACAGGGTTGGTGCAAGAAGCACTTTGACACCTATTGTAGCTAGCCGTTGTATCTATTTACTTTCTTTGAGATGTACATTATCCAAACAATTTTGTATCGGTTAGTTTACTCAGTAATTCATTCTCGCCTCGCAGGACTCCGAACTCTACATCCAGAAGCTATACTTTTCTACCATTTTTTTCTACCATTTTAATGAATGTGATGCAATGGGCTCAGGGAAAATATGTCATCAACTAGTACTTTTGAAGCTATAATTGTTAGATAGGGTAGGATGATCTTTGTTCTCACGAATATTTGCTTGAAGTTAAAAAAGACGTGCAGGTCGAGTGGTTGATTAGTCTAGCATCAATGAACAGAGGGCCTTACAGGTAGCAGAAGACACAGAGCACAATGGCTCTACCTCAGAGACATAACAGAGATCAAAGCCCGACATAATCGAGAGATCGAGGAGGGATTGAAAGATTGAGCAGTGGCTCCTCAGCTCCGCTCATATCCAGACGTACTTGTCAAGACTGTATACCTTAACCCTCATTTATAATGTACACTATATTAGTCGTATTTAATGAGAGGTGGGACAAAGGGATTGGTCTATCCATTCATTATATGCACAAATTTATGCACCACTCAAGCCCGAACATGCAAGGAATAGTCCGTTAGTGAGACCATTCCCTGTAACCGCATGGTGACTGGCAAGAGAGTACACATTTTGTGTGCAGGGATGATGTAAAAGCCCAAATTGCCAAATGTGTAAAGCCTTTATATGTCCGATAAAAGCATTTGCAGTGAAGGCTAAGTTTTAGAGAAAGGGTTTGCATGTGCATGGAAAGGACTGCTTGCACTTTAGCGTACCATTTGTGTCGAAGGGTTGTAGGCAATATTCAGGAAGAGTGTTGTCTCAGCTTCATGTCAAGACTGAAAATGCCAGTTGAGGGCAGAGAAAAACAAAAAATAGAGTGGAAGTGGTAAAATGAAGCTCAGATCTGAGGTGTATTTTCTTACTGGTTGGGTTTTATTGCATGTAGCAACTCGCTAGCATCGTGAACAGGCAAACAAGCCAAGGTTGAAAATGCCATTCCTTGGGATTTTGGCACCTTAAGAGCACTCGGGGATAAGACAAGTACCATTATGTGTCGAAGGGTTGTAGGCAATATTCAGGAAGAGTGTTGTCTCAGCTTCATGTCAAGACTGAAAATGCCAGTTGAAGGCAGAGAAAAACAAAAAATAGAGTGGAAGTGGTAAAATGAAGCTCAGATCTGAGGTGTATTTTCTTAATGGTTAGGTTTTATTGCATGTAGCAACTCGCTAGCATCGTGAACAGGCAAACAAGCCAAGGTTGAAAATGCCATTCCTTGGGATTCCTGCCAAAATCCTTAAGAGCACTCTGGGATAAGACAACTGTGTTATCATGCTCGAAATTGTGTACATCACTTAATTGTATCAATGTGGCACAAGTTCAACTTTCTGGTCAGTGCATTACTGTCAAGGTCCAGATCTCAGCCCTAGAAATCCTAAACTTTACTGATGGTAATACCCACTGTAGTAGCTCAGGTCAATGCCAAGTCAACAGCCGGAAAGCTGCTCCCACTGTGGCTTTCTGCCTTCGCCAATTGCCATGTGGTTGTGATCATTATGAGGAAGGGACACTAGAGGTCCTTTTGCTTTACTTTCTCACGTATGAATAGTCGTTTGCTGTGAGGCTTCATCAATTAAAAGTAGACAAGTGCATGTTTTACTTGTGTTGTACTCCTGAGTAAAATTCATCATAATTGTTTCCAACACATATTCTTGTTGTTCTTGTATTTGAGATTCTCAAGGCTTGTTCCATATTCAATTTCAATATTGTTTTTAATGCTTTGTACTTTGATTAGCTTAGAGAACACACGTGTAACGTCACTTACAAGCGAGCAACCTTGAGGACATACCTTACCAAAGTGCTATTGTTTGTGCATGCTAAATTTCTCTTGAGCCGATGCAAGTAGAACAAAAGGGCGTTTTGATTTTAATGTTGTTATATTTCATCAAGACCAATAGAATAACTCTTTGGCCTACATAAGGCCTTTGTGAAACATGGAATTCTTCAGAGCAATCGCAGATTATTAAATAAGCTTGTCGACCAACACCACATGGGAACTAAATGATAGCTTTCTTCCTGCTTCTTACAAAGAGGGGCACTAACCAAGCATTGTTAATGTAGGCTATAGTGAGACTGTTGACATTGGACAATTGCTTGCCTATTTCCATAAAATGCGGTACTTATGTGTATGTACGCCATAGTGGGAGAGACTTAACAATTGTTTTCCTATTTCTGTTTCTATGAAGAAAGTGCATTTAGTAGTGGGTCAGGTGCGCTCTCTCTCACACTCCACTCTTCTTATATAGGCCATTGTTACTTTTCAGCCTGTTTAGAAAGCTGTTTTGGAGCATAGTGAACCATTAGCCAAGTTTAGAGATGTGTCAAGAAAATCACCCTGTTCAAGTGAGATGTTCCATTAGTGAGACGACCCCGGTCACATCTCAATATCTGCCGACATAGGTGGTACCCAACTGAAGATGTGGTACAAAGACTCAGTAAGAGTTGCCATTTTGTGTAGTCATGCAATGCTAGGAAGAGGTCCCTTAAACCAATGTCTAGCATCCCAAACCCACCAAAGCAAGCTGAAGGACATGACAAGAAAGACAGCAATGGGCGCATAGTTGAAGTTACCCCATTGTAAAGGATATCGCTGTGGGGCAGCAGGGGGAGGAAAATGGCACAAGTGTAGCAGACCCAAACTAGAGCAATCCAGCACACTCCCCGCCCTGCCTTGCCCAAATGAAATCTTCCAGGGCTGGAATCCCTTGGAGATACTTGTTGTGCGCGCGCCCACAATGCTACTGCATGAGATCCAACCCACCCTACTGTACATATGGAGCTAATTGCTGTAAAGAGCACCTTCACCTTTAGTATGGGCAAACCCATCAATATAGATATTACTATACAAAGCCACACTGCATTGTGGGTACTTTCCTTTTGGGATGGATTTTTTTCCATATAGAAGAGTAGGGCAGGCCCCCATCCCGCGCCAAAGCATACACCTACATGACCATCAATGTTCTAGCAGTTCTCAGAAAGAGGCTCTACCTTATGATCAAAAGCTACATACCATCACAGAAAGAGCATGCCTATCTGTATAAAGACACCGCCGATCCAAACTTTTGGCAAAAGATGAATGGTCACAAATTACCCAAAATGTGGAGACTACACTTATTCTTGCTTGCTACGATATATTCGACAGTGCATTGTCCAAGTTCCCGCTAACCATAGGCATAGTATGCTCTACTACATGCAAATCAGAAAAGTTTACCATTTTCAATTTTGCCTATTGACCATGTGCCATGTACTCACAATGCGTGCAGCACTGGTTGTAGTTGAGAGGCCTCCAAAGAAAAATGAGCCCCAGATGTTGAGCAGCATCAGAACTGCTCCCAGGCCATGCTGGTACCTTCCATAAAACACGTCATATAAAATCTGGGCTGGCACAAAGCTTCCAGCTGTCTCATTGTTTGGATCATACAAGGAAAATGGATCCTGCAGAATATTGGTACTCGCTTAATTTTGCACGATTTTCTTGGCATAACGGCATTTACCATTGATTGGCAATGCCTAGCATACACATCATTAGAGCGAAATACGCACACACGATCAAACCCTAGATTTCTAGGCTTGCACATACAATTGAGTCCACACATAGAAATCGATGCCAATTTTCTCTTCTTTTCAATCATATTTGATCATCTTAAAAAGATACACGCTGTTTTGTTACACGAAATAAAGGTTTTATATTTAATGAACCCCCCAAGAGTTGTGGCTACAAACACATACAAAGAGGGAGATGAGGGGGAGAAAGAGTAACCCTAGAGCAATGACTTGAGAAAGCCAAAAATGAAACCTCATAAAACATGAGGCTGTGTGTTCTTTCTATGAGATCATGTAATGTAGAGAGGTTGAGGAGAACGAGTGAGATAAATAGCTTTGGTGCAGGTACCTTCCTCTTTGGTCTTCTCTTTGCCTTTTTTGAGGAGTAGTCGTTGCAGGAGTCTCTTTGGCTTTGTTTTTGTTCTTTGAGTGAGGCTTCTTCAAAATGTCCTGCTTAGCATTTTGAAGAAGGCACAGTGCACTAAAGGCACAGGCAAGGTCCCTTTTTCTGCCGCCACAGCTCAATGAGACACAAGCGCCTCTCCTAGTAGTCGCACCACTAAGTCACCTCAGCCCCTTCACAAGAAAGAGCCCATCACTTGGAATGTTGGCACTTGCTCCCTATAAATACTGAGGATGCATAACCTCCCTTCTGCGCAGGCCCCTTTCTATGGTCGCTCTAATGGAGTCCCAAAAGCTTACTCCTTACATTTACCATACTTAGGCCCTCATCAAGAAGCTAGTAAGTGTTTGTTTGTCAATTCATGCGATCCACTCTCGTGGCCTAATTTCTCTCTTTTAACAGCAAGGTTTACAAGGTTATAGGTATTCAAGATCTTTGTATACAATTGAGGCCCTCTCTACTACCAAGTTACTAGTTTAAAAGTAGAGCTTCATACTCACTACCTCTGGGTCTATTTGGAGAGGTTTAGAGAGTTACGCTTGCATCAAGCATGAAAAGGAAGAGCATGGTACATATTAGTTCAAGTGTATAAGCTTCCTCCATGAACCAGGTGATTGACTTGGCAGGGGGGGCTCATTACATGCATCGGTTAAGTCATCGTTTGCTAAAGCCCAAGTTGTGGGTTCAATGCCTGATATGCACAAAAAGAAACCAAAAACATTCATTTGCTAAGATTTGTTACAAGTAATGTCGAGAACAATGAACTCGCCCTAGAATATGTGAACTCCATTCCGTGTTCACACAACATGGCGGCAGCAGCAGATATTTCTGACATACCCTGGAAGAAAATTGACAGCCTGCAGATGTGCTGCAGTGGGTTTGAAAACTAGTGAGCGTACATGTGCTTGTTCAGTGCCGAGGGAAACCTGCTTCTTCTGCGGGGAGGGGGGGGGGGGGGGGGGGGCTGGAAAAGTGGTGCTTTTTTCTCGACCAATGAAATCTACCCACACAAGCAATGTGTTTTTTTCCGCCAGGCTGTCTGACCCAGCCTAAATACTGGTTTAGTTTGCATGGCTAGAAACATACATATGCACTTGCACTTGCACACACACACACATCCAAGTGATGCTTTTAGAGCAAAGACATTTAATATGAACCAGCAACTGCACGTACCTGGATGCAGAATGTAAGCACCAGAATAACAGCCCATCCAAGAAGTGAAACCATACCAAGGCTATACAGAATAGCTATAGGGCCATTCATATCAGCTCCTTTGGTTTCTTCAGTCAAATGTGCTGCCGCATCATAGCCAAACAAAGAGTATTGAGAGATGAGAAGCGACATTATCACGCCATATGCTTTATCAGGCACGCTCGCACTGTTGGGAAACTCTACAAAATTGAGAAACACAAATGATGCTGACTGCTTTTTTGGAGCTACAAATGGAAGATAAAACACAAACAGCATGCCTCCAATAACCTGCATAAGTTCATTATCAAAATGCATAGCTTTATGAGGTGATCTTGAGAGTGAAGCAACAAAAAGAAAAGATTATGCCCTTGAAGACGAAGATATTGAAATAGAACTAGTAAACACTAACAATACTTTCTTTCTTTTTTTTTTTTTTTCTTTTTTTTTTTGGGGGGCGGGGGGGTGGGGGGGGTTATATTCTGACAAAAAACTTGAAGCAAGAGAGAAAATAATCTTTTCCAGAAGATTATTAATGAGCAAATATCTTTTTAATCACTTGACGCCATAGTTACATGGAACAGGAAACGGAAACAAGACAGAAACGGCTTGCTAGCTATTTGCAATGAAATGGATTAGAAACAACTTCTTATAGTTATATTTTCTATGTAACCGTTACAAATTTTTGACTATATACTAAAGGACGATGAACGTCCTAAAAATATTGGAGCTTTATGCATTTGACACGTGCTTCTATTTAAACTGTCACTCTCTCTCTCTCTCTCTCTCTCTCTCTCTCTCTCTCTCTTTGTGTGTGTGTTGATGTACGTGCACCGTGTATGGGTGCATGGGTGTACATCAATACAAAGATCTGTGTACTAAGTTTCAGTCCTAACTCTAGAGATGCAGGGAAGATTCTGCCATAATGAAGCCAAGCACTAAAAGAAGCATTGAAGCAATAAATAGGGAGCATCCAAGCACTTTAACACAGCATAAAGAGGAAATTCCAAGTTCATGGTTCAAGTCTATCCAATGTTTGTAACAAAGGGAAGCAAAAGTAGTAACCAGAGGTCTTCTCTCCATATTAGCATGAACTGAGGAGAAGATTCAATAGAAGTAATAAAAGTGCTGGCATAGAAGATAAAGATCCTGAACTTGAAAGACCAACACCTCAATCAAATAGAAACATTACAGCTCTTGAAATACAGATGGGTGGCGATAAGAAAGAGAGTCTGGACGCACTATTAAATATTTCAATGAAAGTCTCTGCAACCTCTAGAGGGTTTTTGTAGCAAGTCCCTTAAACTCTTGCTAGCAAAAATACCTAAACTAGCTACATCGTCAACACTATGAGACTCGTATAAAGAAGGGTTGAAGAATTGCATGGCACTACTCTTTACCATGGCTGCAGACTATGTATCTTGAATGCACGTCTTCAGTCAAAGCCCGATGGATAAACCTTAACCTGAAAAAAAAGGCTCTCTTCATTCACTAGCTAAACATAGAAACTGCAAAACTTCACTTTAAAAGTTATAGCGTAGGGAACAAGAGAATTGCACAGTCAAACAAACAAACTGCTTTCTCTAGTGCATACTGCGAATATTGCAAAATATACGACAGAGCTTCAGAAGGAAAAATATTCGACAAAGCGTCAGAAGGAAACAGCTAAATGTCTTACCAACTCGAAGAGATCAATAATCTGAGGCCAGTAAAAACTGATCAATGTGAAGGCTGGGTTGGCAAATATCACAACACGATTCTCAGGAGGTAAAATCAGCACCTCTAGACAGACACAAGCATTTAGAAGCCCATTGTTCGATTGATACGTTGGATATCACCTTTGACTGTTGATAAATGCTACCAGATAACCAAAAGATAAACATTTATACATTGGCCAGGCCTGTGAACTGCTCGCCTGTGAACTGCTCCAAAGCAGTCTTTACACGATCCTGTTAAGATAAAATAATTAGCTTTTCAGTACGACTGATCCATTACTCATAAGTAGCACCAAAAAATATAGCTCCCTACCTTTACATCTAGACAAGGATCATCCACCATTTTCAGCAGCTGTTGCTCTATACCAGTTTCTCGAAGCCTTGCTACACGTGTGACAGCACCAGAACTGTCAGGATAGCTCAAATTCATCACGCACCAAACTGCAGCAACCCTGAGCTGGGGATTGCTCATGTCCTGTAGAAATCTCAATATAGGGGAAGGACTGCATTCCCCTGGTGAAACTGGTGCAACAAAACTCATTACAGCTTCTTTGTGAGACTCGTTCCCAGCTGCAATGTTGCTCAAAACATAGACTCCCTGGCTCAGCAAGTAACAGATCAGAACAAAAACAGGTGTGGGGTTATATAGTTGGGCATTCATGATAAGAGGTAATGGCAACCTGAGTGCACACTTCTGGCCTGGAAGCTATGCAAAGCTGCCTTTCCACAGCAGTCAAAATGGCACTGTCCTCAGCAAACACTTGCTGCACAGAATCAACACTTCCGTACACAAGGTTCCGCACAAAAGCCAAAGCCTGCTCTTCAACCATCTCCTCTGAATCTAGTCATACAAATACATTCAAGGTGAGATTTACTGGAAGATTGTAACATGCCAAGAGCTGAAAACCTTAAACAACTGAACATGTCTGCATGTATGAAAAGAACCGAACTTGAGACAAACACTGTGAGACAACAAAATACCATCAAAAACTTTTTAAGCATAAAAAGCTATCTTGAAGTAGCCTAATTGTCATTAATTGTGCAGATTGGACTTCGTAATTTAGATACTTCAATAGGAGTCTCAGTCTCTATGTCTACTCTTCACTCAGTTGTTGCTGATGACTGCTGCTGCTCTCTCTCTTTGTTGGTAAAAAAGTGGGGCTTGGTTCCCTTTTGTATCGCGTAATCAAAATTACAAGCCTGAACGTATTACAGCCCGTAGGCATACACACATAACGGATTTGATAGTGAAAAACCCCTGAGATATTCAATGATTGCAAACCATAGGGGAAAAACTACCAGTGATGCAAAGTTACAAAAGATGGGGTGATACAACAAAAGCTGCAGGGGAGTGAGGGAAGAAAGTAGTAGAGAGCTGAAGTCGAAACAGGTCATCTTGACGTCGAGAGGAGGCCAAAAACTCCACAAAAGTAGCCAACTCGGTTATTTTGGCCGGAAATCGCCTTTCGAGGTCACATACAGCTGACGTGTCAACCAATGTAGGCGAAGAGGGTTAGGACTCCCTGAGCGTAACCCTAGCCAACCTGCAAATCTTAGCCGAGGGGCCTAAACCCTAGCAAATGAAGAAACAGAAGAAGAAAAGACCAACTTACTGAAGATGGCCAAGGGGCCTAATAGACAAAAGGGGTTAGGATTAAAGATCCTAACACAACCAACTTACAGATCATTGGCTGAGGGGCCTAAACCCTAAAATAAAGCAGGGTGCTTGTTTTGGACCATATGCTTTTGGAACCAATGATTTTCATGTGAGATGCTTTTGGATAGGCCAATGGCCTTTAAATATGTTGTGTGGGCTCCCTCTGGCATTCTACCATGTGGACAAGCCGAGCAAAGTTTCTAGAGCTTCTACTATGTGGAATCAATATAAAGAAATACCGAGAGGGACGCCAAGGTTTGGGGCCAATGCCTTCTAGGAGTGGAACTCCACCACGCCGTGTCTTGAGCGGACTCTCTCTCTCTCTCTCTCTCTCTCTCTCTCTCTCTCTCTCTCTCTCTCTCTCTCTCTCTCTCTCTTCCATTGTTTTGAAAGTCTATTCTAGTATGTTCTTTTCAGTTGGCATGTGGTGTCATCTCGTTAGAGTGGTATTAGAGCTTTAGGCGTGCTCTTTTTTGAAAGCATACCAGACCCGTCCGCGGCCAAGAACAAATGGAGCAAGATGGCGCTTCCAGATTCTATTAAATTTTTTGTCCCTTTATAGGAGAGAAACCAATCCTACATCAACCTACAAATGCAAGCTATAGAGTGGGATGAAGAAGAAACGACAAGAGGAAGAGGAGATGAAGAAACAAGAGTTCGTTTTTGTCCTAAAAACGCTCTATAAACATGCTATTTGATGTTTTGAGGCCTCTAAAAATCTCTTCAATGGTTGAGAATTTGGATATGCAACAGAAGTCAAAGTTGATCCTCTCAACAAGCCCTATGCCTTGCCACAAGTGGATTTTGATTCCAACAATTATGAAAAGTTAGGGTTTTCAGTAGTTATTGCAGAAGATTTCAGCATGTTTAAAATAACGATTTTGGAAGCTCTTGTATTTGTATGCAGATAACAGGTGATAGGAGCGATGAACATGCATCTGAAAACATTTGGGAGTATAGAGTTGGACATCCACTCTTTTGCAACGAGGAGAACCCTCTACTTGAAATTTTGGTTGAAAATACTGTTTGGAATTTGTCTGAAATAGAATTGATATGTTTTGAACTTGTTTTGGTGCCGATTTGAGATTGATTTGAGATTGCTTGATTTTGGTTTTGATGGTGGCTTCAATGATTTGTGATTTACTCATGGTTTGGGCTTCCTGGGAGGAGTATTGAAGAGAAAATTGGTGCTTGTTAATGTTTGAACATCTGCGGCTCAGGCTTTCCTGGGAGGAGTGTTCATGTTAATTGTAGAGCCTCTGAATGATATAGACCAGTGGTCTAGGAGCGTTTAGTTGTAAACTGAAACCCTCTGAAGCATGCAGACGATGGTCTGGGAAGCGTTTAGTTGTACTTGGAGCTTGCAAGCAACGCGGCTGCAGTTGGGGGAGCGTTGGGCTGTAGCCGTCCTCTATATCTCATGGTCGGACACTTTTAGGTTATTTGTGGGGGAGTGATGAGGTAGTCATTGAATATCTTCATATCTAAGGCTTATGAGACATGCCAAGGAAGGTTTTGGTATGCATGAGAGTCCATTGATCTAAAGCCAATGTCCACCTCGAAAGGCAAGAGTCTTCCAAGGAAAAGCAAAATCAGAAGAAGAAATCCACACGGCCCGAATTGACAGAAGAGCAACCTACTAGGTACTTCAAAGAGGGCAAGTGTTATGGCTGTGATGAACAGGGGCACGTCTTTGCAAAGTGTCCAAAGAAAGAACCAAGGAAACCAGCTGATAGTTCACCAAAGAGTTCCGACAATTCAGAATGATGTGTCGACAAACAAGGGGGTATAAAGCAACAACCTACACGTACCAGGGAACAAGAAAAAGAATAGAAGGGTAAGCTACCACTAATTTGGTAAATTTAGGCTTTTCCAGCTCTCGATGCAAAGTGGATGGGGGAGGAGAACTTCTCAGATTCTCTTCAATATTGAGTTGTACCTTTAGGCTTTTGGATTTTTAGCAATGTCTATTCCTTAAGTGCACGTCGAATCGGCACGCTGAATCTGGTGCGGTGCGTACTGCACAAGAGGAATGCCACTCCGCGCCTTTGTCACAGGTTGCCTAGATTGAATAAAATTTCTCCTTGAGATTTTAAGGATGCTGATGGTTTGACAATATTCTACGGAATGACTTTATGAAAATACGTACATTGAATTGGAAGTTTCCTTGATTGCACCGATTACATGTGCTCTTTCATGTGCGTATTGTTAAGAGTATATGTAGAGAAAGATGAAATGTCTACAGCATTTTGTCTTATGAATGATCTTATGGATTTAGTGTATTTCGATATCTGTTACAGATCAGCAAGATCTAGATGTAATGGCTAAATGAATGTGATTCTAGTGCATCAAGATTTCTATCTGGATGAGATGACTGGTTAGTATTGTTAGTGCATCAAGAGTTTCGAAAGGATGAGATGGCTACACAGAGATCTAGGAGCATCAAGAGTTCTAAACTAAATGAGATGACTAGATTGAATGATTGATCTTTGGTGTTCAGTGTGAATCAGGTGTTTGATTCGTGAAATGCATACTTGTGAATGTGCTCTCTTGTGAGGATGGCCATGGGCATGGTTTTATGAATTTGATAGTGACAAGAATTAGTGGATCACGACATCCGAGAGACCTTAGTTGTTGGTTTCTTTCCCTTGATTTTTCTTTAATTTGTGGGACCCTCTTTTTGAAGTCACAAATGGCCGGACATTGTGTGGCCAGTGGGAAACGGCCGTTGGCCGAGAGTTTCAACTTCATGGTTGGGCCAGTCAACACTGGAATCCGAGCAGTAAAAGGGTGTCTAGGCTCTGTTCAAAGTCATTTAAGACCCCTCGCTACACTTTAAAAGTCGGTGGGTACTAGGAAATTAACTCAAAAGAGGCAAAGTGGACACATGGTGGCTCCAAGTCAAATTTCGAAGCCTGCATGAAGACGGGGCACCCAATTTGAGAGTGGAGGCTGATTTTGGCTTCATTAAGTGATCCACTGTTAGTGGGTGTAGGTGATCACAGCTTTAATGGAAAGCTTGCCTTCTCCCTTGCCTCATGTAGCGTGACGATTTGCTCTGACGCATCTCTCTCTCCCCTTTGCACATATGGTAATGCCCCACTAGTTGGGCTTCTCAGTTGACCATGTACAGTTCTGGGGCTTTATGTGCCTTTGCCAAGGCAAAAGCCTTCTGTACAAGAATCCAATTAGCTAATTGCTAATACGGAGAGTTTTCTCGTGTGAAAACTCGTCCGTTTCAAAGGGGAGCCGTCACATTGCGTGCAGGAGCACCTGATATACGCGTAGACGTGCTCGCTCCGTCCAAAACGATCCCAAACAGAAAATTACAGCCTACTGTGTTTTTCTGCAAGTTTAGGTTTCGCACCTAAAACTGTAGGACATCACCAAGGGAGCCTCGGGAAGCCTTGGGATGCTTAAACAGGGCTTCGGGCACCTGACAGTGACAAAACAGGGAATTACAGCACGCAGAAATTGACCTGCAGCTCACTGGAAAGCTTTCAAATCACAAGGGAAAGTGTCCTTGACGTGTACTTTTGACCTACAGAGGTTTTTGCGTCGCTATGCTGGCAAAATTGGGTCAAAAACTACAGCCATGGACAGGTTTGGACAGCTTGGTGAGAGTTACGTGAAAGTGTTCGGATCGTTTATTTGCAATAAGAATAAAGAAATACCGAAAGGGGCGCCAGTCTTTGGGGCCTACAGGGTGTCGTTGTTTGCTTGGTAGCACTCTAGCTGCCAGGCCGTGGTTTGTTAAGAGTGTAAATTCCAATCACAGACTCATTGTGAAGTTTCTCTCTGTTGTAAAGTTTAAGTAAAGTTTTTCAAGTAAAGAATCAGGTGAAAGCTAAAGTCTACCGCCCTACGGGCTGATTTCATGGTTCCGTTGCTGAGACAGAATCACTTTTTCCTTAAAGAGTGAGCCTTGGTTGGTTAGCGGAGCGGACAGAGAGCATAGGAACTTGGAATTACACTATGGCTGACAGGACATACGACACCAGGGAAGAGGGTTCCTCTTCACAGGACAGACACACTGTTCCTCCTCGAGTGTTCGAGCGTGGCGAGAGTTCACGGCCACCCTGTTTGTACCTTTTGTTGATTTGAATGCTCCACAAGGCCAAGGGTATATGATTGGGCAACTAGACAACGATGCGTTCATGATACAATTGGTTGCCATTGTGAATGTGTTTTCTCGATTGGTGCAGGATCCTAGGTTTATGGAATTTTTGCAAGCGCCACCAGTGTCACAGCACACAAGGCAACTGTCTCATGCAATAGAGCCTGTTGAGGCTCAAGCCCAGGTCCCTTGTGCGTCCTTGTAGGGGAGGGAGCACTCTCATGTTGCGGAGTCACTTGGGGCTCCAAGACAAATTTCTTCTGTCCATGAACACTCCAAAACAAATTCCTTCTGGCCATGAACAGGTGGTTAGGACACCTATTGCACAGGCTTTGCCAATTCAGCCAGCCACCTTTCCAAGTCCAAATGTTGCATTAAATGGACAAGAAACCAATTTCCAAGCTATGCAACACGTTTTTCCACCACCCACGGTACATCCTCGGTATTTTGGGGGTGGATCTGTGTTTCAAAGCATGGCTGGTTATGCGCCTGGAAACCAACAATATATGCCAGGAAGAGTGTTTGGGGGTATGCAAGGCATGATACCAAACCCCATGTATGGTAATATTGGCATGCAGCAAGGGTTTTAGTGCAGCCACGGCCAGTTTGGGGTGCTACAGGGCAATTTTGGCATGGCTGGTTCCAACCAACAGGCACATAAGGCACTAGTGACGCGAAATGTCAATGGTCAAGGGGCGCCGATTGAACTGTTTAAACAAATTATGCTTACTCTCTCAGATTGTATGTTTGCATTGAGTATATATGCAAGGTGAAATTTTTGCACCATTTTATCTCTACTCACTAGTACGGGTGATAATGATGGCTAGAATAATAAATTTAATGCAACAAGACATCTTTTAGAGGTCAGTGAGCCTGGATATGATGGCTAAATGATTCATTCAATTTCATTGTGATTGCACTTAAGGACTAAGATGTGAATGTGATTGTTGATTGTTGAAGTTATTTGTGCTAGTGCATGCTTTGTTTCTTGTGCTGTCTTGTGTGTGACGGTCAAATGCATGTCTACATGGAGTCGGTGTCTACTAAATCCTCGTATTGAAACTGTTTTGCAGGTGTAATTGTGGGCAATCTCTTTATTTTAAGGGAGGGCCTGGCACAAAGTGATGACCTCACCTGACCGAAGAGGAAAGCAAGAGCCAAACTAGACTCGAGCAGGACTGACGTCCAAGCCAGCGCGATTTGCGACACAATTCATGGTCCATAGGGCTGATAGCATGGCAATGTACGGCATGCAAACATGGCTGTATGGCACACTGATGACATGCAGGTCTAGATGCTGGGTGTTTTTTATGCATTTATAAAACCGGTTAACTTTTATGCTTTTGGGGCGTCAGTTTTCATAGTAGGAGCTTTTTGGAGAAACTTAGTAGAGCTGATGCCCAATGCCTCTAACATGAGGCCTAGGGCCCAGGCGGAACCAAAGACACACGCAGTAGCGAAGTGGCTCGGTTGTGAAGAGTTCAAGCAATAAAGAAGTACCACAAGAAGCACTTACCTTAGGGGCCATTGCATTTGAGTAAGGAACTTCACCCCACTATTTCGATCTCCAGTGTTCAATTCTCTTTCAAATTCAAGTATTTGCTGTTTCCGCTCACTTCGTGGTGGCAGGGTGGTCCGTTTTACCACCTTGTCAAGTCACTTGCCGGTCACATCTAACATGAGAATTCTGATACAAGTAAGAGGACCCCACCCCCTCTGTGAGATTCTAATACTTCTAAAGTCCCCTTGAAATGTAAACAGCGGGAAGAAGAGGGAAAACGCTTCCACCTTCCATAGGAAATGCCCCTAGCATGGCCCTGTGCAGAGGCATAACCAAACACGAAATGGGAAATACTTGAAAGGGGACCAGCACACCTACATCACAGCCACACCCACACACACACCCCTTGTCTGCCATGCCTTCCCCTTAAGTTGGATACTCTCGACTGGAGCACAAACTTTGATAGTTCCAGGATGCCCATGGGACTATCTAGGTACTTCATTCAAGCTCTAACCTTATCACTATTCACTAAATAAATAGCACGCCTAGATAGTTTTTGTTGACTGACATTTTGAAGAGGCATCTGCTTCCACTTCAGTAATACAAAAAAAAAAACTCATAGTTTTCTTCCTCTTCATTATCAAGGGATTTCTTGGTTACTGTGGAATGATATGACAACGTTTACCTAACAGCTGCAGAGACATGTTGTCATGCAAGGCCTTTTACCTTTGTGTGAAAGAAAGTATTACGATACTTTCTTTGAAGCAGTAAGGATACATTGCTCTCTTTAGAGGCAAAGAATGCCCAATAAATAACAGAGGCAGAAAGTATTACCATGAATCAAACTTGTCAAAGTAGATACTGTCAGCTCTGCCATAACTTTTTCTTTTACAGACATGTCTGCCAGATACAGGAGATTTCTCAATGCCCAAACTGCATTCAACCTTAGCATGGGGTCCATTGAGCGGGATAACTGAATGAGTTGGCTTACACCTCCACATTGAAAAAACACTGATTTATGAGGGGTAAAGTCAAGAACAACATTGCTCACTGCACTTAGTGCTGCCACCTACTTCATAAAAAAAAAACTAGGTAAGCCAGTCATAATGTAAGCATCAATTCCTGTTTGCAGTTGGGTTGAGAAAAGACCTGAACTACTGGGTAAGGATCATCCAGCAGCTTGAACAAAGGAAACACCAGTCTCTCATCTGATAAGGTTGTCCGAAGGTTCTAATGACACATACAACAGAAGTCAGAAAACTTGCACCGGTAGATACACAGAGCAAAGATTTGTTGAAAATGCTGAGGACTGCCCTAACCTTTACAGATCTAGATATACTCTTTATACAGGTGCACGCTGCAACTCTTACACCTTCGCAGGGATGTGACAAAGCAGAAATGATTGCGGCTTGCGCCTGTTGAAAGAACAAATGAATAATTTGGTTACCTCTTCCAGTAAAATTTCCTTCCTGCCATAAGTGTCCAGAAAAACAAATGTTATGGCAAACTGCTTAGGTTAACTAGTAAAGGCATTCTGTCTCCTCTTGCAAGAGAAGTACTACTGTAGAATGGTTGAAAAGAAAAAATGATATACATTTTTCCCAGGCTCTTGGTCAAGCAATTGCCTTCGGCTATCTTCCAACCGTGAACAGAGCTCTGCCAGTGCCATTAATACACCTTCCAGCTGCTTTGTTGGGAGGGATCCTTTTTGTAACAAAGCACAAAGCTTTACAATAGCATCAAACTTGTAAGCTGCCTTTTGAAGTTCCTCATTATTAGCAACAATATCTGCTAAAACAGTAGGAGATTCTTCTCCAACTTGACCAGGCTCTTCCAACAATTTCACAACAACGGCCAGCATGCTTGCCCTTATATCCCACTCTTGTGGATAACAACAAGGACAAGACCTGCTAATGTTTGCTAGACACATACATGCAAGAAACCGGGTTCTTGGTGCCTTATCCTTGACAAATCTTACAATAGAGGCCAAAGCCCTTCCTTGCTCCATAGCAACAAGCCTCAAAGAAATCTGAGGATTGTTTTTGACTAAAGCAGCAAGCCCATCAAGAGCAGCTTCTCTCCTCTTAACACTTCCAGAAAGAAGGCTTACCAAACGCTGCATACCACCTGCATCCACAATCACCTGCTGATGTTCTGGAGTTTCACAGCACCTTGCCAGAACATGGGCAGCTACTTCTGCTACATTTTCATTTGAGCTACTCAGAAGAGCTAACAATAGCTCCATCCTTTGCCCCACCAACATCTCATTCCTTGGAGCAAGAGTTGATTGAAAGATCATCTTCAAAGTGCGAGCGCAGGCCTCGACCACCTGCTGCAAGTGGAAAATGAAACTAATAAGTATTTAAATGTATACATGTGGCACATACACTTCATGCTGCAGGTTGGCTTTAAACAAAGCTAAGTGAAAATCAATAACAGAGGTACAACACTTCAAAATTGCATTCAGTAACAACATCCTTAATTGAGAAGCTGAGCATTGGCTGAAATCTTACAGACTTTACCAGAAAGTAGCCCACTTTCTTCGTCTGGGTATTATTTCTCCTAGGAGGATAAAGATTAAGTGTTGTGCACTTTGCTACCATGGGAGTCGTGACAGGTTTTAGCCTTTAGGGTTATGGGGTCTGTGTCTAGATCAAAGACACCACTAATCATTGCATCCCTCTCTCTAGAGAGACGGTCCATCCCAAATTCCAAGTCATAGTTAGAATCCTCCTAGCCACGCATTGACTTTCTCTCTCTAAACCTAATTTTATTTCTTTAATAGAGAAATAGGCAGTTCGGTGCCACTGATTCTCTTGTGGTAGCAACATCCCAATCCAGAGATGCTATTGGTTCAACTCTTGCAAATTCTGGCCATTCACAATTATTCTCCAACAACTGTGACGGGTTTAGGGTTAGGGTTTCTGTGTCGAGGTCATAGACACATCGGATCAATGCGTTTGTTTGACCCACCCTAGAGTCACTCCCGCTAGGAAGGTGGTCCATGCCAATCTCTTGGTCAAAGCCGGAATCCTCTGTGCCGTGATCAGTTCTCTCTATGTAGATTTTGCATCTGAATATCATCTGCATGATGCTAGGACATCTGTGTGATGCAGAAACCAGCCAAGAGGCCTAAAAGAATTATAGAGCAAAAGACACTGAAGGAATCCCAATTTTTAAAGTCCTGCCAAGTGGCCTAAGTAACCCAAGGGTTAGGAACTAATAACCCTAACCCCCACCAACTTATGGAGCACCGATCGAGGGGCCTAAAACCTATCTTTCAAAAGCTTGAACATTGGAAGAGATATTTGCAAATTGCGATGACATGCTGGTGCGGCAATCTGTACGAACAGCTCCGCAAATTGTGCTAGCTGATGATGTGGTAATACTGTACGAAAATCCCACTTTTTGCGTTGGCAGCTTTGGACAGTTTTTAGCAGTCGCTTTTGAGAGCAAATGCTTTTAGGATCAAGTGCTTCTAGGGCTCTGCTTTTGGGCATCCCTTGTAAGTTTTTAAGTACCTAAGGGTGTGAGTGCGAGTGTGCGGAAGCGTGAGAGAGGAGAGAGGGAGAGACAGAGAACACAAACGCTAGATGTGGGAAGAGGGGGTGATCAGTCCAAGAGCATAAGAGACCAGTACAATGCCAATCGTATGTATCTGTGGATACCCCCCCTTGCCTCACATATATAGGTGCCCAAGGGGAGGTCGAGCAGTGCAAGAGGATTGCCCCACGACCCAGCAGAAAAAAGTGTGAGTAGGGCGCCTGGACAAATGAAGGCGGCCGGCCTGGAAGTGGGCGGCCGGACAATGCACCCTATATGCATATGCAAAGGGCGGCCAGCCCAGAGGCACACTAGCCGTACATGCATGCCCTAGACCCGTGAAGCAGCAGAGTGGTGTAAATCTAACACCCCCTCTCAACACCTAATATTGAACAAACTGCGTGAAATCGAAGATGTGAGACAAATGATAATGTCTACTGCCATGTCCACTGAAGGACAAGACTACGTGAGTGTAGCAGCAGTTTGGGGTGTCCAAACCGCCGAGAAATCTCAATGGTAAAGCGCCGTCACCAACAGTGTAGTAAACTATTCTACTATGCCGATACATGGTGAAGATACTGCGTGAAGGTCCCAAACTGAGTGTGAAAACAACTCCTTGTTGTGAAAGAAGTGCCAATAGACCTGCAAATTTCCTGCCCAATAGGATCTGTGGTGTCTGTAGTCAAACTGTCTGGAGAAAATGGAGAAGCCCAAGAACCGTCATGAGAATGACCAGAAGCCTGTCAATGCATGAACCTGTAACCCAAGATGGCTAGGTGGCTAAGGCGCGTGTCACACTGGGACGGGCGCCCATGGGGATTTGCAGGCAGTGGCAGCCTTTTCATGTCACACTGGGTCAATACTAAAATGTTGGCTATAGGATTCAGCGAACAGGCATTGGCCAAGTGGTTTGACGAGCGCGTTTCACGCTGCAGGACAGGGCTCAAGGTCTCTCTCGCGCTCTCCCGCCCTCACTTTTTCAGTTGTCCACCACTTTGAGAAGATGGCCGGGCAAGCGAGGCCGCCCCTCTGACAATACCTCGCGGCCAACTTCGCTTTTTTCCACCGACGAATAACGGCGCGCCATCTCAGCTTGGACCGCATTTGCCTGTCCCAGTGTGACACAAGCCTAAGATGTGTAAAACTCCAGGAAGGCCACATGTAGCAATCTGTGTCGTAAACTCCTCCAAAACAAGGAAAGCCAGATTAAGCAATCTGCACTGTAGAAGCTACCGTAATCTGCAGCAATCATCGAGAGACCGCACAAACCACCACCAGATGGTGTCTTGTCAGTAGGTAGGGTAATCCAAGATGAGAGGAAAGCTAGACTTAACAGACTGCACTATGAAGGGCCTCTGAAAAAGGTGTAGTCAGACCAAGCTGTGTGCACCATAATCATCCTCTATGAAGAAGGGAAGCCAGACTAAGCAATCTATTCTGTGAAGATCCTCTGAGAAGAGGAAAGGCCAGACCAATCTGTCTGCATCGTCTTGCCTGTATCTCTTGCCTCCAATCCTCCAGTGTCAACCAAAACAGCCGCGCCAACAACGCCACCAAACCGCATCTCGATGTGGCTCTCTATGTAAATGAGCTGCTAATGGCATGCTGCCCATGTCAGGGGATAAGTCTACTATAAGATTACAGAGGGTGAGTGTAAGCAACTATAATGGTAGCAATCCAAATGATCACGAGTGTAGAAGAGCAATTGCACTACCATCAAAGCCAAGCTTCGAGTGACTCCGGATGTAGTCGCGGGATGCTTGATCTCGCGCATCTCGCGGGTAAATTCTCTGAGAGAGTCCAAAGCACTTGTGTCCCACTCCTGTCTGTAGATCCAAGCAATGAACCTGTCCAAGAAGAGATCCAAGATCCTCTCCCTAAGTCCATGTAGATGCTCCCGTGTAAGTAAGTGATCTGACGTGTCGAGGTCAAGTGATAAGTGTCTCTCCACCCAAGATGGTGGTGTCTTCTCTGGGAATGTCGGAATCCCATATGCCATGATGGCCATATCTCGTATAAACTCCTCTGATGAGTGCATAGGTGCGTCCATAGAAAACCAAAAGTCACCACCCCCTTTGGAGTGCGCAACTGACGAAGAAAGGTTAGTGGAATGAATGGATCTCCCAAGGATCGTATGCCCATAGATGATCAAGCCGATGTCGAAGATACCGTATACTGCAGCAGTCACTGAGAGACCGCATGGACCACCTCCAAGGGGTGTCCTGTCAAGAGGTAACTTCATCCTCTATGAAAAACACAAGCCAAGAGGCTGTTGTCCACCCAAAAACGCAACTGCGAGGTGATGAAAACGCTGCTGTCCAGAGATTTTCAGCGTGTTCGTAAGCTCCCAGTGAGGTCCAAAGCAGTGCAGGGGGTCTGGGGAGGGTGGTGAATCAAGGTCACAGCCCCAGGTGGGCTGAAAACAGAGAAAACAGCAGTGGGGAATGGCTGAAAACTGTAGTAAATGAAGAGGATTGTCGTCGGCAAGGCACCAGATGTCGAACCATGTAGGAATAGCAAGATCCAATGGGCAAGGCCCAGAGCTGCCCCCCTCTTCTAAAAACCCTGACCCGCTGTCCAAAAAACGCTGGCAATTCAGCCCCAAAAACGCAGGTGCTGCTGTCCCAAAAAAAAACGCAGGTAGAGGGAGGGGTGTTCCGGCGAGGAAATAGCCTGAGAAGGCTAGCTCGCCATGTGGATCTGCAAAAAATGCACATGGGGAGGGGTCCTCCGCGATAGAAAACTCAGCATCCTGTCGCTTGCCCCGCTGATGCTGGCAGATCTGATCTTGGGGAGGAAAAGAACCTGTTGCTGAAGGTGTGCCTTGGACATGAAGAGCATGTGCTCTCATACCATGTGAGTGCGCGTGAGAGAGAGAGAGAGAGAGAGAGAGAGAGAGAGAGAGAGAGAGAGAGAGAACACAAACGCTAGATGTGGGGAAGAGGGGCGATCAGCCCCCCTGACTACCAGAGCATAAGAGACGAGTACAATACCAATCGTATGTATATGTGGGTACCCCCCCCCCCCCCCCCCCGGCCTACATATATAGGTGCCCAAGGGGAGGTTGAGCAGTGCAAGAGGAATGCCTCACGACCCAGCAGAAAAAAGTGTTAGTAGGGCACCTAGACAAATGAAGGCGGCCGGCCTAGAAGTGGACGGCCGGACAATGCACCCTATATGCATATGCAAAGGGTGGCCAGCCCGGAAGAACACTAGCCATACATGCATGCCCTAAACCTGTTAAGTAGTAGAGTGGTGTAAATCTAACAGAGGACCACTTCCCAAGGGCATTTTCACGAGTTGTACTTTTCGAACAATAACAATAAAGAAATACAGAAAGGGTAGCTAGTCTTTGGGGCCAGTGCGTCTTGGCTCAGAACTCCGCCGAGTCATGTCATCTCTCTTTTTCCTTCACAATCCCTCGTAGGAAGTGATTACAAATGGTATCAGAGCACAGATTGCTCCCTTGCCCTCTGCAAATCGAAGCACGATCCTATCTGTGAGAGTGCACGTGTGCGAGAGAGAGAGAGAGAGAGAGAGAGAGAGAGAGAGAGAGAGAGAGAGAGAGAGATGGTGAAGAGGGGGCGATCAGCCCCCCATGACTACCATGAGCAAAAACCCAATACACAATGATTAGATGATGGAAGTGGGTACCTCCCTAGCCCCATAAATAGGTGCCCAGGGGAGGTAGGGCACCCCACAACCCAACAAGAAAATGATATATGGAAATATATGTGTGCGCCCGGCCCCAAACTCGAGCAGCCGGACCCGGAGCTATGGGTGGCCAGCCCGGAGACATACTAGCCGTACAAGTATGCCCTAGACTTGTGAAGCAACAAAGTGGCGTAAATCTAACACCCCCTCTCAGCACCGGATGCTGAACAAACCGCATGATGTCACAAGACGGGGACCACGTGCCAATAGAAAAGAACAGACTGAACAGACTTTTAGCACTTCAATAACAATTGAACTGAAAGAGAGAGAGACGACACGCGACACGGAGTGGCGGAATTCCACCCCAGAGAGTATTGGCCCCAAACCTTGGCGCCCCTTTCGGTATTTCTTTATATTGCATCAACACAGTACAAGCCGCTACTCAAGACTCTACACCTTCTCCAGAAAGCATGCCAGACAATGAGCCCTAGCCTCATATTTAAAGGCCCTAGGCCCCAAAAGCAGTTTTACATGAAAAGCCTTCAAACTCAAAAGCTCCTGGTCCAAAAGCAATGCCAAAAAGCTGCCAGCATAAATCACGGAAATCCATACAACAGTCAGCGCAAAACGCGAAAATCCGTACAGTCTGCCACGTCATCATGTCAGTGCAATTTTTAAAAATTTGCCACATCATCAATTTGTGTGTGTGTGCGGATCTTGCCTTATTTTAATCCTTTATGTCACTTGGGGCCCCATCGGACGCGGTCCCCATAAGTTGGTAGGACTTCTTCCTTTTTTACTTGTTCTTTTTAGGGTTTAGGCCCCTCGGCCGGCATCTAAAAGTCGGCTCCATTCTTTAGGGCTTTGACACGTCAGCAGTTTGTGACATCTCCCCTTCTTGAAAGAGAGTAACTGTCCGCGATTACAACATATCTGCAAAACAACTCAAGTTAGCTCAAAAATTTCTGAGGGTCATCCGGGGGACAATCAGTTTGCTCTTTTTGTTAAGGAGTTAGCTTCTCCTTTCAGCTCTTTTGATCAAGGAGTTAGCTTCACTTTTCGTCCAGATCAGATTCCAACGTAGTAAAATTAGCCATCACACCCAAACCGTAATGATCTTCCACGGGTGTCTTGATGCACTAAAATTACATACCCAAGCAATCTCATCCAATTAGGATTATTCAGTGGTTCGCACATCACAATGCAACACAAATGCTCACATATACATGTTACAAGACACAACAAACAGCGCCGCTGAGCACACCCCTAAGACAAACGGTCTGCGGTATGAAGCTACTCGACGACTACCTCGTCATTCCCCCCGCAAATAACCTAAAAAGGTCCGGGCCATGAGCTCAGAGGCCTGTACAACCAAACGCTCCCCAGACCGCAGTCTGCGTCGCTTGGAGGTTCAAGCATACAACGAAACGCTCCCCAGGCATTGGCCTGCGTCGTTCCGAGGTTCAAACAATACCAAAACAGTATTTCTCACTTCTCCACCCCGGAGTAAAATCACGAATCATTGAAACCAGTATTAAAACCAGAGTCAAACAATTCAAATCCAGACCAAGACAGGTTTAAAACAAATAGCATCCATTTCAAACAAATTCCAAACAGGATCACCAAACGAGTTCTCAAATAGATTCTCAGACGAAATTCAAACTTAGAAAGCAATCTCGACATTAGCCGAGCTCGAAAAGTCTACTGACTTTCCATCCTGAAACCTGCACCAAAAATTAGGGTTAGGTTCCTTCCATGAGGTCGTAGCCGAGTAGAGCATGGTCCATCAGCTCTTGGACAGACAGTGTTTCTTTGGCGACGATGGTAGTTGTAAGGTGCAGCGGAATGAATGTTTGAACTTTGCTCAAGATGAGGGCTCCGAACTGTGCTCAAGGTTCCTTTTACTTACGGAAGGGAGAGCCTTCCGTTCCTTTAGTGAGAGAGTGCAATGGACACAAACAAAGTGAATAGACACTGTGAATGGAAGTGCATGAGACTGAGAGACAGAGAAGAGAATACGACACCAGAGACATTGTAAAACCCTCCTCCGAAGGCCCCACTCTCTACGGCGAGAGTGGTCTACTTATGATTGCACAAATCTCTACAATGTTTGGACTTGCCGACGATGTCGACGACGATGAGGACGACGACGAGAGGGCTGAAAAATGAAAATGCTAAGGGCTGAAATCTGCAAATCTTTATCTGCTGAATTCTGACCCTATGTCGGGGACGATGTCGATGGCGACGATGCGCTGAAAACGCAGATGCTGAAGTCTGCGTTTTCGGGCTAAAACTGTAAACCTTGCGGAAACTGACCGTGCGGCGAGGAACTGCTGCGGGAAGGTGAGATCTGCGAGGTTCGGGGGTTCTTCTGCGAGTGCTAAGGGCTGAAAACTGAATCGCTGGTGGTTAAAGAGATTCCGTCGCGAAGATTTGCAAAAACGCTGGCTTGTCTGGCAAATCCAAAATCCAAAAACGCTAGGGCTGGTCCTTGTGCTGATGCAAAAATGCTGGGGTTCAGCGGTGGGAAACTGCTAACGCTAGGGCTGATTTGTTCCTTGCTGTCGCCGGGTTGATGCAGATGCAAAAAACGCTGGCTGATCTGGGTTCTTGTCCAAAAAACGCTAGCTTGCTGCAGTGATGCAAAAACGCTAGGCCTCTTGGGTTCTGCTGAGAAGTTGCCTGTTGAGCTTGTGCTCCTGCTGCCTCTTCTGCCAATTAGTGCTAGCCTAGGTTTGCTTATATACAAACTTAGCAAAATTGCCCTACCTACTTTCCAACAAAAGTCACTTAAAAATAATAAGTGAAAAATGTCAAAAATAGGAAAAATAGGCTAAATGCACTGGAAAATTTCCCTGAAGGATTCTGATGGGAATGCTTATGATCATGCTGTGTGCAACCGGAGGATATGCATCTAATCTAAGTGTCTGGACATGCACAGTCTGCAAACACTCACAAAAGTGCCAGATCACTTCCTATTCTAGATTGACTTGACTGAATTGAACCTTGGTCATGTTGTAGCTTGTCCTTTTCAAAGTGAGGTATTAGTACCGAACTGTATGGCATCGAGGGAGATCACCAACAGCATCCGGAATCCTGGAAGGGACTCTTCGCTTGCCCACTCTGATGTGTGGGTCGTGCGGTACTTGAACTTCATAAAGGTCTGCAATGCTTGCTTCTTTGGGCCGCGCCGAAAGCGACACAAAGTCTCCTGTGGCTCCTTCAATGCTTCAACTTCGTCTAGAGTCATGCTTCTTTCTTCTTCAAGAATCTCCATGTCTGAAAATTCCTGAAACCACTTCCAACACAAAACCATGAACATACCTATTCCATGTAAAGTGACTGGAAAAAATCTTGTCTTCCTCAAAGACTGTGCATGCAATATAGATGAACAAAGAGACGGAGTGCCAAACCGTTTACCACACACACGCAAACAATGAGATCGAATCTTGTCTTTCTAATGTAAAGCAATCACTGTGGCAATTCACAACGGAAATGCCCATGCTTGGTGCTCATACTTTCATGTGCTCTTTCGGAAACTGTGTCATGCCAAGGATGTCACCAGCGTGTGACTACTATCTATCCTTTTTGTTGATTTCTTTCTTATTATTTATTTACTTTCACTTTTTGGAAACACCCCTCGGGAAATCTAACTGCCCTGCATTGCATAGCTAGTGTGGAACTGTCCAGAGGGAGTCCAGGCCTGAGGGCAAGAGAGCACTAAGGTTGGACAAGGACTATGGTTAGCCAAGTGGGGTCATTGACTAGCCAAAGTGGAATCCTTTGCTACAGAGGCTACATTTCAGTTCTGGATGTGGCCGCAGTGTACAAAGAGGGTCGGATGACCTAGAAAGATACAATGGCAGCATCTCCTAAAATTTAGGGAACTGCTATTTTGGGACCTGAAAATGTGTTGACGTCATTACCTCCGGAATGACAAGGGGAACATTTTCTTACTCTGCCGTGAAGTCAACTGGGCAACCAGTTGGGAGATTTTTAGGCGGCAACCCCGAAACGGGAAAATGCTTGTAAATGTGCCAAGTGGCACCTTCTGGTGCACTTGCCTCATGCAACAAGAAGTGGCGCTGAATTTAGGAGGGGGAGAGCCTCATTTTCAGATTTGTCACAGGTTAAGAGCTATGGAGTGCTTGCTTTCCCTCTTATGCACAGTGCGGTGCCAAGAGTGATGCCCTGCACGCTACGCACTGCCCTCTCTCTCCCCTTTGGCAGTATGTTATGCCCCTCTAGTGGGCTCTTCATTTGACCAATGTACAGTTGTGTGGGTTCATGCGCGATTGCCGAGGCAAGAGCCTCTTGCACAGGTACTGGATTAGCTAGCGGCTAATCCCCCCGCAGGTACAGGTGAATTCGGAGAGGTTTCACGCCAGAAATCTCGTCCGATTCAAAGGGCAAGTAGCCCTACAGGTGCAGGAGCTCGAGGACTTGCTACGAATGCGACCGGCATGCGAAACGGAGCCCGAAACAGTAAATTACAGCCTGCTGTGTATTTTTGCAGGTTTAGGGTTTTGGCCCTAAACGGACCCTAATACCCCCAGGAGGTTCGGGGACGCAAGGGGACCGCTGTACAGGCGATCTGGCACATTTTCAGGGCTGAAAACAGAGAATTCAGCATGCTGCAGATTCTCGCCAGGTTTTGCAAAGTGCCCGTATGCGTCGGGAAAGTCAGTCAATGCGTGGGAATACTGACTGTGAAGGGTTCTAGTACAGTTATGCTGCCGAAATCGGGCTGGAACAGTGGAAATTCAGCCGAATTTGTGCGGGGCAGCTTGTAGGGAACCACAGCGTTTTTTTCCCTCTTTTGAACAATAAAGAAATACCGAAAGGGGCGCCTAAGTTAGGGGCCAATCTGGTGTCGGTCTACTCATACAGGTGCAATCTAGCAACCCGTATCCCTCTCCCCTTTGTTGTGTCTTGAAAGTACAGGTAAATAGACGACTAATAATGGGTGAAAGCTAAATCAAGGTTTGAAGTAAAGTCTACCGCCCTTTTTGGATTGAACAGGCCGGTTTCAAAGGAAGAGACATGGAATGTGACTTCCGTGAATGCATACCTTTCAGCTTTTCATGAAAAATCTGCATACATCCGTGCTCATTCATAAGTGAAATGTGCTCAACGTACAATATGTCATGCCTAGGAAAAGGGATCACATAAAGACGTTGACGAAAATACAGGAAACGATCACGAAGAAAACACTCGTACAATGCGTGCGTACTAATCATGCGAACACATATTACTTCCTATGAGGGTTCTTTGGACCTAGGCTCGAGAGCCAAGATCGGTTCGTTGTGTTTGATTGAATTTTCTTGTGGGGGATCTGTGGACCTCGACTCGAAAGCCAAGATCGATTCTTCGTGATTGATCGAATCTGCAATGAGGTTAGCTTCACTAGAGAAAGTATCAACTAACTCATCCTTCTTGTGAACAATCGCATCTTCTTCATGCAAATCATCATGCTTGTGAGAAAACACATCTTGACCATGCAAATCATCATGCTTGTCATTGTCATTCAAATCATCATGCTTATCATTGTCATTCAAATCATCATCATGAAAATCATGTGTGTCATGTTTGGGAGAAGAAGGGAGTGAGAGAGGCTCCTTTTCCTCATTCTGTGCAAAGTACGCCTGCACTTGAGAAAAAAGTCGCAACATCTCTTCTATGTGTCGGTCGTTCATTGCCTTTCTTGCTTGCTTCTCGCGATCAAATTTAGCTTGTCTTTCTTTGGCTTCCAAGCGTGCTTGCTCGCTCTCACGCGCTATGGCTACCATTCTTTCTTGGTATTTGCGCTCTATGGCTGCTATTCTTTCTTCGCTTTCTAACTTCCTGTCATCCTCTTGTCGAAAGTCTCCATAGGAGTTAGTGCAATCCTTGGCGTAGATAGGGAAGGAGGAGGGTCGGAAAAACCTCCTAGTGGGGAAAATTCTTCTTCGCCTCTCTCATGCTCATCACCTCTAAGTGAAGTATCCATTCCGCTTCGAGTGATGACCATCCATTGAAGTCGTGGGTTCTTGTGGGTTCTTGTGGTCTTGGGTTCTTAAGTTCACGAGGAACTTGGGTTCTTGTGGGTCTTGAGTTCTTGAGGTTCTTGAGGTTCTTCGTTCGCTTGCACTCTGTGTTCGAGAAGGATCTTCTCTTCACCCGAATTCTGCTCTTTTCCCCAGGCGCACCCCTTGGCGGCCTTGCGCTCACACCAAGGTTGCTTTTTCCCACCTCACATCGATTGGCCGGCCGCTAAGTGCACGGTTCGCTCTCAGTGAGTGAAAAGAGGCACAAGGGGAGGCTGGACAAGCCCTTCTTTCCTGGGATTCCTGTCACTCTTCAAAAACACGATTAGGAAACACGCCCAAGTGAACTTGGGTTCGTGCGACCGCAACAAGCAAAAAAATTCTTGTGATCCTTGTGGTTCTTTCCTTGAGTGATACAGAACATTGCCAAAGCTCTGATACCAATGTAAGGTGCAGCGGAATGAATGTTTGAACTTTGCTCAAGATAGTGCTCCGAATTGTGCTCAAAGTTCCTTTTACTTACGGAAAGGAGAGCCTTCCGTTCCTTTAGTGAGAGAGTGCAATGGACACAAACAAAGTGAATTAGACACTGTGAATGGAAGTGCATGAGACTGAGAGATAGAGAAGAGAATACGACACCAGAGACATTTTAAAACCCTCCTCCGAAGGCCCCACTCTCTACGGCGAGAGGGTCTACTTATGATTGCACAAATCTCTACGATGCTTGGACTTGCCGACGATGAGGATGACGACGAGAGGGCTGAAATCTGCAAATCTTTATCTGCTGAATTCTGACTCTATCTCGGGGACGATGTCGATGGCGACGATGCAACGACGACGCGCTGAAAACGCAGATGCTGAAATCTGCGTTTCCGGGCTGAAACTGTAAACCTTGCGGAAACTGACCGTGCGGCGAGGAATTGCTGGGGGGAGGTGAGATCTACGAGGTTCGGGGGTTCTTCTGCGAGTGCTAAGGGCTGAAAACTGAAACGCTGGTGGTTAAAGAGATTCCGTCGCGAAGATCTGCAAAAACGCTGGCTTGTCTGGCAAATCCAAAAACGCTAGGGCTGGTCCTTGTGCTGATGCAAAAATGCTGGGGTTCAGCGATGAACTGCTAACGCTAGGGCTGCTTTGTTCCTTGCTGTCGCCGGGTTGATGCAAATGCAAAAACCTGGCTGATCTGGGTTCTTGTCCAAAAAACGCTAGCTGCTGCAGTGATCCAAAAACGCTAGGCCTCTTGGGTTCTGCTGAGAAGTTGCTTGTTGAGCTTGTGCTTCTGCTACCTCTTCTGCCAATTAGTGCTAGCCTAGGTTTACTTATATACAAACTTAGCAAAATTGCCCTACCTACTTTCCAACAAAAGTCACTTAAAAATAATAAGTGAAAAATGTCAAAAATAGGGAAAATAGGCTAAATGCACTGGAAAATTCCCCTGAAGGATTCTGATGGGAATGCTTATGATCATGCTGTGTGCAACCGGAGGATATGCATCTAATCTAAGTGGCTGGACATGCGCGGTCTGCAAACAGACTCACAAAAATGCCAAATCACTTCCTATTCTAGATTGACTTGACTGAACTGAACCTTGGTCATGTTGTAGCTTGTCCACGTACACATAGGGTTGGATGTGTCACGTGACAGTAGTCCCAAGAGATAGCAATCACACGGAACCTCCAAGGTCATCTGCTTGTGAAGAGACATCTACTGAGAGATGTCGAGAAATTTCAAGTTATAATCTGCTAGGGTTTCCATGGCAAGCATTTCAGGATACCCCACTCTGCCAGAAGTTGCACTCCGAAGAAAGATGTCAGAAACCATATAACTTCGGACAAATTTTTTTATTTTTTATTATTCTTGAAAGCTTGCCAAGTACTTAGAGTATGCTACTTGGTAGCTATCAACATCTGCATGGTACTGTCTCTGAGAAAAACAGCAACTCAAAACAAATCTTGGATCCTTCTCTTCCAAGTGATCTTAATGGCTTATGTCCTGTAAGACATGAGCGGTGAAGACGGGAGCGCACCCGATGCGCGATGAAGTAAGGGTGGGAGTAGCTAATGAGTACGGGGTTGGAGCACGAAGCTAGAATTCCAAAAGTCTCTGGTTTGCTCTGTCTGCTCTTTTGTGGGATCGGTATGCTTTCAGAAAGCACAAGCCTGATGCTCTGATACCACTGTCACAAGACGAGACCACGTGCCAAATAGAAAAGAACAGACTGAACAAACTTTTAGCACTTCAATAACAACTGAACTGAAAGAGAGAGAGAGAGAGACGACATGCCACACGGAGTGGCGGAATTTCACCCCAGAGAGTATTGGCCCCAAATCTTGGCACCCCTTTCGGTATTTCATTTTATTGCATCAACACAGTACAAGCCGGTACTTGAAACTCTGCACCTTCTCCAGGAAGCATGCCAAAGAATGAGCCCTAGCCTCATATTTAAAGGCCCTAGGCCCCAAAAGCAGTTTTACATGAAAAGCCTTCAAACTCAAAAGCTCCTGGTCCAAAAGCAATGCCAAAAAGCTGCCAACGTAAATCACGGAAATCCGTACGACAGTCAACCCAAAACACGGAAATCCGTACAGCCTGCCACGTCATCATGCGAGAGCAATTTTCGAAAATCTGCCACGTAATCAGTTTGTGTGTGTGTGCGGGTCCTGCTTTATTTTAATCCTTTATGTCACTTGGGGCCCCATCGGACGGGGTCCCCATAAGTTGGTAGGACTTCTTCCTTTTTTACTTGTTCTTTTTAGGGTTTATATGTAAGTAGGCTCCATTCTTTAGGGCTTTGACACGTCAGCAGTTTGTGACACATGTAGCCAAAGATGTGAGGCACTGGATGAAGATGTCTGTTGCGATGTCTGCAACAGTTTGGGGTGTCCCGAACCGCCGAGAGATCTCTATGGAAAGATGCCGTCACGAGCAATGTAGCAAACTTTTATACTTAGCCGATACAGGGTGAAGATACTACGTGAAGGTCCCAAACTGAGTGTGAAAACAACTCCTTGTCATGAAAAAGTGTCAATAGACCTGCAAGTGTCCTGCCCAATAGGATATGTGGTGTCTGTAGTCAAACCATCTGGAGAAAATGGAGAAGCCCAGGAACCGTCATGAGAATGACCGGAAGCCTGTCAATGCATGAACCTACAACCCAATGCGGCCATGTGGCTAAGCTGTGTAAAACTCCAGGAAGGCCAGATGTGGCAATCTGCACCATAAACGTCCTCCCAATCAAGGAAAGCCAGACTAAACAGTCTGCACTATACAACCTACCGTAAGCTACAACAGTCACCAAGAGACCGCACGGACCACCACCGGATGGTGTCCTGCAGTAGGTAGGGTAATCCAAGATGAGGGGAAAGCCAGACTCAACAGTCTACGCTGTGAGGGGCCTCTGAGAAGAGGTGTGGTCAAATCAAGCTATCTGCACCGTAATCATCCTGTAGAGAAGGGAAGCCAGACTGAGCAGTCTGCGCTGTGAAGATCCTCTGAGAAGAGGAAAGGCTAGACCAATCTCTCTACGCCGTCTTGCTTGTATTTCCTGCCTCCAATCCTCCAATATCAACCAAAACAGTATCCACGCGAACAACACCAGCAAACCGTATCTCGGTGTGGCTCTCAATGTGAATAAGCTGGGAGTGGCCTATTGCCCAGGTCGAGGGATAAGTCTGCTGTAAGGTTACCGAGGTGAGTGTAAACAACTCTGAAGATAGCAATCCAAATGATCAAGATTATAGAAGAGCAACTACACTACCATCCAAGCCAAGCTCTGGGTGACTTCAAATGTAGTCGAGTAATGATGCTTGATCTCCCGCATCTCATGGGTAAACTCTCCAAGAGAGTCCAAAGCACTGAAGTCCCACTCCAGTCTGTAGATCCAAGCAATGAACCTGTCCAAGAAGAGATCCAAGATCCTCTCCCTAAGTCCATGTGGATGCTCCTGTGTAAGCAAGTGATCTGACATGTCGAGGTCAAGTGTTAAGTGTCTGTCCACCCAAGATGGTGGTGTCTTCTCTAGGAATGTCGGAATCCCATATGCCATGAGCATGGCTATATCTCGTGTGAACTCCTCTGATGAGTGCATAGGTGTGTCCATAGCAAACCACAAGTCACCACCCCCTTTGGAGTGTGCAACCATCGAATGATGGTCGGAATGAATGGATCTCCCAAGAATCGTCCGCCCGTAGATGATCAAGCCGATGTCCAAGATACTGTGTACTGCAGCAGTCACTGAGAGACCGCACGGACCACCACCGGATGGTGTCCTGGCAGGAGGTAACTTCATCCTCTGTGAAAAACTGTCCACCCAAAAAACGCAACTGTGAGGTGTTGAAAACGCTGCTGTCCAGCGATTTTCAGGTGCTCGTACGCTATCGACATGGTCCAGAGCGTTGCAGAGGGTCTAGGGAGGGTGGTGAATCACTGTCACTGCCGCTCATGGGCTGAAAACAGAGAAAACAGCAAGGGGTGATCGCTGAAATCTAATGAAGACGGAGACGATACTCGCCGATAATGCACCAGATGCAAAGCCAGATAGGTGGCAAGATGCGGGGTCCAGCAGCTGAGCGCTGCCCTCCTGCTGCAAAAACGCACGTCAATTTGCAGTCCATTTTTGCTCCACTTTTTGGCACCAAAAACCTTCTGTTTGCTAATGAAAACAAAGGCTCGATGTGTACCCTAGGTGCCCAGCAACTTGTGGAGGGTATCAACGACACAAAATGACCAATAAAACCGCCGAAAATGGGCTGAAAACCCAAAAATGCAGATCTGGCTGAAAAACGCAGATGGAGTAGAGGAGGTTTCTGGCGATGAAATGATCCTAGAAGTGAAGCGCTAGCAGCCTAGTGCAAAAACACTGACCTGAGCTGCAAAAACACGGATGGAGGGGGATCCTCTGCGATGAAAAACGCAGATCTCATCGCGTGCCTGGTTGTTTGCAAAACGCTAGCAAAATTTGCATGAAAACGCTGGTTATGCTAATCTTGGGAGGAGAACCTGATGCGGAGATGCGTTGTCCCAAGCCATGGAAAGCCTAAGCTGCTGATATCATGTGCCCTGGTGATTGATACCATGTGAGTGCGCCTGCGAAAGCGTGAGAGAGAGAGAGAGAGAGAGAGAGAGAGAGAGAGAGAGAGAGAGAGAGAGAGAGAGAGATGGTGAAGAGGGGGCGATCAGTCCCCCCATGACTACCATGAGCAGAAAACCCAATACACAATGATCAGATGATGGAAGTGGGTATCCCCCTGGCCCCATAAATAGGTTTCCAAGGGGAGGTAGGGCAATGCCACATAAAATCCCCCATAACCCAACAAGAAAATGATATATGGAAATATATGTGTGCGCCCGACCCCAAACTCGGGCGGCCAGACCAAGAGCAACCTAGGCTATGGGTGGCCAGTCCGGAGACATACTAGCTGTACAAGTATGCCCTAGACCTGTGAAGCAACAGAGTGGTGTAAATCTAACACTATTGACATGGATGGTGTTATAGGCTTGGGCACCCCAAGTCGAGAATCTGACACGACACACGAGAGGATCACTTAAAAATACTTCACAACTTTAAAATTTGAATCGACACGGCTCGACGTAGTTCCGTGCCCAATAGTATTGGCCCCAAAATGTGGCGCCCCTTTCGGTATTTATTTTTATATTAAAGCTTGAGCAAAGTACAACACCCACGGGACCTCTGCTCTCAGACTCTACGTCCATATGCTCTATAAAGTGAGGCCCAAGGGTTTATTTATTCTTACAAGGGATGCCCCAAAAGCAGTTAAACTCAAAAGCAAATGATCCCAAAAGCATCTGGTCCCAAAAACTACCAAAGCAATCAGCGCAATTTGTGAAAATCCGTACACCAACCACGTCAGCATGTCATTGCATAATGCAAAAATCTGTATTGTTGCCACATGGCACCTGTCAGTGAGCATGTCCATATAGCCTGCCACGTCATCTGGTTCTTTGTCCGGACAGTACTGCCACGTCATCATTTTGTGGCATATCCCCCTCTTGAAAGAATTGAAATCGCCCTCGATTACGCTTGCAAAATCAGACATAAGCCATAAACTAGTTTGGTAAACACTGACTCTCAGTACCGACGCACTAGACAACACAAATCCAGCACTTGTACAAAGACGAAAGTCACATTACATCACATTCAAGTCATATCACATAGAATCCATTCAGATCTAGGATCATGATTCCTAGCAACATATTTAGCAATCGCATCTAGATCTCCACCGGACCTCACTAACGTCGGATTAACTAATCCCATATTGCGATCATGTCCATAGATTTCTCGAGACCGAAATGCTGCACTCATTTCGTCAATCATACCATGTGTGAGTAATCATTTCCGGGAATTCCAGCAATCAAGTAGACACTGAGTTCATATTGAACAGTGTTTCAATCATTCAGTTCTAGAGTGTGGCCATCTCATCCCTCGGAAACTCTTGATGCGCTCATGACAATTCCATTCAATCATTCATCATGATTCAAAATTTATGATTCTTATCGTTATCAGGTTCATTCTGCAACTGTCATTGCTCCAAATTCATCATCATTCTCGATCCTGTTATGTGTTCACAAATAGCAGGATCTTCCATAAAACATTAGTTTCATACATAAATCGGAATTATCTTCGAAAATTCTTGTTTCAAAGTTCTTCATTCACACACTTAGTTCATATTGAACACTGTGTTTCAATCATTCAGTCTAGTAATCTCATCCGTCCAGAAGTCTTGATGCACCTAGATCCCTGTGTAGCCATATCATCCCGCAGGAACTCTTGATGCACTCACCATAGTATCCCGTCATATCATTCAGATGGGAATCTTGATGTACTAGAATCTCATTTCATCATTCATCATTCCTCATGCATTATGATTCATATTTCAAAACAAAATTCTTTTTTTTTTTTTATCTTGAATCGACAGATTCATTCCTGAGCTGCCGTTGCTCCCAATTGCTTTCAGATGTAAATTCATGGCCATATCATCCTCGATTTCACATGCAAAACAGGGAAAATTTCAAGCAAATGGTTCACCTCGTTGCAAAAGAGTCGATGTCCAACTCCATGCTTCCAATGCTTTCATATGCATGTTCCTCGCTCCTAGTAGTTATTTGCACACAGATAACAAGAGCTTCCAAAAACATTAATTCCACATATACTGAAATTTTCTACAAAAACCCTAATTTTCCAAAGTTGTTGGATATAATATATGTTCGTGTCAATGCATGGAGCTTGTTGAGAGGATCAATTTTGCCTTCTGAGGCATATCCAAATTCTCAATCGTTGAAGTGATTTTAAAAGGTCTTCTGGCAAACTTCCCTGTCGAAAATTTGCTCTATTCTTCATTTTGTTCTTCAATTCCCACGTCGGATTTCAACTTTTTTTTGCTTGCCTAGACTCCAGAGAGAGATGTTATCTCTGTCAAATTTGTGAGAGCGCGTGTGCGCCTTATTCTTCAATTCCCACGTCGGATTTCAGCTTTTCTTTGCCTGCCTAGACTCACGAGAGAGATGTTCTCTGTCAGATTTGTGAGAGCGCGTGTGCGGAAGAGAGAGAGAGAGAGAGAGAGAGAGAGAGAGAGAGAGAGAGAGAGAGAGAGAGAAACACAAACGCAAGGTATGGTGGAGGTGGGGGCGATCAACCCCCCATGACTACCATGAGCAGAAGACCCAATACACAATAACCAGATGATGGAAGTGGGTACCTCCCTGGCCCCATAAATAGGTGCCCAAGGGGAGGTAGGGCAATGCTTGGAAAAATCTCCCACAACCCAACAAGAAATAAATGAAATATGAAAATATAAGAGGTGGACGGCCGGCTCGGAGTGGGCGGCCGGACAATGCAATCTAAATGCATATGCAAAGGGTGGCCAGCCTGGAGGCACACTAGCCGTACATGTATGCCCTAGATCTATGAACCAGCAGAGTGATGTAAATCTAACACCCCCTCTCAGCACCTCATGCTGAATAAACCGCATGAAAACGAAGATGTGAGACTAATGATGAAGATGTATGCTGCGATGTCCATTGAAGGACAAGACTCCGACGAACTCCGCGAGTGTAGCAGCACTCTGGGATGTCACGACCGCCAAGAAATCTCCGTGGAACGATGTCATCACGAGCAACGTACCAAACTGTTGTACTATGTTGCGTGAAGGTCCCGGACTGAGTGTAAAAACAACTCCTTGTCGTGAAAGAACTGCCAATAGCCCTGCAAGTGTCCTGTCCAATAGGATCTGTGGTGTCCTTCTGGAGAAAATGGGAAAGCCCAGGGAAGCCTATCAATGCATGAACCTGTAACCCAGTGTGGCCAAGTGGCTAAGCTGTGAAAAACTCCAGGAAGGCCAGATGTAGCAATCTACACCGTAAACGTCCTCTGAACCAAAGAAAGCCAGACTAAACAGTCTGCGTTGTAGAAGCAACCGTAAGCTGCAGCAGTCACCGATAGACCGCACAGACCACCACCTGATGGTGTCCTATCAGTAGGTAGGGTAATCCAAGATGAGGGGAAAGCTAGACTCAACAGTCTGCGCTGCGAAGGGCCTCTGAGAGCCTTAGCATGACACAGACTTAGTGTTGCTAAATTGGCTATCTTACAGAAAGATAATTCTAAATGAATTATCGGGTTTATAAGTGAGAGGGTTTTCTCGCTTGGAACACCAAGGAAAAATAATTCTAAATGAATTATTGGAATTTTAAGTGAGAGGGCTTTTCTCACTAGAGACATCCGAGTACAGAGTATTCCTAGTGCGTCATTCAAAGTAATGAAGGGAGCACTGAGAACGGGAATATCTGTAAGGCCACTAGGAACGGGTACTTCTGATGCGTCACATCGGATAGGTGACAGGGAGCATCGGAAAGAAGTATCCGACCATCCGGGAACGGACACCTCTGATGCGTCATAGGATGGGTGACATAGAGCATCGTGAAGGAGATTGTACCGTAAGTTCGGTAGGAAAGGACTAGGTGATGGGTATTTCTAATGCGTCACAAGGTGGGTGACGGGTGCATCGGAAAGGGAATATCCATAGTCGGGAGGAAATTCCGAACTGTGTTAGAATTGTGCACAAGGAAAAAGCAAGCACTTGAATGAAGATGGGTTCAGAGGAAACTTTGAGGAAAAACAGATGCTTTCTGAGAAAGCGGGATTGCTTTTCGAGAAAGCAGATGCTTTCCCGCGAGGAAGTCGATGTCTGCATTGCAACTGTGTGTGTGATTGCATCCAGGGACGCCTGAGAAGTGTTGTGAAAGCATTGTTTTTAACTTATAAGGTTTTTTTTTTGTTTTTGGACAGATTCAGACTATTTTCAAAATATGCCGGCTGCCCATTTAATAAGTGGGCAGCCATCTGATAAATAAGGCCACAGATCAGCCAGCGTTTTCTCTCTCTCTTTTTCTGCCAGAACAGCGGAAAAAAAAAAACGGCCACGATCTCTACGCGAGCAGCTATTCGTGCCCGTGGCTAGGAACTATAAAAGCATCACATGCCCTGACTCAGAGGGAGGACCAATCTTTGCAAGGAGGAGATGCTGCTGCAGATTTCAGCCGTAAAGAATCGTTGCCGGTGATGCCCATGGCTGCCCCAAGTGTACGAGATTTCGTCAAGACCCAGTGCGCGAGTTCCCTCGCGAAGAAGTGCCTACGGAGCGTGTTTCCATCGCGACAAGCTGCTGTTTTTCTCTGTTTTCAGCCCATAAACGTCGTGGACGGGGCTGATTTACGAGAAGGAACCCGAGAACACATCTCTTTTGTGTGTAGGATTGGAAGAGAGGATTTTCTATGCAGAGATCTCTTCCAAGGAATTGCTTTTTTTCGAGAACCGAGTTGCGTTTCGAGCGTCGAGACTTTGAAGGTAACGATTTTCATGTTATGATCTTTGAGTATGTGATTGCAGATGTACTTCCTCTTCGTGAGGGAGTAGGAGCAGAGAAAGGCATGAGCCTCTGCAGGAGAAAGCGCTCTGAGGAACTAGAGCTAGATCAGCCAAAGGGTTTCGTACCCAAGTTTGGGAAGCAGATCCACGGATTGAAGAGAGGTAGACTCTCGAGATGTGATCCGGAAGTTGAAATTCCCAAGGAAAGGACTTTATGTCCAAGAAAGCGGAGTTATTCTGCAGGAACAGGACTCTGGAAACAGAGTCGGAAAAGAGTTGCAGGGATGCCATGCCCTGAGTCTGGAAGGTGTGATCCAGAGGCAAGAACCTTGGTTCTCAAGGATTTGGAATAAGGAACGGAAGTTATCACAAACGGGAGCGCATAACAATATAAAATACATTCGGATAAATAGATTTTATCACTTATTACTGAAGCCAAAGGATATAGAGAGAAATAGATAGAGAGAGAGAGTGAGAAGATCGACACAGTACCGGGGACCAGAAGATGGGCTAGTCCCCCCCCGTAATAGTATCTTTATTACTGAGGAGAAGTCTATACAAGCACTTGAACCGAACGTATTACCACGAACGTATTACCACGTTCGTTCTAGAATAAGACTTGATGGTTCCTAGAAGCCTTAGCTTCCGATTCCTAGGGCAAAACCCTATTCCAAGAAACTTCCGTTCCTTATTCCAAATCCTTGAGAACTAAGGTTCTCGCCTCTAGATCTCACCTTCCAGACTCAGGGCATGACATCCCTGCAACTCTTTTCTAACTCTGTTTCCAGAGTCCTCTTCCTGCAGATTAACTCCGATTTCCTGGACACGAAGTCCTTCCCTAAGGAATTTCAACTTCTGGATTACATCTCGAGAGTCTACCTCTCTTCGATCCATGGATCTGCTTCCCAAACTTGGGCACGAAACCCTTGGGCTGATTTGGCTCTAGTTCCTCAGAGCGCTTTTCTCGTGTAGAGGCTCATGCCTTCCTCTGCTCCTACTCACTCACGAAGAGGTACACCTGCAATCAAATACTCAGAGATCATAACATGAAAATCGTTACCTTCAAAGTCTCAATGCTCGAAACGGAACTCGGTTCTCGAAAAACAATTCCCCGGAAGAGATCTCTACATAGAAAATCCTCTCTTCCAATCTTACACACAGACGAGGTGTGTTCTCGGGCTCCTTCTCGTAAATCAGCCCCCGTCTACGACGTTTATGGGCTGAAAACAGAGAAAAACACCAACTTCTGGCGATGGAAACACGCTACGTAGGCACTTCTTCGCGAGGGAACTCGTGCACTAGGTCTTGGCGACATCTGGTACACTTGGGGCAGCCATGGGCATCACCGGCAACGTCTTCTTTACGACTGAAATCTGCAGCAGCATCTCCTCCTTGCAAAGATTGGTCTTCCCTCCTGAGTGAGGGCATGTGATGCTTTTATAGCTCCTAGCCATGGGCACGAATAGCTGATCGCGTAGAGATCGCGGCCGTTTTTTTTTTTCTTTTTTTTTCCGCTGTTCTGCCAGAAAAAGAGAGAGAGAGAAAACGCTGGCTGACCTGTTGCCTTATTTATCAGATGGTTGCCCACTTATTAAGTGGGCGGTCGGTGTATTTTAAAAATAGTCTGAACCTGCCCAAAAACTCAATAAAACCTTATAAGTTAAAAACAATGCTTTCACAGTACTTCCCAAGCGTCCCTGGATGCAATCACATGCACAGTTGCAATGCAGACATAGACTTCCTCGCGGGAAAGCATCTGCTTTCCCGAAAAGCAATCCCGATTTCTCAGAAAGCATCTGTTTTTCCTCAAAGTTTCCTCTGAACCCATCTTCATTCAAGTGCTTGCTTTTCCTTGTGCACAATTCCAACACAGTTCGGAATTTCCTCCCGACTATGGATATTCCCTTTCAGATGCACCCGTCACCCACCTTGTGACGCATCAGGAATACCCATCACCTAGTCCTTTCCTACCGAACTTACGGCACAATCTCCTTCACGATGCTCTATGTCACCCATCCTATGACGCATCAGAGATGTCCGTTCGTGGATGGTCGGATACTTCTTCCCGATGCTCCCTGTCACCCATCCGATGTGACGCATCAAAAGTACCCATTCCTGGTGGCCTTACAGATATTCCCTTTCACAGTGCTCCCGTCATTACTCTGAATGACGCACTAGGAATATTCTGTACTCGGATGTCTCCAGTGAGAAAAACCCTCTCACTTAAAATTCCAATAATTCATTAAGAATTATTTTTCCTTGGTGTTCCAAGCGAGAAAACCCTCTCACTTATAAATCCAATAATTCATTTAAAATTATTTTTCTATCAAATAAAGCGAATTTCGCAACAGAAGTTCCTTGGAATAGGGTTTTGCCCTAGGAATCGGAAGCCGAGGCTTTCGGGAACCATCAAGTCTTATTCTAGAACGAACGTGGTAATACGTTTGGTTCAAGTGCTTGTATAGACTTCTCCTCAGTAATAAAGATACTATTACGGGAGGGGACCAGCCCATCTACTGGTCCTTAGAAATGTGTCGATCTTCTCACTCTATCTCTCTATTTATTTCTCTATATCCTCTGGCTTTAGTAATAAGTGATAAATCCTATTTATCCGAATGTATTTTATATTGATATGCGCTCCCGTTTGTGACACTTAGAAAGAGCACAAGTAAGATTTTCCATCAAGTATCGGCATTTCCATTGTGATTTGCCACAGTTGATAGGTTTAGGTCGAAAGGTCAAGATCCGATCCCACTTTTTGCGTGTGTTTGGTGAACGGTTTGGGCACTCCGTCACTTTGTTCATCTGCATTGCATGCGCAGTCTTTCCAGTCACTCTACATAGAACGGGTATGTTCATGGTTTTGTGTTGGAATTGATTTTAAGAATTTTCCTCCTCGGAGATTCTTGAAGACAATAGACCCAACCATAGATGTAGTTGGAGCATTGAAGCCGCCACAGATCACTTTTTGTCGCTTTCGGCGCGGCCCAAAGAAGCAAGCATTGCAGACCTTCATGAAGTTCAAGTATCACACGACCCACACATCAGAGTGGGCCGGCAAAGGGTTCTTCACAGGATTCCAGGAGTTGTTGGCGCACTCCCTCGACGCCATACAGCTCGATACCAGTACCTCACTTTGAAAAAGGAGGGGATGTCACATGCACATCTAACCCTGTGTGCGTGTGGACAAGCTACTTCAGGTCTAGGATTTAGGTCAGCTTAGGAAGTGTTCTAGCACCTTTGTGAGCCTGTGTGCACGCCGTGCGTGTCCAGGCACTTAGAGTAGTTGCATATCCTCTGGTTGCACACAACATGATCATCAGCATGGCATTCGGTACCCATCATGAGCATTTTACAGTGCATAGAACCCATTTTCCCCAATTACTCATTTTTCACTTATTATTAAAGAAGTGACTTTTGTTGGGAAACTGGGTAGGGCAAATTTGCTAAGTCACTATATAAGAAACCTAGCACTAGGACTTTCTGGCAGAAGAGGCAACAGAAGTTCCAGCAACTTGCAGTGCACCTTCTCAACAAGACCGGCAGGAGGCCCTAGCATTTTCAGCCAACAGAAGCAGCCAGCGTTTTTGGATTCCCACCATCAGCGTTTCTGCAGCAAATTCAGCCTAGCGTTTTTCATCAACAGCAGCCTAGCGTTTTCAGTTTTCAGATTCAGCCTAGCGTTTGCAGATTTCAGCGTCAGTCAGCCCAGCACATCAGCGTCTTCAGTTTTAAGCCCTTAGACACCGCAGATTCAGCCATTAGCCTCGCAGATCTCACCTACCCGCAACAGATCCTCGCCGTACCATCGAGTCAGCCAGCGTTTTCAGATTCAGCCCGCTGTCCGCAGATTTCAGCATCTGCGTTTTCAGCACGTCGTTGTCGTCATCGCCGTCGCTGTCCTCGTTGCCATAGTGTCAGAGATCAGCAAAAAGTCAACGTTTTTGCAGATTTCAGCAGTTCAACCCTAGCGTTTTCAGATTTCAGCCCGTCTTCGGCGTCGTCTTCATTGTCGTTGACATCGTCGGCAAGTCCATTGCATCCAGCCCATTGTACCAAATTTGTGCAATCGATAGCATAGACCTATCTCGCCATAGAGAGGGGGGCCCTTGGAGGAGGGTTTGAGAATCGTCTGGCATCGTATTCTTCTCTCTCTCTCTCTCTCTCTCTCTCTCAGCACCTTCATTCACAGTAGCATTCACTTCATTGCACTCTCTCACTAAAGGAACGGAATGCTCTCCCTTCCATAAGTAGAAGGAACCCTTCAGCACAGTTCGGAGCACTCATCTTGAGCCAGATCAACATTCACTTCCGCTGCACCTTACAACGAGCAAAGAAAGGAAAGATAAAAGCACGACTGGTAGCAGATTTCGTGGGGACCAACCCTGAACGAATGGAGGGTAAATGTTACGGTTGTGGGGAACATGGCCATGTGTTTGCCATGTGCCTTGACAAAGCACCTACAGAACAGCCAGAGGACAAGCCAGAGAGATCAAAAGCAACGGAGGAGCGAGCAAAGAAAGGAAAGACAAAAGCACGAATGGATGAAAGTACAGGCTCTGCAGAGCGTGGAGCAAAGTACGAGATCAAGAAGCCCTCATCTTCTTCGACGGAGGAGCCAAGGCCAACTTCATTTCGACTAAATTGGTGGCTCGACTACGCCGGATGAAATGGGACCACCGATTGAGGCAACTCTAGCGGCACCAGGACGGGATGTTGCCATTACACCTGTCAAAGGCAAACTTCGGTTGCATTGTCAGGGGTATTTAGGGCACAAGGACTTCTACATTATGCCCTTCGAGGGGTGTGATGTCCTTTTGGGAATCCATCGGTTCCATAAGAACAATGTGGTGGTCGACTGCAGGGCGAGAAAAGCAGAATGAAAATGATAGAGATATCGTTCTTGACATAAAATTAAAGGGCGACTCCGTCCCACTTGTATCGGCTTCGCCCATTTCCAAGTTAATGAAATCGAGTCTGTTTGTTTACTCGAGATAGATGACAAGAAAATGTCAAATTTGTCCGGCCTCGAGAAGGAACGACGAGACTTTTTGCAAGCTCAGGCCGATTGCTTCTCTAAAGGCTTACCAAGAGAGTTACCTCCTCAGTGTCCTAAAGATCACACTTCTGATTTGATTCCGGCAGTACGCCATCGAACCGGCCACCCTACAAAGTAAGCAGAGCCCAAAACGAGGAAATTATGAACCAAGTGAAAGAACTCTTAGAGGAGGGTCTCAGTACATCACCTTCCTGTTCGCCAATGTTGTTGGTTTTTTAAAAAAAATGGATCTTGGAGAATGTGCATTGACACAGGGCTCTCAAAAAAATCACCATCAAGAAAAGGTTTTCAATACCCAGGATCGATGATATATTAGACACATTGTCACAAACTGCTAACGTGTCAAGGAGCCAACCTGCAGATTCTGACCAACAGGCCTAAACCCTCAGTGAAGAAGCAACAGAAGAAGCAGCAGCAGCGAAAGAAGTTCACCAACTTGCAAGTCTTGCCGAGTGGCCTATTTTTAAAGAAGTGTTCCCACCACCTTACGAGAACCCGTCCAATGGGGCCCAAGTGACCTAAAGACATTAAGATAAAGCAGGACCACTCACCCCTCATTTTTTTGCGATCAACTGATGACGTGGCAATGTTGTACAAACAGTGCAAATTTTGCGCTTACGTGCTGACGTGGCACTTCCGCGTTTTGCGCTGATGTTTGTTGACGTGGCACCCATATGGATTTTCGCGTTTTACGCTGATGACGTGGCAATTGTACGGAGTTCCGTGCAATGCACGGCTAATTTGCATTGCTCTTTTGAGCCAATCATTTTTAGAGCTTAAGGATTTTCATGTAACTACTTTTGAGATGCCAAGGGCCTTTAAATATGTGCCATGGGCTCAGTCTCTGGCATGTCTCCACATGGGAATGCAAAGGAATGCGTTGAAGCAATATAAAGGTGGAAACGATATGACCACCAAATGATGAACTTGGGGCTAGTGCTCTCTTGGGGTGGAACTCAACTCCTTGTCTCGTGTGTCGTGCATCTTTTTCAGTTCAGTGTTATTTGAAATACTTAAAGTTGTTTAGTCTGTTCTTTTCCATTGGCACATGGTGCCCGTCTCCATGACACACGCTATAGGGTTCTACATGTTTCAGTAGAATCAACCTGAAAAATGGCTATCATAAGATCGGGATCGCTACTGGGGATGTATAAAAGATCGTTCAGGACGTCCTTTGGATTGTACAAGTATACGGATCCTTGGCGTATTTGAGCCCCTAGTTGGCGCAGATGTCGACTTGAAGTTGTCCTTGGGTTTCCATCTTTTCGAGGTCATTCAGCGGAGGAGGGCCATACTCTTCTCCCAAGTTCTCGAAAAAGTCTGACTCCCCCTAGATTCTCCATGGGTTTCCTCAATCAAAAGAGTAGGAATAATTGTCTCCTCCCTGCCAAATTCACTATCGGAATCCATGTGTGCTGCAAGAAAAGTGATCGAAACCTTCGGGGAAGAAAAATTGTTTGAGCTTTGATACCACTGTAGGACTTCGACACTCCGAGCCGAAGATCTACAGCAGTTCAAGTGAGAGAAACTGGAATTAACCGAACACAGCATAAAATAGAGGGAGAGAGAAGAGGAGAGACCACACGGTACGGCAGAGTTCCGCACCCAAACGCACTGCCCCAAAGATTGGTGACCCTTCTCGGTATTCCTTTATTCTTATGCTTCTTTAAGTACAATGTCCAAGGGTCATCCTTCTCTTAGCGCTCCTTCGCAAAAATTGAGTAGAAGCGAGGCCCTAGGCACACTTATAAAGGCCCCTCACCAAACTCAAAAGCAGTTACATGGAAAGTTGCAGTTCTAAAAGCTTCTCGCTCCCAAAAGCAAGCACCCCATGGGCTATCTGTACATTCATGTCAACACTTGTCCGCAAATTGCACCGCAAATCGTGGGCGTCTGTACAACCTACCGTGTCATCGTCACTACGCAACTTTGAGGTCCTACCTTTATTTAAAAGGTTTTCGGCCCCTCGACCAAGTTCCATATGTTGGTAAAGGTTCGATTCTTAAACCTAACCCTTTCTGGGCCTCTCAACCATCATTTGCAAGTTGGTAAACTTCTTCTGCCTCTTTCGCTAAGGTTTTGGCCCCTTCTATCCGGGCTCTGTCCTTTAGGCCATGCCACGTCATCACTTTGTGACAACTCCACTTGGAAAAAACCTTGGGCTTCACGTGTGGGGTAGAGCATACGAGAGTAGAAGTAGCACCAATATCAAGATTCAACTCACATAGGACGTAGATATAGCCAATGTAGAGGGAGAATGGATAATAAGAAAGGATGTTTTGGGGGAAGAGGAACCCATGAGAGGTAGGATTGGTATCGATGGTAGGTTAAAAACTCAATATTTGGAAATGGGTCATCAACGGCATGAGATGACAAAGGTCCCATAGAGTCAAGACTAACTATAATCCTGTCTTGTAATTTGTTTACATTTCGCACATGATGAGGCTTACCTGGAAACAAGATGTGCAAAGTAGCAAATGGGGGGCTGATCGCCACCCCTTCCACACATAGCGTGTTCTCTCTCTCTCTCTCTCTCTCTCTCTCTCTCTCTCTCTCTCTCTCTCTCTCTCTCTCTCTCTCTCTCTCTCTCTCTCTCTCTCTCTCTCTCTCTCTCTCACACACACACACACACACACACACACACACACACACGGCCAGAGCATGTGGTGGCACCTACCATAGGACTAAAAAGTTGGAGCTTTGTGAGTGTGATTTGCACCACACCAATAGAATCTAAGTTCTTGGTAGAATCACTCTCACTATTGCATGGACTAGAATAGTCAACAAATTTGTCGTAGGAGCTATGTAGAAACGCACCGTAGACATCTCCATAGAATCTGCCAATGAGTTAGGGCTATGGGAACCACCAAACAATGCAAGATCTACACTCCGAGTAGAGGAGTCTCCTCTCATAAAGGAAGGAGCACCATGCGTAGTGCCAAATATAGTCCCCCTGACGAGAGAGCCATACAAACCCATTGGTGGCAAATCTTGTGGAAGTGAAGTATACGTTTCGGTATAGGTAGTAGAAGGGGGTTGAGTGTCTACTTTGTTAAAAAGAAGTTTCATCCAGACAGAGACGCGCACAATTTCTTGCGACAAAACTCCACAAAACACGACTCTTATGAAGAGGGCTCCAAGTAGGGGTGGAATCACTCGCCAATAGGTGCAAAAGAAGAGGTTTTTTGAGACAAAATCCCTCAAGGATTGATGCAAATACGCAGCAAGTGAAACAAGTTACAACGATGAAATCTCGTAGAAACCTCCTAAAGTGTGTCATAGAGTCTCCAAGCATGAGAGAGGGAGGTATACACACACACACACACACAAGAAGAAGAAAAAGAAGGTTTAATGTCATAGGAACAATCCCAAGAGACCTCAAATATCTATCCAGCAACTCTTGAGAGAGAGAGAGAGAGAGAGAGAGAGAGAGAGAGAGCAATAAGTCAATAAGTGGAGAGAGTGCTCATACAACTGGACGAATGAGAATGAGAGGCAAGTGTCACCTTTATGCCAATGAAGGTGACCTAGTGGTGTGCAAAAATGGGAGCGCCTTAAACTGGGACTAGATCTAGAGCTAGAGAGAGCGCCCATGTAATAAATACGCCAATATCCCACTTTTTGGATGGATGCGGCAAGAAATTACAACTTTCAACACTTCCAAGGAAAAAGATGACAAATCCTCTTCTTATGCTTCTAGGCTTGCGAAATTCTTTTGTTCTCGTGCTAAGAGTATATTCCATAGCAGGATGGACAAGCATGTGTTTTGTCATACTATGAGGTTGATGTATAGTGCTGCCAAAAAAGCACCAAGCGTACTTCCAATTGTGGAGTCATAATTTTTTATCGAGACTATTTTTTCACACTCACTTATCTGGCTGAAAACTTGTAGCTTGCACATGTTCTGCAAGTGAATAAATAAAGACATATAACAAGGGACCCTGTTTCCAGGTCAGTCTCTGTCTCTCTCTTAGTAGAAGTCTCTATAGAGGCATGCCAAAAACAATCACAACAGTACAAGCTCACAGATCAGACCAAACATCTTAATTGAGAATGCCCACATCTAGCAAATTCAAACAGTCTTAAGCGAAAACATAGTGCAATAAATATGAGCCATGGAGCATCATGCAGGAAGGATTTTCCAATGCTGCTCTATACCCTTTATATGAGCAAAATAGTTGCCACAAGTTGGTAAAAGCATCCAAGCAAAAATTTAGTACCTTGTTATCTCCAAACGAGAGCATTTTGAGTAGATGAGGAAGTACTCCACTATCAAGAACTGCTTTGACGCCTGCTTCATTTCCACAAGCAAAACTGCCAACTGCAGCAGCTGATTGGACTAAAAGTGGAGTTTCTGAGTCACTTGCCAGAATCTCCACCACCCTAGGAACTGCTCCAAGCTTTATATAAGACAGCTTCTTGGTTTTATTTCCAATAATCTGATTCTTGACATCCCGAAGCGCTTTCAACCTAGCAGTTGTATCCAAAGAGCTCAAATTTTCCACAAGATCCTCGGGTTTTCCCCATCCTGTAGAGGCAGGCATCTCCCCCTGTTGTGGAATGATGACTGTAGATAGACGACTGCTGAATGCTGATAGGGAACAAATGAGGATGGAGCTTATCAAGAAACCCTCGAAGCAAAAAGACCTTGAGCTTCCCTCTTTACCGCACGTACACCACATGCCATCTGCAACTGTGGATCGTAGGCTGCAATTGTCTGCTTGTGCAAAGTTCCGCTGAAAGGAACAACCTGTAGAAGGAACGGAGAACTGGAATGGTACCGCATCTTGCTTTGCTGGGTTAAGGGCATAGAGAAAAAATTAAGCGAATTCGGCTATGGAAAAGGCGATGGAAACAATCAATCGCAGTGGCAGACTGCGAATGGGCAAACAGACGAGGTGGACCTGGCGATGGAGCCGAAACTACAAAATTTGAGTTGAAAGATCAGAAGCTGGTTCCAGCACGTGACCGGCGAGCTAGGCCTGAGGGCAATGCAATTGCGATGCGGCTCAGAAATCTACTTGCTCTGCAAAATCGTCAGAGCTGAATTGAGCGGAAGGCACGATGGTAAGGAAGCAGAAAGAAAGAGTTAAAAGAAGCCCTAAAACTAGGAAAGCACACAGAAGAAGGGGCGATGGTGGAAAGCGACAGAGGAGGAGAGTCACGACTTATCAAAGCTTCATCGCTTTTGACCTTAGGGTCAAGAGTTACGCCTTTTGACGAAGATCCTCTATTTATTAAATAGCCCGTCCAGTCGAGTACCAAGATCTTGTTAATAACAACGTTAGCCTTACCTCAGAAGCCAGAGCACAGGTTCAAATCATTGGACGCCACGTGTTGAGGCTGCATTGTTGGGATTGGCCCACCCGTTTTCGTCGTAGCACGCTTTTCAAGATGGTATTGACAATTGAGTCAAAATTGAGGCCCGACAACGGAAGTGCTCCTTGTCTCTTCGTATGTGAGGGACTCAAATGTGCCATTGTTGCACCATGCAACATGTTATATGACCCATTAGCAAATTGGGGATCCCATCCCACATGCAAACCATAGATAAGATGGATAAAGGCATAAACAGGTTAGATGTTTGAGGATTCCTAAAGCTCGTCTTGAAGAGTATGAGAAGATCTTTCCTTTTAGCCAAAAATCAGTTCCAATCGCATATTGAAGCTAGCCAGCACACTTAATTTTGGTTCAAGAAAGTAAGCAAAGTAGTGCTTTGGCCAGAAGCATACTGAAGCTAGCCAACATACTTAATCTTGGTTCAAGAAAGTAAGCAAAGTAGTGCTTTGGCCAGAAGCACTATGACTTGAGTTCATCAAGCAATAGAATTGGGGTGGCTCTGGCTCTTCTTTTCTAAATTTGTGATTGTCTACAAAGCTTAATTTGTAAAGGAAACCTGTTATTTCTTTTTGTATGGGTTCTTTTGGGTTGATTGTTCTCTTGTCTGGTAAGAGTGTTGTGTGGTATCTTTGGATCTCTAAATGGAAGTGTCTAAGGCATCTCTAGTCCTTCTACTCCAAAACACAATGTAGGGCTCCAAAGCCCTCCTTTAAGAGGCAATAATGCCTCCCTTGTATACCATAGTATAGTGTCCATCTCCATAATAATGTTCTCTAAGAGAAACTTAGCTATTGTCATTGTGTCAGCCATCCATGTAGCTTTAGCTTCATTCCACTTTGTCACATTATCAGTGGCAATAATGATATATCGGGATTGAGTGTTACGAGTTGCGGGACTAATGGGATCTACAAAGTCTAAGCCCCACTTTTCAAATGGTTGGGTGACCTTAATAGGATGTAAGGGTATTTTATCTTCTTCTTTTTTTTGTGTAACGTTGGCATTTATCACACCCTTTTGCAAAAAGTGATGCATCCTTAAATAAAATGGCCATCATTAGCCTGATTGTAATACCTTCCTAGTAATCAAATCTCTTGAAAAGTGACCCCAGCTATGCCCATATATGCTTCTTGCAAAATGTACAAATACTCATCCTCATAGGCACAGTGCCTAAGAATGTCATCTTTTTCTCACTTATAGAGAGTTCTAGCAATCAAGCAATAAGGTTCACATTCCTTGATTAACTTGTGAGCTAAATCCTTTCGAAGCTCTCTGGGTAGAAAACCATTAACAAAAAAATCAACAATCTTCTCACTCCATTCGAGCATGGTCTCAACTATAAAGAGGGAAGTATCAGGCAACTCATCATCAACTTCGTTGGGGAATTCTCCATTGTATATGCAAGACAAATGATCAGCCATTATGTGTTTTCTTACAGGTTTCACAACCATTATGAAATCAAAGTCAAGGAGAATGAGCAACCATCTTGTAATTCTTCTAGTGGAGCATGGCTTATTCACTAGGTATAGTAACGCTTGATAATCAACATAAAACATAAACTATTATGATATTGTCTTCTTGGTGGCAAGAAGATAATATCATAATTTCTTTATTTAATAAATCATAGTTAATCTTCTCGCTTCGTAGTGGTGTAGCTCATCTCGTCGTCATTAATTGGAGACTAGCAAAGCTAATGGGGTAGCCAATTTATGTTCTCATAGCTGAATTAGAACACGTACACCCAATGGCAAAGTTTGACGCATCAATATGCAAGTGGAAAATTACATTCCATTATAGCATTCTAAAATTGGGGCACTTGTCAAGGCCTTCTTTAATAGCTCATAAGTGTGGTCACATTCCTTGGTCGAATAAAATTTGATAAGAAGCTTGTACAATGGACGAGCTATCTCAGCAAAGTGCAAAATAAACCACAGATAATATCCGGCATGGCCCATGAATCTCTGGACCCCCTTATAGTTTGTAGGTGGTGGCAATTCTAGAATGGCTTTGATTTTACCCTCATATGTAGAAATCCCATTTTTGGACACTTTATGCCCTAAACTAACTCCATGTTTAACCCAAAATTGACATTTGAAAGGGTTCAATGAGATGCAATATAATCTGCACCTTTCAAACACCTTTTGTAAACACGATAGATGCTCTTCCCAAGAGGAATGAACACAAAGGTCATTTAAAAAAGCTTCATAAACTTCCCTTAAATACTCCTTGAAAGTAGTGTTTATTAATGGTTGGAAGGTAGTAGGGGTGTTAGTTAAGCCAAAGGCCATAACACGAAATGCAAACACTCCAAATTTTGTTATAAAAAGAGTTTTAGCTTGGCCAGCTATAGTGCAATCGTTTAATTGTAACCAGCGTACCCATCTAAAAGCTATAAGTCTCTTTTCTTGCAACTCTCTCAAGCACATGTTTCGAATATGGGCAAGGGATTATGATCTCTCCTAGTGGTTGCATTAACATTTTTGAGATGCATGCATACTCTAAGTTTCCCATTCTTCTTTGGCACAATGACTATTGGAGAAACCCATTCGGAGTGCTCAATAGGGTATATGAATCCACATTTGATAAGCTTTTCAAGCCTCTTCTTGAACAATCTTACATACTTAGGATTCATTGGATAGCGCCATTGTTGGACTGGTTTAGTAGTGCTAATCATTGGAATTGTATGTTACACTATGGAAGGTGGAACACCATTCATATCACGATATGTCCAAGCAAACATGTCCTTGAATTCCTTGGGGATGGGAATATCCTTCCTTGACCGTCTCCTTAAGTACGACCTCTTCAATCTTCATAAGGTCTTTGGTGATAAAAGTTGGTTTAGACTCCTCACCGGGGTGTGCCAATGCTATCTTCTTAACTACTATTAGGCCATCGTAGAGTCCACTACTTTCATCGGTAGGCATTTGTTGGGCTTTGATGTACACGACTTTGCGATTTCATGTGGTATAAGCTTTGAAATGTTTAGGTGCAAAATGTAAGTTTGCAGGCTCTTGTTGTGCAAGGGTCTTTGCGTTAGTTTTTACTTCCCTTTTTTGTTGAGCTAACTCTCGGTTTTCGCATCTCCTTACAGTACGACTCAATTTTGGCTTTTCTATTATCTCTATTTGTGCAATGTCAAGGGGTTGTGGACTGCATCACATGACACTCTGAAGGTATTCATCCCAATTATCTGTTGGAATTAGGGTTGCAGAGAAACACACACAGCTTGGAGAAGACGAAGGAAGCTCAAGGCACACAATAGAGAGTGTGTTACTTAGTGTGCAATGGAAAGATAGATAGCCCTAGAGTGATGGGCGTATATACAATGCACGGGGGAAAAAACCTCCTAAAGAGGGAAAAAATGCCCCCGCGGTCCTAGTGTGTTCACACACATCACTACCACATGTATATGGTAACAAATCCCCCCTGGAGTGATGCGGTGAACGAGAGCTAGCACATGAGTAAAGGGAAGTGCCATGCCCTGAGGACAGGATCAGTCCACAAAGGGGAGTAAGCCCAAAGCTTTGCGGAAAGCTTCAAGCTTCTCACGAGACAATGCCTTTGTGAAAAGATCTGCAAGGTTGTCCTGTGTTGGCACATAAGCCAAGCTGATCTCTCCTGCTGAGAGCCTCTCCTTGACATAGTGGTAATGCACCTCAATGTGCTTTGTGCGAGCATGAAAAACTGGGTTCCTCGCAACTGCCAATGCGCTCTGGTTGTCAGTGTAGATAGTGTTGGCAGTGTCCTGTCCAACACCCAAGTCAACCATAAGGCGTCTGAGCCATACACACTCAACCGTAGTTGTGAAGACTGCCCTGTACTCAGCCTCACAACTCGAAGTGGCCACAGTAGGTTGCTTCTTGCTCAACCATGATATACATGAAGTGCCAAGCATGAAACAAAAACCACTTGTGGACACTCGCGTGTCAAAACAACCAGCCCAATCTGAGTCCGAAAAAGCATGTAAGTCTGGCGGCAATGATCCCCCCTTGGGATAAAACAAGCCAAGATGTAAAGTGCCACAAAGGTAGCGGAAAATCCTCTTGACAGCCTGCCAATGCTTAGACCCTGGGCTATGCATAAATCTACTGACCTGCGAGACTGCAAACTGAATATCTGGCCTCGTGTTGCATACATAAATGAGGCAGCCAACAGTAGTTTGGTAAAGAGTGACATCAGCAGGATCGCCAGCATCATGTAGACTCAACTTCAAACCTGTTTCCATGGGAGTGGCAATAGGTTTGCAATCCTCAAGTCCAAACTTACATAGCAATGTCTCTATGTAACTTTTCTGACACAAGGCAATACCACCATCACACTGCTTAAACTGTATACCCAAGTAATGATGCAACAGCCCCAAATCTTTCATCTTGAAAGTAGCATTCAAATCAGCCTTAAATTCAGCAATATGTCTCTCATTTGGTCCAGTGATCAGCAAATCATCAACATAAAGAACCACAATGAGAAATACATCATCCTCACGCTTTACATACAATGTGCTTTCTGTTGGACTGTTACGAAAGCCTCGTTTAACCAAATGAGTGTCGGCTTTCTCATACCAAGCACGAGGAGATTGCTTCAACCCATACAAAGCCTTCTTACATTTGCACACTTTGTCCTCTTGTCCTTTTATGACAAAACCGCGAGGCTGCGTTACATAAACTTCCTCAAATATGTCACCATTCAAGAAAGCAGTAACAATGTCTGATTGATGTACATCCCAACCAAAATGAGCTGCCAATGCACATAGAAAACGCACAGTAGTCATACGACAAGTGGGAGCAAAAGTCTCTTCATAATCTATGCCTTTTTGTTGTGCATAACCCTTTGGAACAAGTCGAGCCTTATGGCGATCGATCTCACCATCCGGCTTGCGTTTCAACTTGTAAACCCACTTCGTACCAATGGCCTTTTTGCCAGGAGCCAAATCACATAAAGTCCATGTGTCATTCTCTATAAGTGCATCATATTCTGATTTCATGGCAGCAATCCAATTTTCTGAATTTTGTGCTTCATCAAAAGACAGAGGCTCCTCAACATCATGTAAACTAGACACAGCCAAAGCATAACAATCTGATGCATAAGATGCATGGCGAGAGCCTGAACGAGTACGACTAGATAAAGGTGCATCCAATTTACTGTCACGCAAAGTGTGCACCAGCCATTTTGGCATACCTCTACCCTGCTCATTTTCAGCCCTTTCCTCATCAAGTACATCATGTACATCTGCATCAGTAATAGGCTGTTCTAAAACATTTTCAGAAACCCCCATAGGCTGTACATTTGCCTCATTGGAACTTACATTCCTATTTCCACCACTGAAAAGAGGCAACAAAGTGTCATAAATGTCCTGTGAGCTTACATTACTGTCTCTAGTACATGACAGCAAGGGCTGAACAGAGTCTTCCACAAACACTACATCCCGTGAAACCAGAATACGTTTTGTTTGCGGATGATACAACCTGTAACCTTTGCTTTCAGCACTATAACCAACAAAAATACATTTGACAGCCTTATCATCCAATTTTCTGCGTTGCACTTGTGGCACCAAAGCATATGCCAAACAGCCAAAAACACGCATGTGCTCAATAGAAGGTTTTATATCGTGCCATGCTTCATATGGAGTAATAGACTGCAAAGCTTTCGTAGGACACCTGTTAAGTACATAAGTGGCACACATGATGGCCTCAAGCCAAAAAGAATGCGGCAAAGCTTGACTTTTGACCATACATCGTGCCATTTCCGTTAGTGACCTGTTTTTCCTCTCAGCAACACCATTTTGCTGAGGTGTATAAGGCACTGTACATTGGTGTTTTATCCCACGACTAGCCAGAAATGCATTAAAGTCATGAGACATATACTCCCCCCCTCGATCGGAACGGAGGGTGCCCATAGTACATTTTGAGACATTTTCAGCCATAGCCAAAAATTGTTTGAAGCACATAAAAACTTCGGACTTCGCTTTAAGCGGAAATACCCATGCATGCCTGGAGTAATCATCAATGAAAGTCACGAAGTACAGGTAATTGCCCAAGGACGGAGTTTGCATGGGCCCACAAACATCACTATGCACAAGCTGCAACCTGCATGTGGCCCTAACTGAACCATCCTTTGGAAACTTAGAACGCTGCATTTTACCCAGAATACAGCCTTCACAAACATGTTTGACAGTAGCTTCAAGAGGCGGCAAAGAAGCAACCATATCAGATTTCTGCAAACGCAGCAAACTGGCAAAATTCAGATGACCGAAACGTGCATGCCAAAGTTTTGCATCTGAAATAGCCCTTGAATCTGCAACAGCATTTGCAAAATTTTGTCCACACTTGTCATACAAAGTGAGCTTATACAGCCCACGGCACAAAAGCACAGATGCAACAATTTCATCACCAAAACTGAGATCATGAACTGTACATCTGTCATCCACAAATTTGACTACAAGTCCAATTCTAGCAAGTGCGGATACAGACAAGAGATTCTTCTTGATCCCAGGTACATAAAGTGCATCAACAAGAGTGAAGGAACTGCCATTAGCAGCAGTGAGCACAATCTTTCCAACTCCCTGAACTGGATAAGAGGCGTTGTTGGCACAAGTGACTGTATGCCCATGAGGGACAGACTCGAGAGAGGTAAACAATTCACGATGTGAGGTAATGTGCTTTGTAGCACCACTATCGAAATACCACACATGTGAATCTGCAGCAACTGACAAGCATGCATCATGGACAGCAGGATTGTAAGTGCACTCTGCGCTAAAAGCCCATTCTGCATCAACATCAGCATCACAATCTCCTTTCACAAAAGACTCAACAATGGCTGCATTTGTAGTGGAACCAGCATTTGCAGTGGAACCACCCTCTTTCTTCTTAGCCTCTTTGGCCTTCAACTTAGGACACGACTTGATCAAGTGATCATTGGCTTTACAATAATGGCAACGCATCTTCTTTTTGCCCTTATCACCAGAATTGCCAGACGAAGTGCTGCTAGCAGAAGCATTAGGAACAGAATTTTTGCCACTCGCAGCAGAACCATAAGAAGTGGCTGCATTACTGTTACCACCCTTTCTTTGAGAAGCAATAAAAGCCTGTTCAACTGCACGCTGCCTAGTCCTGTTTTTTCTAGAAAGTGACTCTTGCAACAGCAATGTGCATAATGCATCAAACTTGACAACTTCAGGATTTCCTTGGGTCATCAGTCTCCAAGTACTAGCAAAAGTCTGGTAGGAATCTGGTAAGGCATCAAGAACAGTCTGCACAAGGGAACTGTCCGAAATGACTTCACCTGCAGAAATGAGTTGCTCATTGATATCCTTGACACTAGCAAGGAAAGTGTCCATATCATCTTCCTCATGCATAATCTTCGACTCTAGCTCTTTACGCAGCAAAGCAATTTTAGCCTCATTGCGGCTTGCATAAAGACCTGCTAGAATATCCCAGGCCTGTTTTGCAGATTTTGCTGAACGGATGTGAGGAATAATGGTGCGCTTCACAAACAACGCAATCAATGCATGAGCCTACGCATCCTTAACATCCCAACGAGCTTGTTCTGCCGTAGGCAAAACAACTCTAACAGCTGCAATCCTTGCAGCAAGACCTGCAACATCCTCAACATCGCCTACATCTTCAGAACCAGGACGTACATCAATGCCCTACACAATGTTCCAGACACCTTTTGACACAAGAACATGTTGCATCATATAAGCCCACATAGGGTAGTTGTCCCCATCCAACCTGTCCTCAGCAGCAAACATCTTGAACACATCTGTGTTGTTGTTGTCAGCCATGGTAAATGCTGCACCTGATGTGAAAACTGCCCGAAAATAGGAGAAATGGAGCGGGAACAACTTGTGCTATATAGCACAAACCGTAGAAGACTATAAGGCACCTATTATGCAGAAAACGACACTGACAGAAAATCTGCACAAAATGACGAAATAGCCTGTGCAGTACTGCCCGTAGTGGAAACGGAGGCCGAAATGAGCCCAAATCAAAATTTTGAGCAGACCTAGCTCTTCGAGCTATCCCAAAATATTTGTCGACCTGCGAACGCTCGCCAAAGCTCACTGAAATTGGAGAAAGTGAGCAGGCGTGTGCTGGAGCAGCTGGCGACTAAGCCCGGGAGGACGTGACCTGCTCTGATACCAATTGTTGGAATTAGGGTTGCAGAGAAACACACACAGCTTGGAGAAGACGAAGGAAGCTCAAGGCACACAATAGAGAGTGTGTTACTTAGTGTGCAATGGAAAGATAGATAGCCCTAGAGTGATGGGCGTATATACAATGCACGGGGGAAAAAACCTCCTAAAGAGGGAAAAAATGCCCCGGCGGTCCTAGTGTGTTCACACACATCACTACCACATGTATATGGTAACATTATCTACCAACTTTCGATGAGCATCACATGTCTCCACATAACCGAGCCATTTTGCAGTGGATCTCTTTTCTTTTATCCTAGCACGTACGTTTGCTTGATATCGTCGCCTTTTATATCTCTTACTTCTCTTGTCTAGTTTTTGGTTTTGGGTTGATTTTGGCACATACTCACTAGATTCATCCTCATCCCTATCCTCTTCGCTCCAAGATAGTTTGTCATAGGATGTTTGAAAGTTTCGTTCATAAACTTGAGCAAATATGTGATTCTGACTTGCTATCAAGCTTGTAGTCAATTTTTTTTACGGTGCTTCAGTCTCTAAGTTGCATTGGTCACAGTCCCTTGATGCACTATCAGTTTGAATGTCATTCAAGTCTTCACCTTTTATGTCATCAGAGAGTATATGCATTCACTTAACATGTTTACTGGTGCCAATTGTAGCACTTCATCCCTCTCATGTGTTACCCAAGTTGTTCCTCTACTTCCTTAGGTATCTATGGTTGCTGCTAGGTTTACCCAGTGGTCGTTGTCTGACTTAGCCATTCCACGCAAGACATCCATGTAAGGTGATTCCTCCCTAATGTATGTCTCCTTCTCACAAGTATAACAATATTTAGTGGGGCTGAGTGAATTGTGGTGTAAGACTGGTTGTCAATTATGAATCTATTTACTACGGGATGCAATCAATCATTCACAAGATCAAATCAAACGATAGAGTGTTGGAACTGTAAGTAGACATGGTTTTTGGACCAGTCATGCACCATTTTTGCTTCCCTCATGAAAGGACATCCTGAAATCATCTCATATGACATAGGATGCTTAGAGAGAAATAATGAAGCTATGCCTTACTTTGTGTCAAGGACTTTGATATAAAAAATTTAGCATTCCAATAGGTATTGCAATGGTTCCATTGGCCATTTTTACCATATCTTTTGTGACTTAGAGAGGTCTTCCCATAGATTCCCAATTGGTTTTTAGTTACAATGTTGACCCTAGCGCCACCATCATGGATTCCCTTCACAGTTAACCCCTCATTTGTGATTAGTAGGGTCGCATTAGATTCATCACCTTCAAAGTATTGACCCAACTTGTTAACAGGTATTTCAAACAACAAAGCTTTCATTTAGTTTGGTTTGTGGATCCAAGCATTCCTCCTCATATGGAATTTCATTGGGCCTATCCATATGTGCAAATTGTGGTATCCCAGCTTTCAATTCTCCATAGAGAAATACCCTGAGAGCAAGGAATAGTTCAAGATCTCCATGCAACTTAGACATGATAGTGGTTCTCACTTCAAAAGCCATGAAATCTGTTAATTTGACAATAGTCAAGGGCACTTTTTGAGGTCCTATTTTGTGACATAAGGTTGGTGAAGATAGGATATCCACATCTTCAATGGGGTTAGGTAGTCCCTCACTAAATATTTTCTCAAACAAATAATGTGTATGCTTAGTTTGCAATGTCTTACACTCACTTTCTTCTTGGATGATACTAGGTATGGCTAATGGTTTATGGTCTTTGTGAGGATGAGTTTACGCGGGAAACATTGTGTTCATAATCTTGATCTACCTAGGTTTTGGCTCTGGGTCCCTTTGGGTCTCATCTACTAGGTTTTTTAAGTGCTTGACTCACTCAATCTCCTCTACAAGGTTTGGGTAGGCCCCAATGTTCTTCAAGGTTTCCTTGAGTTTTGGCCCTTGTGGCTCCTCTTGGAGGGTCTCATCCCTTCTAGGTAGCCTTGAAGGCACAATCAAATCATTGGTGGTATGGGAGTGGTTTCCTTATGTCGTCCCTTAGTGGCAGTCCTTGCTTGACTTCCTCTTAGGGTAATCTAGGTAGCCTTGAAGACACAATCAAATCATTGGTGGTATGGGAGTGGTTTCCTTATGTCGTCCCTTAGTGGCAGTCCTTGCTTGACTTCCTCTTAGGGTAATCTCCATTGGATTTTTCCCTCGTGATGGTCGTCTTATTTTGCATGGTCTCAATCAGATCCAAATCATTTTCAGGGTCGTTCATATACACAAGGTCATTGTCAATCTATGTTAGCCTTTGAATTAGGGTTTGGATTTGTAGCGTTTAAGGATCTCTTCCTTTGCATTTTCTTCTTTCTCCCTTGGGCAATTGATGCAACATCTCTCTCCTTGAGGGTCTAATTTTGATTTTGGAACATCGATTGTGTGACTATAATTACTGGTACCATAAGAGGTGTAGTTTGGAGTTTCATTGGTTATCTCAATTAAGTTCAAGGGTGTGATCTTTTGTGAATTTGGATTTTGGGACATTGGGTAATCAAATGATATATGCCACAACGATTACACATAAGTATTGGCATTGTAGACATGCTCCCTTATAGCATTCGTTTGCATTCTAGTAGGATATTCAACTACATGATGTGATCCACTACATATGTAGCATTGAAGAGGTAGTCTCCTAGCAGTGATGTTGATGTTACCATATACATGTGGTAGTGATGTGTGTGAACACACTAGGACTGCCGCGACATTTTTTCCCTCTTTAGGAGGTTTTTCCCCCCGAGCATTGTATATACGCCCATCACTCTAGGGCTATCTATCTTTCCATGGCATACTAAGTAATACACTCTCTATTGTGTGCCTTGAGCTTCCTTCGTCTTCTCCAAGCTGTGTTCATTTCTCTGCAACCCTAATTCCAACAATTGGTATCAGAGCAGGTTGCGTCCTCCCGGGCTTAGTCGCCAGCTGCTCCAGCACACGTCTGCTCAAATTTTTGATTCGGGCTCATTTCGGCCTCCGTTTCCACTACAGGCAGTATTGCACATGCTATTTCGTCATTTTCTGTAGAATTTCTATCAGTGTCGTTTTCTGCATAACAGGTGTCTCATTGTCTCCTATGGTTTGTGCTATATAGCACGTGTTGTTCCCGCTTCGTTTCTCCTATTTTCGGGTAGTTTTCACATCAAGTGCAGCATTTACCATGGCTGACAACAATACAGATGTGTTCAAGATGTTTGCTGCTGAGGACAGGTTGGATGGGGCCACCGACCACCCCAATGCGCCACTGTTAACCCTCATGGCACACGGACACCCATCACCTACGATGGACGCGTATTATGTATTTGGTAGAGTCAGGTACCGGGCTTGTCGGTCCAATAGGGAAAGGTAGAGTGATCGTCGATGAGAGGCGCACTTTAACTTGGACATTCAAGGGGTTAGTTGGCTAAGCATGGGCGCCCAAGTGTGAATGGGGTGAGCTCCTATAAAAGCCAACTAAACCTAATTTTTACTCATTCTCTCATTTGTGCAATTGAAGAGTGCTCTTGCTCCATCTCCATCTTCTTCTTCTTCTTCACCTCCTTGTGTGTGTGTGTGTGAGAGAGAGAGAGAGAGGGAGAGTGTGTGTGCGATCGAGCATTACGAAGGCACGACGGCGGCGAAGCGGTTGAGCGCGGCACGACTGCAGCTTCTTCTTCATCGCGGCGAGGAATCCACCACGAAGGCGAGCGTAGAGCGGTGAGTGACACACCCTTTGTTTTCTTGAGCTTGCTAGTTTAGGCTTGTTGTGTGCTTGGAGCCGTTTGTGGCTCGCATACGGTGTATTGGCAAGTCCCTTGCTTCGACAGTGCGGCAAGGAGCGCACATTTTTGGCGCCGCTGCCGGGGATATGCCCTACACTAAGCTCGGTTAGCACTTTACGCTTCCTTGTGGTGCAATTTGTATCATAGGAAAGGGCAGGGAAGGAGTGTGTGGAGATTTCTGTTTTTTGCGTTTTCTGCATTTGCTGTCAAGTTTCAATTTCTGCTATTGTCTGCGTTTTTCAATTTCTGCAATTTCAAGTTCGGCGTTTTCAATTTCTGCAATTTTCCTGCAATTTCTGTCAATTTTCTGCAATTTCTGCGTTTTTTGCATTTTTTGCATTTTCTGCATTTTCTGCGTTTTTCCTGCATTTTCTGCATATCTGCGTTTTTTGCATTTTCTGCATATCTGCGTTTTCTGCATTTTCGCATATCTGCGTTTTCAATTTCTGCAGCAAAAAAAAAAAAGAAAAAAAGAAAAAGTTTCTTCAGAAAAAAAAAAAATGAAAAAAAAAAATTCTAAGGAAAAAAAAACGAAAATTCAAAACGCGAGCGAGTGGGTGGCGAAATTTTTCGAAAATAAAAAACGTGACTCTTAAAACGGACGGGTTGGTTTGTACAAAAGATAGATCGGGATCGGGATCATTTTCCCAAGCCCAAGCCCAGGCCCAGGCCCAGGCCCAGGCCTCAGTCTTATGATATATACTAGACTCACTCTTATATATATACCCTACTCCCTCAAGAGAGAATGAGAGCATGTGGGACAAGTCCTCCACTCTCCTCCTTTCTCTTCCCACTTGCACCCTTAGACTTTCTAGTTTAGGCCTAGTTCCCTACTCGAAATTGACAGTTTTAGGGATTCCGAGGGCATAGAGTGACCAAACGGAGGGCTGTAAAGCACGGCACGACCCTCTGACCGATACGCTCGTTTCGAGCCATCACACGGCCCATTCCACGACACGCTCTAAAAATTCTAGCAAAAAAACAAACAAAAAACACGCTAAAAACTAGTCACAAGGCCTCCTAAAGCAGCTTTTTGACACCTTAGGGTATCAAAAGCACATGCACTTACGCTCTGGGCGGGTGCTAGAACACGAGCATATTGAGGGTGCCTCTGTTCATACGGACACCCATTACCCATCCACGATAAGCTCTAGACCCTCAGCGGGGACACAAGGTAGCACCACCCAAGACCCTAAAATAGCCGCTAGTGATTCCTCCTCCGACTCAGAAATCATGGAAGCATACCCTACCCAAAACACTGAGAGAGAAGGCCATGCACCTCCCGAAGCTCCACAGCCTAGTACTAGTATGTTTAGCCGTTTCATGGAAACATTAGGTAGAGCTACTCGCTCGGAACCTGATGCAAATGAAGCACACGAAGAGGATGGGTTGGACTCTGACACACCTCTACGATACCCCATTGAGTTAAATAGTGCCTATGGAAAAGTGCTATATAACGCCTTATTGGACACGGGTGCTAAATACAATCTGCTATCCTATGGGGTGTGGTGTCAGTTAGGGAAGCCACCTCTATCTGAGAGTATTATCCAAGTCAAGGGTGTCAACAAGAAAAAAACTGCGGTTTTTGGAATCTGGCACACTTCTGTCAGTTATGACAATGGGGTGGTAGCTCAAGACTTTTTGGTCATGCCTACTGGAACTATGGAGGGTAATATAAACCTAGGCCGCACGTGGATGATAGCCACCAAATGCACTATTGATTGGGGGACTGGGGGTGTTACAACGCAAAAACCAACTCTTAGCCCTACCACTCAAGCCATAGTCCCTGAGATATTGCCCAAGGAAATAAAACCCAAGACATTGCATGTCCAGGAGGTTGAACCATACGTCCCCATAGCCCAACTCTCTAGAGCTTCAACTAATGTAGTTGAAAGAAAGCTTGAGACACACAAGAACCATCCTAATATAACAGAGAAAACATACAAGTGGGTCCCTAAAACCTCTGTAGTGAGCATGGTTGATGCAAAAAAACGGAAACCTAGTAAGAACCGTACCACTCACTCCAAGAAATGTAAAGAAACGCTGCGTTGGATTCCTAAACGACTATTGGAAGCCCAAGGCTACTATCAAGGAAATGATCAAATCTGGGTGCCAAAACGTAGATTGTGCTCTTACCTATCACCTGACCCAAGTGAGCCCAATCCCTTAGTTCCAAAACGAATCAATGATCATGGAAAGAAAAAAATCACAGAATGCTACACACCTGCTCCCAAGCTAGTTTGGGTACCAAAGAAAGAACGATTTGTTCCACCTAGCTCAGGAAGGGGGGAGTCCCATGAAGCTTCTAGCTCCTCATGTAATACATCCATAGAGGTAAAAGCTTCTACACAGCCTCCATCTATAGTAGTGGACCTCCATGAAGCTACAAAAGAATCCACACCTCCCAGTGTTCAAGAATCACCTGATGAACCACTTCAAGCTCGATCCTGGGAGAGTACCTTACCACCGTTGCAACTCGACGAGGCACCTAGGGTAATAGCAAACTACTGGCAAAAATCCTCACCTATTACCAACTGGAACAATTGGTTTCAAAGGGTGACAAGCTCATTTCAAACGGTATGATCTACCCAAGGAAGGGGGGAGTGTTTGTGGACATCCATCATTCACTTGTTTCCCTCTCAACCTTTTTCCCTGACCTCTCAATTCCGATCTTAGGGAATGTACATATAAAGCTTTATACTCACAAAAAAAAAAAAAAAAAGAGCAAGAGCAATTAGCAAACGAGTATGCACAATAAAAGTCAAAACATTGACTCAGACCTACACATGTCACATCTGGTACAGTGAAACAGAAACCTATGCCATAAAACACCTTTGATCCTCATCACTTGAGTGATGGAGGGTAGGTAAGATTAGTACGATAGGAGTGTTTCTGTTTTAGAGTTGAGTGATTAACAAAGTTCTCTTTTCCCACTGATGTGCCTCCTGGAGGTATTCCTTTTGTTTCCTAGTGTGTACAGGAGCGTGTTGCTATTGATAGGATTTGGACCTTCATGGAACCTTTCTCTCGTTCACACTTCAAATCAAGCGCGACCATCAACACAAACAGGTGTTTCTTATCCATTAGCATTGCCCTTATCTTTTTTGCATCCATGTTTGTCTGCTTTGATTGTGACTGGTAGCATAATATTCACCGCATTTGCTTAGTATCAAACATTTAATTCAATGCAATCTTTTGTCATAATCACTTGTCTAGGTTTAAAAATCAAGCAGTCCGACTAAGCTAGTTTGACCAAGCTAGGTATTAGAAATCTTCTCTTAATACCATGGGGAATGCCTTCCTAATAATCAATGGTTACTTAGGTTCTTAATCCGATTTAGGCAGCATTGTATGAAATGTACTAGGGCTTTCTAGTGGGCTTAACCCTATCGACCTTTAGCTTAAGTATTATAAAGGGAGTTTACTAATGTGATGAGCCTGGGGAGGGTAACAGTGTTATATGACCCCCCAAAGTTACAAAATTTAAATGCTGAAAATGAACAAGAAAAAAATCAAAGTGCCACAATGTAAAATTTTAAGCTGGAAGAGAAATCTCAGCTTGATTTGGTACTTCACTCACATGTATTGCCTATGGTACTAGAGCCCTAGAGGTTCCCAGTGTGGGCGCTTTTCCTTGAAAAGCAAAAAACCCAAGGCATACAAAATAAGCACCCACTTCAAAATTGAATCAGTGTGAAAAGACTTTGGGGGGTCAAAGAAAAAGTAATCAGCCAGGCGATGATTTCATGAGAAATTCCTTTTATGGTAGCTTAACTACAAGGTTTTCTAGATATAGCCTCTAGTCAGCCCTTGAACATGAATACTTGGCTCTCGCGATTAAACAACTTAATTGACCACTGAAAATTAAGAAGCTTACCCATGGTATTAATATTCGATCTCTAGTGCTTTTCGACCGTCAAATTAGTGACCCCAGACTTGTTTAATTTTTTGCCTTTACATCTGTTTATGCATTTGATTACATTGCAATTTAATGTTCATTGCTGACAAATTGTTTGAAATTCTTTTACCAATCAATGTGTCTACCTAAAACTGCATATGCTTTTTAAGAGAATGCAATTACTGTGCCAATGTTGTTTGATTTTGCAGTGACTGAAGAAGGCTAAGGACATTCATCTCAAATGCTCTTCCACCTCGACGAACCAGCTTCAACTCAATAGCTTCCGAGGACGGAATCTACATCAGGAAGGGGGGCATGTTAACCCTCATGGCACACGGACACCCATCACCTACGATGGACGCGTATTATGTATTTGGTAGAGTCAGGTACCGGGCTTGTCGGTCCAATAGGGAAAGGTAGAGTGATCGTCGATGAGAGGCGCACTTTAACTTGGACATTCAAGGGGTTAGTTGGCTAAGCATGGGCGCCCAAGTGTGAATGGGGTGAGCTCCTATAAAAGCCAACTAAACCTAATTTTTACTCATTCTCTCATTTGTGCAATTGAAGAGTGCTCTTGCTCCATCTCCATCTTCTTCTTCTTCTTCACCTCCTTGTGTGTGTGTGTGTGTGAGAGAGAGAGAGAGGGAGAGTGTGTGTGCGATCGAGCATTACGAAGGCACGACGGCGGCGAAGCGGTTGAGCGCGGCACGACTGCAGCTTCTTCTTCATCGCGGCGAGGAATCCACCACGAAGGCGAGCGTAGAGCGGTGAGTGACACACCCTTTGTTTTCTTGAGCTTGCTAGTTTAGGCTTGTTGTGTGCTTGGAGCCGTTTGTGGCTCGCATACGGTGTATTGGCAAGTCCCTTGCTTCGACAGTGCGGCAAGGAGCGCACAGCCACGCGCAACGCCCAGCAGAGCCGCCGCCCGCACGCCATAGCCAACGGGAGGGAGAGCCCATTGCTTATATCGCATCCCTCCAGCACTCTATTTCGCATATGGGATATTACCTGCCTGCCATGTGGCAGCCCCAGAAGTGGTAGCCCTTGGTGCTCTCCAAACCATTCCCAAAAAAATCCCCACTTTAATTAAAATTTTTTTTTTTTGCGTTGCCTTCTTCTACATGCTTTACTTTACTTCCCCCGGACCCGATTTCCAAGCAGTCAAAACTCTGTGAAACTCCACCTTCCCAGATTTAGCTACACTTTCCGTCTCTGCATTTTGATCCCTTGGCACCCTCGAACCAAGAAAAATCATCTGCAATTGCCCTTCCATTACCTACTCTCAACTTTGATCCATCGTTACTCCGCTCTCCAGCCTCGGAATGGCATGCCGTCGACTCCGAATAGCTCCACATAGTGCATACTACCTTCGAGAACCTTGGCGAGACCAAAAAGATGCCAAATGGCACATCCTCCAATGCGGCCAAGTGGGCTGAGACCCGGCCCCCGGAAAAAGTGCCTCCAGAATATTCACACATGCCCCTCCATCCAATATAGCACCGGATAGCGGCTCTCTTTGTTTCTTGACCTTGTAATCCACCTGGATTATTGGCACCTCATCATCTTTGACAACCAACAAATCAACTGCTTTGGCATCAGATTCGGCTTTTCTCCGCTGTCTGATAAACTTTGCTACTTTAGGCAAAGTCTTCCTAATATCATCTAATTCAACCGTCAAATTTTAAATTCGTTTATAGATTTTGACATAGATCTCTTGTCTCTCCTAGAATTATTATCAGAACTCAAGGAATCAAGACTATCTTCACATTGCCAATCCTCTGTTTTGGTGTCTGTATTGATCCTTGACTGACACTGATAAAGACACTGTGCTTTCCCTAGTTCAGTGTTTTCTATTGTAGTCAAATCTGATTTGACCTACCCTAGATCATCCACCAGTCCTTGCACTATAGCAAGCATGGTCTCAGAGATTCCAAATCCTGGATGATTTGGTCGCCCATTCTTAGAAGATGGGGTTGGTATCTTCTAAATAACACAAGCATCAGGACTCTCTGGCTATTCTGGTAGCTTCTTAGCTAGATCCTTTGTGATCTTAGCTGCCAGTTCTCACTACGCTTGCCATTCATCAACTACCTTCTCCTTGCCCTTAGCCTTCTATACTTCTCTTTGCTGAGTCCATTTACTGGTTTCAGGAATGACTAGTTTCATAGGCTTGTCTATAAGTTCTTCAATAATCACCCCTTTATTGCGAGTGATTGCTTGTACTGGAACTAGTTCCGATGATTTTGCCTTTGTAGCCTCAATACTGGGTGCATCTGGACATTGATATGCAAAGTGCCCATATTTCCCACAATTATAGCAGTTAGGACTTTGTTTCTAGAAATTTCCATGACCTCGGCCTCGGCCAGTACCCCCTTGGTATCTGCCGTGCCCAGTACGAGTCCCACTGGTACCTGAATTTTCCTCTTTAGGTCCACTGGTTGTCTCTATCTTAGTTAATTTGGCATTTGTAAATGCAATTAGAGACAGATCCTTACCTTTCTTGAAATGATGGAATGCCACAGGTATTCCACAGGTGGCCATATGCTTTGTAGTATGTGCACTATGGGCATTCATTGGAAACATGATCTCTGGATTTGCATTTGGAGCACCAGGTTTCCATCTTCCTGACTGGTGTTCTGGTATGTCTGTTTTTCAGCAATCTGCCTAGCCATTTTGTCGATTTTCTAGGACCAAGACCCTTTCTTAGCCTTGTCCTTGGTCTTTTTGTCTGAACTACTATCAAAACTGCTGGAAGTCTCACTGGAGTTGGAATTCTCCGTAGAAGAGCTGCTACTGCTAGACCTCCGCTTCTTATGGCTTCGCTCCTTCTTGGCTTGTTGCTCAAGCTTCAAAGCTCTCTGCACCAAGTCACTAAACTTCTTCGTGGGTGCAAGTACCTTTTGCTCTCTCAGCTTCTTGCTGTGAATCCATTCAGAAACCATGCACGCCATCATTTTTCTAAAGGTGGTTCTTGTAGCTGCCTGGTCAACTCTTTGATCTTTTCCACAAAGCTTCTTACAAAAAAAATTCCTTGCCTGATCTTGTTCAGCTCATAGAGAATGTCTTCATCACCTTTGGTGTCTGAGTACTCAATCCTGAAAGCCTTGATTAGTTTATTGTAAGACCTGAGCTGGCAAGCTGAATAGTGGTAATACCATTTTCTTGAATCAACAACCAAATAATCAATATTTTTGTTATCAGAGATTGACCGAAGTATACCTGAAATGATCCTAGAGATAGAATGTTGTTTTCTGATTGCACGCTGAAGTATCGTGGATCCTCTTTCGTTATTGATGGATCCAGAGCTCTGTTCATGAGGGTAATGGTGACTCTCTCCAACTTCTTGTTCTTCAGGACCTCACACTCGTCGAGCTTCAAAACAAACTTGAGAACCCCACCGCACTCGTCTCGACTGATGTCAAAGAAGTGAACTGCATACCTTTGCAATGCTTCAAGATCAACGAAGAGGTTGTTGTGCTCGTTAAACTCTACCTCTCTGCCGCCCTTGCCTAAGAACGTCGCTTCAATATGGAATGGTGACCCAAGTTTCTCAAACACCTCATCGTTTACGTGCCGGTGAGCAGCCTTTACATGTGATGGCTTTGGCAGCAATGATCCTCTCTGTAGTTTATTTTGAGATTTTTTATATAATGCTTTGAAGAGTGCCCTGTATCCCATCTACGAGAAGTGCATTGTTTTCTATTATAAATTTTCATATTTTTGAGATCAAGAAAACCTTATCAGTCCATTAGGAAGGGAATGGGGTCTAAGGGGGCCTATTTATTTGCCATGGGATTAATAAGAAGATTATGGAAGGGGAAAATGGGTGGATGCCATGTGGATTGAAATGGTAAGTATGGAAGGGCCTAAAAGTAAGTGGTCAAACTTGTACTCTTTTATTAAATGTAAAGAGAAAATCTTTTATAGATTCAAAAAATTAAACTTTTCTCTAGATAGTTGGGTGAAAACCAATCCTTTCTCTCACTAGTGGCTGCCAGTTTCTCCCCCCTCTCTCTTTAAAGGGGGTCCCTCCAAAAACATTATGATCATTCCCTCCCTCTCTCTCTCTCTCTCTCTACTGTACCATCTCTCACTTCTCTTCACCTCACGTTGCAAGTTGCTTCTCTTTCCTTCCTTTCACTTTTCCCTCAATATGGAGACACTAGAAGGATTCATGGAGATAATGTGGAAAAGATGATGATTTGGATATGGTGCAGAGAAAGATGCAGAGAAAGGTGTAGAGAAAGGACAAAATATCTATAGCAAACGAGGCATTAAGAGATAGTTTACTAAATTGTACACACCTGCTCAAAATGGAGTTACTGAATACATGAATACGACGCTTCACGAGACGGTAACTTCCATGTTGTCTATGGAAATTTTACCTCATTAAGAGTTTTAGGGAGAGATCGTTATGTGACAGCGGTGCATATGATCAATAGGTCCCCTAGTACATCATTGAACTACAAGATTTTGTGGATAGGCAAGAATCCTAATTATGACAAATTATGTGTGTTTGGGTGTGAGGCATTCTTACATGTGCCTAAAGAGCTTTAGAAGAAGCTGGACCCCAAGTCACACAAATGCATCTTCATTGGCTATGGTACATATGGAGATATGGGTTATCATATCTGGCATCCAAAATCTCAAACATAGCTCACAAGTAATTTTTATTGAATCAAAGATGCACAAAAAAATTGGTGAAAGAGGTTGAGTACCGTAGAGTGAGATTTGAGGACATAGCCTCAAGTCTAGTTACACAATAATCTCAATCTACTAGCAATGTACCCACCACTAGTAGTGCTCCAAAGAGAGCTAGTGATTCTCTAAAGAGAGCAGAGTCTAGTAGTCTAGCAATGAGCAGATCTACAAGTGTATCTCGTACCCTAAGCAATTTGATTTAGAATTAGACTATTTATTGGTCACTAATTGCGGAGAGCCTACCTGCTACCAAGAGGCTATTGAGATGGAAGATAGTGTGAAGTTGGAATATGCAATGCAATTTGAGTACAACTCAATTGTGGTTAGTGAAACTTGGGAAGTGTCAGAGTTGCTAGAGGGCAAACAAGCTTTACCTTGCAAATGGATGTATAAAAAGAAGTAGACAACAAAAGATCATGAGCCTAAGTATAAGGCTAGATTGGTTGATAAGGGTTTCAAGCAAAAAAAAGGCATGGATTTTGATGAAATATTTTCTCCAATGGTCAAAGATGACTACATTGCATCTCATGATTGGACTGGTAGCCACACTGAGGACATGGAATTGGTTTAGATGGATGTGAAGAAAACGTTTTTCCCGAGGATCTTGATGAGGATGTCTACATGAAATAGCAAGAGGGTTTTGAAGTGAAATTGTAGAATCCTACTAGGGTAGAACTGATGAAAGGAGCTAGGAAGATCAATGCTTGTATACCTAAAAGCTGAACGATGGTTCACTTATCATCTTGATACTTTATGTCGATGATATGCTCATTGCTGAGAAGTCTAAAGATAAGATTACCATCTTGAAGAAGTCACTTAGCATGTAGTTTTCTATGAAAAATTTGGGAGATATGAATCACTTTCTTGGTATGCAAATCAAGCAAGATCAAAGCATGGAATACTAGAGTTGCTACAAGAAAAGTACATCCACAAAGTATTGCAACATTTTAATATGTAAGGGGAAGGCTACATTGAGTACCCCAATGCAGACATATACAAAACTTAGCAAGAATAATGCTCCCAAACATAATGATGAGAAAGCAGAAATAGCAAAGGTGCGATATTCTTCAACACCCACCAGTCTTAGGTATGCCATGGTAGCCACCAGACCAGGCATTGCATCTGTAGTATGAGTAGTTAACAAATTTATGGAAAATCTATAGTGGGAGTGGTTAACAAATTTATGGAAATTCCTAGCAGGAAGCACTGAGAAGCAGTGAAGCACATCTTAAGATATCTGAAAGGTACGATTTACAAGAATTTATGCCTTCGGATTAGTGATGCATCCACTGTGGGTTACATAGATGTGGATTATGTGCGTTATGTGGATAGTTGAAGATCCACATTTATCTATATATTCCTATTTGCTAGATCAATCATGTCATGGAGATCATGTCTCTAGGATTGTACACATCTTTCACCACAAAGAAAGAGCATGTGGCAGTTTTTGATGCTAGCAAGGAAGTCATGTGGTTAGCTCGCCTAGTGGGAGATCTTGGCATTACTCAGACTCCAGTGTTGTATTATGACAATTACTTCAAGTCAAAACACATAGCATTCTGTTATCATGTGATACATGACATATTGGTTAGCAGACACATTAAGCTAGTCAAGGTTCATACGGATGATAACCCTACAGATCCTCTCAAGAAGAGTCTACCATTAGAGCGGTTTGCACATTGCATGGAGATATGGGTGTAGGGTGAAGCCACATGATTTCTTCAAGGTCGTACAATTGTATATACACATTAGCCACTTGGGCCACACTAGCCTTCAAGTGGAATATTGTTAGGGTTGAGGCCAACTGGCTAGACACCCATTGTTATGAGTGTGTCTTGAGCTAGAAGAAAGCAAGAGGAGGTGCTCACAATATACAAGAGCTTGAAACTTGAGCACAACTTCAATCTTGATTACAAGACTTAATTTTGATTAAGAGAATTGGATTGTTGCAAAACTTGCATTATGATCCTAGAGTATAAGACAAGACTTGATTACAAGAATAAACTCAAACACAAGACAAGAACTGGAAGAGGGCTTACCTCCTCGTAGGAGCCTCACAATTGGTATTGGCAAGGCTAAGGGGTTTGTAGCCCAAGAACTTTATTTATAGTAAGGACTAAGGAGGTTAAGGTCCTTCTAGGTTCTTCCTTCTAAGGTTGATAAACTTCTAGGTTCTTCCTTCTAGAACCTTCTAGTGGCGTTTTCGACAATGACATACGCATTGATATAGGCAATTGCATAAGTGATGACATAAGAAATGACATAAGCAATGATGTAGGCAATGACATAAGTGATGATGCAAGCCATCTTCTAGAACTTTCCAAAACTTTCGTCATCTAGAATCTTCCACACCATTCTTTTAGAATCTTCCAGAGCTTTCTAGAATCTTTTGTGATTTCTTGTTGAAAACTCAAGAAGACCGACTCTTTAACATCAATGACGTTATCCCCCCTCTAGCAATGCATTCCACGAGGAACACTGGCGTTTGTATCAATTGGCTTTGGTTTCCATGGATGTCGTTGGTGGAATTCTTGAACTTTGAGGGATCCTCACTGAAGATTAGATGCTGGCTTCCATGTTCTCTTGCTAGCATCATATCCTTTCTAGTGTACAAGAAATTGCAGCCTACCTTGTAAAATTCAAGAATCGAGTACTTTCTTGACTTCATCGCCTTCTTGCCCATCAATCTCAACTGGAGGTAGGGGTTGGTCTAATCAAGCCTCCTACACAAACTTTAGCCAATTTGAGAGTGAAATGGTTGTCTCAAAGTTGTCTTCTCCACTTTGTTCTCTAACATTTGTGATATTGCCCGAGACTCCGGTAGTGATATTTTTTGTCACCTTGAAGCATTTGGGCTAGTTCCATATGTTGAGTAGAACCCCCATCTGGGTTAGTTTGGAGTTGGTTTGTGGCCTTTGGTAAAAAGTAATACTTTACGTACCTTCGATCCGTTTTCTAATGTCATAGACCCTACATTATTTATGGCACCTATGGGGAAGCCTTCTATTATGTCAAAACTCAATTGTGTCAATTAGAAAAATTTGGGCTTATTTTCTATAGACCCCCTTGGACCGCAACAAAACCACCATCTTAACCTCAAGTGTGTCTTTGAGAAATGTCTTCCATATAGGATTTGTCTAAAGCTCAAAAAATTCGTATTCATGTCTAGAAAAGGAAAAATTCTCAGACATATTGTCTCAAAAAATGGCATTGCAATGGATATGAAAAAGGCGACAGTGATGTTGAAATGCTTAGACCAATGAATGTCAAGGAAATTCAAGCATTCTTTGGAACTAGTGGAGACTATCGTAGATTTATCTACATGTATGATGTCATTGCTAAGCCCATTTATGGCCTTATCACTCAGTTTTTATGGACTGATGAGTGTGAAGAGCCATTCCAAAAGCTCAAACAAGCTTTGACTTCAACACCTACTTTGAAGACTCTAGATTGAAATAAAAATTTCCATGTGTATGTTGATGCTTTAAACTTTGATATTGGTAGCATATTGGCATAATCAAGAGAGGGAAGCATGTATTTTCCCATCTCATATGCTAGCAAGCAGTTGAACATACGTGAAAAAAGTTATACCATGATAGAGAGGGAAGGACTTATCATGGTCTATGATGTTAAAAATTTCATATACTACATATTAGGAGATAACTTTGTCTTCTTTGTGGACCACCAAGCCCTACTTTACCTAATCAGCAAACCATGTAACACTTGTAGGATTGTAAGATGGTTCATCATCTTGCTGGAGTTTGATTTTACAATGGTCATTAAGAAGGACACCATGCATCAACAAGCAAATCACCTATCAAGAATCACCTCAGGAGAACCTCTCAAGGGGGTTGATTATGACTTACCAAATGCTTATCTGTTCTTAGTCAATATGATTCCTAGATGGTCCAAGTATCTAGTCACCTTGATGACTATAACACAAGTAGATTCATAGATATCACTTCCTATAACACCATGGTTGATTCAGAAATCAGATATGTATCAGTCGTTGGTAGGACGTTTGTATTGAAATAACAGAGACAAGCCCTAAGGAGCAATCCAACTACTTAAATCAAGCTCATATAGTAGTGGTAGGAATCCATTTTGCAGATAACCAAACATTAAAATGACTTACATGGTTAGGGGTTTTCTGGCCAAACATGAAAAGAGATGTTTATGTCTATGTAAACTCCCAATGAAAAAAGAGAGCACCAATACCACATGCTACGTTGTTCCAGGTATCTATTGCATCTAGATGGAGCAGCTACCTAGTGTAGTACTTGGTGAATAGAAAACTTCTTAAATACATGAGTAAACAAAGACAAAGAGCAATCAGAATTGAGGCTGTGAATTACACCATCAGCCAAGAACTATATAGGAGAGGAAATGGCCAACATCTTAGATTGTGTGCAAACAAAAATGAATACATTCCTATCTTGGAACAAGCATATGTGGGTCTAGCAAGAAGTTATTTATCTCATAAAACTATGGCTAGAGCAATACTGATGTCTAGCATATGGTGGCCAACTCTATTTGCAAATGCAAAAGAATTTGTTTGAAGATGTGATTCTTGTCAGAGAGCTAAATTGCCAACTAGAATGGATAGCATGCCATTGTGACCAACGATGGGAGCAAGAGAATTTGCTAAATGGGGTATATAATTTGTTGGTCCTATACAACCACTTGCTTACAAGACTCAAACACAATATACTATTGTAACCACTAATTATCTAACCAAGTGGGTGGAAGCTAGAGCCACTAGGAAAAAGGATGCATGAACCATGATTGCATTCTTGTACGAATGTATATTCAGGCAATAGGGACTTTCTATTGAGTTGGTTAGTGATTAGAGGGACACACTTTCTCAATGAGGTGATAGAGAACTTGCTTAACAAGTTTGTGATTATCCATAACAAATCTATGCCCTATCATCCTCAAGCAAATTGGCATACAAACAAAGTTCTTAGATTTGTGCTCACAAAGATTGTAAGCTCAAGAAGAACATACTAAGAGATAAATGTTCATTTAATTCTATGGGATTATAGGGTTTCACATGAAACAACTCTGAATGCCACTCCACTTACTTTGGTCCATAGACTTGACGCTATATATTGTAAATGGAGCTTTTTACTTTAACCCTTAGAGTTGCACATGAACTGGAGTGGATGGGTAGGGAACTGTCGGAATGACTAAAAAATCTTGAGCAATTAGATGAGCAAAGATTAGCAACTGTTGTGCGCATTATGCTCAAAAAAGGAGAAGGAAACAATTCTTTGACTCACATCTATTGACAAAATCCTTCTAGCAAGGAGATCTAATATTAGTCTATTCCTTGAAGCAACACATCCCTAAGTTTAAGAAAAAGAGGCATGGCCCTTTTGTGATTGAAAGTGTTTCACCAAGTAGGGCGGTTAAATTCTCCACCTTGGATGGTGAAATAATGGAAAAGTAGATTAGTAGATATCGTTTGTGAAAGTATAATATGCCACTAACTAATGATCTCTTATAAAGAATGCATGCAGCAAAAGAACTCAAGCTGAAGTGACAACAGGTCATTGAAGAAGCTTAGGAGGAAGCTCGCATTCAAGCTTTAAAGAGGAAAGCAGCAATACGACCAAACCTGGAAGTAATGCTAGTCAATATGCTTTAAACTCGGACTCTACATTTCACTCAAGCCCTAACAAAAGATGAGGTAAAGTTATATGATAAATGGCTGGATGGACTAGACATGAGGATAACAACAATGAGCACCCTGAAAGATGGATTTAGAGTCAAGGCATTAGCAGATACAAGTGCCTGGATAAACACAATAAGTCATTTCACTTACAAAAAGGTAACTACCCAACCTTTGGAGTACTACAAAGCTAAAGTGAAGGCATGCCATAGGGAGTTTACTCCTACATTGGGAATGATCAACCCAAATATCTTTGTGCATGGAGTTCCTTTCTGACACATGTTTATCTACATTCTAGACGAGCATATGAATGAAGATATGGTACTACAAGTTCCATGGATACGGACATACAAAGCTATCCAAGATTGGGATGCAAAAGTTTAGGAACTAACACTCAAAGGTGGACAATGGAAGATACCATTTTCTTATAGCAAGGAAAAAAGGAAAGCAAACCTAAGGGCTTCGAAATTAGTGAAACAAAATCCAAGCACAACACCTATATCAGCGGCTCAACATAAGATCTATCCTCATAACTCAGGTATGTAAGAAACGAGGAAATATTGGGTACAAAAGCTCAACTACGAGAAAATCCTAGACAAATTTGTGTGCTCAAGAAACAATCAACTAAGCAGAGAAAGTCACCACAACCAAATCCACAAACCTGACAAAGCAAGAAAGTCCCGCCACCCCTGACAAAGTGGGTGTGCGTGCCAAAGAAGAGGATTGAAGCAAAGAAACCAACCAAGCCAGTTTATAGGTGGATGTTAAAAGTCAAATTACATTCTAAGAAACCAAACAAAATGGTTTACAAATGGGTGCCAAAGCTTCAACAACCTTAAAAGCAATAACCAATCTCTCCACAAAATTATTCAATAGAAACAGATAGTGGTGTGCCACGGACTATCAAAGAACATGCACAAATTCTCCAAGATCTACTTTTCAAGAGAGTATATCAAAGGAATCCTTGACATCAAAAACCCTTGAGCAATGCACTCAAGACCCTCCTCTTGCACAACATAGTGTTTTGTAATGCATTGGCCTAACAAGCATGGTAGAGCCAACCACGGCTATACATAGACATGACTTATCAACCCATGCACAACACAACCTAGGCTACACACTGTCATTTGGGAGGACTCCAATGAGGAGGGGGAGAGGCATTCTAAGCGTGGACCCAAGAAGATGAAATTGGCTAGAAAAAAGGCAATGTTTGAAGTGTTTATATATTAATATGTGAATTTTTTCACAAAATCCATGAGAAATGCCCTTATAAGAAAACAAAATGGAGATAATGTAACATGAAAACCCTTAGATGTGTGCAAATAGTGAAAATATCAGCAAAAATGAAAAAATATTATAATTTTTACTCTTTTTGCATTTTTTTTGGCCAAAAGAGTGAGCAAAACGGAGAAATACACAAAATAAGGCCAAATATAGTTTTATTGTGTGTTTATGTAATTTTGGTATCTGTTGATTCTTTTTTAGTTTGGAGTTATAATCTTCTTTTAATTTTCCCAATAAAAAAGTAAAAAATAATAAATAAATAGCAAATCGGCTCAATTTGACAATAATTTATAAGGTGTATGCATAACATGAAGAACCAAAATCTATGATTTTCTGCGTACCTGTAGCCACAATGGGCATACGAATAATCTCACTCTTGCGAGAGTGGATACAAGAACACAAATCCGTGTTTAAAGTTGACAAAACCTATGAAAGTGAGTCAAAACTCTATCACTATCAAAATGGAAGTAATGCTCGACCACTATATGATTAGAGAGTAAATCCAAGTTATGGCAAAGTTTCACTTGTAATTTGATTAAAATATCAAATAGATCTCTCAGCCAATCAAATTGGCATACCAAAAATGCATAGCTTTAACTTGATCCTTTTTCTGCACACACATGCATGGCTCTGATGAACCTAATCAAAGCAAGATCTTGATAGAGAGTGTTTCTTTTGAACGACATTGATTGTGGCTCCAATGACTTTGAAGCAGGCATCTTGACAAGCAACATTGGCTCTTGAATGGCATTGTTTTCACGTACACATTAGACACTACGAGGGTTTGTAGGACAAGGTGTACCTTTCTTGGGCACAATGCTAAGAGGTGTTTCTTGGTGGCCTTTATAAATTTATGCAAGTCTATTTTTTGATTGAGGCATATGTGTGTAAGTTTTTTGGATTTATACTCACAGATAGACTCCTCAAAGCACACATTTTTATTGTGCTTTATCATAGAGGCTTATGCACATGGTTTTTTGTGCGATTTAGTCATGTATGACATATGAAAATACAAGTTGAGCTCTTCGGCTTGCATTTGATAGGTTCATAGGCGTACAAAGATTTTGAATAGGTAGAATTGTTTAGAGAGCCAGTCGTTCAGGAGTGAGTTATGTTGCAATGGTTTTGGCGGTTTATGTATGCCATATGTGGATTTGTGTTTACACATTGAGTTTCAATTTATGGTTTGTGCACTTTGGAATACCAACACAGATCTTGCTTTTCTGTGGATTTTGAAGTGCCATATGGTCAAGTTTAACTAGAAGTATGACGCCAGTGGATAAGAGACTAAGTCTCGGTATATGCACATAGCCTACTTCTTTGAGTAATTGAAGTTTTGGAATCCCAATGATGAAGGATTATAAATAATACAAGTTTTTAACAAGATTTTCTAATGTATATTCTTTGTCTTGCTCACATTACAATGCATTGTTTTGTAGTTTTCATTTACATTGTGTCATGCGCTATCACGTTGTTGAGGTGTTAAATTGATCATCTATTCACATAAGTATTAAAGTAATAGCCTCTCAAATGGTATAAAATTAGCATTTTCTTTGTTCACCACTCAATAGCTACCGTTGGTAGCACTACTCTCTTTCCACAATGTTTGATGATCTTGAGATGTCCATCAAATATGCTTGGGATGCCTTGGAGGCCATCCCCAATGGCCAAGCAACATATGGAGTCAAATGGTTCAAGCAAGCTATCAAGGCAACCTTAGAAATGTATGGCCTTTATCAAATGCACACAAAGCTTAAGATGCACTCATCGCAAAGCTTGAATGAAAAAGGGGAAATTTGCCATCACTAGATAGAAGACAGTTGGGATCATCACACAAGTGGATGAGGGAGAAGTGAAGGAGCAGTTGGGATGCATGGTGAACAATTTCTTGCCCATAGAGAATAGCACCACTACAAAACAAGGGCCTTTGAGCAATTGATTGTGAAGGCAACTTATAAAGTGATTCCTTATGCATTACAAGTGTCGGACGGTTGTTTAACCTCACTCTTATTTTATTGTAGACGTAGCGATAACCACGATTAAATAGTCAATCCATGGGATGAAGCTGACTCGACTAGTGCATCGAGGCTACAAGAGGTTGTCAATCTCTTGGGAAACAACAAACTACTCGCATCTAACTCAAGCTACACTCAAGTGACTGAAATCACCAAAAGCCAATCGCTCATCGGCAAACAAATCACATCCGTTATAGCATTAAATGACATCCAAACGTAACGAAACTTTTAGGACACGTTTATAAAACCTAAGCACACATGCTTATGGTCTCAAATTCCAATTTAGGTCAAGTGCAAAAATCGCGATTATTAATAGTAAGCAGTGGATTTTTGACCTAGTCGTTTTCGACTCAGAATGCATCTAAATGCTTAGCAATGATGCCCCAATACCCCGCCTATACTTAGTTTTTGATTTTGAAGTGTAAATTCCTACTTATGATGAGATTAGGCCGCGGGTCGCCGACGCCAAAAGCTACAAAATACTGTAAACTGCTTACGTCAATGCGTAGAGCTCTTACCTGTGGTTGCAACATAATAGATGCAACTGCAATGTGACAACCGGGGAGGGAGTCGAAAGCGCGAGAAGGAGAGAAGTGAGCGTCGTTAGCTCACGCTCTGTATTTCATTATCCAAAAACTTGAAAATAACTTACAAAAATTGGCTTGTATACCTTAGCCAAGGCTTTTGGTGGTCAAAACTAATAATCTGGGAGCTCTAACTAAAGATAGGTAAAGACATGTTGATACAATCTGGAAGCTTGTAGCCCCGGCTCATCAATTACAAAGTTTATCCAAAAAATAAGAGTTACAATATTCCCAATTCATCAAAATAATAGATGTTTTTACAATAAAAGCTCCAAAAAATGGTATCCGAGTTAGCTTGCTGCTAACATTCCCCCCCCTCCTCGCATGTGTTGTCCCTTGACACAGCTTTATGGGTTGAAATAATCTTTGGGTTGACGGCTAGCGAGGCGGTCCTTAAGTGCATGTAAAGCTTTTTCATATTTGATTTTTCTTTTTTTGTCTGGAACTTGCAAAAATTGCATAGTGACTCTGTTCTTTAGCTCGACGGCGGAGTAGCCTACGAATCTGGAAGTCAGGTTTCTGATCTCTTCGCACTCCAAGTGAAAAACCCTGTGTAGAACGCTTCCTCAAACACCAACATATTATGAGATGGCAAGCACATACAGCGGGCGTAGAAGCCATAAAGGACTTCTTCGGAAGGTTGGCCACTGAGGTCGTAGCATAAACCTTTATTTCCCTCAAGAAAGGACATCCACGGTGCTCCTGCTTGCTCTGGATCATGAAAGGCTTCAATGCATGTGAGCAACATTCGGAAAATTTTATAGAGCATAGCACATGAGAGATTAGGGAGGCTTTTGAAGAATGCCATGGCGCCTGTTAGGGTTTTCACCATGTATTCCTCTATCGATGTTCCCTTTACTGGGGTTGGCAATCTTGGATAATTGAGCCATGTAGGCCGCTTCTTTGTCATTTCCTCCTATGCTTGCCATGTCTTTGCTCTTGGTATAGGACAAAAATTTGGGTCTTTTTGAAGCGCCATAGGTGCTCTAGTGAACAGAATCAAGTATCTAGGATTCTTGTTTAGCCAGCTCTTTCTCCACTTGGGATGGACTTCATCTGCGTCTTCTGCTTGCATGTCTTTGTATAGTCGTTCCTTAACCTGTAGCAGCTAGACCTTGATCAAGGGGTATGGTAGTGATTGCTGATGCCATTGTGCATTGATCTGGTTGGGAGTGAATTTAGTAACATTGATAGAATGAAGAATTCTCAACTCCCAATCCATCGCTGCCTTCCACTGCTCATCCGTCTCTTGAGAAACCTTCTCCTTAAGCGCATCTTCTTCAACTTTTGATAGCTGAACCATCGGCACTTGATCGGCATATGTTGTTAGTACTTGAAATTCTTCTTCTCCCCTGAGCCCTTTTGTCCCCACTGTGTTTTCATCTCAGCAAAAGAGACTAAGGGAATATCAATGTGGGGTTGTTTGGATGTACCTGCTTCTTCCTGTGTCTCTTGTTGTCCCTCTCGCAGTAGTTGGTTAAATCTCTTCAGCTCTACTATCTCCTTGAGTAGTTCTTCTTCTCTTTGTACTCGCATTAATGCGAGGTCTCTGCGTTGTGACTGCTCTAGCTTCAGCTCTAGCTCGTGATCTTTATTCTTTTTCTCCAGTGCTTTATACACTTCATCTGTACCTTTGATCAAAGCAACTGAGGAATTTTCTCTGATCTGTCGCACTGTCGCAAGAAGGTTGCACGATCGTTGATCCTTTGCTCTGAGTATTGCAATGGAGCATTTGCTACGTCTAACTGTACTTGGATCTTTTGAACTGATAGAGTTGTAGTTAATTAAGAGTTCGTTGGTTACTTCTGTTAGCTGTTCTTCTTTAGTCTTGCAGGCATCTGTTAACTTCATGAGAAGTTTGCCTAGCTCTTCCATTTTCTTTTGTTGCTTTTCTCTGGCTAGCTGGTGTTGTTCAGCTTCACCTTTCAACTCTTGGACTTGTTTCTGCAGATCAGTGTGATGACCTTTAATCTATCTTCTAGCTCTCCTTGAAGAGCATCTATCACCATTTCCAATTCTTTAGCCTTAGCACTGTGACTAAGTGCTGCTGACCGTATTTTTTCTGTCATCTCCTACATCTGCTTTACATATTCATTAACTTGGAGAATTACCTCATCATTGGTCTGCCAGTCTTGAGTTCTTGTGAGCTTCCTAGACATTTCGGTAGTCTCTACTCTTGTGATTCTTTTGGTGGAGCTATGGCGGCTGTTTGTGGTAGCAGCTGGGTTTATTCTTCCCCTTGAGGCTGTGCTTTTGTCTCAACTGCTTTGTCTTCTTGAGGCTTCGTGGATGCCTCGGCCGAATCCTACTGGGTGGTGGTAGACAGTGTGGTTTCTGATTCTTGTGCCTTTGTTTGCTCAAACCTTGTGGCATCCTCTGGTTCAGGACTTGCTACCCTTTCCGGTTTTGGCTCCTTTGCTTTGGTTTGTTCAGTTGTTGCTTGTTGTTCAGATCCTGCTGCTTCTTGCGGTCCAGGCTCTTTTTCTTTAGTTGGCTTACCCTCTATGGGTCTATCTGTTGGTGATGGTGGAGGGCTTGGCATGGGGCGGTCGTGTTGTTCTATAGACGATGGTCTGGGAGACATCTCACTTTGTTCGTGATGAGTCTCACCTTGTTGTGTCGCCTCAGCTTGTTTTTCTTGCTCGGACGCATCTTCTCTAGCTTTTCTCTGAGCTTCTTGGGCTTCTTTTAGCTTTAATGCTTCGCTTCTTGGTACATTCTTTCCAAGAAATCCTTTGGGTCTTTTGCTTCTTTCCATGCAGGGTTTTTTGTTCTTGGCCCCTTTAGCTCTTTTGGTACCCACTTTCTAGGGTCCTCGCCTGCATCTTGGCGGCTTCTTTCGTAGGTTTCTTTTTCCCTTTCAAACCTCGCCTTTTTCTGCTGAGGCTCTTCTTGATGTGTGGCCTTCTTCTTCATCTCCTCTCGTCTCACTCTCTTCTCCTCATTGTCTGAATTTTTGCTGCTATGTGCTTCATGAGAGCTTTCTTCAGACTCCTCATTGGATTTGTAAGCTCTTTTTGTGGACCTTGTGGCTCGAGGAGATGGCCGTGCACACACTATCCATGTGTTTTGATCTGGGGTAAGTGGCAAATTGTCTGCCATGCTGATAGCATGGTATGCTATTCTTGTGAGTACTTAGGTGCTCCTAGATAGGTTATCTTGCCTTCTTTCTTTGTACCCTTCAGTGTGGATAACACATACTTTGCGTGATCGATGGGTTGCCTGGTTGTTGACTTTAGCACTTGTGTAAATGTAGTTGCAACTGCATGATTGGGTGTTGTGTACCTTGGCGGTCTCTTTGCTAGAAAGTGGAAGTGTCGATGATATAATCTTGCTGGTTCTTCCACTTGCTTCTGAGTGAGACCAGCAAAGGTCACCGCAGTGATTTCCTTGGTGAAGGTACCTATTGTCTTTTTGTCTCTAGCCCTCATGGTCATCCCTTCTGTCGGCAACTTGAGAGCTTCAACCACTATTTCTTTAGTAATTACCACTTCTACCTTGTGCCCTTGCTGGTTAGTAATCTGGGCTGTGCCATCTTCCTTGATTGTGGACAGGAGCTCATAAGCTTTCTGAAAATCTACACCACATGGCTCTTGGTTGTAGAATTCTCTAAGTCCAAGCCTTCTGTTAGCTTCTTTTGTTTCAGGCTTTGCTGCAACATCATAGACCTCTTTTGGCAAAAGTTGTATTTGTAGTTGATGTCCTTCTTCACTTTTGAATCTACCTGGGAAAATCGTTGTGTTGTTCTCCTCAAGTTGTACTTTCGACAGATAGGTTGCTTTGGCTGTCTTTATTGAACTGGGGTCTAGTTGGTAAGGTGGCAGCTCTTGCAGCTTCTCCTTTTGAGAGACCCTCTTCTTGGCCTTTTCTGCAGCTTGCATGGCTCCTGTTAAGTGCATAGAGTGTCAAAGTTAGAAAATTTGGCAGATTTCGCTTTGAAATGTCCGTCAATCTGAATTGTTGACAAATTGAGTCCAATTTGCTTCAAATCAATTTTTGAACATGCATAGATGCATAAAAACATGTAAAGATCAAAATCATCAAGTCCAAACAAAATTTGCAACAAAAGTAAATAATCGTGATTATTTACAGCTGATGAATTTTTCCAACTTTTTGCAATTTTGGCATCATGGGCTTGAAGTATATATCAAATAGATACTCTAAGTGAAGTGTGGGCTCATTTGAGTGCACACTTTGCTCAGATTTAGGCTTTAGGTCTCTGAAACAATAGATATAAAGGAATTTTGAGATTTTGAGCTCCAACTTTGTTCAAACTTGGTTAGTGAGCTTAGGACATCATGTGCTTTGGTCCCATGAAGTCAAAGTTGTAATTTCCCCCCATCTTGGCCAAAAAGTAAATAATTGCGATTATTAACTTTTTCATCAAAATCGACATTTTTTGAAGCAACTTGGTTCTACGCATGATGTAGACTGTGTGTATGAGATTTGAGGTGATTTGGATCAAAAAATGTGACAGATGACTCAGAAATTGGTTTGAAAGGACTTCTTTGCGAAAGCTCTAGCCCCCATCATTGGTCTCAAGGGCATGCTATCTATACGGGTTGACATTTTTGCTCGTTGACAAGCATCACACCTTCGAACATATTCTTTGGCATCTGCAAAAAGTGTTGGCCACCATATGCCTGCCATCAAGATTGCTCTTGCGGTGGTCTTGCTAGAAAAGTGACCTCCAGCTAATCCAGCATGTGCTTGTTCTATAATGGAAATATATTCGTCTTCATTTGCATAAATATGCAAATGTTGATCCTTACCTCTCCGATACAATTGGTTTCCAATAAGAGCATAGTCTTTTGCTTCTGTTTCAATTGCTCTTTGACGGTGTTTACTTATATCCTCAGGAAATGTTTGGCATGATAAGTAAGTAACTAGAGAGTTACTCCACTTAGGAACATGTGACATTTGGAACAATGTTACATGAGGTATGGGTGTTTTTAAAAAAAAATTGAGGATAGTCTTTCACAAAAGAATGAACATCACTCCTCATAGTTAGCCAATATACTCCAAGTTTCAATATCCTTTGCATAGTTTGGTAGTTTGGTCTTCCGTAAAGTGAAGTCCTACTATGGTAATATGTGCCTGACTTAGGTATTGGGTTTTCTCCTCAGGATTAATGCATAACATCAATATTTCATCTCAATTTCTTTTGTATAATATTCCAGCTAGTAACTGATACACAACCGATTGCTCAACTAATCCGATTGTAATAGGAAGTGGTATTTGTGAATCCACTTGAGCTATGGTCATCAATGATACCATATTTTCCGACCATCGAGGTATCATTTCCACGGAGAACAAATATGCGTCTGGTACATCATCGTCTACTCCTTTAGGTGGTTCCCCTGAAACAATCCTAGACAAACGATCTGCTCTTTGATGAGTGGTGCTCTTTTTTACACTATAGTGAAATCAAATTTCTGAAGAATGATGAACCATCTCACTATTCTTCCTGTGTTGCATGGTTTATTGACCAAGTACAATAAGGCTTGGTGGTCCACAAAGAATACAAATTTGTTTGCTAATAGGTAATGTCTATACTTTTTTACGGCATAGATCATTCCTAGTCCTTCCCTTTTGATTGTGGTATAATTCTTGTCCGGCATTGTTCAACTGTCGGCTAGCATAAGAAATAGGAAAATCAATTTTCCCGTCTCCTGGTTGAGCTAGTATACATCCGATGGAAAAATTGGAAGCATCTACATGTATGTGGAATATCTTATTCCAATCTGGTGCTTTCAATATTGGAATTGAAGTGAGAGCTTGCTTAAGCTTCATGAAGGATTCTTCACACTCATTAGTCCATTCAAAGTGTGTAATCAAGCTATACATGGGTTTTGCGATTATAGCGTACATGTAAATGAACCGTCTTTAGTATCCACAATGTCCCATGAAGGCTTGAACCCCTTTGACTATTGTTGGTCTAAGCAAATCAACAATAACATGAATTTTGTCCATATTGGTAGCTATGCCATTTTTAGACACTATATGTCCAATAATTTTTCCTTGTCTACCCATAAATGTGCACTTTTCAGGATTTAAGCAAATCCTATAAAGTCTACATTTTTCGAATACCTCTTTGAGGTGTTCAAAATGATCAGCCCAGATTGATGAATGTACACATAGATCATCTATATATACTTCTAAGAATTTCCTTAGGTATTCTTTAAAAGCATGGCTCATCAATCTTTGAAAGGTGGCAGGAGCATTAGTTAACCCAAAAGGCATAACCCGATAGGCATAAACACCCCATTCCGTTGCAAAGGCAGTTTTATGCTGATCTTTTGGGTCAATCAAAAGTTGATTGTATCTCGAAAAAGCCATCTAAAAAGCTTAAGCTTATTTACCTGCAACTCGTTATAAAACATGCTCAGTGCTAGAAAGAGGAAAGTTGTCTCTAATGGTAGCTGCATTCAGTTTCTTGAGGTTGACACACACCCTTAGTTTTCTATTTTTCTTGGGTACTACCACAATTGGAGACACCCAATCTGTGTGTTCAATTTCATGAATGAATTCGGCTTCCTTTAGTTTTTCAATCTCTTCTTTGATCTTTCTGGCAAATATCTCATTATATGTGTATGGCCTTTGTCTACTTGGTTTTGCATCATCTCTCTTGGGTATGGTATGTTGATAGATTTCTGGATCAACACCCTTGAGATCCTTATAAGACCAAGCAAAGATATATTGATATTCTTTCAGTAGGCTTAGCAAAAGCTCTTCTTCTGCTTCTGTCAGGTCACTTGCAATGTAGGCAGGTCTAGGCTCTTCTTCTGGTTCGGCCAGATCTATCTTTTTTGCATTTTCAGGTCCTTCATAGGACTCACCCTGTTTTTGTAGTTCCCTGACATGTTGTTTGACTATGATTTTTTGATCTTGGAGAGTATATTTCTTGTAATGGGATGGAACGCTCATTACATCTGTACCATCCCCTTGTGTGATTTCCATTTCTCTCGTATATATCTCTTTTAGAGCTTTTTTCAATTCTTGATACTTCTTTTTTCGCTCAATTCGCGTCATGGTTGAACCCTTGTCCTAGTTTTTAGGCTTTGCTTGAGTTTCCTTTCTTGTTTTTCTCGATGTTTTTGTCATTTCATGTTCTTCGTTTAAAGGATATCTACCAGTGATTTTGTCCTTGACACAATCATGTGCATCTATCTGCATCAAGAACTGTGTTCTACTGGAGACTGATGGCAAAGTCTAGCTTTCACGTTTTTGGTGTCTCTTTTTTGTCTATACCATTTCTGTCTTCTCGATTTCTGGTTTGGAAAGTCAAAAACTTTTCCTTCCCTCCTTTCGTGAGTAGCTTAGCTCTCACATGTTCTTTTTCCGACCCCGAATCATCTGAGGTAGCTGAGTGTTCTTCTAACTCATCTGTTGCATCATAGTAGAGGTCTAAAAAGACTTTGAGCTTTGATCAAGTCCTTGGATCCCGGAATTTTGTCTTTAATATGGAGGGTTGAGATCATTTGTATGGAAATTATGTCATAGCCGTCCTCATTACAAAATTGAGTAGGCATAGACGTATTTACACATACATCCATCGTTTCTAAAATTTGAGTCCATTCAAATGGCTCAAACAAATGCTCAGGAAAGGGTTTAGGTACATAGGCTTCGTCTGTGCAATCCCTTTCTAAGATACATTCTTCTCTTTTTAAGGTCCCATTTTCTGAAGCTCTACACATCCAAATAGGAGTGTCTTTGTTCAACCAAGATGGAAGCTTACTTTCAACCAAAGAAACTGAATCGAACTCTTGTATGGGTGTTTTCATGACATCTCTATAAGTGTGATCTTTTAGACTAACCCTTGTTATTGATCCCACTTGCTTCAAGTACATATAATTGTTTCCCCAATCTTGGATGACTTGTGCTTGTTACATGAAAGATCTTCCCAATATGATTTTGTAATTGAGTTTCTTTCCAAAGTCTACTATGGCAAAAGCGTGTTGATATTCAATCCCACAAGAATTAACTATCACTTTTTTCAGCAGTCCTAAGGGTCTTTCAATGTGTCCATCATCCAATTGCAACTTCATCGAGTTTGTCTAATGGCTGGTTGTCCCCAGGATTCCCATACTGCTTTCGTGGCTATGGCTATGCCCGCCCCACCATCCAGTATTACCATGATTTCTATATCATTATACCTCACTGGAAGGGTCGTGTTTCCTTCTTCCCCTTCGTTGTATTCTTCGACTTTGTTCGTTGGAACATATTAAATCTCTTTGTTATCCATTTTGTGTTTCAATTTTTCCAAATTTTTTACGATTAGCCCCGTTATTCCCACCTTCTCTAGAGTTTTTTGTAGATCATTCCATAAAAATAGCCTAAGTTTCAACAGTTCTCCTAAAGTAAGAGTGCATTGAATGGGTGTAGACATGATTGAATGGATGTTGTCTACTTCTAGGGTCTGTTACACTCTCTTTACTTAAGTGGTTCTACACACTATGGATTCATCTTTGTTATCTCCCAAGTAAGAGGGTAAGGTTTTCAAAGTCAATGGTTTAGACATTCCTGAAGCTTCAGATCCGCAATCCCCATACAAGGATTGTACATCCATATCCATATCAGGAGGTAGATTGTCTAACCAAACTTCCTCTATAGGAGCTGACTTTAGAGTTAGACTCCCATCATTAATCTCTCTAACTTCTTCCCATAAGTGTCCCGACCAATCTTCTTCTATGAATGGAATTCCGTCTAAGGCATCTTCGCTCTTCGGTACTATAAGTTCTTCGCTCTTTTGTTTCAAGGTGGGGTTCTACCACCACTTTGGATTTTTCTTTATTGGTTCTTACCACAAGCTCTTCAGGTTTTGCCATACCTTCGAGCTTAAGTTTTTGTTTTTCCAGTATCTCTTGCATGATCCTTACCAAATTTTGATAAGCTTCAAGCTTAGCTGCTTCCATGTCTGGAGAAAGATAGTTCTTCCATTTGTTTTCCATGTTTTGGCCTGCTTTAAGTCCCGCTTGGTAAGCTTCCAAGGCTGCATTAATAGGCTAAAAAATTTTATCAACCAAAATTGATCCTCCAGATTTCATGGTGGTTTCTTTGATTTTACTTCCAGTTTATTTCACCTTTTCTTGGAATAGCTTTATTGATTTCGCCTCCATTTCAGCCCGTTGTTTCTGTTTTCTCATCTCATACCTTTTGTTTTTGCTTCTTTTGGTGTTTTGAGAGGAGATTTTTGTATTCTCCGAATCATCAAAGGAGTTATGTTCCTTTTCTTAGCCTGTGCTTTGGTAATTACCTTGATTGGAACAATCGGTTCGCTCTTAGATGAGCTATTAGGGTCACTTGGACTACGTTCACTACTGTTTTACCCTTGTTTAAAGGATTTTTTGGACAATCCTCTTGGAAGTGTCCTCCCTTTTTGCAACATTGTATGCAGTAAGCTTCAACTGGCTTGAGGTTTTTGTCAGGCTCTTGGCATTCATTTTTCCAATGATCATCTGCACCACAGTTATGACAATTTCCAGTTCTCAGCTTAATCATGGGTCTTATCATAGGAGGTCTAACACCTTGATTAGTTACATAATATATTGGTGCAAGCTCTGGTGGAGTATAAGTTATAGGTTCTTCCATTGGTGGTGGATGTGAATTATACTAATGTCCTTCTACTATTATTGTAGATAGACTAGGCTTAGCATAGGGTGTAACATGCACTAATGCTTGCTCATCTATGACTCCTTATGGATGCATGTACTTTACAGGCACTACATTATGTCCCGGATATGGAGGTAGTTGACCCAACACAGGTTGAGGTCTTTCCATACCCATCGATGGTCTTTGAGCTGGTGCCATATTAGGCTAATATCTGTACATGGGTTGTCCTTGTGGCCTCATAGGCACGTACTAAACATTCCCATCATACTTTGGTCGGTAATAACACTCATTGGTCTCATGGTTGGTCCATTTACCCTCAATTGCACACCATTTTTGCGGCCTAATTGGTTGTCCCTGTTGAGGTATCCCTTGCCCTGGTCCCCTCATAGGTGCTTTTTGCATGTTATTTATCATGTCATTCATTATTTTGAGCATGTCTTCTATGGCTGAAAGTGGTGCTGCAGCAGCTGTTCCCACTTGTGCCGGTTTAGTGGATGCCGTTTTCTTGCTTTGGTTATCCTTAGGGACATCTTCTTTGTTGAAAATATCACAATTGTCTCCTAAGTCAATAGCATCTGACACACACTCTTCTAGGGTTGTATGCTTCTTGCTATACAATATAGCATAAAGTTCTTCGTTTAGCATTCCCTCTAGAAACAATGATACTAGTCTTTTTTCTGTAGGTATCTCTAGCTATGGGTATCTTGCAATGTATTGTTTCATTCAAGTTGCACAATCCCTAACAGACTCACCTTGTTTCTGTTCAAAGCTATAGATTTGAGCCACCGTATTGTGTTTGATCCCTGTTTTGGAACAAGCAGCTACAAATCCTTGAGCTAATGTATTTAAGTCCATGATTGACCTCGGTAGAATGTTTTGAAACCATGTGAATGCTTTTCCTTCTAATGTTATTCCAAACCCCTCCAATTGAGTATAGAAATAAAATATGCGTTCTGCTCTTAGCACTTGTTTAAAGCTTGCTACGTGGTCGTAGAGATCCCCAGATCCACTGTATTTTCTGACCCATTTTTGAAAATAAGCTGGTCTGACACGTCTATTTGGTTCAACTCTCGGTCTCCTGGCAATTGGTCCTGACCCGAGTCTTTCAAACCAGTCTGTTGGAAATAATGACTCATGTAGCTCTGGATTGGCTTTAGTGTCACCCGATTTTCTACGTTTCTGGTTTTTTAACATTACTCTTAGAAGATATTTCATGGTGTTCATCTCTTGGACTAGTTTTTGGTCCTTGGCCCAATATCCAATCCCTTATGGAATACCCTTGGTATTTGGTTTGTTCTACCTCCTCATAACAAAGTTATTTTTATAACAATCCCTAAACAGGTAGGTTGGTAGATCTGTTGAACCCTTATCTTTGATCTTGAAGATATAGATGATCTTCATGGGTATTAGAGTGCCTTGATTTGGCATGCAAATTCTATAGAAGATCTTTGTCGTTTCTATCCTCCTAACAATAGACCCCAATCCTAGGATTATCCTTACTAAGCCATTTCAAAGGCTTCAAATCAACTTGATCGTATCCCTCAAATTCTAAAGTTGGTGGTCCTTCTTTAGCTGCCATATCTGGAATTATGGTATTTACTTCTAACCCCCACTTGTCTATCACATCAGGGTTTTCAACTTGTAAATAGTTCCGTTTCTATCCATGTACATTTTTCCTTGTTTGTTTGCCCTGATCTCTTCTTCAAACTCAATACCATGGTCATCAATGCGAATAGCATACTCTTCGTTAGGATCTAGGTAAACCTGAGCTCCATGGCAATTAGTCTTATAAAAATAGAGTATATGCTTATAGCGCACTGTCGTTCCAGTTTCTGAGTGAGTCGAGTAGGAAGACATTTCAGATGTTGAATCTGAAAAAGTGTCTGAGATTTCTTCAAGGATAGTGTGCACGGGATAGCCTTGATTCACGCTTTCTTCAGTGGATACTCTACTGGAGGTTTCTCCAAATATGCCTTGGTTTCCTAGTACACAACTAGATCTAAGGTTCATAAAGATCTGTGAAGCCCTGGATAGTGTACTTACTGTTGGATTGACTTATTGTCAATTTTTTCCACTTGATTTGAGTGCAACTTCCGTCAAGCTGCCGATTCCTTGTCTGCAACCTAATTCTTGTATCAATTTTAATCAAGTTAGCTATTCTTTCACAAAAACTGTATAGTTTTTGCTAACTATTGAGACTGGTCTATGTGTATCACTTTAATTTGAGCTAATTAATCAGCAGTTGAGACTTTCAGACCCTAATTTTGTAAAAAGTCAAAGGACTAATTTGCAACCTGAAAACTGAGTGAACATATACCAATTTGGATCTGATTGATCTCAAAATTGCCCGGTGGCCTTGTATTATGTTGGTCTAACACTGTACCAGTTTAAAAGTAAAAAATGGTGTCTCTATGTAGCAGTATTAATAATCATGATTATTTACTTTTGTCAGTTTTTTGCACCTTTTGGCTTGATTTGCCACCAAGTATACAACCTGTTAAGGTCCCTGGACAAGTTTCATTAAGTTTGGATAATTTTTGGTTCAAATGGTCATCAGTTTTGTATGTACAGATTGACTTTGTAAAATTGGTCACAATTTTCAATCCACTGATCCAAATCTTACCAAATTTGATGGATGGGCTTATTATAACATGGTAAAGCTAGTGGTATGCTAACTTGGTAACAAAAAGTTGAAAAATAGGATAGATGTAAATAATCACGATTATTTACTTTTGGCAAATTTTTTCATCTTTTTGATCAATTGAGCATATACACATGTTTATCACATCAATATAAGCCTATTAATCAAGTTCCATTGAGTTTGAACAAGATTTTTTCCAATTTTTACACTCAAGTTCCTGAAAGTCAGTACAAACTTTAGTTTTTATCCAGTTTTTGATCAATTTGGTGATCCAAATTCTATGGTCCTTTACAAAATTTGTTTGTACATATGCAATGAGTCACTGGTATCAACCTTGGTCAGTTTTGAGCTGAAAGTAAATAATCGTGATTATTTACTTTAGGCTTAAAATGAACACTTTTTTGCACTTTTTCAATGGACAGTCTTTTCATGAGCCATTTTAAGCCTATGAATTAAGTCAAAACTTAATTTGGCCTAAAATGTCAAGAAAAAGTAAATAATATGAGTTTTTGCAAACTCTTGAAATTTTTACTTCAATGTGTCCTCGAGCTTACCCACTGGTTCATACAACTCTTAAAGCATACTCTCCAGTCGGATTGAGTGGTTGGCAGTCTTTTCGTGCTATTTTTGGCCGTAGACCTGAAATCCTGCAACTTCAAAGAACAACTCACAATTGATTCTTTCAGAGAGAGCAATGTTCTGAAATCCACCTAGGATCCTACTTACCCTACTCCTAGATTCTACTGCAATGGTGTTGTGGAAAGTGTCCACAAACACTTGTTTTCTTGTTTTTTTCAGTTTCTTAAGCATTGATCTTAAGACTTGTCTCATCTACCAATCATTCTCAAAATCCTACTATAATTCTACAATCCTACAATCCTAAAGGCACTCAACAAGTACAATTACTTCCAAGCTATCTCTACACAGCAAAAGACGACAATCTTAAGCTATGGGATTTCGAAAAGAAAGTTTTTACTCTAGGAGATCCTATAGGAAGTTAAAGGATAACTTCACAAGACGCTCGTGTTTTTTCCTAGTTTAGGTCTCTTCGATTCCTGGCAGCGGCGCCAAATGTGGGACGGATGTTTAACCTCACTCCTATCTTATTGGAGACGTAGCGAGAACCACGATTAAATTGTCAATCCATGGGATGAAGCTTACTCGACTAGTGCATAGAGGCTACAAGAGGTTGTCAATCTCTTGGAAAACAAGAAACAACTCTCATCTAACTCAAGCTACACTCAAATGACTAAAATCACCAAAAGCTAATCGCTCATCGGCAAATCACATCCGTTACAGCATCAAATGACATCTAACATAACGAAACTTCTAGGACATGTTTATATGACCTAAACATACATGCTTATGGTCTCAAATCCCACTTTAAGTCAAGTACAAAATCACGATTATTAACAGCAGTGGATTTTTGACCTAGTCCTTTTTGACCTAGAATGCATCTAAATGCTTAGCAATGATGCCCCAATACCCCTCCTATACTTAGTTTTTGATTTTGAAGTGTAAATTTCTACTTATGATGAGATTAGGCCACGGGTCGACGATGCCAAAAGCTACAAAATACTGTGAAATGCTTACATCAATGTGTAGAGCTCTTACTTGTGGTTGCAACACAACAGACACGACTACAATGTGACAATCGGGGAGGGAGTAGGAAGCGTGAGAAGGAGAGAAGTGAGCGCCGTTAGCTCACACTGTGTATTTCATTATCGAAAAACTTGAAAATAACTTACAAAAATTGGCTTTTATACCTTAGCTCAGGTTTTTGGTGGTCAAAACTAATAATCTGGGAGCTCTAACTAAAGATAGGTAAAGATAGGTTGATACAATCTGGAAGCTTGTAGCCCCGGCTCATCAATTACAAAGTTTATCCAAAAAATAGGAGCTACAATATTCTCAATTCATCAAAATAATAGATGTTTTTACAATGAAAGCTCCAAAAAATGGTATCCGGGTTAGCTTGCTGCTAACAACAAGTAATATGAAATGTAATGCTTTCTATGAATGATGAATGTTCATTTTTTTGATGTTTTGATCAAATTATCCAAGATTTAGAAAATGGAGCATTTTGATAGAAATGAAATATATGTCTATGTCTCACATGATCTATGTTCTCTGTGTGTGTGTGTGTGTGTGTGTGTGTGTGTGTGTGTGTGTGTGTGTGTGTATGGATATGGATATGGGGAGAGAGGAAGGGAGAGTGACAAAATCGATCGAATATGCTCTCTCTCTCTCTCTCTCTCTCTCTCTCTCTCTTTATGGAGATGAGACGAGAGAGAGAGAGAGAGAGAGAGAGAGAGAGAGAGAGAGAGGTAAAGTAAAAAAATAGGTTGGATACGTCTTTGTGATATGCAATCTTTCCCCCTTCTCTCTCTCTCTCTCTCTCTCTCTCTCTCTCTCTCTCTCTCTCCCCCCCCCATATTCTCTCTTTAGAATCTCTTTGGAATCCACTCGTGAAATTCCAAAAAGCGCTTGCTAGGAAATGCTCACCAAAAAGAAAAACCTCAAAGACCAAAGATAATACAGTAATCCAAAGCTAGCATCCGGACCAACCGAGTAGCCTAGGAAGGCCTTGTGTTTAGGATGTGTGCGTTCTATATAAGATAATATTTATACACAAAAGAACATATTCTTCAAAAGAAAATTGGATTTAGAGATTAGGAAGGTGGTTTGCACAAAAAAGATTATGTATTCGACTCACTTTTGTACAATATAATTAGAATGCAATAAAATTCCTATTATCCTATACATCAAGACTACACAAGTTTATGAAGATGAAATACGCCTGCAACAAAGCTAAAAAACATCTCTAAGAAAAGATAGAATTTTCACCTGCACTCATATAAAGAGACAACAAATTGTTAGCCTTAAATATGTTTTACAGGTGTTAAAGAACCTATTAGTCGTTATCCTTGTCCTACTGTCTTAACAAATGAAAGAGTTTGCTTAGTATTTCTTTCATAAGCTTTTTGAGCATCAGAGGAGTTTATGGAAGTAAAGTTTTAAGAATGGTTAATTTTAGTCTTGATAACCATCAAAAGGCCATCACCCCTTTTGATGGGAATGGCAATAAGTGTTAAAATAATTTTCAAGAACAATGTAGCTAGTTTTCTTTATTTAATTTTATCCTTGAGCTTTAGAAAACCATCATTTCCTTTGAAGCTTACTACATCCTAAAAATATTTAAAGTGTAGCATATATTCTTCAAAGAAACCAGGAAATTATTTATGTAATTATGATTCACCATAGAAACCAAGTAACCAAGTAACCAATCCAATCACAAAAATTAATCCATCCAACTTAGTAATATGGTGTTGCAAAAAGACTCAAAAACCAGCTTTTTTAATCCATCCACGAAGCACCAAACCTCAAATGCAGTGTTTTTTAATAATATTTTCAAAATACAAAATTGATTAAATCTACTTCCTCTAAGTTCTTAATCTAGTAATCCTACTTATGTACAACCAATATTCAATTAAAGGTTTGTCAAAAGAAGACCAAACAAGGTGTGTAAGTGTGCCTTGTTGTTTTAGAAGAAAACAACATACTCAATTAAAGCAAGTAGAGCACTCTTTGCCCCAATTTGCTTAAAGGAAGCTAGGTTGATGGACCTAGGTATTATTAGAGTAAAGAGCATAAAAAAGTCATAAAGCTTAAAAGAGATAAAGAGATTCTCAAATCAGTCAAATAGACCATCCATAAGTGGGTCAATAAACAAGAAGAATTACCAAAGAAATCACAAACTGTGCTTGGGTGGAAACAACCATGACTAAGAGTCTAGCAAATGTAGGTGGTGAATGTAGTACGTCACCTTTCTTGGACCTCAACACAGAAAAAACCAAATGAATAGGTTTCTAAGATCAACCAAAACATTCATGTGATTAGACTAGGGAAATGACAAGCTTATAACTTCCACCACATCCCAAGGATGTCAAAACTAGACAAATGAAATCAAAGCTAATGCCCAAGCAAGCTAGAGCGAGAACAAAAAATACAAGGCTAAGAGCTAATGCCATCAACAAGTCTTCAAATGGAACCACACCATAAGTCTTTTAAGATCATTATAATATCAGACAATCCCAAAAGCATATCATTATGCTTTAAGTTTTAACCATATGTAGGAGGATCTACAATAATCAATTGATGAAAAAAAAACACTTTTCTAGAGGAAAATTGAGCTTGATAGAGACATGTTATTACCATTAGAATCCAATTGTTTTGATGTAGAAAATTAAAGGTAGGACAAGGAAGATTGTTAGATAGTGTAAAAAGTTATGGAGTCCCAACTTTGTATAAAGTGAGCATCAAGTTTTTTTTGTAAAATTCAAGTGACTAGGATGAATCACTACCATAAGACATTCTGTTAGAAAATAAATCAGTTTGAAAGTTTATTTTGAGAGGACAATGCACTTATCAAAAACCAAGATCAATTACCTAAGTCCCATCCCCAAAAGCTCAGAAAATAGAGTACCAAGACATTCCCATAGCCCAAGTAGAGCCTCAAACCGAGAATTTCCTACATTTAAGGTACTACTTGATGCCCCATGGTCTTGGTGAAGCCCTGGCTATCACCTTTATGCTCGATTCGGTAACCTCTCAAATTATCATTCCACTACATATTACCCTTATGGGGGTTGCTCTAATCAAGGAGCTAAGGACTGCAACTCACCACCCCAAGCCTTAACTTTGCAAGGCCTTCAAGCCATCATTTTCTTGGTTCTCTTTTCTCTACAGATAGTCAGAGCCAAATGATTATTTAAGAGATGCCCTTCTTTACTTAGAACCTTATATATTTCAACTTTTCAATCTATATTGAAAGTTTCAAACAACAATAGCTTTTGCCCATTTTTTGTCTCTTGATTGTGAGAGAATTGATCGAGGGGGTGAATTCCCTATCCTTTATAGACCACTGCCTTTTCTCTTTGTAACCCACATTGTCACGGGATAGATACTACCAATAGAAATTTTTCTTGGTAAGACCTCCCAAATCCAAAATGGGCAAAGAATCCCTAGCAAAATTTGACAACCAAGGGTTTCATACCTGGAAAGCTAATGTAAAAGGGTATCTAATGAAGAAGAATCTTTGGGGGAATAGTGAAGCCATTAGCTAAGAACGAGAGGATAGAAGCTAGGGCATCCACTACTAGGTATCAAGAGAGAGATGAACAAGAATTTAGCATTCTTCTTACCTCTTTTGAAGATAACTACATCCACTATTTGGATGAATGTAAAACTTTTCAAGAAGCTTGGCTCACCCTAGAACAGAACTTTGGAGCAAAGACTAAAAGGTCTAGAATCGCATTTAAAATGCAACTTTATGCACTCACAATGGAGCCATAAGTAGACATAGATTTCGTGGTCAATAGGATGAAAATAATTTGCATTCATCTCACTTACATCCAGTTCCCTATTGACTATGAAGATAAAGTGTCCATACTTCTCAAAGATATACCGAATAGACCTTCAAGGAAATAGTGATGTGATGAATTGGAGAGCACACATGTAGAGTGCAAGCATGAAGAAGGAGACCAGACCGTGTATAGCAAAGCAGTGCTCACACTACAATATATATTAGTGAGTATTATTATGAATGAATAAAGAATAGGCTATACACATGGGACACTGGTCACGAGCAGCTAGGCACATTGGCCTTTAACCCAACAATCTCCCACTTAAAGGCAGCGTGCCTTTAAAGTGGCCAGAAAAAAAGTCAATCCATATCCATTGATGATCAACAATGTGCAAACCACTGTGAGGCTAAAGACTTAGTGAGTAGGTTAGTAGGGTTATTGTGAGTATGTACCTTGACAAGCTAGATGCACTTGCCCTCTAGCACCTCTTGTATGAAGTGATACCTCACCTCAATGTGCTTTGTCTTTGCATCGAAGCCAGGATTTTGTGCCAATGCTATGGCACTATTGCTATCACAATGTAGCATAGGAGCATCAACAGCCATACCTAGATCTCCCACTAGCCATGAGAGCCATAAGGCCTCCTTGGTGGCCTCAATGGAAGCCATGTACTTAGCCTCTTTAGATCTCAAAGCAATGCATGGCTATAAGCGTGATGCCCAAGAAACTGCTCCACTTGCAACTGTGAACACATAGCCAATAGTAGAGTTCCTCAAGTCTAAATCTGCATACCCACACACATACATATCCTGCTCATCATATCATAGGGACAACTTTGAACTCCCTTTCAAGTACCTGAGAATACCTTTCACTGCATCCCAATGTCATGGGAATGTCACTTGCCCGGGTTAGACATGTACTTGCTAACCATGCCAACTGCATGGGCAAGATCTGGACTCGTAGCCACCCTGCATACATCAAGGAGCCCGCAATTGATGCATAGGGAATCTAAGACATCTTTGCAATCACCACATATATTTAAGGGAGTCAACATGGCTGAGTTTTACATATGGAGTCAATGGGGTACTAATGGTCTTCCCCCTCCATATGAAAATGCTCAAGAACCCTGTCAATGTACTCTTTTTGATTGAGAAAGAGTAACCTACAAGAACGATCACGAGTGATCCGGATACCCAAATTGTGACTAGCATCCCCAGATCCTTCATGGAAAAGGTCTCATGTAGCCTATATTTCAAGGCATCCACATCCATAATAACTGACTTCCCTACTATCAACATGTCATCCACATATAGGACCAACACAATAAGACTACCATTTGCATCCTTGTGAGTGTAGAGGCAGGGGTCTTCATGACTGTGCATTTAACCCTTTGATCTCATGAATGCATCAAAATTCTAGTACCATTCATGAGGGGCTTATTTCAGCCCATAAAAGATCTTATGAAGCTGACATACCAAGCTCTCTCTACCACAAGCAACAAAGCTAGCTAGTTTCTCCATGTACAAATCCTCATGCTAGTCCTTATGTAAGAAAGCTGTGTGTACATCCATCTACTTTAACTCAAAGTCCTTTGTAGCCACCTAGGCAAGCAATGTACGTGGCGTAGTCATCTTCACCATTGGGGAGAAAATCTCATTAAAATCAATGCCTTTTTGCTGCTTGAATCCCTTAGCCACAAGCCTTGCCTTGTACTTAGGTTTTGCATCTGGTGAAGCCAACTTAATCTTGTAAACCCACTTTCATGGTAGTGCCTTCTCACCCTTTCGCAAAGGAGTAAGGTCCCAAGTATCATATTGATTCAATGAATCCATGTCTGATTGCATAACCTGCTCCCACTCAAGCTTGTCAACACTAGACATGGCCTCATCTCATAACATGATAATTCCCCCCATCAGTCAACATGACATAATCCATAGAAGGCACATATCGTTGTGGTGGTCAAGCACACCGCTATGACCGTCTCAAAACTTGTGGAGGAGACACATGTGGCTGTCCCACATTTGCATGATCTACCAATAAGGGCTGGGCTCCCACCTAAGGGTCCTGTTCATGTGCCCTGCCACACCATTTTCAAAAGGTGTATAAGGAGCACTAAGCTCACGCCATGTACCCTTCTCAACACATAGATTAGTGAAAGCATGAGATAAAATCATCCCCATTGTCCGTACGTAAGCACCTCAACTCACAAGTTGTTTGGGTCTCAACAAGAGAAACCCATCATTTGAATACATCAAACACCATACCCTTTTTATGAATGGGGTATGCCCATACCTTCCTAGTAGCATCATCAATGAACATAACAAAGTACATAGCACCACCAAGAGAAGCATTGGGCATTGGCCCACATACATTAATATGCACTAATGCTAGCTTGTCGAATAACCTGTGTGGAATATTTTTATCCTAAGAAGACTGAGCATATCGACCATAAAGGGAATGCTCACAAAACTCAAAGCCATTAAAATCTAAAATAGGAATGTAATTTGCATGTTCCAACAACTTCATTCCTTTTAGTGACATATGCCCCAAGAGTAGATGCCATAAAGAGACAAGAGGTTGCTCAGTGATCCCCACAATGTGATCAATAGCACTAGCAACACAAAAGAGAATACAATGTAATCCTCTTAGCACCTTTTTCCAAAACAAGGCTACCCTTAATAGCTTCCAACATCTGTAACCAAAAGATACATTGAAGCCAAGTGAATCCAATTGACCCACACTAATCAAGATCTTGAGAAGAGCTGGCACATGAGGCACACGATGTAAGGAAAACATATTATAATTTGGCATGGCTAAATTAATATCCCCAATGCCATGGATATACATAGGATGGCCATCCACAATCCTGACAATACCCATGCGTGAAGCATCATAGTCATGATACCATGATCTATGAGGCATAACATGGAATGAAGCACCATTATCAATGACCAAGTCCATAGGAATAATCCATGAGTGAGAAGAAAAGAATCATCAAAAGATGATGCAAGAAACACATCACCAAGCTCTTCACTAGTAGCACTAGTCGGAGCACATACATGATCATCATGAGATACAATCTCCTTGTGTTGCATTCAACTCCTCAATCTTGACATTGGACTTTGGTTTGTCTTTATCACCATCTTTGTCTTTCTTCTTACCATCCCAATGTTCTCTTTTCTACTTATAACTTTTTATAATGACCATTTTTTACCACAACGAAAGCATTCCACATCCTTTTACTTGTGCCTGCAAGGGACTGGCTTCTAGATTTACCCCTGTTGGACTTATGTTTCTCCATAGTCCTGCCTCTAACAACCATTGCACTAGAAGACCTGCTACCTGCATTATTTTTCCAATTAATCTCGTTTGTGAGAAGACTAGACTAGACTCAATTGGCCTAGGCAAAGCATGCCACAAAATGCATCAAAAGTGAATTGCCATAGAGGCATATACATACTCCATGTCTAGCATAACCCCAGTAGAGACATAAGCTGACAAGCTTACACAAATCCATGAGCATAAATGAATCCAAGACCAGCATAAAACCAATGCACAAGCTCAATGGAATCCAATGTGTGTACTCTGAACGACAATACAAGAAACAAGAGAAAATCCACTCTATGTGTAAAGAGTACCAAATCTCCACAAAATCATACATAAAGAGTGTTTGTAATCAAAATGCCATGTCCACATCATTGACATACATATCATATGATGTAGACTTATAGCCGGAGGACGTACATGAGCCGTCTGTCCAAGAGAGTGGATACTCCCACTCAAATTACAACCATAAACATGGCTGTCCCACAATCAAAATACATGCTCTCTGACCACATAAGAATGCAAAAAACTTGTATGTGAAGCTCCTTGGAACATGCACCTGTACCTGCATCTGTAGCCAAAGAAGACAATGCGTCCAAACTCCCACTGTATATGTGTGTACTAAAGACTTGTTTGAACCCTTTGGGTAGGATCAAATATTAGCAACCCTAGATGTATGAACGAATCAGCTAACACCCACAAAGTTATACAATGATACTGAGGATGGGCTATCGAGTAGCTCAAAAAATGAAGACAAATCAATACAGCACGGGGAGCTCTTCTATGATTTTCCAATTAGAAATCAAGAAGACAACAACTATATTGAACAAAACGAATGAGAAGACTACAAAATAGACAAGGGAAACTAATGCCTTAATTATTGAGCACTGTTGACGGTGGAACACAGAAGTAGGTTCCCCAATATGTTGTACCATTATTTTTGAAGCGGAATGATACTTTTTGTAGTATTTGAGTAGCCATTAGACTTTGTGGTAACGAGCCTCTATGGAGGAATGTATATAAGTCAATTTTTGTAACCCTAAACCTAACTTTTGAATTAATCAAATCCGGTTATCACTTTGCGTGGTGTCTGAGAGAGAGAGAGAGAGAGAGAGAGAGAGAGAGAGAGAGAGAGAGAGAGAGAGAGAGAGAGAGAGAGAGAGAGAGAGAGAGAGAGATTTCTTCTCTTCCCTATGTGCACTACGAAAGTCCCATTGCTAAAGCAACACCACCATCATGTTAGCAACGGTGAGGGATTCCATTCAATGCCAAGAGTGTGCGATTTTGACTACGACGTGAAGTGAGCTCCTACGAGCTTCCGGGTGAGTTTTCTTGCAAACCAAGTGTCCGTTTGGTGAGTTCTTTGCACCTATGGATTCACGGAGAGTAGGACTATGCATTAGGATCATATGCCATGAAAAATGGTAACCTATATTTTGTTGCGTGTCTTTATACACGATTGTCGCAAGAGGTAGTTGGAGGTTACTTATCAAGTCACGGTCCATAGGGTATTGATCTCATGATAAGGAGAGTATATCTTGAGTTTTGTGACATTTCGAATGCATTTGGCCTAGATTCGGATAGCATTAGCATCGTAGATTGGATTGCTTTCACTAGTGCATAAGAATGCTTGTATTTGGTTTCCTCGATTAGAGATTGTCTTAGAAGGTCGAGAAGGAGTTTGACTCCCATCTTCTTGTTTCCATGCACCTACGGGTTAAGCTTCACCCTTGGCCGACATAGAGTTGTTGGTTCTGTTCTTGCTATGCTAGCGTCGGCTCGCGGCGTATCCACCAACATTGGCGCTGCTATCGGGAAACGAAGCCCTAGGTAGGTGACCTTAGACTAATCCTATGAGGTGAGAGTTCCTCTGGTGTGCCAGAGTATTCTTTTCTATCTTAGTTAGTTAGGACCTATAGAGAGGTGCTAGGAAGCGTGTGTCTTCCTTGGTCAACCGTGTTGATGGTTTTAGTTTAGAATTGTATCGGTTTGGGAGCTTGAGTGGTTGAAGAGGTGATAAAAGCATCGGCTAGTCTGTGTGTGTCAGTTAAGTGCTTATCTACTCACAATTGCAAAAGCCCATTTTTTATGTTTAGAAGTAGCTTTAGGTAGATGAATTGATCTTGATCTAGAGCTGTCCATCAATGAAAATTTGCTTGAGTTAATTGGTTGCATTGAAATCTTGAAAAGAGAGTGATTGTTAGTTGAAACAATGCAAAAAAAGGTTCATAAAAATGTTTTGCATGACTGAGGATTGCTTAGGGCATAAGAAGGCATCAGAAAGGACCCTGCACATAAAAATCTAAATTGTGCAAGGTTAGACTTTGTACACGTATAAAGTCTCCAGGGCTAAAAAGAGACCAAACTTGTGGAAACTGACTATACCAAAGTGTTCAAATGAGTATTTATACCCTAGGAACACCTTGAGTGTGAAACTTTGTCATAGAATTGGAGACCAAAAGCCAAAACTCGGCGTGGTTGTAATTGAAAAAGAGCAAAAACTTGGGTTTGTAAGCACTTTTGAGCTTTAAATTTTGCTCTGAACACATGTACATGATGCTGATAAGTAGGGGAACTTAAGGTAGAAATAGATTTGAATTTTGAGACAAAAGACTTTATACGCGTATAATGTCTCCATCATAGATTTGGGCAATATCTTGCATGTTGTCATCACTAAGCCATTTGGGAGGTGTGTATAAGCTTGACTACAAGATTCCATACCATTTGGTTAGCCAACTTTACATCTGGAGATAATTTTGAAAATTCTAACCAAAAACAAAGAAAAGTGGTGGATTGGTGAATCAGTGACATCAAAACTTGATTTTGAGCACATATGCTTTGAATACACACAAAAGAGAACCTTGGCTTGAGATTTGAGTTCATTTTTGTCAAATAGACTTTATACGCGTATAAAGTCTTTTTGCCTAGAATAGACTCAAATGGTACAAAGGTATATGCCCAAAGTTTTCTAAAGCCTTGGGGAAGTCCATAGCTGATATTTTATTGCATTTGGACCAAATCTGAGCTTAAAAGACCAAAAAACAATACAAACATTTTACACACCCTTTTTGGCCACAACTTGACCAAAATTGATCCCAAACTCAAGTCAGAGAATATCTGTGAAGCCCCTGAGTGCTGGGCTGCCTCTGGAGCAAGTTTCATGTCAAATGGCTCAAAAAGACATTATACGCGTATAATGTGTTTTTGATGTTATTGACCATTATTTGAACATAAGACCATACTAGTATGAGCACACAACTATAAGCACAAACCTGCAAAAATTTAGTCAATCTGGTCAAAAAGACTTTATACGTGTATAATGTCTTTTTGGCCCTATTCCTTGCATCCTAAGGGACCTTAGAAGCCAATAGCCAAGATTACACTCAAATTGGAAAGCATTTGAGCTTGTAAGTGCCCAAAAACAAAAAAAAGATCCAAAGTCAATCTGCATCTTACACTAAAGTGGTCCAATTGTCATTTTGAAAGTTTTTGAGAGTTACATGAATGGTAGAGAACATCTGGTGAAGAAATATTTCCATTTTTGTCAATTAGATTTTATAAGTGTATAAAGTCTAACAGTCAAATTTAGAGCATAGTGAGTAAATTGAGCCGGCCACGTATTCCACTTAACTCGGACAACACATTTTACTAGTCAATTCAGTGAGAAGAACATAAATGGGGAACCAACCCTTCCAAAAGAAGCTTGGGACGGGAAATACTTGCATGTTCTTCCCGATCAATACTGAATGTTACTAAAAGGAGAACCACCACTGACAAAGATTTGCAGAGTCTAAAGTTTTGTACAGATAGCCAACAACAAGGTCCAGCAAGTCCAGAACAATCGGAAGTGCAATCAATCAACCAATAGGAGAGCTGAAATAGCCAGAGTAAGACACGATAGAGCAAACTCTAAAGGTAAAAGGTTTGGATTTGTAGTGGTGTATTAAGAGATTGATGTATTTATGATAAGGAAGAACCTCCAAAGAGACCAAAAATCACAAGGAGATCAGGTCAACATAGTGTCTATGGAGGAGAGCGTGACCCAAGCTAGAATAGATCCACTAGCACCAATCATAGAAGACGCTAGTGGAAACGACACCTCCTCTAAACAATCCTTTTATCTCATGGCTAACCGGAACACCGCGGTTAACCAACCAATCCAAGGAGAAGGAGGGAGCACCTCTAGAAACCCTCCTTGAACATTAAGGTTTACAACCCTTTACTTAGAAGGACCAAATTCCCATGGGACTTTGGTATATGCTGACAAAAGGGGATGAAAAAGCATATATATTGAGGAAAAACCAGCAGAAGGAGTGGATACCCTTCCAGCATACGATGATGGGGATAAATTCCGTGATGAGGAGGGAATAAATTACCTTATTGTTAAGGATCCAAAGAACTACAACAAGTACGGGGATAATGTGGTAAAGGGGAAGATGGTTTCTGAAATCACCGAAATACCAATATGCTTCCCAACCACAAGTAGCACCACCTCAAGTGCCACACGTACCTAGATATAATACGGGGAATTTGCCAGGACTAGCTGGGGTTGAACGACCACAGCCAGTTTTAGGGCAACAACCACCACTCCCATGGACAAGACCGATAGGTGTGAGATACACGTCTGTTGTGGAAGAACCAGAGGAACAAGCCTTAGTTCCTGTCCATGTTTATTATGAAGACCCAAGTGGAACAATGGCCTGCCCAACATACTACCCACCAGAAGAGCCGAGAGTGCCGGAACCATGGAGTATGATCGGCAATGTTGGACCACCGACAGTGGCACAGGCTGTAGGAGAAAGTAGATATAGTTTGGATGAAAGAACATTGTTGTTCATAGCCAATGGAGGTTTCAATGGACCAAGACCTGCTTACCAACAGAGAGGTGCTCAAGGAGCTCCACGACAACCGTTGGGACCTTGCTATAAATGTGGAGGCGACCATCTTATGAAAGATTGTGCTCATTCAAAAATTGTCCGAGTCAATGCGTATTGTCTAGACTGCAACATCACTCATTTGATTGCCGATTGTCCAAAAAATCCAAACAATGCGGTTAAAGCAACCATAAACATTTTGGAGGCTATCCCTTCAAGCAGTGGTTCCACAAAATGAAACAGTAATACCCATACAAGTCATCACACAAGCTCAGGCTCAAAAAGAAAAAGGGGGACTTGAAAATGAAGAACCAGGACGTAAAACACCTAGCATTGAATGAAAGAGCCAATGAAACACATGGAAAGCTAGAAAAGCACGGGTAGAAGTGAGGAAAGAAAGAGAACGAAACGCCAATGAAAGAATTACAGCGAACCAAAGATAGACAGAAAAACTTGAAAGACGAGCAGGAGGTTCATACACATGTATGCAATTATTGCACAACCATTGTATAGACTTATAATGATCTTTGAATGGACAGATAAAGGACTCCTTCTAAATGCATGTACTTTACAGGCACTGTGTTATGTCCAGAAAATGGAGGTTGTTGACCCAACACTTGTTGTGGTCTTTCCATACCCATCGGTGGTCTTTGTGTTGGGGCCATATTAAGTTGATATCTGTACATGGGTTGTCCTTGTGGTCTCATAGGCACATATTGGACATTTTCATCATACTTTGGTCGATAATAGCACTCATTGGTCTCATGGTATGTCCATTTACCCTCAATGGCACACCATTTTTGCGGCCTAATTGGTTGTCCCTGTTGAGGTATCCCTTGCCCAGGTCTCCTCATAGGAGCTTTCTGCATATTATTCATCATTTCATTCATCCTTTTGAGCATGTCTTCTATGGATGTAAGTGTTGCTGCAGTAGCTGTTTCCACTTGTTTTGGTTTTGTGGATGCTGTTCTCTCACTTTGAGTATCCTCAAGGACATCTCCTTCATTGAAAATATCACAATTGTCTCCCAAGTCAATAGCATCTGATACACACTCTTCTAAGGTCGTATGCTTCTTGCTACACAGTATAGCATGAAGTTCTTTGTTTAGCAATCCTTCTAGAAACAATGATACTAATCTTTCTTTTGCTGGTATTTTTAATTCTGGGCATCTTGCAATGTATTGCTTCATCCTAGTTGCATAATCCCTAACAGACTCACCTCGTTTCTGTTTGAAGCTATAGATTTGAGCTACCGTACTAGTAATGTTTGATCCCAGTTTTGGAACATGAAATTACAAATCTCCGAGCTAATGTATTTAGATCCATGATTGCCCTTAGTGCAATGTTTTGGAGCCATGTCAAAGTTTTTCCTTCTAAAGTCATTCCGAATCCCTCAAATTGAGTGTGGAAATCAAATATGCGTTCTGCCCTTAGCACTTGCTAGCTAAGTGGTCATCTGGATCACCATATCCACTGTATTTTTTGACCCATTTTTGAAAATTAGCTGGTTTGAGACGTCTGTTTGGCTCATCCCCAACTCTTTTGGCAGTTGGTTATGTCTCGAGTTCTTCAAACGAATCTGTTGGAAATAGTGACTCTTGTAGCCTTGCACTGGCTCTAATGTCACTTGAATTTTTTTGTGATGAAGAAGGTTTGGGTTTTTTAACATTGCGCCCAAAGATCTCTCTCAGAGTTCCTCTCTTGGAATAGGATCACGTCCTTGCCCCAATATCAAATCTCTTATAGAGTACCCTTGGTATCTGATCTGTTCTACCTCCTCAGGACTCATCATAACAAAGTTATTGTTATAACAATCCAGATGGTAGATCTGTTGAGCCCTTGTCCTTGATTTTGAAGATATAGATGATCTTCATGGGTGTTAACTGCCCTGGTTTGGCATGAGAGGTCCATAAAAGATCCTTGACGTTCCTATCCTCCCAACAATAGACTCCAATCCTAGGATTATCAGTGATCATCCGTTTCAAAGGTTTCATATCAACTTGATTGTATCCCTTGAATTCTAAAGTCGGTGGACCTTCTTTTCCTGCCATATCCGGAATTATTGTATTCACTTATAACCCCCGTTTGTCTATCACATTAGGATTTTCAACTTTTACATCCCGAGTCCCGTTTGTATCCATATACATTTTTCCTTGTTTGTTTGTCCTAATTTCCTCTTCAAACTCTATGTCATGGTCATCAATGCGAATGCCATACTCTTCATTAGATTGTTGTGCCGGTTCCTGACTAAATTGAATAGGAAGACATTTTGGATGTTGAGTCTGGGACCTCTTCAAAGATAGTTCCCAATTGATCACCTTGATTCACACTTTCTTCGGTGGATACCCTACTAGCGGTCTCTCCAAGTATACCTTGATTTGCTAGTATACGACCAAATCTAAGGTTCATATAGCCTTGTGAATCCCTGGATAGAGTACTTATTGGCGGATTTGATTGTTATCATTTGGATTCAACTCCTGTCAAGCTCTCAATTCTTTGCCTGCAACCTAGTTCCTATGTCAATTTTAACCAAGTTAGCTATTTTCTCTCAAGCACTGTACAATTTTTGCTAGCTATTGTGATTGGTCTGTGTATATCACTTCAATCTGAGCTAAGTGAGTCAGCAAATGAGATTTCCAAATTCTACCCTTACCAAGAGCTAAAGGATTAATCTGCAACCTGGAAACTGAGTTAACATGTACTAATTTGGATCTGATGAAACCCAAACTTGACTAGTGACCTTGAATTATGTTGTTCTAACACTGTACAAGCTCAAAAGTTAAAAATCTTATCTTTGGGGCTCAAAAGTAAATAATATGATCATTCACTTTTCTTAGTTTTCTCACTTTTTAGATTTGTTTTGCCATATAGACACCTTGTTGTAGTCTCTCGACAAGTTTCACTGAGTTTGGACAAGATTTGTGAAAGTTATCGACTGTTTAGTGTCCACAAACTGTTTGGACACCTTGTTGTAGTCTCTCGACAAGTTTCACTGAGTTTGGACAAGATTTGTCAAAGTTATCGACTGTTTAGTGTCCACAGACTCACTTTTCAAGAATTTGGCTTAAGTCCCACTTTTGTGATCCAAATTTCACCAAATTTGATATGAGTAGTCTACTTCATATTCTTGAACTTGTGGTATACTCAGCTATGCAAAAAATCTCAAAGATATAAATAATCGCAATTATTTACTTCTGAGAGTTTTTAGCATTTTTTTGCCAAGATGATGATACAAACATGTAAAGCAACTCAACTTAAGCTCCCTAGCAAAGTTTCATCAAGTTTGGGTAAACCCTGCTCAATTTGTCAACAGTTTTGTGTCTGTAGACTTTCTTTACAAAACTGGCCACATTTTCCACTTTAAAGATCCAAACTGCACTAAATTTAATGGGAGTGTTCAATACAACATGATGGAACCTCTAGTATGCTTGGTTGGCCAAAATAATTGAAAATAAGACAAAATTAAATAGTCGCAATTACTTACAATTATCAAATTTTAGCATATTTTTGGTCATTTGAGTATACACACATGTTAAACACTTTAAACTAAGCCTCTGAGTCAAGTTTCCCAAAATTTGGACAAGATTTATAAAGTCAAACTCAATTTCTTGACAATCAGTACAGATTTCAAAAATTTCCAAGTTTTTGGTCTGTTTTGTGATCCAAACTTATCTAGGTGGGAGGTTCTAGAACTGCTCTATTGTTGACAGTTGTTTTCTTAGCTGATTTTTGGTGGAGCGTTTGCCTCAAGCCTGTGCTCTGGTCTATTCAATGTGGATCCTCCTTGAGAGAACGTCTGGGTAAAGACTTCAATCCTACCCTCTGGTGTTTTCTCCACATTTCTTATATCCTCTTGACTGCATGGTTTACCTATTGTTTTTGAGATTTTGATAAAGGTGGTAAAACAGCCATCCCAAGGTTTTCTTGTGTTTTCAGCAAGCCTTTAGCACGAATGGTAACAGGATACTTTTATGTCCTTGGACACTTTTGTGTCCTATTAAGTGACCATTTTTCTTGAATTATTTAAAGAGTATGAAAATTAATTCTAGGTGCTATATATCCACAAAGTTGCCTTAAGAGTTGAAAAAAACTTGACTTTTTTTTGGAACCATTAACATTACTCTTGCACAACATTTTTGAATCTAAACTGTGTGAGAAATCAAAATCCTGTTTTTGGCCTTTTTTGAAATTTTTGCAACTATACCACTCTAAAATTCATGTTTGTGAGGTTGATATTGCAATAGGATAAGACTTCATAGTTCTCAACATGTTTTGACACTTCTAGGGAGAACTAAGTGCTAAGATTGAAAGCTATGACCAAATTACAAGAATTGCCTAATCCTGTTTTGCGATCAAAATTAGCACTTTTATGATTTTTTTTGGTGGCTTTCTTGATATCCAAATGCAATTTTGATTGTGTAAGTTTCATTTATAACAGAAAGCTAATTTTCCTTGATTTTTGGGGGACCTAATATGCTATATAGCATAGTATATGATGATGGTTGAGTTTCTTGATTGCTAAAGAATACGAGATATTTTAGTGTAGCAAGTGTAGTTTTTTCAATATTGCTGGTTTTTTAAGACAATTGTGTGTATTTTGTAGGTAGTAGCCATATCTAATCATAAAATATAAATTTGGCTAGATATTGAGTAGTTTCTATGGGATTCTAGAGGTCATAATGCTAAACCCAGTTTTGTCATGTTTGCTGTATTTAGCACTTCATCAATGTCCCCAAGGTTCAACTTAGTAAGAGATCCATAATTCTTTTTGCATGCTCCATGGCTCCTTTTGGATCCAAAGGCCCAAAGGGAACTAAGAAAACATGTATATAGTATCTGTATTGAGCGTGACTATGAAACTTTGATGATAGGTCCGTAGAATGGCAAAAATGCAACTTTTTTGTACCTATTTTATTTGCCCTAGAAAAAATAGTGAGGCAAAAGTAGCCATATGTCCTGAACACCAACCCATTGAAGTTCACGGGGAATTTTATCTCATGTCCTACAAAAATCCCCACTCTTATTTATATACAATCAACCATAAGATATGGCTGTTTTGGGCAAAATGCACTGGTCCATCAACTTTGGAGGCTTGTTGTGACCAAGACATGATAAATTTTACAAATTTCTCATTTTTGCCATATGTAATAGTCTTTAAACTATAAGCTCATGAAAGGATTTTTCAAAATGAGTGGATCTTCTAAAAATTTCAAAACCCTAAAAGGACACTTTTATGTCCTATTAGGTTACGAGACTAGTGTTAGGCTGATTCACTCCGTCTTGTACCTATTCAATTTTTAATTCCTATTCTCGATTAGTTGTCATGGGATTTTCTTGCATTTTTTGCAATCCCTTTGACTGACCATCTTCACCTGTAACTTGCTTGAGCGTTTTTGGATTTAGCCTAGGTTCCTTTAAGAAGGACTTTGGTAGTTCTACTGCAAATTGGGCCTCTTCTAGGATGTAGCATGCTACTAACAAATCCTGAATTGTCTTTTTGGCCTATTCTTCCTCTGTGAGAGGTCCATATGAAATCTCTACCTCTGTGCTCTTTGTGTGGAACTGGCTTCCATGATGTAATTGAAGGCCTTCACTTGTGGTTGGGACTCCATGCAAATCAAATTTGTGGGCACAAGGCTTGGTATTTTTGGTTCTTCTTGTTGCGGAGTTTCTTGTTGCTTCCCTTGCCTTGCCCGCTCTTCTTGTTGGTCAATATGGTCCATCATATCCATGAAATTTTCTTGTTCAAAATTTTCTTCTTCTATAGTGGTCTCAACGGTTGTTGGCGGTCAAGTCTTCTTTTTGTCCTTAGTTCTCTGGCAGAGGCACCTTCTTCACGTTGATCCTAAGTCTTCATTATTTTTGGTTCCTCCCATTGTGCTCCTTTTTTTGCTGGTCTTTTTTATGTTTGGCTAGTTTGTTCTTTTGTCTTCGCTCTCTCTCTCTCTCTCTCTCTCTCTCTCTCTCTCTCTCTCTCTCTCTCTCTCTCTCTCTCTCTCTCTCTCTCTCTCTCTCTCAAAATCGCTATGTGGAAATGACTAGAAAATCCCCTAAGTTAGTATATGTGCCTAGTGCTTTTGGAAGCCTGTTTTACGCTTTCATCCCATCATTCCTTGTGCATACCTTATATTTTTGATGGATCTTCCATTTTTGCGTTTGGAATTTGTATGTCTCAGATACAACAACTTTACCTTTCGGGCCACTGTTGTATTTAGGCCAAAATTTGACGTCTTCTATTTGCTTCAAAACTTTTTCTGTGAGTTCCTTCTGTTATGGCATTTTGTCATTTGTCTTCAGATTCTCCATTGCTTTTTTGAAATTTTCATTAAATTTTTAGAAATAAATCCAAGAAAGGTACTCAACAAATTGTGATAATTCCCATAACTTAGCAAAATGAAGCCAAAAATAATCCAAAAATTACCCAAAGCTAGGTAAATTATTCCCAACTTAGGAAGATAAGAATTTTTGCTATGTACAAGGTGTCTAAGCCATCCTTGAGCTATTTTTGCTTTTTCTCAGTTTTGACCATATTATTGGAAACAAACTAGGAACTGTTATGGTATTGCAACAGATGCTTTCATAGGCATCTGGAAAAATTTGACAAGACTGGCCGTATTGAACGACATACTCGAGCTATTTTGCATGCCATACTTGGTGTTTCTATAGTTGATTTTCCTGCCTATGGATTGGATGTATGCTTTGTGTTTTTTCCACTGGAATTCAAATCGAAAGTGGTTTTTTTTTGTGCTTGGCATAATTCTTTGTCTAGCTAGACTTGCTTTGTTGACTTAATTGGTCATTGATTTTTCAAGTGATGTTGGGTTGGTTTATTTGACCTTGTAGAGAAATTTAAATTTTTGTGCTTTGGAATCCAAATAAACTATTGTGTTTTCTGAGCTTGTACCAACTTCTTTGGTAGCCATATTTGTGTGATAGATGCAGGGGTGTTCCGTATGGGTATATGAGAGGATACCAAAGTCTTTGTGGTGTTTGGGTATTGAGTTATTCATTTGCATGCATTTCAACTTTCCTGACCCAAACTTGCTTTGTTTTGAGCTGTTGCTTTGATAGACATCTCTCTCTTTTGGGTGTCTTTAGGTTTACCGGATTTTTGGTTGGTGATGATGTGGATGGGATTGATGCCATCTTGACTTGAGGTGTTGGCTTTTGTGTAGACTCTCTTGGAATCCATTGCATGGTTATTATGCGCAAGGGTTTTTTGCCCTTGTCCGTAGTCTTTCCATTGCTGGATCTAGTTGTGTGACTTTGGTCAATGGAACCGTTTGCCTCTCTATTTCATTTTGAATTTGTACAAGATTGGACTTCCAATCTATTTGAACATTGTACATCCTTTGCCATGGCTATCCCAACAATAGTCTGTGTTCGTTTTTATGGTCTTCTACCACATAGAATTTGTGTGGGTAGACGTATTGATTGATTTGTACATACAAGGTTACCAACCCTAATTCTTTTATCTGATGTTCAATATAGCTATGCATCTTTTATGATATTGTTTGAAGCTTTGCTTCTTGACCAATCTGTTTATACAAGCTGATGAAAATGATATTTCCTTGGGCTCGTGTCAAATATAGCGTCAATGTTAAATTGATTGTTGTCAATTTTGACTTTGATTACTAGGTACACTCTATCCTCTTCAAATTCATTTATGGAAATATCATTGATCCGCAATGATCTCCCGTGTTGTTGTTGTCATAGAAGCCTTTGTTTAACCATTCGTTCCTTTGCTTTTGCTTGTGCTTGTGCTTCTTCCACAGCCCGTTGCTTCTCTTTTGTTTGTTGTTTCTCATTATGGATCTACTGTAACATTTCCTAGTTTAGTGGTAGATGAAATTTCTTGAGCTTTCATCCACTAATCCAATTAGGCATTTCTTCTCTATCTAATGTTGCAAGCTTGATGGCACCACGTGGTGAGAATTTTTTGATCATGATATATTGGGCATGGGATTTGTAAGCAGGTCCTGAGATTGGTCCCACAAAGTCTAGTTCCCAATTAGCTAATGCCCTTGCTCCCATTATTGGCTATAATGGCATCTCATCTCTTGTTATAGATACCTTTGCAGGTTGGAAATCATCGCATCATTTAACATATTTATCCGGATCCATGTGCAATGTAGGCCATCAATTTCCCACAGTTAAGACAATTTTGGTTGTCTTATCTCCTAAGAAATGGTCTCCGCTGATTCCTCTGTGTGTTTTCTCTAAGAAAGGCTAATATTCATTTTTTGATGCACATATTTTGAGCTGGTTATCCTTTCCTCTCTTATAGAGTTGATTTTTAATTAGTGTGAAGTCTCGAGCTTTTGATTAATGGCTCTTTGTCTGGCTCTCATGATATTTTTAGGGAATGTCCTTGTTGACAGGTAATCAACCATATATTGACTCCATTGCAGTGCATCTACAATCTAAAACAATGTGACATGCTCCATTGGTGGGTTGTTCCTGCATGTAGAACAATTTAGAACATACCTATGTACATCTGCATGCATATCAGGCCAATATACCCCTAGTTTCTTTAAGCATTGGCATGTCTTTCTTTGAGAGCAATGGAAGGCTATGTCTAGTACGTGTGATTCCATGATATAGCACTCATATTCTTCTAGACTAATGTATAGTCATAGTATTCCTTCAGAGCCTAGATGGTACAAGGGTCCACCTACTAGCTGAAAGTTTTTAGCTTGACTGATTATTTATGGCTTGTGGGTTTGTGTAGTCTTATCAAATTCACCACCATGAGTCAAAAGTTTGACTACCCCTTGAGGCCACTTTGGAACCATCTCAATTTTGAACAAGTAAGCGAGCGTCAGGTATATCATCATCCACTCCTTCACGTGATTCGCCATTGGGAGATGATATACCTGAAGGAGAGACATGATCTGCTCTCAGGTGTGTTTTCATCTTTTTTATCACAATCGCAAAATCAAACTCAAGCAACATGATGAACCAACAAACAATTCTTCCTATATTGCAATGTTTGTTTACTAGATACAAGACGCCTATGTGATCTGTAAAGAAGACAAATTTGTTGGCCAAAAGATAATGCCTAAATTTCTTTACGGCATATATCATTCCTAACCCTTCTCATTTTGTGTTCAAGTAATTATTTTCCACACTGTTTAGTTGTTGACTCACATAACAGACTAGGAAGTCCATTGTTCCTTCTCTGGTTGAGCCAAGATACAACCTATAGCAAATACTGAGGCATCAATGTGAACATGGAATATTTTATCCCAATTTGGTACCTTGAGTACTGGTGCTGATATAAACGCCTCCTTTACTTTTGCAAATGACTCTTCACACTCTTTTGTCCAATCAAAGACAACTATCAATATATACAAGGGCTGTGCAATGGTTACATATATGTATATGAACCGTCGGTAGTATCCAGAATGTCCCATGAAAGTTTGTACTTGTTTGGAATTAGTTAGCCTTTTCATTTCCATAATCACCTTGATCTTATCAAGATCCATAGAGATACCATTTTTAGAGACAATATGTCCCAAGATTCTGCCTTGTCTTACCATGAAGACACATTTTTCAAAATTCAAGAAGATTCTATAAGTTTTGCATTTCTTGAGTACTTTTCTGAAATGCTCAGTGTGCTCGGCCCTAAGGATAGAGTGAACACAAAGATCATCCATGTATATCTCTAAGATATCCGCAAGTATTCTTTGAAAGAGTGTGTCATTAGCCTTTGGAATGTGTCCAGTGCATTGGCCAAGCCAAAAGGTATTAGCCTATAAGCGTAGATTCCCCAGTCCGTGGTGAATGCTGTTCTGTATTGATCTTATACTGTGATAGCTAGTTGGTTGTATCCTAAGAACCCGTCTAAAAATGAGTAGGTTTGTTTTCCAGCCACTCATTCGAGTGTATGTTCCATGGTTTGTAAGGGATAGTTATCCCTTATGGTTGTAGCATTCACTTTTTTGAGATTCACACAGATATGTAACTTTCCATTTTTCTTTGGGACAACCACAATGCGTGACACCCAATTTGTGTGTTCCATGTCGTAGATGAATTTTGCCTCTTTCAGGTTGTCAATCTCCTCTTTAATTTGTTTGGCAAATGTGTCATTATAGGTATAGAGATTGTTTGTAGGGTTTGGGATCGTGCTTCAAGGGAATCGTGTGTTGACATATGGATGGATCCACCCCCTTGGGGTATTTATATGACCATGCAAAAACATCTCTATATTCCTTAAGGAGTTTGATGAGCATCTCCTCTTCTTATGTGCTTAGATCAACTGCAATATAGACTGGTCTTATAGCCTCTCTAGGTTCTGCTAGGTCTATTTGTTTTGTGTTTTTTGGGCCATCATAAAATTCATTTCCTTTTTTCTTTCTAATTGGTTGAGTCATCACTCTTTTCATGTCATGGATAGTGAATTTCCGATAGTGGAAAGGGACATCCATATTTTCTACTCTGGTGCACTCTCCTTCCTCACTTTCTATCTCTATTGTCCATACTTCCTTCAAGGTTCTCTTGAGTTCTTGGTACTTCTTTTTATGCTCAACCTTGGTCCATTTTGGTTCTTCAAACTCGTCCATCCCTAGTTCTTTTGGTTTCTTTTGTTTTGTTTGCTTTTCAATATTTTGAGCTTGGTTTGTTGAGCTCCTACCACTAACTTTTGTTTTTTCATCATCTTGTGTTTTTGTGAATTGACCCAAGATTGTGTCTTTTATGCAATCTTTTACCTTTACAAGCATCAAAAATTGTGTTTTACCTTTTACTCTCGGCATCAAATTTCCTATGGCCATGTTTAAGGTACTTTTCTTTGTGTAGCATTGTTGTAGCTTAGGTTTTTGATTTGGAAAATCCTAAAACCTGACATCCGTTATGGTCTCTTCTTGATCACTCAGGTTGTCAGAGAATCATTCATTGTCTTCGCCATTCTCATACTTGAAATGGTCAGGAGAGTTGTAAAACAACTCTTCCTTTCCATCCTTGTCTTGTTTTCTTAGTTTGGGTTCATTTGAGGCTTGACTCTCACCCTCTTCCTCAACTACATTGACCATGTAATATGGGATCATGTCATAGCCATCCTTGTCACAAAACTTTGTTGTGGGGCCGTCAGCCACTATGCACACACCCAAAGTTGCCAAAATGTATTCCTTTCTTAAAGGTTCTAGTTCTTCTTCTGGGAAGGGCTCTAGGATGTAGTCTTTGTCTTCTAAAACCCTTTCTAAGATACACTCTTCTCGATTTAAGCTTCCACAACCTAAAGCTCCGCATATCCGTAGCTACTTGGACTTACCTAACCATGTTGGAAGTTCAGATCCTGCTAATGTAGCTGAAACAAACTCCTGAACTGGTGTTCTTGTTATGTCCTCATAACTATGGTCTTTTAGGTTTATTCTGGTTGTTGTTTCCATGTTCCTTAGGTATATATGGTCATAACCCCAGTCCTAGACCAATTTTAGTTGTCTCATGAATGGTCTTCTAAGTATGATGTCATAATTGTTCTTCTTGCGAAAACCAACTATGGCAAATGTATGCCCATATTCAATTTTGCAAGAGGTGACAATTACTTTCTCTAGAAGCCCTAGGGTGTTCTCCATATACCAGTCTGCAAGCTGCAGCTTCATTCCTGTTGCTCTTAAAGCCGGTTTTCCCCATTTTTTCCAGGTTTCTTTTGTATCAATGGCTACCCTAGGTCCACTCTCAAGAAATACTATGGTGGTCCTTTAAGGTACTCTTGTGGTAGCCACTCACTATCTACGTCTTTACTATTGTGGCATTGAGGGTACTACAATGGTGATGAAATAAGGGGATAGAACTCCTTGGTATTGGAATGGAGATGGAATAAGGGAATGTGTCTGCATGGTATTGCAATGGAGGGATTTTAAGGTTCCTCAGGAACCAAGAGTAGAGTCTTTTACATCTTTGCACATGGTTGCTTGCATATCTCCCCTCAAAACAAGTTGACTCTGTAGTAAACACCAAATTTTGTGAGCACAAAGGGATAAAGTATAAAATGATGTCATTCTAATAATCTAGTGACAATTATACAAAGAAGAATTAGAAGGAAAAGCTTCAACAACTCTCCATACATAATGAGTCTTACTTGCACTGTAAGACTCAATCACATGCTATGCAACACTAGATGGTGCACCAAAGCCACAAACAAAATATCACACCCTAATGGTATACGGAACTTTGCTTACTTTTGCTGATAGAGGTGTGAAACCCTAGGTGTTCAAAGCCATAAAGAGGTTGTTTGTATCTAGCACGATAAAGTTACATATGTCACTCTAATAATCTAGTGACAATTATACAAAGAAGAAATTAGAAGGAGAAGCTTCGACAACTCTCCATACATAATGAGTCTTACTTGCACTGTAGGATTCAATTCATGCTATGCAACACTAGATGGTGCACCAAAGCCACCAACAAAATATCACACCCTAATGGTATAAGGAACTTTATTACATTTGCTAATAGAGGTGTGAAGCCCTAGGTGTTCAAAGCCATAATGAGGTTGTTTGTATCTAGCATGATAAAGTTACAGATGTCCTTGTAGGCTACAAGGATTGTTTCATTACCATTCTATCCTTATGTTGGAGATGAACCTTTGCAATGCTCACTCACCACTTACACCTTCTGTTGTTGTGGAAAATAGGTCCTTTGAGCCCATCCTTTTTCTGCCTTCACGACTAGAGGTCCGCATGTAGTGAGAGTGAATAAAAGTAGGAGGAGGAGGAGGAGGAGGAGGAGGAGGAGGAAGATCTTGTTTCATGTTGCAATGGATGTGAGAGAAGAGGGAGGAGCTAGCTTGGTGTGAAAATATGTGGTGGACAGGGGGAAGAGAAGGGGGAGGAGCTTGCTTGGTGCTACAATGGAGGTGGAAGAAAGCTAGTAGAGAGAGAATGTGTGACTATAGGATGCATGTGGTTGTTGTAGCAATGGAGAGCTTGGGAAAAGGTTTGTAGAGAGAGAAAATAACTTTTAGCTATAGGATAGGTATGGGGAGAATTTGGAGGGTGGAAAGTGATGTTTTGAATTTTCCAAAAAGTTTTATTTTTTGGGTTTTAAGGTGCACATTTTTACTTTTAAAGGTCAAAAAATTTCTTTTTTGACCATAAAATAGGTTTGGGTGGAAAATATGAGTTTTGATTTTTTTAATATAAATTTTAAATTTTAGTGTATTTTTGAATTGAGACCAAAAAGTGAGGGAAAAGAGGTCAAAGTGGTCCCCCGCCCCCGCCCCCTCCCATCCCTTTCCCCTAACCACCTTCCTTATCTTCTCACTAGGTAAGAGGCCATTAAGAGGTGTAAGGCTACCTTGTCCCCCTTTTTTTTTGAGGGTATAGAGTGTGTCCGCCACCCTCTTCCTATTGGTTGGCCTCTAATTAAACCTTAATCCCAAAGGGCTCCTAGAGGGTTCATATTTTTCCTAATTGACATGGCTTGATATTTACTTCTGTTTGGATTCAGTTCTGGTGTTGCATACTGTTTGAGCCATGCTTGAAATGATATTGGTGTGGTTTGCTGGACTTGTGGGTTGTATGAGACATGGTGTCATAATCATTTGAGAAGGGATTTGTGGATTTGCTAGGGGTTTGTATGGGCTTTTGCTTCTCTTCAAAAGTCGGTGCTAACAATTCTGGTGTTATCATTCTTCCTACATTCTCGAGGTGGATTTGGCTCATATTCTCGTCCGTACATGGGATCTTGTTGTAGAGTCATACGAGAACAAGTACATGACTTTGTCTTTGCTTAGTTCATTCACAAGGGTTCCATGCACGGTAGTAAGAGATGACTCTTCCATCCCCATGCTTGTCAATCCCAATATTTTCATGAATTGTAGCCACTTTTGCCACTCTCTTGTCATGAATGTAAAAGGCTTAAAGAAGGTTATGTTTAGGAGGCAATTCTTGGGTCTCCATAACCATCTTTCCTTTTGCCACGTTATCTCCATACCGATTATAGTTTTTTGAGTCTTTGACAATGATGTAGTGGTTCCTCTCTTCGTTGTGAAATCTATCACCATCATCGTTTACTAGGATTACTTCTAATCCTCTAGAAAATTGTTCTTCAATACATATGCATTGACGTCCTTGAACATCCACATATACTAGTGCTCCATGGGCATTTGTTCCCTTTAGAAAGATTGTCATGTATTTTGATGTATTTAAGGGTTTTTGGGAGGTGAAATCCCCCATAGTCCCTGGAAGCCTCCTAGTTGCTAGTAGCCATCCATTGATATAATTTGTCGAAAGAGGTGTCAGTATCACTGCCCTCTTCTATGATTGGAGCTAAGGGATCTATCTTGGCTTGATTTACACTCTCTTTAATTAATACTAGGCTCCCTTGGTCTGTTGTTACTTAACCTTGTCTTAGAAGATATCTGCCCAATCTCAAATACATGAAAAAAGACAGATACTCTTTTGGAAATTCCCAACCTCTTACTTGTGAGGTCAGCTAGTTCCTTATGCAACTTTTTCTTGATACTCTAGATAACTATATAAACAAGATTGAGCACTTTGCCTCTTGGCCTTTTTAGAGTGATTAGTCCAAATTTATCTTCAAAATATTTACTGAAATTCAAAAATTTGCAAAAATTCTAAAACCTAGGTCAAGAATTCGACAAATCAAAGCCTAATCTTTACAAGCTTTTTATAAGTGATTTAGGAGTTTATTTGATTCAACCAAGGTATTTTTGGAAACCTGGCAAGATGGCCTACAGGCTAATAGGGTCAAATTTGCAAGTTGGGCCAAGTGGAAGCTACCATGGTAGCTGATACTTGTGGATTTTTTGAGCCTGGTCAAATTTTTATGGTTGGTCTTTATCTAGTGAGTCTGGTGAGTCTTTTGACACCCTATGTGAAGTGTTTTGACACTTTTCTATGCCTGTTGGGTCAATTATCAAGGTTTGTCCTTGGACATTCAGTTTCTGGGTGATTAGGGGGGCTTTTACTATTTCAAATGAGTCAAGGAGGGTTTATTTGGTATCCTTGCACTACTAGGAATCAAATGACACCAAGATGGTTCTAATCTGGCACATGACAACTATTGTGGTAGCTGGCTTTTATGGAATTTTGGACTTTTGACACTTCTAGTGGCTTCCCAATCACCTGTGTAGTCTTTTGCACCTATGTGCCACTTGAAATTTTGGATTTTGAACTGTCAAAAGTCAAGTTAACTCCTTGGGCCTAGTCACTTAAGAAATTTTGACTGATTTTACCCAATTTTTGAACTTTTTTGACTTGTGAAAAGTGGATTTGGCAAGTATAGAGTCTTAGGATCCTACTGGTATGCCTTGGCTATAAAAAAGTGACAGGTGGCAGCAATTGTAGTAGCTGCCACTAGGGTCTGATTTGTGCCTAGTCACTTCCTATGGTTTCCTTACCTCTAGAGCTTCCCAATGACACCCTTGTCCTAAGTTTCAAGTCCGACTTTACCAATTACTACAAAATCTACTTTATATCATAGTTGATGACTTAAATTTTAACCAAAATCTCTAGATACGCTCTAGTAGAGTGTATGCAAGTGTGCAACCAAGAATTTCTTACATCACACACTTCGTTTTCAAGTTATGCACACTTCTTGCCTGTTCAGTCACTTTTGCCATCAAAAGTCACAATGTGTCATTCAAAAGCAACTTTAGCTCATCCAAGCAACACCAAAATGTAATGTAACTTAAATACTACTCCTACAACTAATCTAAACAACAAAACATCAAAGTATAAAACAAAAAAGAAGTGATAGCGGGTAGATGATAGCAAAATCTCTGAATCTAGTCCCTACTTACCATAACCGCCTACCAAACACAATCTACAACAAGACTCAAAGCACGGACTCAATGCACAATGCACTAAAACCAACAACTAAGGTCGTCCCAACCTACAAGGTGGGTACAGGGTAACCAAAAAAGAATGCACAGCTCTTCAGTCTACCTGAGAAATCAACTAGCCTAACTACCTCTCCTACCTAAAGATAAATGTAATGAAATGTAACACTCGGGCATTGGGTAAAGAAGAACCTCACCGTGATCTCCTCCGCTAGTGTAAGTCCTACGTCCCCGCCAACAACACCAATGTTGATGGAATGCAGCGATCGGACGATGCAGTCTAGCAAGAACTCAAACCATCATAAATATGTCAATCCAACAATGTAGACAACTTGACTAGTGCATAGAAATGTCAAATGTAGTGCGCCAACACCAATGCATTAAGAAGAGAGGTGTCACTTGCAAACCAGGAAGCAACTAAGTGGAAAATTCCTAAGTCTTTGATGTAGTATAACTAGCACTCAAATGGTCGTAGAGGGATTAAATAAACTCCAAATAACATGAAACTTGATATTGGGGGTCTCTAGGCTAGGCAATAGGTTTTCAACACCAAAACCTATAAATGTCAGAGTCGGGTAGGTGGGTAACCACAATTGTTTCCACCTCTTAACTTCACCAAAAGTGACAAATGAGGGGTTGTTTGGCTCCTCCCAAGGCCTACTTACCTCTGTCCATGCTTAGTTTCACTCAAAACACCATCAACAACTCAAAACAAGCACTTAAACACACTAAGAAAACCTAGAGCTAAAATCGTTCATTGCGTCATGCGCGCCCACGCGCACACAGTCAAACATAGCACATTGAATATGTACATGATTCCAAGAGAATGAGGAAGTAGCACATGAAGTTTCATTAGAAATGCTTACCTGTATAGAAAGTAAAGCATGCAAGCATAGGCGTACTCTTCACTACATGAGCTCCAAAGTAAAAACAGCTCCCAATAATTTACAAATTTTGGCTTATATACCTAAGGTAGAAAATTGGCTAGAAAGGGATAATTACTTCAAAAATGTGATGGGCTTTGGAATCTAGCTTTTTTGTTAAGTATATAATGGTTCGGAAAATAATTAGACTCTTTCGAGTTCATGATTTACAACGCCGGCTTAGGTGGAAAATAAATGAGTGAGGGAAAAAGGTTTTACTAGCCCATCAAGATTGTCATGATTGGGCTCCTTTGCTTCAACAAGGATCTTGTCTACTTAGAGATAGAAATGCCATTGCTGCTCATTTCACAAAATTTGAAGGTGCAAAAACCTACAAGATATACTGAGCCCAACCCACACATAGTAGTTGTCATGGATATGTGGCTTACAAAACAGAGAGTGGTCCGTTGTGACTTGGGAAATTTTATATTGGAAAATTTTGTCAAAGCCAATCTCATGCGAGGCTAGTGCTGACAAGGATAGCGTACTAAGACCTAGCGATGATTGACCAACTACCACCGACAAAATCTCAACTCGAACTTCTACACAAAGCTAACATGCAGTCCGAGCAGTAGGAAGTTCCTCATCTACACCTAGCAAAAGTAGAACAAGAGGCTAGAGCTCAAAGACCAAAGTGACTAAAGTGAAGCAATGGAATCATACATTCAATTGAGCGGTGAAATAAAGCCCAAACACACAGATACATCATCCGAGCTCCAAACTATTGTAGATGAAGAAGAGGATGAAGAGGAAGATATCATCGTTTCTCTAGTGTGAGTCAAGCGTAGGCCAAAAGAAAAAATCCCCATTACACAGATGCAAAGAAGCATGGAGGAGGCCCAAAGGTTGAGAGAAGTATGACGCAAAAAGGCGGCAGAGGAAAAAGAGAAAGTAGATGAAGAAGGTTTGGGATCAGATGAGGAGGAAGAAGATTTGGGAAAAACCCTCAAGCAATGAAAAGCTGAACAGATTTAAAAGATCAGGTAGTACAAGAGAAGGAAAGCGGTAGATGCGGTGGAGGTTGTCAAAACCGTGCGACAACACATCCACAAAGTACTAAAGAGGAAGGCTGAATAACGAGCATAAGAAGATTCCAAGAGAAAATGAACAAATGATTTAGAATCACCTAAGGAATCCCCCAAGGGCAAGGATAAAGAAATTGAAGCAGCACCAAGGGAGGAGATGGGTGGAGATCCTCAAGAGATCCACACGGAGACTGCACCACACCTCTCTTCGAGGCCAACAACACCACCACCTGCTGTAGAGACCAAAGATGACTTTGAAAAGAAGGACATAAATCAAGAACAAACCCCTCTAGAGAAAAAGGATCTTATGGAAAAAAAGGAAAAGTGAGCGGATAAGGCAGCCACACTGGCTGCCTAAAGACAAAGAAAAAGAGGAGTCTCAAAAGAAAGAGACTGGTTAGGAACAACATCCTAGGAGCAAAAGGATCTTGAAAGGCAACAAGATGATCTAGAGAACATGGAACCTAAAAACATGGATGAGACTCCAGCAAAGGAAAGGGAGCAAGACGAAGCAAAAGAGCAACAACCAGAAAAGAAAGAGGCGGAGGCTAGTACCTCACAACAATAGATCACATCAATGCAAGGGACCATTATCACCGTGCTCCAGAGTTGTGATAGAAGATGGTGTTAGGCTCGTTCAAGAGTTCAACATGGACAAGCATCTAGAACTCCCTAGGTATAAAGCCTAATTTTTGTAATTCTGAAAGGACATCATTATCATTATCAAGATTTTGGATTTTGGAGCATATGACTGAGAGTGGCTACTCTCTCGCACATTATAATCCATTTTCTTGAGCTCTGTTGATCCAAATTCAATTCCAACAGTTGCATTGTGCTACTCTATTGTGTGTAACCATTCTCAATTTGATGTGGTTTGCAATGACTTGTCTACAAGATAAATCTATTGTTTTGAGTGCTTTAATGGTTGTTTTTTGACGTTTCAATCGTAGGAGAGTGTTCCTAGACCATAGAGCAACCTTCTTGGATTGTTTTTTTATAGTTTTTAGGACCTTGATCATGATGGATTGTGATTTTGGTACTTGTTTGACTGCAAAAATGACATGACCATCGAGAGCGGTGAGAAAGGACATAGGTAGATTGCCATAGTAGAGAGTGATAGATTTGCTAGTGCTAGAGATGGCTTCATTTAGTAGGATCACTTCTTGAGGTTGACACCCTCAAAGAGTCTCTGTGTGCCATTTGAGTCACTTCCCTGCATATTGACATTATGTTAGTGCTAGATAGATTGCTATAGATGTTTGTCACGGAAACCCGCTAACACGCACCTTCGTGTACCACATCAAAGTTAGAGCTTAAGCTACTTGCACACTCGAGCACATGAGCATTAAGTACACCCATCTTCTTAACCTGATTTAATCTTGCATTTTCTCCTTTTGCTCCATGACCTTGGATTTAGGGAGAACCATTGTCTATTCATGGAAAAATATATCATTTTAACACGGATTTGAGAGGTGACTTAGGAGTTGATGACTTAAGCAAAGATCTAGACTTGAGTTGCTCATCAATTGGCATTAAGCTACCTTGTGGAGCCCATTATGAGGCTTTTGAGAGCCATGTGCTTGCCTTTTTGCATTCTATCTTAAGATAGGAGTGGTGGCACCATTTATTCCAAAGCATATAGTGGATGGCTCATAGTTATTTCTCTTTGAATCCTTGAATTTCCAAGTGAAAATTGGCACATGCAAACACAATGAAATCATTTGGAGCAGTGTCTTTACTTACACACTGCCCACTATGGAGAGAGAGGTTTGAATAATTTTTCGTTCTCATCTTTATATAGGCACAAACCATTATCAATTGGAGTAGTTGGTATTAAGTGAAATAGATCTACAACAATATGGTCTTGTATTTGTGGCAATTCTTTGTAGAAGTGTTTGGCACTTGTTTTATAGTGCTAGGCTTTGGCTTTGTCATCATAGGGTTAGAAGCACAAACAATGGGAAGCTTCTGGCTTGGAGAGTTTAAGTCCCTCATGGGAGGGGATTTACTTGGGAAGTATATACATGCATGGACCCCTTCCTAGTTTGGTCCATGCGGGAGAGTTTAACTCCTGCATGGGAGGGATTTGATGGCCCCCTTCCTAGTTTGCTCCATACCTATTCAATTGGTGGAGTCACCCTGGTGAATACACTGAGTCCCCCTTCCTAGTTTGCTCCATACCCTATTCAGTTGGTGGAGTCACCCTAGGGAATAAATTCTCATCTAGCATTTTTCTCCATGGGGAGAGGTGATCTTTGAAGTAATGACCCCCTTCCCAAACTTAATGCTACCTTGAACATTAGGAGGGTTGTCAAGCCGGGTGATTAAACATCATTGGACCATACTAATCAACATTGTAGTCCCTTTGTTTGCTAAGATTGACACGATTCTTGGCTTCTTTCAAGTTGTAGTTGGATTGTACGTTTGCAAGGTTGGTGGGTTTTCTTGTCTACCTTTATGCCCAAGCTACGTTGGTACACCACCATTGACTCATTCCACCTATAGGTACTTTGTACATTAGAGTAGGCAGAGACTAATGTCTCTAGCATCGACTCCCTCAAGGGTTGAGGAGGAGGAGGATGTCTTGGCCTGTAAACACTACCAAAATCATCCATGAACACAAAAGGATCCAATGATAGGGTCTCTTTGGAGTCTAATCCTAGGGCCAATAGGGGGTCTAACTACATGTCATCTATTTTCACTACCTGGAAAGGGAATGTACAAACTCATCATAATACACATACTCTAGAGGTAATACACATACTCTAGAGGTGAGTTGCTAGACAAAAGCTTTAGTTGTAGTGTTTGGTTGTTATTAGCTAATGTTTTAGTGCTCTGTGGCTTCTCAGTACTCTCCACCCTTGGCAAGGGTTACTCAAGAGTTATTTCTCTATATGGAAACTTTTCTAGATCAATAGTACTAATGGTGAACTTGCACTTAGATCTATGGTTAGTGCATTTTTTACCACTTCCTTGGTAGATTCTACACAAGGTGTAGCTTGCAATCTCTTTGATACTTTTCTTAGCAGAGCCACTTGATTCAAGGTCGTGTTTAGGAATGTATGGCAACCATGAGAAGTCATTCTCCATGTTGACTAGGGATTCACAAGTGTTGCTGACCAAGAGGCCATGGTTTTGAAACTATCTCCTTGTTCATTGGCCATATGTACATAATTTGGCATAAGGCTCAATGGTGGTGGTATCACAAGCATCTCGTGCTCATTTCCATGTCATGCTAGTTCTAAAGGACGAGAGGATCTAGGAATCATGCTCAACTTGAGAGACTATAGCAATCCTTCAACTCCTTTGTACTTCTTATGCATGGGTACACTCTAGATTTTGTACCAGTGGTGGTGACTAGATCATTGCCAAAGTTAGATCTTGAGGCACCTTATAGTAGAGTCAATCATGCTTATCAATGTAGACAAGTCCTTGGGTTGCATGCTGTAGCTCCCACTATGGTCGAGTGGTCAATCAGTTCTAGGTAGGAATTTTGTGAGTTTTGGCTATGTCTAAATTAGTGCTATTTTTAAGTTGAAAGTACTTTGTGGTACTGGTCATATCTTTGAACAAATTTAGTTGTCTTTTGGAAGCGGTTGTACTCATAGTAGATTCAAGTGTCAAGATCTAGGTATTGCTTGCTCTTAATGTAAATGTGGCCATCTAAATCCACATAACAAGCTTTGTGCCTAAAAAAGCCATATAGTTGAAGCAAAAATTTCTTCCTTTGTGGTAAATGGTCATGCAAGGTGAAATTTGACCATTGTGCACACACAAGCCATACTCACTCTCTGTGTTTGTCAACATGCCTAGGGATAGACTTGTTTCACTCGTCGTGTAGCTTTTGCATGTAGAAGCTATCTCTCAAATGAGTCTTTGGGTAGTTCAATCACCACAAAGAAGATAGCAAGTGGGATAAAGAACACATGCTTCATCAATACCAAGAAAGATCAGAAAATGAAATTTTAGAGGTCATTTGGAGGGCCTTCTAAGAAAAAACACATTTTGGCATTCTCTCTCTAGACAATAGGAGGGGTAAAATAAAAGAGTTCCTCAATACAACCGTTTGAAAAGAGTACTTACAACAACCATATTCTTTTTGTAGCACCATAACGACCCCGCGATGATTGAAGAATGTCTCTTTTAGTTACAATGAATGCACCTCGTCGTCTTGGATGGAGATTCAAGGAATCCATAGCTTTATTCTCTTTATTTTCAATGTCTCCACAATGTTGTTCTGATGTTTTTCTTGCATGTAGGAACAATGGATTTCTTGTCAACACACATAGACCTTCGCACCAAACATCCAAAATATCATCTATACATTGACTTCGCTTGAATTTCCATACAATATTATCATCTATACATTGATCATAATGTTAGCTATGAAGCTAGGAATCAGAGCTGAAGAGATGGGGTACACAACAGAGGCAAGTTTGGCATGCCATGGGCACCCAGAGTGTGTTACTCTCAATATTGGAAAGCTACGTCTGCATATTCAGTCATATGTAGACAAAGAAGAATTTTATATCATGCCATTGGAAGGGTGCGATGTGCTACTTGGAATTCCGTGGATGTTAAGAGTACATGGCATGATGGATGCCTTTGGCAAGACGATCACCCGTCAACATAGGGACAAAACTCATGTTTTGGATGTAAAGCTCAAAGGGAAGTCTGTCCCTATTGTATCTGCTTTGGCTGAATGAAGAGGAGCATAGGTGTCACTTGACCATTGTGTTTGAAGAGCTGCACAGTCATCACAGGCTACTTGTCAATCCTAAGAAAAGTGAATTCTTCCTGGAAGAGATCCACTTTCTTGGCCACATAGTCTCAAAGTATGGTGTCAGAATGGATCCCGCGAAGGTCAAAGCTATTAAGACATGGCCAGACTTGAAGACTATGCACGATGTCGGAAGCTTCTTGGGTATTGTGTTCCTACTATAAAAGGTTTATCAGGAATTTTACAGAGATAGCATCACCTCTTCATGCTTTGCAAAAGAAAGAGGTCACTTTCAAATGGACCCAAAAAGAGATTTCAGCTTTTAGTCTCTTAAAGGAAAAGTTGACTTCAGATTCAGTCATTGTTTTACCAGATCTCAGGAAGTCATTTGTGGTTCAATGTGATGTGTGTAACAATAGCATCGGAGCAGTACTAATGCAAGATGGATGGGTAGTAGCTTATGAAAGCCGAATTTGGCAAGGGCCAGAAAAGACTATGCAAGTCTATGAGAAAGAGCTCTTGGCCGTGATTCATGCGCTTTCCAGCTGGAAGCACTACCTTTTAAGTGCTATTTTTGTTGTCCAGACAGACCGTCAGACCTTGTGATACTTCTTGACACAGTCAAGGTTATTCGAAAAGGATATGGAATGGGCAAACATTCTTTCTATGTTTCACTTCCAGATTATGCATGTGGAAGGCAAGAAGAATGTTGTGGCTAATACGTTATCAAGGAAGCCACAAATTTTACCTGTGTCAATTTCTTATCATTATGAGTTGGATGACATGAAGGAATAGTATGCTACTGATGAAGATTTTGCAAGGATCTTTGAACAGTTGCAAGAGGTGTAAGGTCCCTCCTAAACCCTAGAGCCATCCATAACCTTTTCAACCTAGAAAATAATTTAGAAAAAGCAAGACTGACAAAGAAGTCATGCAGACGACAAGACTTACTCCAAAATGAAAAGATGAGGATATTTCGGATAAGAAATTACGTCATCCCTATATTTTTCCAAAAAGATTAAGATTATTTTTATACTTCTTAGTCAAAAGCCGCGTGGGAACTGATCTAGATCGAGGACTGACAGAAAAAGGGACTAACTTGATTGGAAGATAAAATTAAGAGATAGGAATTGAGAAGAAATTGGGATCCAATAAGAATTGAGAAGAGAATTGGGGTCCAATAAGAATTGAGAAGAAATTGGGCTCCAATAAGCATTGAGAAGAGAATTGGGGTCCAATAGGAATTGAGAAGAGAATTCGGGTCCAATAGGAATTCAGAAGAGAATTGGGGTCCAATAGGAATTTAGAAGAATTCAAATTGAAATAAAATTCTTTGATTGAAGAATTCAATTTAGAGTAAAATTCTTGAATGAGTCAAAAGTTGCAACTTTCCACTCGTTCTCTCTCTAGCTTGCATTAAAGGTGAGCCCAACCACCCTCTCTCTCTCTCTCTACTTTTGTGTGTTTTTAGTAAGATTGTATTTGTACTTTTTCATCCACCTGCCCCAGTATATACACTGTATTCTACCCATCATTTCCTATATAAGCCCCCCCTCTCCTTTGTAATTTTACAGACATTGCTAAGCTACTTGCATACTTGCCATGCTCAAGATTATACTTAAGTAAATCAAGGTTTTCATTAAACCTTGCTCTTGCTCTTTCACTCTCTTGAAGGTCAAACCCTTGAGGGTTTTGTGAAGAAGCTCCTCTCTCCTTCCTCTTCATCCTAAATCCCTTTCCTTCTTTCTTGAGTCTCACATCTCTTCAAGAAGGACTTTAACCCCACTTCCCTCTTGTTTAGAGAAGGTAATCTTTACTTCTAGCAGGATTAATTAACCTAAACCATGTGTTTTAATACTAGAAAGATTTATGTGCATCATATTAGGTCTAAGCTTTAATGGTAACCTTGGAATTAGGGTTAAGTATTGATGGTAGTTATGCATCATTAAGTTAAGCTTCAAAGGTAGATTTGCATCCTTAAGCTAATGGTAACTTTACACTTAGGTGTAAGCTTTAGTGACTACCTTGTATTTTAGGTTTAAACTCTAATGGTAACCTCGTAATTAGGGTTAAGTGATAAGAGTATCTATGCATCATTGAGTTAAGCTTCAAAGGTAAATTTGCATCCTTAAGCTAAGCTTTAATGTAACTTTGCACTTAGGTGTAAGCTTTAGTGACTACCTTGTATTTTAGGTTTAAGCTTTAATGGTAACCTCATAATTAGGGTTAAGTGCTAAGAGTATCTATGCATCATTAAGTTAAGATTCAAAGGTAGATTTGCATGCTTAAGTTAAGATTTAATGGTAACTTTGCACTTAGGTGTAAGCTTTAGTGACTACCTTGTATTTTAAGTTTAAGCTTTAATGGTAACCTGGCAATTAGGGTTAAGTGCTAAGAGTATCTATGCATCATTAAGTTAAGCTTCAAAGGTAGATTTGCATCCTTAAGCTAAGCTTTGATGGTAACTTTGCACTTAGGAAAAGCATTGAAAGACAAGCTTGCAATTTAGGGTTTAGCTTTCATGGTGACTTTATGTGTGATTATGGTTAAGCTTCCATGATGACCTTGTGTGATTAAGGTTAAGCTTCCATGGAAACCTTGTCTCATTAAAGAGAGAAAGGTTTAGTCTCATTATGGTGATCAAGATTAGGGTTTGGACGTCTCTTTATGATAGGAAGAATGTATGGTTATAATCCTCTCTTCCATGCTTTAATGGAAAGCTCTAGATTCCCATTTTATCCCCAAAGCGATCTTTAATGGAAAGCTCAAAGACTCATAAATTATAGGATGGCCTTCTAGCTTCCTAAATGGAAAGCTAAGCACCATAAGAAAAGAGTAGTTGTCTAAGCTCGATAGAAGTAGTTCAATTTTTGGTATTGAAGAGTATTTCTAAAGTTGTCAATTTCAAGTTTGTTTGCAAATATGCGATGGGGGAGACAAGGGATAACTTCGCGGAATTGATCTCCATGTTGTTTTGAACCAAAAACTCTACAAGCTTCCGTGGAGATGCCCCATGGATGGCAAAGGATTGTAAAACCTGGGAATCGTACAAAACGGGAATTGAACTTAAAAAGTTTGCATTTCTGAAGAGACATTAACCATCAAATGCCTATGGCAAAAACTCGCTTGTATTTTCTAAATAAACTTGGCTGGTAGATAATTAATGAAAGTAGAAATTAAGGTTGATAAATGAATGAACCTAAAAATTATCAACTATGAGTTAAAAAAGAATCTCGAGAGGTGATAGGGATAGCCCATTGCAAAACATAGATTTAACTAGGAGTTTTGAAGATTCTCTGGAAATGACCGAAAACCAAGATGGATCTTCTTGGGATCAATTTGATTGAAAGGCTGGCCTAGTGAGAGGATTCTCTTGGGGAACTTGACGGAGATTGACCCTTTTGGCTAGGGCAACGTAACCGGCAAGTTTGTTAAACCTAGGTCATTCATGTTCGAGGGATAAGGGATGAATGGGTTTGTTTTATTTTTTCTCGGCCGCGTGAAGTACCCGTGGTTTCTTATTGCAAAACGGCCATAATCTAGGTATGGCCTGATGCCAATAGTTGGATGAGAAGGTCATACTCACGGAGGATGATGTGAATTGAATTAAGGAAATTTGTTCGATTTGGTTGCGTAAAAAGGAACTGGAAAGGCTAGGAATATAGGGGCTATCATGTGCATCTATCACCAGATGGTGCTATGCCTCTCGAAATAAAATGCTTAAGAAGGAATGATTAAATTACTTGATGAGCCTTTCCAAAACACTTAATCCTGGGAAATATTGTGAAGGTGCTGTCATTTTGATGGCTTGTAACCGATTATCTTGGTCCTGAGTAAGGCAAGATGAATTGGTTGAAACTAAATGTGTTGCATGATTAGTTAGGAAACTAGTTACAAGCTAATTGTAGCAGATAAAGGTAAAGAAATGAATTAAAAGTTTCTAAATAAAGATATGGTGGGAACAACTAGATGAATTTCCTTGAATGAAGGTATGCAACAGATTGTATGTTGTTTGTTGTCTGATGATGTCTGATAGACTGTCTTCTTGGTTTTGTAGTAGTTAAGTACTACCTCAAGAAGGGATTTTCATGAAATGGTTCGGTGGGGATCCGGAGGGTTAGATGGCCGGATGTTGAATAAAATTTTTATGTTAAATGCTAGGACCAGATAGGATTACAAGATCCTTCTTCTTAGGGGAAAGCGATAACTGCCGTGCCTGCTTGTCAAGAAAAAGGGGTTATCGCCATGAACCAAGGGAGAACAAGAAAGCAAGAGCAGATCCTCAAGTTAAAGATCAAGAGAATCAAGACTAAGAACCACAATTTCGGGTGTGGGTGACTCAAAGATGCCAAGGACGGATTAAATTATGATAAGCGGATAGAGTCGTCAAATTGATGGGATTTACCCCCTTGGGTTGGCATTCGAGATAGGCCGGAGTCCTGTCTGAGTGTCGGTCCCAAGTGGGAGGGATACCCGTAGATAGATCTACGTCATTCCCTGGAGCAGTCTAGAAGACTAAGGGAGGTGAGTAGGGTAGAGTCTGGGTATGGCCCTTACTAGTGGTATCAGAGCCTAATTTTGGACCTTGGACCTTGGAATTTTGGATTAATGCATGAGGAAAAAACAACTCAGTCTATTCTACACCCAAATTTCAATAATATATTACAAAATGAAGTCTTGATGTTCCAATAAATTATTCAAAAAATTTCAAGAGGGCTTGGGATCTGCCAGAAGAAATTCAGCAGATTATCTATGAGAGGATGGTAACTGCTATGCTAGAGCAAAGGCTCGCTATGCTGGAACATTTTAGGGAGCTCTTATTTCCAGAAACCTATACTTGTCCCTAGGATTTAAGCAAGTGGGAAGTGTGAGTAAAGTTGGAAAAAAACGATACAGAAATTTGTGAAAGAATAGATAATGCACTTGTGCAAAGAGGCATAGAAGTGGCATAAATGAATGAAGACGCATGCACTTGTGCGAAGACACATGAAAGTGGCATGGATGAAACTTTTACTGAGCTTTACTTATCATTCTCCCTTAAGCTTAGTAATAAGGAGCAAGATTGGGTAAGGTAGCTACCACATGAATAATTAATTTTTGGGACATTGACTGAAAGATAATTTTGAGTAATAATGAAGAAATCCAAGAAGTTCTTGTGATTAGCCACAGATAAAGCTATAAGTATATATAGCAAGACTTGTTTTGAAATTACTGATGGCTTGGAATATTCAAGAAAAAGAAGTTTATAGGATAGTCCTGAAAGAATGGGGATAGCCGAACGAGAGAACACGTTAGTCATGTTGAGACACCTTATCGAACTTTTCTCTCCTAAGGAAAGTGCCATTTCTACTAAGAAATGGAGAACATGTGGGTCGAATGGAGTTACACGGTTAACCCTAAGGGGACGCGTACAACTATTGAATAATTTACGGATTGCAATGATGAGAGAAAGCTCGAATTGGAACCAAAGAGATATGGTATGGTCCAATCTTATTTCCAGATTTTGAAAGTAAACTTCTACTTATAGCATATAATTTGCCTCATGAAAAGATGTTTATTTATCCAAGCTAGAATTATGTCTGAGAATTGTGTTAGTCTCTCTTGCTAAATAAAGAATATGATATTGCAAATAGTAACCATGCCACCCCGTCGAAAGCTGAGAGAACGAGTTTCCCCTTCAGAGCAAGTGTCACTTGAAGTTCCAGTAACCTTTCTACCTAAAACCACCACTGTTGATGCTACTCCTCACCTAGCCTCAATTTATTCCAAGATAGATCTCATGTCATGTTACTACCAGGTTAGGATCAAGGAGGGAGACATTCCCAAGATCGCCTTCAACACCAAGTTTGGGTATTACAATTTTACAGTTAGGCCTTCTGGTCTAACTAACACCCCTGCTACCTTTAATCGCGTGGTGAGAGATCTCTTCACGAAGAAGTTAGAGGTATTTGTTATGGTCTTTGCGGATGACATTTGGTTTATTCAGAAGCCAAGAAGATCGTAAACAATATCTATGACAATGTCTTAGAAAGCCATTGAATCTGTTTTGAAGCTTCCAAATTTTTGATAAGGTTTTTGAAGTTCCAGTAATGGATGTCATGTCCCCTATAAATGGGAGGGATTCTACAGCAAGAAGTTTACCCCGTAGCCTATGAATCTTGAGGGATTAGGATTCCCCAAGAAAAACTATCCAACGTATGTTGTAACCACTTCTAGCGTTACTATCTATTTGCGATATGTTTGATGTTTTGATTATAAGATGAATACAATTTTCCAACGATATGTAAGCTTGTGATGCTGTAATTTTTCAAAAAAGAAGATCAATCCAACCTTCTACTTTCAAGTTCTTGTAGTGCAATGAGAAGTTATCGCTGTGCATTTGACAAATAGAAAAGACAGTAAATGAAACGTGCTTAAAAACTCACAAGGAATCAAGATGGGAAAGTGCAATAGATAAGCTCATAAATATTGCAGACATTTAAAACTCCGAAGAAGAATAAGAAACAAACTTATGAGTTAGCCAAGAACTCAAAGTTGGAATCTTTACTCAAGACTATCATAGACAAAAGACCTTTTGCTGAATTTTTTCAAAAAAGCACTAAAAAGAGATGTCCTTAAGAATTTAATTAAAAAGGAGAGACTGACATTTCAAGACAAGGAAGTACGGACAATACTCAAATTTTTCAAAAAAGGGTTATTTCCTCAATTACAGCCAAAAAGGATTACAAGGGAGGCAGGAAGTAATTACAAGACAGGCAAGAAAATTTACAACTCATCAAGATCCTCTAATATATTGTCACATAACCAAGTATCGTAAGCACCACGCATATTAGGATGTTCACACTTTGGAATGCTTCTACAAAAAACAATTTGAGCAATTTCTCGGGTACGAGCTGAGAAAAGAAAAGGACCTCTAAGAGGAAGACTCCAGATGGTATCGAGGCAAATCTTGGAATGGGGGATAAACTGATCAAGCAAGAACAACCTTGCGGAGAACCGAGGATCTCATGTCCTTTTGACGCAGTAGTATCGAGGGCCAAGTCTCAAAGCCTCTGTAACCATAGCAAGTCGGGTATTGTTGCGGAAATGGTCTCTACCCCCGAGAGTCACTCTTGTGAGATGTCGCCATGTCTTCCATATCGTCTGGACGACACAAGAATTTGGCCGAGGAAAGAGGAGATCTTTGTATTGCTCTAAGACCTGTCTTAATTGCCTCATCTGCACTTTCCAAGTGAGAGACGCATACAGGAAGAACAGAGTCTTCTCGCCAAGACGCCATCAAATAAGAAAATGACTAAGTTACAAGAGAGTGAAGATCGCAAAAATAAGAGGATAACAAGTGCTGATAAAGAAGAGATTACCAGTAGCTTATAAAGAGAAAGTAGCGTATCGAAGAAGCCACAAACACGGTGACTTATTCAAGAAGATAGCTTATTAAGAAAGATTTCCCATGACTACAATATTATATCAGCAGATTTTTGGGGATGAAGAAGTGTAAGAGAGAAGTCAAGTTGAAAGCGTTAACAAGAAGTTAAGTCGCAAGACGTATCTAAGAAGCTTCATCAATTACATATTTTATTTGAGTTGAGAACAACTTTTTCTTTTTTTGTTGGGGAGAGATGCTGCCTTCAATAGACTCAAAGACCTCTTGACCAATAGCCCTGTCCTCATCGACCCTGACTAATTCACTCCTTAGCTCTTCTTTACCCGAGGAAGTTCAACAAAAAATTCAGGTAGACCCCTATTTTAGACCTCTTCTGCAAGAGATTCAAGCTCAAAACCTGAGGGAACACTTAACTGACTATACCTTAGCAGATGGTCTTCTTTACTACTTGGAAAGCTTCATCCCTAGATATTCCTCAGATAAAGTGGGAATGTCTGAGTATGGACTTTGTTACAAGTCTTCCAAAGACAACTGGAAGCTACGATTCTATTTTTGTCATAGTAGATAAGCTCACTAAGGTGGCTCATCTAATTCCAGTCAAGCAGACAGCCACCGCCATTGACATAGCCCAAGTATTTGTCAAAGAGGTAGTAAGATTACATGGAATCCCTGCAGGAATCATCAATGATCGGGATGCCAAATTTACTTATAAGTTTTGGCAAGCCATGTTTCGATCTCTGGGTACCCAACTGAATCTCAGCTGAGCATATCATCCGGAGAATGATGGTCAAACTGAGAAAGTGAATCAAGTCATTGAAGATATGATTTGAGCATACTACAACCAGCAGCCCCAGCAATGGATCAAGTTTCTTCTCCTAGTTGAGTTTGCTTATAACTCTTCTCACCATCGCAGCCTCGGAATCTCTCCCTTTAAAGCATTGTATGGTCAGGAATGTTTAGTCCCTCTTTGATTAGCCGACCCCGCTCTTCATGTTCCTGCCGGTAAGTCTACCCTGGAAGATATGGATCATCAACTTCTAGTCAGTAGAGACAACCTGAAGAGAGCTAGTGATAGGCAGAAGAGCTCGCTAATCTTCACCACTCAGCTAGAAGCTTTAGCGAAGGCAAATAAGTTTTCCTTAGAGTCAAACCCAAACGCAGCTCCTTAAAGCTAGGGAAATTCCGTAAGCTTGCATCCATATATTTTGGACGTTTTGGAATCCTTAGAAAGATAGGAGAACAAGCCTACGAGTTAGACGTACCACCTCACATGTGTATTCATAATGTTTTTTATGTCAGCCTCCTTAAGAAATATGTTGCTGACCCTCTACATGTTTTGAATCATGATGACACCATTCTCGTCAATCAGGAAGAATTTCAAATGGAACCAGAACAAGTTCTGGAAACTAAAGAGAAGCAACTGCGGCATAGAACAATTCAAGAAGTACTAATCAAGTGGAAGGGCTATCCAATTGAAGATGCTTCCTGGGAAGATTGGGACCAGCTAATTACAAAATTTTCAAGTTTTGGAGGATGAGCCCATGTAATTCATCTTTTGGAATCAAATCAATATCTCCCTTTTGTCCAAATCCTTGATCATATTTTTGGTTGATTCTTTGGAAAAACTTATAATTATTCTTGAAGGTATCGATGGCACTTTAGATGTAATTTTTATGCGGATGTAATCAACCGTCATATTTATGGAATTTAAGCATCTCTAGTCAGTCTATTCTTTTGAGATTCAAATTGTCTATGGTGTTTTACAAGTCTAATTGTTATGATACGTGAAATATTTGATTACCAAGTGAAAGATGAGGTAGTAAGCTTTAGACATAAGAGAAATAAAGATGGAGGAAATAAATTGGGTACACAAGGGAGGAGATATTGCAAGATTAATTGAAAGATCATTATGAAATCTTTTAAATGTCAAGAACATGGTATTAGTTGGATGATATCAAAAGAGAAATGAGTCAACGCTCAATACGGAAAAAGTTAAAGTCTAGGTAAGAATGGTAGAATGTTTTACAAAGCGTATTGAGGCTAGATAGAGAGCGAAGTGAAGAAATGATCTTCAGACCTCACAAGAGAAACATAATCCGGTCACACCAAAGGAAAAATACCTAGTTGAGTAAGATCACATTCAATTAATTAAAGTAATCCCGAGTCATTAAGAATTATTTATGATTAAGACTTTTGAGTCATTGCTAAAAATGGAAGAGAAGTGTATTATTCAAGGTCCATACCAGCTTCACTGTCCTTTAATCTAAATACCCTAAAGTTATTGACCATTTTCAATCATAAGTTGAGTGCAGATTAAGTCGAACTACTCTCTAAAGCATGTCCCGAGCTGAGGACAACGCTCTATTTTTGGTGGGGAGTTTGTAATGTCCCTCCCTAAATCCTAGAGCCATTCAGAACTTTTTCAGCTTAGAAAATAATTTAGAAAAAGCAAGACCGACAAAGAAGTCATGCGGACAAGGAGACTTTACTCCAGAATGAAAAGATGAGGATATTTCGGATAAGAAATTACGTCATCCCTATATTTTTCCAAAAAGATTAAGATTATTTTTATACTTCTTCGTGAAAAGCCGCATGGGAACTGATCTAGATCGAGAACTGGTAGAAAAAGGGACTAACTTTATTGGAAGATAAAGTAAAGAGATAGGAATTGAGAAGAAATTGGGATCCAATAAGAATTGAGAAGAGAATTGGGGTAGGAATTGAGAAGAAATTGGGATCCAATAAGAATTGAGAAGAGAATTGGGGTCCAATAAGAATTAAGAAGAGAATTGGGGTCCAATAAGAATTGAGAAGAGAATTCGGGTCCAATAGGAATTGAGAAGAGAATTGGGGTCCAATAGGAATTTAGAAGAATTCAAATTGAAATAAAATTCTTTGATTGAAGAATTCAATTAAGACTAAAATTCTTGAATGAGTCAAAAGTTGCAAATTTCCACTCATTATCTCTCTAGCTTGCATTGAAGGTGAGCCCAACCACCCTCTCTCTCTCTCTCTCTCTCTCTCTCTCTCTACTTTTGTGGATTTTTAGTGGGACTATTTTTGTACTTTTTCATCCACCCCCCAGTATATACATTGTATTCTACCCATCATTTCCTATATAAGTCCTCCCTCTCCTTTGTAATTTTACACACATTACTAAGCTACTTGCCATGCTCAAGATTATGCTTAAGTAAATCAAGGTTTCCATTAAACCTTGATCTTGCTCTCTCACTCTCTTGAAGGCCAAACCCTTGAGGGTTTTGTGAAGAAGCTCCTCTCTCCTTCCTCTTCATCCTAAATCCCTTTCCTTCTTCCTTAAGACTCACATCTCTTCAAGAAGGACTTCAACCCCACTTCCCTCTTGTTTAGAGGAGGTAATCTTCACTTCTAGTAGGCTTAATTAACCCAAACCATGTGTTTTAATACTAGGAAGGTTTATGTGCATCATATTAGGTCTAATCTTTAATGGTAACCTTGAAATTAGGGTTAAGTATTAATGGTAGTTATGCATCATTAAATTAAGCTTCAAAGGTAGATTTGCATTCTTAAGCTAAGCTTTAATGGTACATTTGCACTTAGGTGTAAGCTTTAGTGACTACCTTGTATTTTAGGTTTAAACGTTAATGGTAACCTCACAATTAGGGTTAAGTTCTAAGAGTATCTATGTATCATTAAGTTAAGCTTCAAAGGTAGATTTGCATCCTTCAGCAAAGCTTTAATGGTAACTTTGCACTAAGGTGTAAGCTTTAGTGACTACCTTGTATTTTAGGTTTAAGCTTTAATGGTAACTTCGCAATTAGGGTTAAGTGCTAAGAGTATCTATGCATCTTGAGTTAAGCTTCAAAGGTACATTTGCATCCTTAAGCTAAGCTTCAAAGGTACATTTGCATCCTTAAGCTAAGCTTCGATGGTAACTTTGGACTTAGGTGTAAGCTTTAGTGACTACCTTGTATTTTAGATTTAAGCTTTAATGGTAACCTCGCAATTACGGTTAAGTGCTAAGAGTATCTATGCATCATTAAGTTAAACTTCAAAGGTAGATTTGCATACTTAAGCTAAGATTTAATTGTAACTTTGCACTTAGGTGTAAGCTTTAGTGACTACCTTGTATTTTAGGTTTAAGCTTTAATGGTAACCTCCCAATTAGGGTTAAGTTCTAAGAGTATCTATGCATCATTAAGTTAAGCTTCAAAGGTATATTTGCATCCTTAAGCTAAGTTTTAATGGTAACTTTGCACTTAGGTGTAAGCTTTAGTGACTACCTTGTATTTTAAGTTTAAGCTTCAATGATAACCTCGCAATTAGTGTTAAGTGCTAAGAGTATCTATGCATCGTTAAGTTAAGCTTCAAAGGTAGATTTGCATCCTTAAGCTAAGCTTCGATGGTAACTTTGCACTTAGGAAAAGCATTGAAAGACAAGCTTGCAATTTAGGGTTTAGCTTCCATGGTGACTTTGTGTGTGATTAGGGTTAAGCTTCCATGGTGACCTTGTGTGATTAGGGTTAAGCTTCCATAGAAACCTTGTCTCATTAAAGAGAGAAAGGTTTAGTCAATTTTTTGGTATTGAAGAGTATTTTTAAAGTTGTCAATTTCAAGTGTGTTTGCAAATACGGGATGGGGGAGATAAGGGATAACTTCGCGGAATTGATCTCCGTGTTGTTTTGAACCAAAAACTCTACAAGCTTCCATGGAGATGCCCCATGGATGGCAAAGGATTGCAAAACCTGGGAATCATACAAAACGGGGATTGAACTTAAAAGTTGGCATTTCCAAAGAGACATTAACCATCAAATGCCTATGGCAAAAACACGCTTGTATTTTCTAAATAAACTTGGCTAGTAGATAATTAATGAAAGTAGGAATTAAGGTTGATAAATGAATGAACCTAGAAATCACCAGTTAGGAGTTAAAAAGGAATCTCAAGAAGTGATAGGAATAGCGCATTGCAAAACATAGATTTAACTCGGAGTTTTGAAGATTGTCTAGAAATGACCGAAAACCAAGATGGATCTTCTTGGTGATTGAAAGGCCGGCCCAGTGAGAGGATTCTCTTGGGGAACTTGACGGAGATTGACCCTTTTCGGCTAGGGCAGCATAACCAGCAAGTTTGTTCTACGTAGGTCATTCATGTCCGAAGTATAAGGGATGAATGGGTTTGTTTTATTTTTGCCCGGTCGGGTAAAGTACCCGCGGTTTCTTATTGGAAAACGGCCATATTCCGGGTATGGCCTGATGCCAATAGTTGGATGAGAAGGTCATACTCAGGGAGGATGATGTGAATTGAATTAAGAAAATTTGTTCGATTTGGTTGCATAAAAAGGAACTGGAAAGGCTAGGAATATAGGGGCTATCATGTGCATCTGTCACCAGATGGTGCTATACCTGTCAAAATAAAATGCTTAAGAAGGAATGATTAAATTACTTGATGAGCCTTTCCCAAACACTTAATTCTGGGAAATATTATGAAGGTGTTGTTATTTTGATGGCTTGTAACCAATTATCTTGGTCCTGAGTAAGGCAAGATGAAGTGGTTGAAACTAAATGTGTTGCATGATTATTTAGAAAACTAGTTACAAGCTAATTGTAGCAGATAAAGGTAAAGAAATAAATTAAAAGTTTCTAATAAAGATCTGGTGGGAACAACCAAATGAATTTTCCTGAACTAGTGTATGCAACATATTGTATGTTGCATATTGTCTGACGATGTCTGATAGACTGTCTTCCTGATTTTGTAGTAGTTAAGTACTACCTCGGGAAGGGATTTTCATGAAATGGTATTTCTCTAACTATCACCAGACCATCATAGACTTCATTACTTCCATTAGTAGGTGTTCTTTGGGACTTTGTATACACAACCTTATACTCCTCTGTGGTGTAGGATTTAAAATGATCATGTGTAGGTGTAAGTCCGTGGGATCTTGTGTTGTGGACTGTAATTTTGCTTCCACTTCTCTTAGTTGTTGAGCTAACTCTTGGTTTTGGTGTCTCCTTACAATACGGCTCAATTTTGGATTCTTTGTGGCCTCTAATTGTGCAATGTCAATGGATTTTGGGTTGCACCACATGAAGCTTTGAAGGTATTCACCCCAATTATGTACCAACTTCTGATGAGCATCACATGCCTCCATATAATTGAGCCATTCTATGGTATATTTCTTTTCATTTATCCTAGCACGTACATTTTATCGATATCGTTGCCTCTTATATTCTGTGGTAGATTATGGCCGGTCTGTAGTGCAGAGTTGCTAGATGAATCGCTACCCGTGTCTTCTCCTCTCCAGGATAGATTGTCATCTAGGGTACCACTAGACCTTGAATGGTTTATCCCTCATTTGCACCAGTATTTAACTCGGATTCTTTTTCCACAGAGTTGATTTCAACTGATGATTCCGACTCCAAATTGTATGGGCTATAGCCTTATGAGACTTTACTAGTTCCACTGTCAGTCAAGCCTTCATTTTGTGGGTCATCAAAAGCTATATGCATTGCTCCTATCATATTTAAAGGTACGAGTTGTGTCAATTTGTCCCTCTCAAGTGTTACACTAGTCATCCTTATATTTCCCCAAGTGTCTATGATTGCCGCTAGGTGGACCTAGTCCACGTTGTCAGACTCAGCAATTCCAGGTAGAACATCCATATAAGGGGAATCTTTCCCAGCATCGATGTCGTTTTTACACGTGTAACATTACTGCAATGGGCCTGTAAGGTCTCTCACCCCACCCAAAGAGAGCACCATTGTACCATGAAATGAACATAATGAAAAAAGTTACTATTTTTAGCAGTTTTCCGAATTCTGTCAGTGCCATGATGTTTAGAATTTTTTAAAGCTTTAAATGTGAAATAAAACAATTTTTGTAAAAAAATTCCAAAAATAGTAAGTTTTTGGTCACCCGACCCATCCAGTTTTGACCGTCTCGAAAAACTGCACCCGTACCCCGAATTTAGAAAAAATGCATTTTCAGACCCCGGGAGCTGCTAAATATGGCAGGTACTCGGACCTGTACGCCTTAGTTAGAGCTTAGTATAGCAATTTACGGCATTAAATTCCGACTCGTATGGGCCGTTTTAGCCTAAAACCAATTTTTCCTAAAGTTGTCCGGGGAGGCACCGGGGCTCGAGGCTGTGTGGGAGCAGGTTCCAGGCCACTCTGAGCCAGCTTTAGCAGCTAGGGGGCGCCCTCTTGCCTTGTGGGAGTTGTAGGGAAGTTTCCAAGCTAGAGAGTGGGTGTGACAGCCAGTTAAACTAACCAACTGGACACTTGGTGGGTAGACAACTAGACTTGCCAATGCATTAACTGAGTGCTCACTCAGATGCTTATAGCAACACAGATCGATTTTCAGCCTTGAGGAGCTTATTTAAAGGTGTGCTCACACACACACACACAGACATGCTCACACACACACACACACACACACACACACACACACACACACACACACACACACACACACACCTGGGGAGGTGCTGCCGGCACACACACAGTTTTTGAAGGAGAAGCAAGGAGGGAGGTGCTGCCGAAAATCTCATCTTGAGGACTCATTTGGATCAAAAAATCAAGAGGATTCTCAGCCCCTAATCACGGTAATCATGGTTTAATTCCTGCTCTTCTTAATTCTCTTCATTATTCTCCAAAATTCCTCGTCTACTATGCTTAATCCTAGCTATAATTCCCAATAGCTGCTCTCTAAGTTTACATAGCTATACTCCATTACATAATCATCATCCAATTAGCTAATTTATGCAGCCATTCATCACTTTTAATCAATGATTAATACATGATTAGGAGAGATTTCTCTCTCTAGGCAGCATAGTTAATAAATTATCAACAACCGGTAATAAGGTAGATTTGATGAAATTCACCCTTTTACCATTCAATAGTAATGTAATTAAGTTAGATTCAATTTTTCTCACACATTAAGATGTGATTAAGGCAAAAATTAATCCGTCATTAGGCCACTAAGAAGAGAATTTTCTCTCACCTATGCATGCGGTAACTCTGCATCTTTCTAATTGCTTTAGGAAAGTGATTGAGCTTGCTTACTTCATCTCTCTTGTAAATTAATTAGTAAAATTCTGAATTTCTTAATCATCTAAGCCAAGTGATTAACTTTAGAGCCGGTTCCCATAGGACAAGTAAAGTATTACTCATAAAATTGCTAGGTCTCGAAGGAAAAACCTAACCCCCTTGCATAAGGAGGATTCTTCAATGATTCTAATCTGCCATTTGGTTTGTTATGATGCTCTCGGACCCTTGCTCTTTTTCTTCAAGTTTATCATTTAAAGTAGTGATTATAAAATGGCACCGATTAAGAGAACTCGCTTCGGTGGTGCCCACGACCGCGAGCCGGGAACGAGCAATGTGAATGGAAAGGGAAAAGCTCCCATGGATGAACAAGCACCAACCATCTCACGAGCCATTGACGAAGAAATGGAAGAGCTAGGTCACAATTTTATTCAGTTGTTTAATTTAACATTGCACACGTTTAGTCAGGAAAGAACATATCCCCAAACATGTTGGAGAAATCCGACGGAAACCTCGGCATTTGAATTCATTTGTACATTAAAGTCTAAAGTAGGAAAGAAATGATTGATGGATATATTGTTTGCAATAGGAAAGAATGTCTGCTAGGGAAAATTTAGCTCGACATGTTCATTCTATTTCCAATGTTGAATCAGTCCTGATCCCCCTACTGATCACACGGGGTAGAGCTCCTGGTTAAGGGCTCTTGAATCCATGACTTGCTTTCTATGCGGTGGATACCCACGACTTGCTTTCTATGCGGTGGGAACCCACGTCTTGCTTTCTATGCGGTGGGAATGTCCATGTCGTGCTTTCTATGCGGTGGACATACCTAGTTGTATGGGTAGCTAGGCGACAACGGGAGGAGTAAACTCTCGCTGGAGGGGGGATGTTGTACCTCCAGAACATTGGAATTTTAATGAATAAGTTTGAGTAGAATTTTTACTTGAATATTGTCTTGGTGCCGCTTTGCAATACTGATTGAAAGGCTATTTTAACGAACCTTGTGAATCGGAATCTAATCAAGGAATCTTTATGTTGAACAATCATTGTGGTAGTAATTAGGACACACAAGGAAGTGTGAGTGTGGGGGTGGAGAGTGGGGGATTGTCTCAGGTTGCCAAAGCCTATGAGAAGGGTGGTCCCGATTGGTCGGGAACTCTCTGTCCCCATAGTGTCTAAATCGATACTAATAATACTCATTGTCCCTAGAGCGGCGAAGTCTCAAATGTACGTGCCTCTGAAACATGGGGAAAAAGGCACTCGGGATCTCTCTCCTCTTGGAAGGTGGGTCTTAGGATCGCTAGATAGGTTAAGTACGCTTCCCCTGTGAGGTGGAGCTAGATCTCATTGCTAGTATGCTCAAACTCGACTCACTTTGTGATGAGAGATCGTCCGCCGCTAGCTGAACCCTGAACCACTTTGTTTGCTTCCGCTATAGATCTAGTGGCCACTAGGTTCACCATCAGATCCACCGTTTGATACGGCGGGGTGGGGACCTCACAGGGCCCGAGTGAATTGTGGTGTCAGATTGATGGTCAATTATAAATTTATTTCCTAGAGGATGTGCTCGATTAGTCACAAGATCAACACAAATGACAAAGTCTTGGAACTGTAAGTAGAAATGGTTTTTAGACCAATCATGCACTATTTTTGCTTCCCTCATGAAAGGACATCCTAAGATCATTTTAAATGACATAGTGTGCTTGGAAAAATCCATAACAATGAAGGTGTGCCTTACCTTGTGTTCAAGGACCTTGATCTTGAGATCTTCTAGTATCCCAGTAGGTTTAACAATGGTCCCATTGGCCATCTTTACCACTATGTTTGTAGTTCCAAGGTGACGTCTCCCTATAGATTCCCAACAATTTTTAGTTACAATGCTAACCCAAGCACCATCATCAAGGATTCCCTTCACACACAGTTAATCCTCTGGTAGTGATTGGTAGGGTCGCATTGGATTCATCGCCTTCAAAGTACTGTCCCAACTTGTTAATAGGTTTTTTAACAACAGAGTTCTCATCCAGGTTGGGTTGTGGATCTAAGGTTTCCTTCTCTACTGGAACTTCATTAGACCTATCTATCAGTGAAAATTGTGGTAACCCGACCTTCAGTTCTCCATTGAGGAAAGCTCGAAGAGCTAGGAATATCTCGGTGTCTCCATATAAATTAGACATGATGGTGGTTCTAATTTCTAAGGTCATGAAATCCATCAATTTGGAAATATTTAACGAAACTTTTTGGGCTTCAATCCGTTGACATGGGAAGATGGGATCTCCATTTCTTCAATAGGGTCAAGTAATCCCTCTGTAAACATTCTCTCCAAAAAGAAGGGAGTATGCCCACTTTCCTTCCAATTACTTAAAATATCTTTCTTCTTGGATGAAACTAGGTATGGCTAGTGGTCTATGGTCTTTGTGAGGTTGATTTTGTGTAGGAAACATTGTGTCTGTAATTTGGATCTTCCTAGGTGTTGGTTCTAGATCCCTTTGGGTCTCATCTACCAAACTCCTTAATTGATTGACTTGCTTGATCTTCTCTATAGGGTTTGGTAAGTTTTGATCTTCTTCCTATGTTCCATGGGTTGTGTCCATTGTGGCTCATCATGATCCTCCTTGTTTTTTTTTTTCTAATGGTCTTTTAGTCTCCATGATCTAACCTGAATCAGAATCATTTTCAGCATCATTCATAAACACGGGGTCATCACCAGCCCTTAATGTTAGTCTTTGAAGTGGGGTTTGACTTCGTTATCTTTTGTGATCTCTTCCTTCGTGTTTTCTTCTTCTTCTTGGATTGTGCAATTGATGTCATGTCTCTTTCTTTAAGAATATAATTTTGGGTTTCGAGCATCGATCGTGTGAGTACATTTACTAGTACTTGTTGGGGTTTAAGGGGGGTACACACTTGAACCATTCATGCTAAGAGAAGGTAGAGAGAGCTAAAAAAGGGGGGTACACACTTGTTGGGGTTTAAGGGGGATACACACTTGAACCATTCATGCTAAGAGAAGGTAGAGAGAGCTGAAAAAGGCACCTTGGAAATAAGAGCTCTATGAGCCTTGCATTAGAGAAAATGAGTGGTGCAATACAAGCTAGAGAGGGGCCTCTTATGTAGGCCTCGGGTGGATCTTCTAGAATATTTGAAGGGTGATTCCCACATGGCTAAGTAGGAAGTGTGAGCAACATGTGTCTACACATCAATCTCCCTCTTAAAATCATGTTAAAGATTCACATGAAAGAAGAGAAATGTGGTTCATGGTGGTTCTCAATGGATGCAACACCTATGACCTACATTGATACAAAAAGTGGATTCTTACTAAGGTTCTAATGTGATTCATGATGGTTCATATATGGATTCAACATCTATGATCTACATTGATTCAACATAGTAGATACCTATAAGGTTTAAGAACATCATACTTCAATCAAGGATGCAACATTGTAGTTGGGAATTGATTACAAATTACAAAATATCATCAACATTCGAAGAGTAAATGATTGGAGCCTTGTTGGAACTCCCTATAGCATGCCTTTTATTTGAAGTTGAAATAAAAGTGGATGGAGAGAATGCGGAATAAATTAAGTGGATGCTTTTGGCTTCATCGTCATGGTTGCCATCGCCGTCATCATCTTCATTGTTACTATGAGCATAGTGAAGATTGGTTGATGTCCCTTTGCCCCGTTGGTTGTTGTTGGAATTATTGGGTCTTTTAATGTTGCATAGAAGGGGATGCCTTGTTTTGCCACACTTAGTACACTTTTTTATCATGAAATAATTAGAAGACGTATGGTTTGTATCTTGTGCTGGATGAACCATAAAGTGCTTGAGTATGTGTATCCTCTTGATATTCATTGTGTTTCTTTTCATCTTCTTGAAGTGCATGCACAATATTTTCAAGAGAAGGAATGGGTTCCTTTTCTTTAAGTACGGTGTCGTGCTCTGACACGTACATAGTGGGAATGAATGCTACAAGATATATCTTGCAACTTTTTAGATACATAAGTATATCTCCTATAATGTACATATGCATATCTAAGTATAATAATAATCTTTCTATCTCATCCTATTATTTATCTGGGGGTTAACCTATTCTTACTTTATCGTTATAAAGTACCATGGGAAAAAGCGTCAACAGCTTCGTCTCTTTAATTTGGGGCAAATATCATTGGTTCTTTCTTTCTACTATCTTATTATCACTAGTGTAGTCGGCGGCTTCGCCGCCTCTCTCTCTCTCTCTCTCTCTCTCTCTCTCTCTCTCTCTCTCTCTCTCTCTCTCTCTCTCTCTCTCTCTCTCCCTCCCTGCGTCACTGTGTTGCCCGGGCCTGTAGGCGACACTGCTGGATGGATCTCCATTTGACGCGTGTCAGGGGGGGGAGCCAGAATCTCCTCCCCCTTTATCTATTAGTATAGATATCACACCCTAGCTAGATCCTATATCCAAGGTAAATTCCTATATATATATATATATATATATATATATATATATATAAAATGTATTTTTCATATCTTTCTTATATTTCTTTTTAATAGCTACAAGGAAGGAATCAGATCCTAGTGGGACACTAGCTTGCATGATTTTCAAAGATACACCTGTTTTAATGCATTATTGCAAGGATTCTTATAAAAGTTTGTCAAGGAGTAATTTCATGCTTTTATATTGCATGGGGTGTCCATTGGAATCAAATGAAAGTTTAGGCTAAGGGGACCACAAGAATACTTTTTTTGCCAAAAATGTACCCTATTTTGATGATTTTTTTGCACAAGGTTCTAGTACAAATTGAAAAAAGTAAATGAGATGAGGGTCGTAGATTATGAGCTGAATTTTCTGCCCCTACTTTTACTGTTTTATTTGGAGCCAGGGTTGAGGAGATATGATCAAAATGGTGGGGCCCAGTCTGCCCATATAATGCAAGGACAACCCATTTCAAACTTTGCCGGTTCATGTTCACATTGTCTCTTCTCTTTCTTGTGTAACCCTTGGGGGTTCCCTTCACCTATAAAAGGGGACCTCTTCTTCCTTGAAAACCATTCATGAGAGAGTGAGAGAGGATTGATGCCTAATTGTACCTAGCCACATAAACATAAGCCTAAGCCTACACTTGCTCCTAGAGGAAGACTAGTCAATCTTGTAAGCTATCCTTGGAAGATCAACTCTAATCAATGAAGGTCTTGAACTTGGTGCATCAATCAAAGCTGAAGTCTTCCCTCTTCTTCTCTCTCCATCATAATGGTGAATAACTCCCAAAGAGTTTGTCAAGCAAGATGTGTTTTACTTTTATATTTGTTGGTTTCTTGTTGTTTTCTTTTTCATCTCTAATCCAACATATATCTCTAATTTCATCTCCCTCCCTAACCAAATCTATCTCTCTCACTCTTAGAAAGGAGTTAGAAAGTCATTCTCCCTACAAATTCTAGGTTCTCCTTGCTACATGTACATCTCTCCCCGCAGTATCCTTATTGCCTACGCGCAAGAATAGGGTTTGAGAGGGAAATTCTCTTTCCTTCACTTCTCTCATATCTACATTTTGCACATACTAGAGTTATCCTAGATGAATAATCCACATAATGTGAATTTCTATCGCTTCCAGTTTGTGTGATCTATTACAATTAATGTATGGATTAATCATAAAATACACTTTCAACAACCTATAGTGTTTCTCTTTGGCCCTAAAAAGTTCAATGAAATACTTCTTTCACCGGATCCCATCATACTACCCCTTATAGATTATAACTTTTCTTTTGACATAAGTGTAGTTATCTTGCTATGAACCAAGAGGATTTGTAAACACAATTAATCCAATCATTAGACAAAACATATATATTATGGTAAGCACAAAATTATAATTCCAAAGAACGCTTGTAGCCTATTTGATCGACAAAGATTGAAAGCCATTAATGTTACCATATACATGTGGTAGTGATGTGTGTGAACACACTAGGACGGCCTGGGCATTTTTTCCCTCTTTAGGAGGTTTTTTTCCCCGTGCATTGTATTTACGCCCATCACTCTAGGGATATCTATCTTTCCATTGGACACTAAGTAATACACTCTCTGTTGTGTGTCTTGAGCTTCCTTCATCTTCTCCAAGCTGTCTGTGTTTTCTTGCAATCCTAATTCCAATAATTGGTATCAGAGCAGGCTGCATCCTCCCTGGCTTAGTCGCTAGCAGCTGCAGCACACGCCTACTCACTTTCTTTGATTTCAGTGAGCTTTGGCGAGCGTTCGCAGATCGACAAAAATTTTGGGTTGGCTTGTAGAGATCAGTCTGCTCATATTTTTTATTTGGGCTCATTTTGGTCTTCGTTTCCACTACATGCAGTAATGCACGGGCTATTTCGTCATTTTGTGCATAATCTCTGTCAGTGCCGTTTTTTGCGTAATAGGTGCCTTACAGTCTTCTACGGTTTGTGCTATATAGCACATGTTGTTACCGCTTTGTTTCTTCTCTTTTTGGACACTTTTCACATCAAGTGCAGCATTTACCATGGCTAACAACAACACAGATGTTTTCAAGATGTTTGCTGTTGAGGAAAATATGGATGGGGACAATTACCCTATGTGGGCTTACATGATGCAACATGTTCTTGTGTCAAAGGGCATTTGGAATATTGTGCAGGGCATTGATGTACGACCTGGTTATGAGGATCTAGGCGATATTGAGGATGTTGCAGGTCTTGTTGCAAGGATTGTTGCTGTTAGAGTTGTTTTGCCTACGATAGAACAAGTTTGTTGGAATGTAAAGTATGTGCAGGCTCATGTGCTGATTGCATTGTCTATGAAGCACACCATTAATCCTCACATTCGTTCAATGAAATCTGCAAAACAAGCTTGGGATATTCTGGCTGGTCTTTATGCAAGCCGCAATGAGGCAAAAAATTGCATTGCTCCATAAAGAGCTAGAGTCTTAGGTTATGCATGAGGAAGATAATATGGATACTTTCCTTGCTGGTGTCAAGGATATCAATGAGCAACTTATTTTTGCAGGTGAAGTCATTTCAGACGGTTTCCTTGTGCATACTGTTCTTAATGCCTTACCAGATTCTTAGCAGACTTTTGCTACTACTTGGAGACTTATGACCCAAGGAAATCTTGAAGTTGTCAAGTTTGATGTATTGTGCACATTGTTGTTGCAAGAGTCACTTTCTAGAAAAAACAGGACTAGATAGCGTACAGTTGAACAAGCTTTTATTGCTTCTCAAAGAAAGGGTGGTAACATCACTGCATCCACTTCTTATGGTTCTTCTGCAAGTGGAAAATCACCTATTCCTAATGCTTCTACTGGTAGCAATTTGTCTAGAAATTTTGGTGATAAGAGCAAACAAAAGATGCATTGCCATTATTGTAAAGCTAATGATCACTTGATCAAGGAGTGTTCTAAGTTGAAGGCCAAAGAGGCTAAGAAGAAAGAGGTTGGCTCCATTGCAAATGCTGGTTCCACTACAAATGCAACCATTGTTGAGTCTTTTGTGAAAGGAGATTGTGATGTTGATGCTGATGCAGAATGGGCTTTTAGTGCAGAGTGCACTTACAATCCTGTTATCCATGATGCATGCATGTGAGTTGCTGTAGATTCACATATGTGGTATTTTGACAGTGGTGCTACAAAGCACATTACCTCACATCGTGAATTATTCACCTCTCTCTCGTCTGTCCCTCATGGAAATTTAGTCCCGCAACAATGACTCTTTTCTGGTTCAAGGGGTTGGAAAGATTATGCTTACTGCTGCTAATGGTAGTTCTTTCACACTTGTTGATGCACTTTATGTACATGGGATCAAGAATTTGGCTGTGCAAAATGCACTTGTGGAGAAGGATATGTAAAAGAAATGGTTTGATCGTCATTTAAAGAACAAGAATATTAAGGTTGGGGATAAAATTCCCATGCATGGAGTGTGTAATGAGAAGAGAAAGCTAAAATATGTGGAAAAATGAGCAATAGAGTATGTGAAATCACCCCACAAGGTACCATTCATGCGGAAACTCTTGATGGAGTGGAAACCATTGGATTCCTCAATGGGAGTGAGTTTATAAGATATTACAATACTTTAGGCCAAGAGGAGCATTAGAAAAAGGCAACTAAGGCACAAGAAGAATTGAAAAAGATACAAGCTCAAACCGAGGGTCAAGAGAGACAACAACGTATTAGGCACCAACAGTGAGAGGCCAAACTTGGAGTTTCAAGTTGAATCACAGGATGATTTGGAAGATTTTGACCCACCTCTACAATACCCATTGAGTTAAATAGCACCTATGGGAAAGTGCTATATAACACTTTATTGGACACAAGAGCTAAACATAATCTGTTATCCTATGGAGTGTGGTGTGAGTTAGGAAAGCCGTCTTTATCCAAGAGTACCATCCAAGTCGAGGGTATTAACACGAAGAAAACTATTGTCTTTAAAATCTTGCACACTCCTATCAGTCATGACAACAAGACAGTGACTCAAAGCTCTTTGGTAATGCATACGGGTGTTATGGAGGGCAACATAAACCCAAGACGTAAGTGGATGTCTACAACCAAGTGTACTATCGATTGGGGAATGGGACGTATCATGACATAGAAACAAAATCTCAATCTTGCCATTCAAGCAACAGTCCCTAAGTTATTGCCTCTTGAGGGAACACAAAATGGAACATTGCATATTCAAGAGGTTGAAACATCTATCCCTATGGCACAACCCTTTTGTGGCCGAAATAAAGAATGAGGCACCCAAGACTCAGCGTGATTTTTCAAGGGCAACATACAAATGGGTCCCTAAACCTTCGTTAAAAACCACTTTCAATGCTCAATTGGGTTCAAAACAGAAGACTCGTAAGAGACACCCACTCGCCCCAAGAAATGTAAGGAAATGTTACGTTGGATTCCTAAGAGACTATTAGAAGCCCAAGGCTACTATGTTAGAAATGATCGAATTTGGGTACCTAAATGTACCTTGTGTTCTGTCTCGTCACCTACTAAAGATCCATGTAGGCTAAATGTTGTAACTCCAAAATGATTTGAAGACCACGGAAAGGAAAAAATCGTGGAATGCTACACACCCATTCCAGAGCTACTTTGGGTATCGAAGAAAGAACGATTTGTTCCACCTAGCTCAGGAACAGGGAAGTCAAGTGAAGCTTCCAGCTCTTCATGTAGTTCAGCTACAAAAATACAAGCTTCGATAGAACCTCCACCTACCATTGTAAATATCCATACAAACAAGAAAGAATTTTCACCTCCCAATGTAAGTTCACCACCTACAAAAATGTTGCAAGTAAGGTCATAGGAGAGTGCCCTACCACCCTTGCAACTTGATGAAGTGCCTAGGGTGGTGGAAAACTATTGGTCAAAGGCTTCACTCATTATAGCTTGGAATGATAGGTTTCAAAATTTGATGACAACCTTCCAAAAAGTATGATCTACCCAAGGAAGGGGGGAGTGTTTGCTACAACCATCATTCGCTCGCTTCTCTGTTAATTTTCCTCTCTAACCTATCAACTTTTCAATTGAGGGACTGTATATACATAGCCTTATACTTAAACTAGCCCCAAAAAACAAAACAAAAATAGTTAATGAGCAAGAGCAACTAGTAGCGAGAGTGCACCCTATCGGACCCAACACATAGTCCAAATGCACCATGTCACATCAAGCAGCACAAGAAACAACCCTCATGTTTTAGAGACCTAACCAAATCTATTTGTGTTGTCAAAGATGGCTAGTTCACAAGAGGCATGCTTTCTATTTTTATAAGAGGTACCCTTTTTATTTTTCTCAAGTGTTTCACATATGCTACCCTGTACTTTCTTGTGAATGGGATTTAGTAGAGAGACTTGCCTGCAAGAAAACAAATTTGGAGTTAGAATGGCTAATACGTCTATGGACTACTAGTGAACCGTACCCAGTATAAACGAATGTTTCTCCACTAGCACATGCCTATTCTTTTGCACAAGATGAGTATCCACGCATAGCGAGGTTCTTGATTAACATATGTGCACACAAAGATGATGAAGAATCTAAGGAAGACTATGGTCTCACTGGAAATAGTTTTGTCTATCTAGATGATGAGGATAGAGGCCTAGCCTTAGGGATGCCACCTGGTCTATAAATTATCCTCTTCTCTTGATACCATAAGTGATAACAGATAGGTAGGTTATTAAGGGTCTAAATTTTGTTTCAGATTTTTTTCCATGAGTTTGATCTTTTCCAAGAGTTTTGGTCTTTTCACATGTACATTGGCATGCCTCCTTGAGGTATAGTGCCTTGTTGCTTGTTGATATTGTCGTGTACAACTTATATGAATCTCCATCAACATGACTGAGGACAACTGCTTTGACAAAGTGAGCAACTCTATACCTCTAGGTGTATTACTTTCCCATGATTCATTCTAGTGGATATTTATACTTGTTGATTGTGATTTTCCATGGTTTGATTAAGTGCATTTAGTTATGTTTTGTTATCTGCCATTATAGCTATATAAATTTATCTTTGCCTAGGTGGATGAACTAGAGTTTAGTCTTATGGATGATCCTTGAGGTTAGGAGGCTGTAACTTTAGATCAACTCATTTACTTGACCACTAGTCCTAGTTGGTAAAATTATTTGGGTGTTTGAGACCTTAATCTGAGTGTTTTAGTCATAGAGAAGCTTGATCACTTCAACAATGAAAGACACTAGTGAGAATACAAAAAAAAGCCCCGAACATACAAAATAAGCACACATAACAAATAGTTTTGAAACAAAAAAGGAAAAAAAAGACATGAAAAAGACTTCCTTTAAGCTTAAACTAAAAAATTCAATCTCTTGTATTGGAGTTGTGAGAATTAGTTGGCTGATCAAAGCTGAAAAGCACACTTGGGGACTCTTGCATTTAGATGATCTTCCTAACTTCACTACTACTAGAGTAGTTGTTTCAACCTTAGCCATACCTACCTAATTAATAGATTCATCCATAAGCCCAAAACTCTTGATTGATTAATTATATCAAAGTGAAATTTATTCGTCCTTAATGGCAGTGTAGCATTTCATAATTCTTTGCAATTACTCACATCCTCATGTAATTTATATTTCCCTCATGCTTTGTTGCCATATAGTTCCGCTTGCATACTCTCATGATGATTTTTTTGTGCAAACAATCTATCCCAGATGCTCTAGCACCTCAATGAACGAGCTTCACCTCACTAGCTTTTGAGAACAAAATCTACATTAGGAAGGGAAGCACGCTAACCGATGAAGAAGACCCGTGTAATGATAATATTACGGGTCATGCAGTGGAATCAGTACCAAAAAAATATGAGGTTGGACGCCGGTCGAGTTAACATCCACGAATATCACATTGTTTTGAGTCAGGGATCGGGCTTGTCGGTCCTATAGGTGATTGGGTGATCGACGATGAGAGGTGCTCCACATATATCAATTAATGCTAACTTTTATTTTGTTTGGCTAGTATGGACGCCTATGTGTGAATGGGCCAAACCCATGTAAAAGGTAATTGTGACCTAAATCCCTCGTTTTGAGAGGTGCATGCTAAAGAGAGTGCTCTTGTCTTATCTCTATCTCCTTCTTCATTGTGTGCTTACAAGTGTGTGTGTGTGTGTGTGTGTGTGTGTGTGTGTGAGAGAGAGAGAGAGAGAGAGAGAGAGAGAGAGAGAGAGAGAGAGAGAGAAATTGAGCCTTGCGGCAACATCGGTGCTCTTGTCTTAAAACTATCTCATTATTCATTGTGTGCTTACAAGTGTGTGTGTGTGTGTGTGTGTGTGTGTGTGTGTGTGTGTGTGTGTGTGTGTGTGTGAGAGAGAGAGAGAGAGAGAGAGAGAGAGAGAGAGAGAGAGAGAGAGCAATTGAGCCTTGCGGCAACATCGGTGACGGTGAGGTGGTTGAGCAATGATGTTGGCAGGCTCCCTCATCGCGTCAGTGCCAGACTCCTGTGACGACAAAAGGACAGAGGTGAGCGACACACCATTTTCATTCTTGACCTTCTCTACTCACGGGTTGCGTGTTTGCAGCCCTAGTGGCTCATACGCAGCACACAACAAGTCCCCAACAATAGGACAGTTGTTGTAGGCCATTTATTTTCCACTTTTTTACGGATCTCTATTGTCGACCTTGAAGATAAAAGATGATCTTGATAAGCATATGGAAACCTGGAATTTTTGCTCTCTTTGACTATTGATTTGGGTAGCAATTTTCTTATTGTTGATTGTAGAAGGAATACGTAGAAGAGGATGATGATGAGTGTTTCAAGATTAGGGTCTACAACCTAGATGAACAAAGGGAAAAACCCGATGGGAAAAAAGTTTTGGAGTTGAGCATATCAATTTGAAGTACCTGTCATGCAAGGTGAGTTCTTGGGAGAAACAAAGGCAGAGTGCATAATGCAAGTGCCAATTATGGGACACTCTATATGCATATGAGAAATTTGTCAAACAAAAGCATGCAGTGTAAGAGATGGAGTTGATGGGTGCTTCAAGGAACAAGTATAGCATATGTGACATCAAAGGAAGTCTCAATAGCTTCCATGTTTCCAAGAAGGGTTTTTAATGTAGAAGCTTCTCCACTCATACCTCACTATGTGCAGTGCATCGATATCTTTTTGACTTCCTCATTCACTTCATTGGACTTAAAATACTTGGACTTCAACTCTTATACTCACCTATATTAGCATGAGTGACACAATGTAAATATGATCAACTCTTTTAGCTTGAGCAATACCTAGAATAGCTAAGACTCCTAGACCATAGAGAATATTACTTGAATCTTTGGGACTACTGTCTCTCTCATTTTGTGGCTTAGCTACCCAACTCTGACTTTTCTTGCCATGTGTTCTTAATGGCAACTTGGATGTAACTGTTCAAGGCCAAAAACCCAATTCCATAAGTTCTTGGAGATTTAGGCCTCTGTCATTGTGTTGGTATATGGATGCCATCATTCTATCCAGTAGGTTTTCATACTTTGGCTCCTCTTGACTTGCTTGTTCTATGTTGATACTTCTTTGCAAAATAGGCTTTACAGCTATTGTAGAGACTGATGGATCCTTTTCTTTCTCTCCCATGAAAAGAGGTTATTGTTGTTTGTGGAATCTCTGTGTTTAAGTTTCCAATAGCGATTTTGGAACCCACTTTGTCTTTGGTCCCAGTGTGACCATCCTTTTTATTTACTTTGTTTGCTCTGTTACTTGATGGACACTAGGCTTTGATATCCATAGCTGGGTATTTCCATCATAAAATCCTTGCTTTTGTAGTTGAAGAAAAGGTATCCATCTGGAGGTTGTAGTAGCCTTGGTTGAAATTGGCTTCTGTTGGCTTTTGTTTGTCATTGCTTGCGTTTGGGTGGAGCCTTCAACTATATGACTGATCATCATTGTTCCAGATTGAGCTACTACTTTTGGTAACTGTATTTGAGTGTTACCTTCATAAAATCCTTGTCCTTCAAGTAGCTTGACGTGAATCATTCGTTGGTTCACCTGTTTTGGTTGGGTAGCTTCTCATTTTGGTACCCATACTTGCCACATTACTTGTTGCTTTAAAGGTCTCTTTTGATGCCTTTTGTGTTGTTCTTCCTCTTGCTTGAGGTGTTTGCCTTCCATTGATAGCTTGATGTGATTTTTGTAGAACTATTTTCTTGGGGTGAGTAGGTCCAGGCTATTACCTTAAATTCTCTCTGTCCAAAGTAGAGTGGATGTGGATGGGTGGACCGGTCAATCCCTACATAGGGTCCGGTGCTCTGCTACTCATTTTTTCATAAACTTTTTGATGTTATGGTATACCCAAATTTTATCATTGCATTAATATATGGTTGCATGTTTCACTTAGATGGGGCATTTAAAGATTCTTTGTTGTCTTTTTCTCATGTCTCTATGCACTCTATTTCACCCTCCACTATATTCTCTCTCTCTCTCTCTCTCTCTCTCTCTCTCTCTCTCTCTCTCTCTCTCTCTCTTCCTACAACATGGTGTACACATACATTCACCCTCCACAATGTTATATTTTTCTTGAGTACGCTTTCATTCATAACACCCATTTAAGGGTAGCACTAGTCTCTAGGTGCCTCTGGATGCAGTTTTGCTCATGGCTTAAACTCCATGCTTGGTCAGGCACTAAGATCTCCTCCCCTATGCAAATGCTTCCGCAAATCTGATGTATATGAAAACTGTATAAAGGTGTAAATTGTATATTTTGTGCATAGAACCCCGAGGAGGGGTATCTCTCACCTGGGATCAGAGCCTATGCTTTAGGTTATGGGGATGGCCTAAATCTTGATACTAGTTGGGTTAGTTATGCAGTGTGCATGCATTCATGCATGCTATTTGATAAAGGATATTGTATTTATGAAGCATCTACAAGTGACATTGGTTGGTGGATACTTGTTTCACTTGTCTTCTTGAGTGGAAGTGTTTGGTTTGAGTATGATGAAGCGGTTGAAGTGTTCAACAACGGTGTTGTAATTTCTTTGAATGTTAGTTTTGTAGTAACAAATGGCTCCCAAAGTGATGTTTGAATGATTTAGCCAGGGGAATGATGTTTTGGTCATAGTGTTCAACAATATGGTGACACGGTTTTCAAGGGATGAATGGGAACTCTTTTACTTAGAAATCAGGACCAAAGTTTTTAGCATACCATGAAGCACAACTTGTTGGAAGAGTGTTGACCGTAGTTACCTTACCCGTCACCGAGAACCCTTCTATCAATTCTTCATCTATATTGACGATAGTCCAAGAGAGTGGTTTTCCAACCTCAGGCTACTTCAATTGAGAATATGGTTAGGCCTAGAAGACATGTTCTACTACTTGGCGATGTGATCCCATATGTGAAGGACTGCCGAAGTGCTAAGAAGTTTGAAGCTCTTGCAGTTTTCATAGGAAAAGAAAAGCTAGAAGATAACTACAAACCACGTTGTCGCATGGGAGAATACCCTGTAATGAGAGTTAAAAGAATATTTAGAGAATTAGCTCCAAGACACCCATAATATTATAATGAAATCATAAAGATCATTTTTTTATGAATAACATAAGCATAGACTCAATTTTGGTTCACATGTGTACTAAGTTTTCTCTCCTTGTCTTGGCTTTTGATAGATCTTCTTAATTGTGTAGATGAACTCCCGAATGACTTTGCACAAAGGGTCTTTTTCAATTATGCGGTTGGATTCAGTCTCCATTGGGGAATTGAAGTGGTTCGAGTTTCAAAGAAGACTAGAGACTACCTTGTTCTGGACACTTACGTAGCATGGGAGCTATATGTTGAAGCTCAGCCTGAACATCAAACACAAGTGCTTGATAGATTTATGACCAACCCATAGCTTTGGGTAAAGGAAAAGATCCAAGAAGGTGATGTTACAGGGCAAGGATATGTTCTTTACCTTAACTTATTCTCTTTGGATATACTGAGTCATGAACTCATACTTAGTAAGAAGGCCCTCATTCTAAACCAAAGATACAGCTTTTGTGAGAAGGTCATAATCAGAGTATGGAAGAAGTCAAATGGTAGCAACCGATTCTATTATGTACCCCAGGATTGGTCCAATAGATTCTATGGACCTATTTTCAAATACAACCCTCACAATGTCACCGTTACCTTTGATGACTACGAGAAGCCCAGGTGCATTAGTGACTTTTCCCAAGCACAACCAATGGAAGTGAACTCGAGTAAATATTTCTGTAGAGGTGATATAAATGAATGGCATGCTCATGTAAACTGCTTTAATGGATTACCACCCACAAATGTATCACAAGGAGAGGAATGGTATGAAAAGGAAGATGTGAATTTAAACGCACAAGTTGAAGTGCTAAACTTTTGATACTTTGAGGGGTAGGACCTCGGTTGTAGGAACTAAGAATTGGTTCATAGGACCCTTTCGTATTTATGTATCTTCCTAGAAACACTGTAAATACCTTTTTGGTCATCACTAAGTTCAAACTGGAGAAAATAGCCAAGCGTTGGTGGAGAGATCATTGCACAGAAATCAATGTTTATACTAATGTTGCAACTTGGGATTACCTTATAGCCCAGCTCAAGAAGAACTATCAGAACAAAGTTTATCATTCAGGTTGTATGAATGAGTTTCTTGACTATACTCAGGGAACCAAAGGTCTAAAATCATACTATCAACATTTCTTAACCCTTGTCAAGTATGCTTTAGTAGGGATGACTCAAGAGGTCAAGGTAGCTCAATTCATGTCAAGGTTACATAATCCTATGAAGGCTAGACTTCAGAGTCTTTGTCTTACCAATTTTGCAGATGTCCCTGATGCAGGCAAACCCATTGAAATAGAGTATAATCATTTAGTGAAAATGGTACAGTACTATGGCCACACACAGACCATGGCTCAAATGTGCATCGACATGCAGAAAAGCAATGCCTCTTTCCATTCCTTTTCTTTGATACAACTGAGAGGACAAGGGTCTAAATGGATTGGCATCCAATTTCCTATTTATGGATAGGTTCCCCCATGCTATCCGTTGTAGGATTACCCTTGTCTTGACAACAATAGGACACCTAGAGTGGTAATGCTATAGCTGGTTCAAGCTAAATAACTAGGGATTTCTTGCATAGTCTTGCTCATCCTACCCTCAGAGAGAGAGAGAGAGAGAGAGAGAGAGAGAGAGAGAGAGAGAGAGAGAGATGAGTATTGAAACCAATGAATAGAAAACCCACTCAAAACTTTATTTTGTTGAATAGTGATTGAGAAATTCATATGAGTTAAATGATGGTCGAACAAGACTATTGTTATGTTAAAATATTTACCTACTTCAGAATGCTACCAACAAAAGTGTGCTTGGTTATTTGTTTAGAAACCAAAAGCTCTCTATCTCCATTTCAAAGGATTCATTGAATATGAATGAAAAACATTGTGGGCTTTATGCATGCTCCAAATTTTTGTGTGTCCCTATCCAATGCTCAATATTGGGGGTTTCCATTCACACTATTATCTATCTATCCCATGCATTAAAGGGTATTAAACTTAAATACTATGAGGGAAGGAATTTTTCTCAAGAAATACATGTTTTTTTCTAAAATGCAAAGAACAATTCACTCTCTAAATGTAATCTTATAAAATTTTAAATTTTGTATCAAATGAAATACCCCATTTTAAAGCTCAAACAAAATCATCATTTAGCATGTCAAAACCTTAGTCACTATCTTTATCATTTCATTATCTCTTGCCTATAGAAAACAATTATTTAAACCAGGAGGCCTACTAAACAATGATGAGCATGGAAACAAGTGACAAGAAAATGGGTTTTGTGTGTAAAGTTAAGATGCGTGGAAGGAGACTTTAGAAAATTTCTAATTTGATACTAGCATTAGATGTCTTGCCCACATGCGTGTTTTTTGTCATACAATTAAATAGACACAAGCAAAACAAGATTATAGAATTGTGTGTCAAATTTTCCAATGGGTACCATGCTCTGTTACTAAACTTACAGTTTCTTTCCAAAATCACAAAATTTCTCTTCCTTTTTTCCCAAAAAAAAAGAGAGCTATATAGAGAGACTACAAGAAGGATAGCAATTGGGTGGCAATAAGGATAGATAAAGATATGAGAGGAGTATATAGACTCTTTCTCAATGTTTTTTTTTTTTCCAATGTTGCTATCAATTTCCTCTAGAGACCTTCCTTTTTTACTCCCATGTCATCACATTGGCATGCATAAATTATGGTTGCTTTTTTATGAGACTGACATTAAACAAGAAATTTGCATGCAAAGTACTACATAAATAGAGTATCACCATGAATGCTTCTAACTTGAGCTACACATGCTACATTTTATTGAGACCATTTTCTATATACCTCTTGACATTCCAAATTAACTAAACGATTTGGCTTTACCATTACATGAAGTGACAATGGGCCTGCCATCAAAGATGGGGTGGGAGGGAAAAGTAACGCTTGTGGAACTTGCCAACAAGACAATCTTGTATTGTGAGTCTGGAAGTAGAAGATGTGAAATAAAAGAGAATAATCGAAGTCACGACTGACTTGTGACATGTTGCACAACTAGACTCTAGAGGCATTTCTATTATCGGCTCTACAGTTATAAACAAGAAAGTGCCCAAGGTCATTTATCTTGTAGGCAGGCAAGAGTTATGTATCTATATATTACTAGATTGAAGAGAAATAATTACATCAACTCAATAAATACCTACGAGTGAGATTGTTGCCACGGAGACGGAGAGAGAGAGAGAGAGAGAGAGAGAGAGAGAGAGAGAGAGAGAGAGAGAGAGAGAGAGAATTGCAAAAAGAGAGGTGTATCCTACAATCTAAGCATCTTAAGGAGTGCAACCCAAGATGCAATCATAAGTGATTGCATCTTAAGAGAAGCCATCTCTTTGCTTATGATGAAAACAAAGCAAAGCTTCCCTAATCAATGCATTCTCTAAATTTTTCTTCATCCTTCCTATTTTGGATACATCCTATGAGCAATGTATTTATAGACTACAACTTGAAATGCAAGCATAGGTGAAAAAAGCTTCATCCTTCACTTGAAAATTCCTAAATTCAATGCATCTTAAGGGTTGCAAAACAAGATGCAAGCTCATAGGAAATTGCAATTGAAGAGAATCCCTTTCTTTTCATCTAATAGATATAGCTAAGAGCTTCCTCTAATCAATGCATGCTAAGAACTTCCCCATTCTCCTCATGTTATGCACATCATGAGATGTTTGCATCAAAAGAGAAGCCCTTTCTTCTAAGGGAAAATCTTTTTTTTTGCATCTGATGAAAATGGGCAAGTGCTTCTACAATCACACATTTGTATTTAGAGAGAACCCCTCACTCCACATCCTAGAGACAATGTTGAAGGGTGTGTAAGTGGGAGGGTGTACGTGCATGCAATGAGAAAGAAGAAGAGAGCATGAGATGTGGGTGGACTCATTGTGAGATAATCTCACTGCCTCGCTATTCATATTATGTACATAATACAAGATAAGCTATGTTAGTATGGATGTGCGATTATCTCTTCCTAGGCATATTGGATGTTACCCCAAAAATCTCTCGCTTAATGACAATGTGGCATAAGTGGAGTAAAAAAAAACTTTGTACACAAGAACATGTACAACTATGAAGTCTGACATTGGCTTCACCCACCAAAACCCATAAGCTCTATGCAATGTGAAAATTTCTTTGTAGCTAAGCTCTTTGTAAGAGCATCCACAGGGTTGTCATTTGTATGGAAATTGATGAGCTCTTTATAAGAGCATCCATAGGGTTGTCATTTGTGTAAACAATTATAAGCTTGATCCACTTATCTGTCAACACATGTTAATTAATTGACACCTCACCTCAATGTGTTTCATTTTTGGAATGAAACATGGGATTCTTTGCCAAAGCAATGGTACTCTAAATATCATAACACAACATTGGAATATTTTGACCCTTGTCCATATCTCCTACTAAATGTGTCAACCACAATTCTTCCTTGCTAGCCTTTGATAATGTACTATACTTAGTCTCTATAGCAGAAGAGTACATACAATTTTAAAGAAGAGGACGTACAATTCTAAAGACATATCTCCTACTAAATGTGTGAACCACAATGCTGTTGGAATTAGGGTTGCAGAGAAACGCACTCAGCTTGGAGAAGACAAAGGAGGCTCAAGGCACACAATAGAGAGTGTGTTACTTAGTGTGCAATGGAAAGATAGATAGCCCTGGAGTGATGGGCGTATATACAGTGCTTGGGGGAAAAAACCTCCTAAAGAGGGAAAAAATGCCCCAGCGGTCCTAGTGTGTTCACACACATCACTACCACATGTTTATGGTAACAAATCCCCCCTGGAGTGATGCGGTGAATGAGAGCTGGCACATGAGTAAAGGGAAGTGCCATGCCCTGAGGACATGATCAGTTCACAAATGGGAGTAAGCCCAAAGATTTGCGGAAAGCTTCAAGCTTCTCACGAGACAATGCCTTTGTGAAAAGATCTGCAAGGTTGTCTTGAGTTGGCACATAAGCCAAGCTAATCTCTCCTGCTGAGAGCCTCTCCCTGACATAGTGGTAATGCACCTCAATGTGCTTTGTGCGAGCATGAAAAATTGGGTTCCTCGCAACTGCCAATGTGCTCTGACTGTCAGTGTAGATAGTGTTGGCAGTGTCCTGCCAAACACCCAAATCATCCATAAGGCGTCTGAGCCATACACACTCAACCGTAGCTATGAAGACTGCCATGTACTCAGCCTCACAACTCGAAGTGGCCACAATAGGTTGCTTCTAGCTCAACCATGATATACATGAATTGCCAAGCATGAAACAAAAACCACTTGTGGACACTCACGTGTCAAAACAACTAGCCCAATCTGAGTCCGAAAAAGCATATAAGTCTGGCGGCAATGATCCCCCCCTTGGGATAAAACAAGCCAAGATGTAATGTGCCACCAAGGTAGTGGAAAATCCTCTTGACAGTCTGCCAATTCTTAGACCCTGGGCTATGCATAAATCTACTGCCTTGTGCAAACTGAATATCTGGCCTCATGTTGCATAAATGAGGCAGCCAATAGCAGTTTGGTAAAGAGTGACATCAGCAAGATTGCCAACATCATGTAGACTCAACTTCAAACTTGTTTCCATGGGAGTGGCAATAGGTTTGCAATCCTCAAGTCCAAACTTACATAGCAATGTCTCTATGTAACTTTTCTGACACAAGGCAATACCATCATCACACTGCTTAAATTGTATACCCAAGTAATGATGCAACAACCCCAAATATTTCATCTTGAAAGTAGCATTCAAGTCAGCCTTAAATTCAGCAATATGTCTCTCATTTGTTCAAGTGATCAGCAAATCATCGACATAAAGAACCACAATGAGAAGTACATCACCCTCACGCTTTACATACAATGTGCTTTCTGTTGGACTGTTACAAAAGCCTCGTTTGACCAAATGAGTGTCAGCTTTCTCATACCAAGCACGAGGAGATTTCTTCAACCCATACAAAGCCTTGCTAAATCTGCACACTTTGTCCTCTTGTCCTTTTATGACAAAACCGCGAGGCTGCGTTATATAAACTTCCTCAAATATGTCACCATTCAAGAAAGCAGTAACAATGTCTGATTGATGTACATCCCAACCAAAATGAGGTGCCAATGCACATAGAAAATGCACAGTAGTCATACGACAAGTGGGAGCAAAAGTCTCTTCATAATCTATGCCATTTTGTTGTGCATAACCCTTTGCAACAAGTCGAGCCTTATGGCGATCGATCTCACCATCCGGCTTGCATTTCAGCTTGTAAACCCACTTACCAATGGACTTTTTTCCGGGAGGCAAATCACATAAAGTCCATGTGTCATTTTCTATAAGTGCATCATATTCTGATTGCATGGCAGCCATCCAATTTTCTGAATCCTGTGCTTCATCAAAAGACAGAGGCTCCTCAACATCATGTAAGCTAGACACAGCCAAAGCATAACAATCTGATGCATAAGATGCATGGCGAGAGCCTAAACAAGTGCGACTAGACAAAGGTGCATCCAATTTACTATCACACAAAGTGTGCACCAGCCATTTTGGCATACCTCTAGCCTGCTCATTTTCAGTCCTTTCCTCATCAAGTACATCATGTACATCTGCATCAGTAACAGGCTGATCTATAACATTTTCAGCAACCCCCATTTGCCTCATTGGAAATTACATTCATATTTCCACCACTGAAAAGAGGCAACAAAGTGTCATAAATGTCCTGTCAGCTTAAATTACGGCCTCTAGTACATGACAACAAGGGTTGAACAAAATCTTCCACAAACACTACATCCCGTGAAACCAAAATACGTTTTGTTTGCGGATGATATAACTTGTAACCTTTGCTTTTAGCACTGTAACCAACAAAAATACATTTGACAACCTTATCCTCCAATTTTCTGCGTTGTGTTTGTGCCACCAAAGCTTATGCCAAACAACCAAAAATACGCATGTGCTCAATAGAAGGCTTTCTATCATGCTATGCTTCATATGGAGTAATAGACTGCAAAGCTTTCGTAGGACACCTGTTAAGTACATAAGTGGCACACATGATGGCCTCAAGCCAAAAACAATGCGGCAAAGCTTGACTTTGACCATACATCGTGCGATTTTTGTCAGTGACTTGTTTTTCCTCTCAGCAACACCATTTTGTTGAGGTGTATAAGGCACTGTACATTGGTGTTTTATCCCACGACTAGCCACAAATGCATTAAATTCATAAGACATATACTTGCCCCCTCGACCGGAACGGAGGGTGCCCATAGTACATTTCGACACATTTTCAGCCATAGCCAAAAATTGTTTGAAGCACATAAAAACTTCGGACTTCGCTTTAAGCGGAAATACCCATGCATGCCTGGAGTAATCATCAATGAAAGTCACGAAGTAAAGGTAATTGCCCAAGGATAGAGTTTGCATGGGCCCACAAACATCATTATGCACAAGCTGCAACCTGCATGTGGCCCGAACTGAACCATCCTTTGGAAACTTAGAACGCTGCATCTTACCCAAAATACAGCCTTCACAAACATGTTTGACAGTAGCTTCAAGAGGCGGCAAAGAAGCAACCATATCAAATTTCTGCAAACGCAGCAAACTGGCAAAATTCAGATGACCAAAACGTGCATGCCAAAGTTTTGCATCTAAAATAGCCCTTGAATCTGCAACAGCATTTGCAAAAAATTTTCCACACTTGTCATAATAAGTGAGCTTATACAGCCCATGGAACAAGAACCCAGATGCAACAATTTCATCACCAAAACTGAGATCATGAACTGTACATCTATCATCCACAAATTTGACTACAAGTCGAAGTCTAGCAAGTGCGGATAAAGACAAGATATTCTTCTTGATCCCAGGTACATAAAGTGCATCAACAAGTGTGAAAGAACTACCATTTGCAGCAGTAAGCACAATCTTTCCAACTCCCTGAACCGGATAAGAGGCATTGTTGGCACAAGTGACTGAATTCCCATGAGGGACGGACTCGGGAGAGGTAAACAATTCACGATGTGAGGTAATGTGCTTTGTAGCACCACTGTCAAAATACCACACATGTGAATCTGCAGCAACTAACAAGCATGTATCATGGACAGCAGGATTGTAAGTGCACTCTGCACTAAAAGCCCATTTTGCATCAACATCAGCAACACAGTCTCCTTTCACAGAAGACTCAACAATGGCTGCATTTGTAGTGGAACCAGCATTTGCAGTGGAACCACCCTCTTTCTTCTTAGCCTCTTTGGCCTTCAACTTAGGACACAACTTGATCAAGTGATCATTAGCTTTACAATAATGGCAACGCATCTTCTTTTTTCCCTTATCACCAGAATTTCCAGACGAATTGCTGCCAGCAAAAGCATTAGGAACAGAATTTTTGCCACTCGCAGCAGAACCATAAGAAGTGGTTGCATTACTGTTACCACCCTTTCTTTGAGAAACAATAAAATCATGTTCAACTGCACGCTGCCTAGTCCTGTTTTTTCTAGAAAGTGACTCTTGCAACAGCAATGTGCATAATGCATCAAACTTGACAACTTCGGGATTTCCTTGGGTCATCAGTCTCCAAGTATTAGCAAAAGTCTGGTAGTAAACTGGTAAGGCATCAACAACAGTCTGCACAAGGGAACTATCTGAAATGACTTCACCTGCAGAAATAAGTTGCTCATTGATATCCTTGACACTAGCAAGAAAAGTGTCCATATCATCTTCCTCATGCATAATCTTCGACTCCAGCTCTTTATGCAGGAAAGCAATTTTAGCCTCATTGCGGCTTGCATAAAGACCTGCTAGAATATCCCAAGCCTGTTTCGCAGATTTTGTTGAATGGATGTGAGGAACAATGGTGCGCTTCATAGACAACACAATCAATGCATGAGCTTGTGCATCCTTAACAACTCTAACAGCAGCAATCCTTGTAGCAAGACCTGCAACGAGCTTGTTCTACCGTAGGCAAAACAACTCTAACAGCAGCAAGACCTGCAACATCCTCAACATCGCCTACATCCTCAGAACCAGGACGTACATCAATGCCCTGCACAATGTTCCAGATGCCCTTTGACACAAGAACATGTTGCATCATATAAGCCCACATAGGGTAGTTGTCCCCATCCAACTTGTCCTCAGCCCCAGCAAACATCTTGAACACATTGTGTTGTTGTTGTCATCCATGGTAAATGCTGCACCTGATGTAAAACTGCCCAAAAATAGGAGAAGTGGAGCGGGAACAACACGTGCTATATAACACAAATCATAGAAGACTATACGGCACCTATTATGCAGAAAACGACACCGATAAAATTTCTGCACAAAATGACATAATTGCCTGTGCAAACCTGCCTGTAGTGGAAACAGAGACCAAAATGCGAAAACTCGCCAAAGCTCACTGAAATCGGAGAAAGTGAGCATGCGTGTGTTCTGGAGCAGCTACCAATTGTTGGAATTAGGGTTGCAAAGAAACGCACACAGCTTGGAGAAGACAAAGGAAGCTCAAGGCACACAATAGAGAGTGTGTTAATTAGTGTGCAATGGAAAGATAGATAGCCCTAGAGTGATGGGCATATATACAATGCTCAGGGGAAAAAACCTCCTAAAGAGGGAAAAAATGCCCCGGTGGTCCTAGTGTGTTCACACACATCACTACCACATGTATATGGTAACAAATGCTTCCTTGCTAGCCTTTGACAATGTAGTATACTTAGTTTCTATAGCAAAAGAGGACGTACACTTCTAAATACATGATCTCCAAGGAACAACCCCTCCAAAAAATATGAAAATATAGCTAGATGTATTCTTGTTTACATTCCCTACATAATCCACATTAGCATATCCAACCGTGGATGCATCGTTGTTCTTAAAGTGTAAGCACTTTCTTGATGTACCTTTCAAGTACTTGAGGATATGTTAGTGTGTTGAAAGGACGCCCTTTCAACAACGTTTCCACAAAGATTCCATTAAGATTCCTCAAAGATTCTAAAGATTCCACATGAAGATGGTGATGAAGTAATGAAGATGAAGATGGATGCTGCAACATGAAGATACGAGTTCATGGACGTCATCGAATATCCCGTTATTATTATTTTGAGCCATTACGGCCACTTTTGTAATGTTTACGGGAACCTCATATTTTAAATCGGCACTTGTATTTTGGCCACAGATGCTTGTATAATGAGTAAAGCCAACTTAGTTTCTTGTAATTAAGCTCTGTAGAAGCCTAGGGACAATTCAGGTCATTTGGCCGGACATTAGGTTTGAAGGCTTGGTATATAAGCTGAAACCTAAGGCTTTGTAAGAAAGACATTACGTTATCTCAATTAATATACAGTCGTGGGTTCTGCAGCACACAGTAGTGAGCTTCACGCACACACACCATCGCGCACACTAATCACATTGCAGATATGAGAGTAGGAGCGTGTTAGCATCGAGGAGCTCTCCGCGTCGACGTAAGCAATGCAAGCCGAGGACCACATCGCGAGCCCGCCTGCTACGAGCTATATTTGGTCGTAAGTACCTCAAACTACATCCGTTCTGAATGATCGAGTAGTCGTTAGAATCAGGGCGAGAAGCTCTTCGTGTTGATGTCTTTGTAGATCAGTTCCGGACACTTTGGAAATTGCTGTTTTGAGTCTATCGCGACAGCGATTAGAGATCTTACAGTTATGGTTTTCAGGGTTTAGGTGTTTGGCCATATAGGATATATCCTTGTGAGTCTTGCCCTCCGATTTCGAGTCATTCTAATATGATTTGAGACTGTTTCGAGCTTGTAGTGTTTCGTAGGATGCGTTGTCTGTTTCTTTGCTTTATGGCAATGTTGTGGTAGGATTAGTGACTGTAGAGTGTTGTTCATGTCTAGCTCAGGGTTGACAACCTAGAGATTGCCTCCATGCCCTAGTCGGGTCAGCTACGTCCTCGGATTGACAGTTTGTTGGTCTGTGTTCTCGCTGTGCTCCATCGTCCATCGCGGCGTACCTGCTAACATTGGCGCCGTTGCCGGGGACGAAGCGCCTAAACTAGCGTAGACCATATCACTCATGTTTGACAGTATAGCGTTTCTCTAGAGTTTTCTAGAGTGTTGTCACCATTTGCCTTCTTAGTGGGAAGTCAGAGAGCGGATCTTTTGACTAAGGGATAGCCAAGGAGCATGCGTCTCGCCGAGGTGGTCCATCATGAGGTTGAGGTATGGTTATATTATTTTGTTGTGTGTTTAGATTAGGTTTTATGGTTTGTGTGTTTGGTTGTGACTTATGGTTGTGAAGAACTTGAAAAAAAAAAACGCAAAGAAAAACGCAAAAGGTAAGCAGGAGGCTGTTTGCTTGCCAGAAAGCAAAAACAACCATTCAACCATCCAAAGTGTAGGACATCTGATGTTGATCTAGAGCAATTTTGACATGAAATTGTGCTTGAAAACACAAAAGGCGGAATTGTGTTGATTATGGTAAAAGTGCTCTAAAATGGTCGTTTGAAAGCCGATTTGAGTGCTTGTTTTTGCATTGGAGACCGGTAGGGGGAAAACACAGATTTGGTCCAATCCAAAAAAAAAAAACTCTAAAAATTCTTTAAAAAAACCAAAAATCTGAAACGAAATCTGCAATTTTCAAAAAAAAGTTTGATCTCAAGACCTTGTTTTGCATATGCTCTAAGGCTTGTATGTGAAATTTCAAAGCATTTGCATCAGTACTTGTGCATCTAAGTGGGAATTTGCTTTTTCTGAGTGTAAGGAGTATTTGGGTGAAATGCTTGAATCCAACAGAAAAGAAGTCCAAATTGAATGAAACTTTGGGGATAGGCTTCTAAGGGCATTGGGGACCAAACTGTCCAAAAACAGAGAAAAAAATCACTTCCCAGTGGCTCTCTGCTCAGTCTATCGCGATAGACTGGTGAATTGGAGATAGACTCACAATCAGGCAAAACCCCTCATGCCATAGGTAAAACACATCAATACAAGGCTGCTCCCAAAAATTGAGTGTACTTGGACACTTGCTTGACCACTAAACCTCAAGTCCATTGTTTTGAGTCAGACTTCAGAGACAAATTGGGTAAAGGGACTTGACCAAATTTCCAAACCTTGTGAAACTTGGTATACATGATCTACAGAGGGTAGGGAACACATCTGTGAAGAGAAAATTTGAAAAAAGTGTCATTTTGGCATACTTGGTGAACCTATCGCGATAGACTAAGAACCCAGTGATAGAAACTGAAGTTTTCAAAAACGTGTGTGGCATAGCTTGGAAAGGTGCTATCAAGGACACATAAAAATTTTGAAGTCATTTGGACATCAGAATGTGGGTCTAAGACCATTTGAGAGGATTCAGCTTGTAGAAAACACCAGATATGGTCTAATTGACAAAGTAAAAGTCCAAAACAAGTCAAAATTGGTAGGAGGACTAAGGAGAGGTATTGGAACACAGTGGTATAGTCAAAGTTCAAGTTTGACCTATAAAAGGGGTACTTGCTGAGTCTATCGCGATAGACTCAAAGCAGAGCCAAAGAAATTGATATTTTCAAAACCCTCTGGAGCATAGCTTGTTTAGCCTCTCAGGAGGTTACACACAAAATTTGGTGGATTTTGGACATTGGGAAGTCATCCTAAGTCTATTTTCTAGTGATCAGATAGACTCAGAATTCTAGAGTTGGAGTTAGAGACCTAAGAAAAACTCCAAAACAAGTGGAAATTGGTGAGCAAGGTGTACAGAGCATAGGGAACACAGTGGTGAAGAGAAATCTGAAAAATTTTCAGAACTGAAGAATCTACTGAGTCTATCGCGATAGACTGGGGCTTTTTCACAGAAATTGAAATTTTTGAAAACTAACCTTAGAGCCTTGTTCTACATGTTGTTGTGAGCCTATGGTTAAATTTTGAGTAAATTTGGAGCATTGGAAGTGCATCTAAGTGGATTACTTCACAAGATCAGAAAAGAGATTGTTGTTTGATACAAGTTAAAAAGGAAAAGTATTCCAAATTGGTTGAAACTTGGTGAGTAGTATCTCAAGAGAAGGGGGAACTCAAATCTGTAAAAACATTTGAAAAACTGTATCCCAGTAACACGTGAGTCTATCGCGATAGACTCAGAAATTCACTGTACAAAAATTAAAATTCAAATCTGACTTCATATTTGGGTTCAGAAGGCCCATTATACCCTGTACACAAAGTTTGAGTGCATTTGGACATCTGCAAGGGGTACTTGGTGAGCCTATCGCGATAGACAAGTCAGGAAAAAATTCTGAGAAATTTTTTTGAAACCAAGTATACCACTGGGTTTATCATCGCCTAAGGAGTGCGCACACCAATTTTGGGCTCAAACTGACCACTTGCAAAAACATCAGATAGAGCAACTTTCCAAATTATATCTCACTGTTTTGGTCATAACTTTCACATACGGACTCCGATTCCAAAACTTTTTTTATCAAAATGTAGCTTGAGATCAGCACTACAGATCTTAGAGTAAATTGACCAAAATGGTTTCCTCAAAATGTTTAAGGCCTCAAAATGCATCCGGAAGTCAGGGGTGTCTAAAACCGACAATTTGAGAGAATTGTGAGAAAACGCTCATGGTTTTGGACATAGTTTTGGATTTCCCTGACCAAAACACTTGAACACACTGAGAGAGGTATTACTATGGCAAGCTAGAGCTATTAAGCCTAGAAGTCATGTCTACATCAGACTCAGACTCAGCTTATACAAGCACATGGATTGCAGGGATCCCAGAATAGATCTTCCAAACCTACAATACATAAAGACCAATTTTGTGGAGAGAGTTTGGACGTATAATCATGAAAGTGAAGGACTATATAGGTATATTAATGGAAATCAATTCAATCTTTACAGTTGCTTAGAGCCTTACCCAGATGAGCTGACAGAGTACAAGCTCTTATATGTCTATACATACGAGGTCGACCGACAATGGACATCTTTATTTGTTGACAAGTATGGACGAGAATATAGAGCTGTAGAAAGCACAAATCCGCGAACCAAATTAGAGATGAGTGGATATTTGGTCAATGAAGGGCCTCAGATACATCCACCAAACACAGGAACCTCTAAGAGAATTCCAAAGAGGGGACCACCACCTGGATTTCCTCCTAGAGCGATAACGAGAGATGAAACGATACCAGAGAGGAGTATGGTTCCATACTTTGCACCCCAAAGTATAAGACCATCTCAGCTAAGAAAATGGGTAAGTAGAAAGTACAATGGCATAGAAGACCCATACGCCCATGTCTCGGCTTTCAAGCAAGTCCTACGAGCAGAACGAGTAGAGGACTTCCACACGCAGTATGAGGGTTTTGGACTTACATTGGAGGACAATGCACAAGCATGGTTTGAACTATTGCACCGGAGAGAGTTCACAGCCATTGAGAAAATGTTGGATGAATTTGTTCAAGAATTCACCAAGAGGGGCATAAAACATAACACCCTTCCTAAGATTCAGGAATTTAAACAAGGCGAAACAAAAACATTGCGACATGCAATACTGCATTTCAAGCAATATGTTGCTAGATGTCCTACCCAAGAGTTACCCACGCCAGAATGTCAGATCCTATGCTTCATCAGAGGGCTTAGGAATGAGAATCTCCAAAAGGACCTATACGTGAAAAGATACCAAACCTTGGAAGATGTGACCAAAGCGGCAGTTGACCTAGTTGACAATTGCAAATTCTATGAAGATGGTCAGAAGAAGATGAATGATGCGATTGAGAAAAAGATTACCGTTGATCTTGAGGATCAAAGAGGGAATCTAGGACAAAACCAAGTAAATGTTGAGGAGCAAATCATAGAGAATGTGATGCAACGCATCAACCACTCTGACAAAGTACCAGCCTATAGAGTTCCTCAACAACGAAGGTGCATGATATGTGGAGGGGACCATCCGATGCAACATTGTCCTGACTATAGACCTATGACTCCACCAGGGTTTGAGCATGTTATGTCTGAACCTCCTAGATATCATCCTGTAGCGGAACAAGTGTTCTTAAGTGAAAGACCCATAGCTGCTAGAAATGCATATGTGAATCATGAGCTTCAAATACAAAGATATGTGGTAGATCAGAGGCCACTTCAAGGTCAATATCAAGTATTGCCACAACAACCAATACGTCCATGTGACAGATGTGGTAGTAGTGATCACTTGATTAAGGATTGTCCACACCATGATATCATGATAAATGCATATTGTAATGAGTGTGCAGTCACACATATGATTTTGGATTGTCCTAAGAATCCAAGAAAGAAAGGTAAAATGCAACCACATGTTACCTTTCCTTCTACCAGCAAATCAGAGAAAGAACGAGCCGCAACAAAAGGAGAGACGACAACAACAACAGAGCAAGAAACAATTGCAAAAGAACAAGTGCTTAAACAACAAGAAGATGAAAGTAAGCAAGTTGCTCCAGTAACTGTTGTCAAAAGAGCACAAGAAAAAGTGCAAGAGCAGAAGCCTACAAATGGAGAGACTAGTAAGAGTTCCAAAAGCCGTAGAAACTCTAGACGAGCAAGAAGGACTAGAATGAAAGCGAGACCGGAAAGGGAGAAAGAGAAGAAAAGGGTGTTACAGCTGAGTTGGAAACAACTCAAGAGCAACAGACACAGCAAAGGGAATTTGAAACCCTTAAACCAACTGAAGCACCCAAGAGTGCTAGTTCAGGAGGATCTGTCCCAGTGGACAAAGTGAATGAGCCTTTAGACCATCCGTGGATGGGCAAAAAGAAAGAAATCTGGATGTGCGGAGCATCGGAGTGTAGTGACTTTGGGAGAAATGAGAATGTCTTAGAGAGGGTCTTAGAAGATGATGCTTACATAAGAGAACCTTTTCCGGAAGAGGCGTTAGAACCGCTAGAGTGGACTCAAATATTGGCTACTTTGGATGTCTGTGTTAATGAGACCACACCAACAAAATTTTGCGATGAGAATGGGTATGACATAGTCCACTACTACATGCTAAGGGTTATGTGTGAGACAGATGAAGAATCTGAGTATGATGAACTCAAAGTCAAGACAAATGACTCTATGGGTGATCCTGCTTGTGATTCATATAATGAAGGGTCAGATAGGCAAGAAGTGAATACCTCAATGATGTCTACAATATCATTGGGTGGTATTGATACACTTGCTACAACGGAGGGAGGTATGAAAGCTATCCAAAGTGCTAGATGCAAATCACCACCACATGATGCATCTCTCACCACTGGAACCTCAGACGACAAGGAGTCCAGGCCAAAGATTGCTCAAGTCACTCAAGAGAACAAAGGCAATCTAGTACCAAAGAAGATCAACTTTTTGCAAAGTGCACAAGAAGGATTCAAGATGAATTTTATGGCAGAAATTGATACAAATTCCACGACTAATGTCATGTCATATGGCATGTGGTTACTTCTAGGTAAGCCAAAGCTTTATGATATTCAGATAAAGGTAAATCTCTCACTTGAAGTGGATGTTATAAGTATGGGGATTGCAGAAGCTACTCTCCAACTACACTCACAGAATGTCAAAGAAAAATTCTTGGTGGTAGATTCTCGAAAAATGGGAACACACTTGATTTTGTACAAGTCATGGGCACAAGTCTGTGAAGACGACCCTGAATCTTCAACAATGGTCATCACGACAAGCTCAATAGAGGTCAAGCCTACAACAGTTCAAAGATTCTTGGCTATTGAAAAAGGCAAAGCTAAAGTAAGCCCACAATCTCTAGCCCAGCGAATGCAAGTGCAAGACAAAGCCTCTACATCAAAAGCCAAACCATCAACAAAATAATGGAAACCCAAGAAAAAAGTCTATCAACCGAAGTTTCCATCGCCCGAAAGTCTCCAAAGGAAGTCAAAACAGGTCAACCAAGTGCTAGTATCCAAAGCACAGATTAAAGTTAACGATCCAATTTGGATACAATCACGGGAACAACCTCAACAAGCAAAGGTAACAGGATGGATCACATCAAGCGAGTCAATTATTGCACAAGACTACAAGAAAGGAAATTCAGATGTTTGGGTCAACAAGCCCAAGATAACAGCCTGGAGATATCCATCCCATGACAACCACTCAGTTAGGAATCAACAAATCCGTCAACGTCAATCACATAACTCAACCAAGAGAAAGGACAGGTACAAAAAGCAAAAGAGAAGGTCAAACCATACGACAAGTCTGGGTAATGAAATCAGAATTCTACCAGACTACCCAACAAAGTCAATTGAAGATCACCTCCAAGCAAGTCCAAAGATTCATTCCAGTCGAGTTACTCGAAGCACAAGGATTCTATGAGGGTAACTTTCAAATCTGGTTACCTAAGGTAGTAGCTTATCAAGGAATCACCCAAGAACAGCAAGAAACATCAAGAAATCAAGAGCAGCCACCCGCTACACCCAAGAGTACTACAACCTATAGATGGATCCCTCGTCAATTACTACAAGAGCAAGGCTTTTACAAAAGTAACAGCCATATTTGGAAATTAAAGACAAGGTACCATCAAGTCAAAGAAGAAACAAGGCAAGTGGCAAAGGACATCACACCATGCCCAAGAACAATGTGGGTTCCAAAATCCGCGATCGAGGCTCAACAACAAGAAAGATACACAACTCCTTTACAGCCTCTTAACAACAATAAGAAAGCAACGGTAAATGCTGAGGTCACAGTTTTGAATAACACTTTCTGGAAGAAGAAGACTTCATCAATCATTGCTTCAACATCAATACCTGTCTCATCAAGCGACCACAATTTGCTACCAAGGAATGAAGAGCAGATATATGCCAATGTATTGGACAACATGGCATCTCAAACAGAAACTAACGAGCAAGGCCTAAACATCAAAAGCATATGGAATTGGATTTCAGGCCGCGGTCAGGTAAGTCCAAGTCGCCATTAAACTTACATGGCATAAGAGTCTAGAGTCGGGCAGCTAAGCCACTAAATGAGCGAAGTGTCAAACCCAAGCTTCAAGTTAATATTTTTGTGTGGTCTATGAGTCTAGCTAATAGGTATAAGCTCAAGCTGGAGATTTGAGCATACATAAAGTCATGTCGCTCATGCTGGAAGAGGTGAGCATAAGAGTCAAAGTCCATACAATATATAAGGTGGAGAAGGCGGAGTAGTCCAAAAAAAAAAAAAAAAAAAACTCACGCACTTGACACAGTGAGGAAGAGTGGAGAAACCTCGACAGCAAAAACCCTTATGTGAGTAGTGAAAGCTTTTGAAGCACTCATGTTATATGTTTTGCTCGCTACAGTAACTCCATGAAGAACCCATCAATACTCTTCTCTCGCACCGCATCTTGTTTAACATGCATAACTTTGTGCAAGCATATAGATGTCCCATCATTGGACATATGCATTAGGCACTCTTTTTTATTCCACCCATGCCTCTTACACAAGCAAATGACGATGACCAAGCGGAAACAGGTTTTATAAGTCTTTGCTCAATAGAAATGACTATGACTTCAAGCTACTAACACTTATCCATGTATATCAAGTCCATACTAGTAGCCATATGTACTTTCACTCAGCATAACTCTATAACATCAGAACCTAAGTACATATAGCCTCGCATTTAATTATGACTAAAGACATTTTTTCCAACTGGGTTTTTCCCTTTAGTCTTATCCAGGTATCCAAGACCTTCATTTTGTATATACGCTATATTTTACTTTTACTCTTTTATTTTTTATAACAACAAAAACAAGAAGAACCACGATATCCCCACACTACTAATTGCAAATCTACTGACAAGTCAAAAGGGAGAGGCCAAAAAACAGTTTGACAGAGCTTCAAGTCAACTTACAGATATGACTTCCAGATAACAACCACAGGAAAAGCAAACTAGAGCTACAATGACAACGACCTGTTGCACCAACAAGTCGATACAACCTCATGCAATTCAAGATACAACAACCAATCGGAGGGGGAGAGTTCCAGGCTTCAAATACACTACAGGTATAGCTTCAAGGCATCTTTAACATCACGCAAAGTGACCAACTACAGAAGAGGCTGCCACAACAACTTCAACCAACACCAAGACATCAAGAACTCGTCAAGGCCAGCAAAGACATAGGGTCTTGTCGGGGACGACAAGAATTCGGAGGGGGAGAGTGTTGAAAGGACGCCCTTTCAGCACGTTTCCACAAAGATTCCATTAAGATTCCTCAAAGATTCTAAAGATTCCACATGAATATGGTGATGAAGTAATGAAGATGAAGATGGATGCTGCAACATGAAGATACGAGTTCATGGATGTCATCGAATATCCCGTTATTATTATTTTGAGCCATTACGGCCACTTTTGTAATGTTTACGGGAACCTCATATTTTAAATCGGCACTTGTATTTTGGCCACAGATGCTTTTATAATGAGTAAATCCAACTCAATTTCTTGTAATTAAGCTCTGTAGAAGCCTAGGGACAATTCAGGTCATTTGGCCGGACATTAGGTTTGAAGGCTTGGTATATAAGCTGAAACCTAAGGCTTTGTAAGAAAGACATTACGTTATCTCAATTAATATACAGTCGTGGGTTCTGCAGCACACAATAGTGAGCTTCACGCACACACACCATCGCGCACACTAATCACATTGCAGATATGAGAGTAGGAGCATCGAAGAGCTCTCCGCGTCGACGCAAGCAATGCAAGCCGAGGACCACATCACAAGCCGGCCTGCTACGAGCTATATTTGGTCGTAAGTACCTCAAACGACATCCGTTCTGAATGATCAAGTAGTCGTTAGAATCAGGGTGAGAAGCTCTTCGTGTTGATGTCTTTGTAGATCAGTTCCGGACACTTTGGAAATTGCTGTTTTGAGTCTATCACGACAACGATTAGAGATCTTACAGTTATGGTTTTCAGGGTTTAGGTGTTTGGCCATATAGAATATATCCTTGTGAGTCTTGCCCTCCGATTTCGAGTCATTCTAATATGATTTGAGACTGTTTCGAGCTTGTAGTGTTTCGTAGGATGCGTTGTCTGTTTCTTTGCTTTATGGCAGTGTTGTGGTAGGATTAGTGACTTTAGAGTGTTGTTCGTGTCTAGCTCAGGGTTGACAACCTAAAGATTGTCTCCATGCCCTAGTCGGGTCAGCTATGTCCTCGGATTGACAGTTTTTTGGTCTGTGTTCTCGCTGTGCTCCATCGTCCGTCGCGGCGTACCCGCTAACATTGGCGTCGTTGCCGGGGATGAAGAGCCTAAACTAGCGTAGACCACATCACTCGTGTTTGATAGTATAGCGTTTCTCTAGAGTTTTCTAGAGTGTTGTCACCATTTGCCTTTTCCACATAGAGAGCTTCCTTGAAGGGTTTTGTAATGACCTTACAAAGGAGTGCAAGGTTGGGAAGTATGTATATCTTGTAGACACATTCAAGGTAAGAACCTTGACAAAGAGCACATGGTCCAAGAAATTGAGATTTTAAAATCTTGGATGAATCGAATATGTTTCATAACCCTTGTCAATAGCATGGAAAATATGGCTATAAGCTTGTGATTGAAGATATTGTATTCTTTATTTTTAAAAGTTTTATTCTAGTAGAGAATAGAGAGTCAAAGCCCTTGCAAAAAATAGCAGTTGGGAATGACATAGTGGTTGAAGAGACACATGGTAATTTTAGTGAAGAAATGGAGGGAATCTAAAGCAAAGATATTTTAGATGTGGCAGAGTTCAAGGCAAAGAAAATCACATAGGCGGAGGAGTCCATTAACATCTCAGAGAATGATCTTGATCCCTTGTTATGCACAACAACTCTACCTACCTACTAGATAAATAATGAGTATGTATTGCTCCATGACATACTAACTCTCTTTGATCTAAGAGAGGAATATTGCTTTGCTATTCTTGCAAAGTAGGCAGAGCATGATAAAGGATTTGTGGACTACAACACACCATGTCCTTTAGTAGTACTTGATAAGGAAGGCAAGCCAATAATTTTGCAAGCACAATGTCTAGGCCAATGAAGTTTTGATTGCACATAGCTAGTTTTTATTTTTTACACAGATTGCCATTTTGGACACTAAAAATTTTTAGGGATAAAAAAGGGATCAAGGCCTTTAGATATGAAGAGGGATCAAACTTTGGGACATTACATTGGGAAGCTCAACAATGAGACAATTACTATCTACCATAGGAAGCTCTCCCAATCACCCACTCCCCACATGCTTGCACTACTAGCTCTATCAAGGGTGGTAGGCACAGATCCATTATGCTTAGGAGTTGATAGAATTATACTTCTTGGAAAGAAAGAGGCTATTAGAGTATTTGGAGTTGCTTCGAGATATATGGGATGACGGCCCTACATAATGTTGTGAAGGACCATGGAGTTGATGGCATAGCAAGAAATCAATAAGTAGAAGTGTGGGAAGCTTTGGATACAGTCTTCTCTTATTGTGGTAAAATTCGTTGGGGAAAGATTGACCTCTCCACATTCAAGAAAGAGCTAAATAGAGTAAAGAAATCTATGACAAATGCTTGGAGGTCAGAGCACTTCACACACTACATTCTAATAGTTGCTAATTATGATTCTACTGATTGGCTTTAACGTTTTTTCATAATTGGCCAAATGAATTCCCTTTTCTATGAATGATGTAATCTATAATCACACTCCTTGACTTATAAGGAAATATGGAAGCTTGTCAATTTGGTCTGCTCAAGGTATAGAGAACTCCCACTACCAAGCAAGAACCAAGTTTTTCAAGCACACTAGACATGGAGAAGGAGCTCAAAAATCTAATATCTTGCTTGAAGTATTCCAAAGGTTTTATAGACAAGTTTGGCATAGGAATAGATCACAAGAAGCCAAAAAATTTAGACATAACTACAGCTAAACAAAGGAGGCTAGGAGTTAGCAACAAATAAACAATAGATACAAAAGGTCACCTGCAAGTGAAAAGGTTTTACAATGGCTTTCCATAAGAGAGAGACAAGGATGCAAATAGGAAATATTACAAGGATCAATTTTGGCTGCTTGAGCCAAGGTCTTGTTTTTAAAATGTTCCCCTCCACTTCAAGTGCTCTTGTTTCTTATAACCCTGCAATTGCTTGCTTATGTCACCAACAGAGGCAAGTACATAGCCTGCCATAGTATGCACTTCTTAATTATTGAGAATACCCATTTGGAAGAGAATGTGATCTAGGAGGGCCTCTTTATTTGGCAGTTTAAAGACGTCAAACCTTTTGTATTAAGAAAGTAATTAAAGGACATATTTTGAATTCAAACAAGTAAAAAGTTTCCCCCCAAAATGAAATTTAAAACCTAGCGAGTAAAACCATATCATGTAGCATATGTATGGAAAGAGCTCGATGCGTAGATTGTAGATCTATTATCTCGCTCAAATCAAAGATCGTGTGTGGTAGTTATGGAAGGCCAAAAATCGTAAAATTGTCCACCTCCTTTTTGGGGGGGAAGTGCATCCTTTGACCACTCTTACACATCTCTTACACACCCACCATTCTTGCACACATGGTGTACACCTATTTGTCAAAATGTTAATCGCCTCCATAAGCTCATGGCAAATAAAGAGGCCCTCCTACACCCCATCCTCTTCCTAATGCATTTCAATACGTTTTATGGTAGTTTGCCTAATAATAAAAGCTGCACTTTGCATGAAAACCATATGTAAAGGTGCACAATCTTTTCAATGATAATGCACAATGTACACATGTGGGGGAATATCTAAACTTCTTGAAAGTTTGGATCTTTAGAGTGTCTATCTAGGGCTTTATTCAAATTAGCACGATTCAAATCTTTTGTTATACCCATGCAGTAGATACAAGGCCTTTTGGTATTGGGACCCTTTGACACATTGTATATACACTTTAGTGTATTTAGGTCTCTCCCCATATGCCATTCCAACTTGTATATACCAAAACCCTCAACACCTAGCTTCTCCCTAGCTTATTGGGCCTTAATTATTTTAGGGATATTGGTGTGGTGGAATACCCAATTTAACACATTAAAATCCGTACAAAATAAATATCAATAGCACCCAACCACCAAATGTTCTTCTCTAACTAGACACCTAATAGCCCGTTAATGCCACCTCCTACAAACATCATCCATAAATAATAGTTAAATAATGAGATTTTCCATATATCAACTCACCACTCCTACTGCAAATGCAATATCCGGCCATAGGTCAATGTGATTCTTTCCCTCTGAACTCATTGCTTCAATGATAGAAGGAGGAGATTCAAAAACCCTATTTATTTTATAAATGGGGGGATACTCATCTTCCAATCAACATGGTGATGATAGATACCTCTCCTAGAAAGATTTATGGCTGCCATACCAATGTCAAAGCTTGGATATAGGGAAGAAGATGATGGGGTTGGATATGGTGAAAAGAAAGGTGCCTGATAGAATTGAGCATGGGGAGACTTGAAATTCGAGCCAAAAGAGAAAGCCAATTCTTTGGGAGGGAGAATTTTGGAAGAGGGACCCATTTCCAAGAGATCCACTTCATGTGGGGGTCCAAAAAGTGGCATCTCGTGCAAATGGTAAAAAGTTGGCGGTTTTTCCCCAATAATGGGATTTGAAATTTCTTGCCTATAATATTTTTTTTCTCTCTCTACCATTTCCCACTAGAAAAAAAATAACCTCAAACTTTTCCTAATGTATCAAGGATGTATAGCAGAGGCCGCTGATTTGAAGTTGTGTAAGTTCAAGAAAGAGCTTGAGGTTGGGCTAAGTGGAAGTTAGCCAAGCCAAGAGTTGCGAGCACTAGAGACCAACCTTAGCCAATTATTCTTGCATCAAAAGTCATGATTATGCATACATATTTATGTTGTTTTGCTTGCTTTAGATTGTATGCATTGGTAGTTGAGGATTATTAGACCATATGCTTGCCAATGCATAGTATTGCATCTAGATTTGTATTTTATTATGTACAATTGTTCAAATAGATTATAAAAGCTATATCTATTTGGGATTCAATGTTTTTATTAAGTTTATGGTTATTTCAGGATGGCTTTTATCTTGTCAATTTATGATTTGTATGCTATGGAAGTGCTCAAACTACCTAGTATGGTGATGGGAGTAGGGTTTAAGGCTATGTTTGAAGATTATGGTATTTTTTATGACATCACAATGTTTTATTAACTTATTGTTCAATAATATTTTTCATTAAAGAGTGGCATGGTTAGATTGATATGCTGCAAGTTATAGATGATATGCTATTGATTGACTTGAATTGGTTGTTTGATGTTTGTCTTGGTATAATGAGAAATTACACTTGATATCAAAGAATCTAGTATTTTCTTTCAATCACAACAAAAATAAATATGAATGGGGAATTATTCTTTAAGAGGATTCTTTAGAAGAAAACTTTAGATTATCCTAGACTGATTTCATTGCAGGTTTTACACATTAGAACAAGAAGAGGATCACACAATTAAGATTGACAACTTATTGAGGACTGGATTTGCTTGGATCATGTCCCCCCTCCAAAGGTCTTTGTATTATAATTCTCTCATAAAGAGGTTTGGTTACAATACAAGCTTGTGCTCTTGCGGAGCTTTTCTCAAAACAAGAAGATGATGAACTTCATGATTTCATGGTGTAACCCTCCTTCCTAAGCCCTAACACCCCAGTGGGGAGAAAGGACTACAGGGTAAGAGGTAGATAAGAAGTATTTTTCAAGCAAACAAGTAGTAATTCTTATATGATTACTCTATAAGCAAGCTCTTAGCATAACATGCATAATAGACAAGGAGATAAAGAAGACAAAGAACAATTGTGTTTTCTTGCGTACATTGTCAGTATGGTGGTACACAATAGTATATCATGCCATGTTCTTATCTATTTACATCGAGGAATAGCATGTGTTCATCACTATGAATCTTACACATTGACAACCTTTTAGCATGCCCCAAACAAGGTCTGGAATATAAGAGAAACTGTTTAATGTGAGGAAGTGAAAGAGCAAACAAAAAAATAGTCAAAAAGTTGGCAGAACTTCTAAGAAGTACTAAAAAACCATACCATTAAATAGTGTGATCTAATTTGAAAATTTTTACTGAAGCCTATTATTATGTTAAATTTGTTAATTGTTTTATTGCATCTCATAAGGCTAAGATTACTATCAATCATTAAGAGGCAACATACTTCTCAAATTGAGGAGATTATCCTTTAAATTTCTTAAAGACACAAACAACAAAATTGATGCAAGAGTTTCAAAAACAAAGTAGATTTTGAAAATAATAATTTGTTGACAATGTTGTGGCACCTAATATAGGCCTTTGTGAGTGTGGGTCTCCTACATACCCATCATTACTTTGTAGCAAACCTAAATGTATGTCACTTAATGGACATTCAATTTGAGAAAAAATTTAAATGACACTCCTTGAAAATGTTATAAATTGCTAGCAATTGCAAAAATATAGCTTTGTTCTTTTCACTCTTTAAACAAAGTCATAAATTATTGACAATTGCACAAAAGGATTTGAAAGGCTTGTTAAGTGAGATGATGGTGATAGATAATTTGCTCCTGCGGTCAATAGATTTGTGCTTTGTGGTTTTGCATGTACAATTGGTATCAAACTTTGTTAATTTTATAGCAAAACGTTTTCTAGAGGAGTCAAAACTACTTATGCCATAAATTTAAGGGGAAAATCTTATTGTCTCCAGCCATAGACATGTATATATTTTAGCAAAGATGGGGAATATGCTAAAAAACAAATTATAGCTTGAAAAAAACAAGTATATTGTGTTGCTTATCAAGTCCTAGGTATGTACTAGATGTAAAAACATATTTTTTCAACCAAGAGGTAATAAGGATAGTGATGATGCTATCCATGGAGAACAAGAACCCAAAAGCTTAATAATGAGAGCGGTGGTACTTATGTCCATGGAGAAGAGGAACTTTGAAAGTTAAAAACCCTTACTTCAAAAAGAATCTACCAATGAAGGGCCCATAGGTACAAAATGGCATCTAGTTTTACTCATGCAAAAGAGGACAAAAACCATTTTCTTTTGCATTGACTATAAAAGAGTTCCTAATCTTTTTGGAAATTCTATCACTACCATAGTAGCACATTAAGGGCCAAGTCTCACCATGTAACAATGGGGGGAGTGCGAGGGAATGCTATGAAAAATCCACATCAAAAGGTGTGAGGCAGTTTCACCTATAGATACAGGAAAGATTGAGATTTAGTAGGAGTCAGCTTTGGAAATCTTGAGGGTTTCAATTCATTGTTGAAGTCCTTGAAACCACGAGAGCTTTGTGACTCCATAGCTTTAGCTTAATACATGCAAAATCCAAAGGGCCAGCAGCACTACAAGAGCGCTTCGCTTTTCCTTCAGCTCGACATAAGGAGTCTTGAAATTGACGAGTGATTTTCCTCATTGGCCTTGCTAACCCCAAGTGCAACTAGGTTCTTACCTTCTTTCATTCAAGATGGCTACTATTGAGCTTGTTAGTCACTAGAAAAAATGATTGTTTAGATTGTCTTGACCACACCCATGCCCTAAGTGATTAAACTACATTCACACCCTTGGATTCATGTGACCATCATTGTCCACATACCAATTCATGGAGAAACTACCCCTAAGACACTCTCATCTTCAGTGTGTCTTGAATATACTAGGATCATAATCTATCTTCACCCAACCTTCCATTCCATAGGTAGCCTTCTTTGTAAGAATAAAAACTCAAAATAGTCTTGAGCTTGGAAGGGTTTGATCCCATGGGCCCTTTTCAACTTGCATTTGGAAACACAAACTAGTAGGTCTTGGTGAGGATAAACTCTCTTTTGTCTTTCTACAATCCTGTTGCTAGCATATACCGTTCTTCTTCTCTATGCACTCAACACCACACCCCCACCTCCTAGGTTGTCGACCCTTTGCCATGTTGAAGAGGGAGCTTAGGGCCGAGTCTTGCCACAAGGACCTCCTCTTATCCATCCATGTTGCTTTCTTCAACAAAAATTTCCTTGTCAGCAACTTGCATGATTTTGGAAGCCAGCAATACAAAATGGCAGTGTCTTGGTTCTAGCTAGTTCAGTTGCAATCATATTTTACAATTGGCAGTGACATTTCATCCGTAGGGCTGCAGCTCGTGCTTAGGGATACTACACTCCACTTATCTTTGCATGCAAAGCTTCATGCATGAGAACTCATTGGAAAATGTACTGATTGGAGACACAAAGGTCCTTCTCAAATGCCCTAGACATGGGGGAGGCTCCTTGATTAGTGAAGCACTCATGGAAGGAAGTATGGGATACATAAACCCTATGTAGTTACCAATATTCCTTATTGTGCCTGATGCATTTGATAAATCATGCTCATTGGATACAGTGGAAAGGAGCATGCTGACAAAAATGTTAAGGGTGCTACTAGAGAGGGCAATAAGTGTCGAGGTGAATTGATTTAGAGTGTCGGGAGGAGGGCGATGGCACTTAGTGTAGAGGTAATCCTGGCTTTGATTCTTTGTTTGTGCTAAGAGGTAAGCCTGGTTTTGATTCTTTGTTTGCGCTCAGTAGCCCCTTTAACACCTTCCATGTTCACCCCAACACCTCCCTCGCCTCACCGTTTCATTTATCGATAGCATTCTCCCTGCTTCATAAAATACATTTGACAGCCTTATCATCCAATTTTTTGCACTGTGCTTGTGGCACTAAACCATAAGCCAAATAGCCAAAAACATGCATGTGCTCAATAGATGGCTTTCTATCATGCCATGCTTCATATGGAGTCATAGATTGCAACTCTTTCGTAGGACACGTGTTGAGTACATAAGTGGCATGCATGACAACCTCGAGCCAAAACGAATGTGGTAAATCTTGACTCTTGGCCGTACATCGTGCCATTTTTGTAAGCGATCTGGTTTTCCTCTTAGCAACACCATTTTGCTGAGGTGTATACAACACTATACATTGATGTTTTATCCCAAGACTAACCAAAAATGCATTAAATTCATGAGACATATACTCCCCCCGTCAATCGAAACGGAGGGTGTCCATAGTACATTTTGAGACATTTTCAGCCATAGCAAGAAATCGCTTCAAGCACATAAACACTTCGGACTTAGCTTTCAACGGATATACCCCTGCATGCCTGGAGTAGTCATCAATGTAACTGATGAGCCAGGGCTATAAGCTTCGTGATTGTATCAACCTCTCATTACCCATCTTTGGTAGAACTCCCAGAATATTAGTTTTGACCACCAAAAACCTTGGCTAAGGTATAAAAGCCAATTTTTGGAAGTTATTAAAAAGCTTTTTGGATAATGAAATACACAGCATGAGCTAACGGCGCTCACCTCTCTCCTTCTTGCACTTCCTACTCCCTCCCCGGTTGTCACATTGCAGGCGTGTTTGTTGCATTGCAACCACAGGTAAGAGCTCTACGCATTGACGTAAGCACTTCACAGTAATTCGTAGCTTTTGGCGTCGCCGACCTACGGCCTAATTTTATCATAACTAGGAATTTACACTTTCGAATCAAAAACTAAGCATACGTGGAATATTGGGGCATCTTTGCTAAGCATTTAGATGCATTCTGGGTCGAAAACGACTAGGTCAAAATTCCACTGCTGTTAATAATTGCGATTTTGACACTTGACCTAAACTAGGGTTTGAGACCATAAGCATGCATGCTTAGGTCTTATAAACATTTCCTAAAAGTTTTGTTACATTTGGATGTCATTTGATGTTGCAACGGATGTGATTTGTTTGCCAATAAGCGATTGGCTTTTAGTGATTTCTGTCACTTGAGTGTAGCATGAGTTAGATGCGAGTTGTTAGTTTTTTTTTGAGAGATTGACACCCTCTTGTAGCCTCTATGCACTAGTCAAGTCAGCTTCATCCCATGGATTGACAATTTAATCGTGGTTCTCGCTCTAATACTTCATTAAGTAGGATAGAGAGGTTAGACACACATCCCACATTTGGCACCACTGCCGGGGATCGAAGAGACCTAAACTAGGAAAAAACACGAGCATCTTATGAAATTATCCTTTAACTTCCTCTAGGATTGACTAGAGTTTCTGTTAGAAACCGCATAGCCTAAGATTGTCATCTTTTCTTGTGTAGAGGTAGCTTGGAAGTAATCGTACTTGTCGAGTGCCTTTAGGATTATAGGATTGTAGAAATAGATTAGGATTTTGAGGATGATTGATAGACGAGACAAGTCTTAAGATCAATGCTCAGAAAACCATAACAGACAAGAAAACGAGTGTTAGTAGATACTTTCCACAACCCCATTGCATGAGAATCTAGGAGTAGGGTAAGTAGGATCCGAGGTGGATTTCAAAACATTGCTCTCTCTGAAAGAATCATTGTGAGTTGTTATTAGAAGTTGCAGAATTTTAGGTCTACATCTAGAAATAGCACGAAAAGACTCCAAACCACTTAATCCGACTGGAGAGTAAGCTTAAAAGTTGTCTAAACCAGTGGGTAAGCTCAAGGGCACTTCGAGGTAAAAATTTCAAGAGTTGGCCAAAACTCAGATTGTTTACTTTTTCTTGACATTTTAGGCCAAATTAAGTTTTGACTTGATTCATAGGCTTAGAATACCTCATAAAAAGACTGTCCATTGAAAAATTGCAAAAATTGGTTCATTTCAAGCTTGAAGTTAATAATCACGATTATTAACTTTGAGCTCAGATTTGACCAAGGTTCATACCATTGACTCATTGCATGTGTACAAACAACTTTTGTAAAGGCACAAAAGATTTGGATCACCAAACTGGCAAAAAACTCGGTAAAAACTAAAGTTTGTACTAATTTCTGAATCTTGAGTGTAAATTGGAAAAAAATTTGTACAAACTTGTTGAAATTTGAGTCATAGCCTTATATTGATGTAATAAACATGTGTACATGCTCCATTGACCAAAAAGATGCAAAAAGTTACAATTGTAAATAATCGTGATTATTTACATCTGCCCCATTTTTCAACTTTTTTGACCAAGTTGGCATACCACTAGTTTTACCATGTTGTAATTAAGTCCACAAACCAAATTTGATAAGAATTGGATCATTGGATTGAAACTTGTGACCAAATTTGCAAAGTTAGTCTACGGACAGAAAATTGATGACCATTTGACCAAAACTTTTCCAAACTTGATGAAACTTGGCTAGAGACTTTAACTTAAGGTGCTTAACAGATCTGTATCAAAGTTGGGACAAAAATTTACAAAAATATAGCTAGAGTAAATAATCGTGATTATTTACATCTGCTTCAAAAATTGACAAAGTTGCAAATTTGAGTATATCACAAGGTCAAGCATATCAAGTAGACCCCGTAAATCCATTTTTGTGAAATTTGGATCACAAAAGTGAGACTTAAGCGAGATTCTTTAAATCAGAGTCTGTGGACACAAAACAGTTTGATAAACTTGAACATAATTAGTCCAAACTTGTTAAAACTTGTCCAGAGACTTTAACAGGTTGTATATTTGTCAAACCAAGCCAAAAAGTACAAAAAACTAGCAAAAGTAAATAATCGTGATTATTTACATCTGCTACCTAGGAACACCAGTTTTGACTTTTGAACTTATACAGTGTTAGACCAGGATAATATAAAGCCACTGGGCAATTTTGGGTTCAATCGGATCCAAATTGGTACATGTTCACTCAGTTTCCAAATTGGAGATTAATCCTTTGATTTTTTGCCAAAGTCAAATCTGAAAGTCATTTGCTGACTCCCATAGCTCGATTTAAAGTGATACACATAGACCAATCATGACAGTTAGCAAAAACTTTACTGTCTTTACAGTAGAATAGCTAACTTGATCAAATTTGTACAGGAATCAGGTTGCAGACAAGGAATCGGTAGCTTGACAGAAAGTTGCAATTGAATCAAGTGGAAATTGACAACAAGTCAATCCAAAGGTAAGTACTCTATCCAGGACTTCATAAGTCTATATGAACCTTAGATCTGGTCGTGTACTAGGAAATCAGGGCATACTCAGAAAAACCTCCAGTAGAGTATCCATCGAAGAAAGCGTGAATCAAGGAAATTCCTTGCACACTATTCTTGAATAAGTCTCAGAAACTTTTTCAGATTCAACATCTGAAATGTCTTCTTACTCGACTCACTCAAAAACCGAAACGACAATGCGCTATAAGCATATACTCTCTTTTTATAAGACTAATTGCCATGGAACTGAGGTTTACCTGGATCATAACGAAGAGTATGCTATTCGCATTGATGACCATGGTATTGAGTTAGAAGAAGAGATGAGGGCAAACAAACAAGGAAAAATGTACGTGGACAGAAACGAAACTCAGTATGTACAAGTATAAAACCCTGACGTCACAGGCAAATGGGGGTTAGAAGTAAACACCATAATCCCAGATATGTCAGCAAAAGAAGGACCACCAACTTTAGAATTTGATGGATACGATCAAGTAGATTTGAAGCCTTTGAAACGGGTTAGGACGGATAATCCTAGGATCGGAGTCTATTGTTGGGAGGATAGAAACGTAAAAGATCTTCTGTGGACTTTGCATGCCAAATCAGGACAACTAATGGCCATGAAGATCATCTATATCTTCAAGATCAAAGATAAGGGATTAGCAGACCTACCAACCTACCTGTTTAGGGATTGTTATAACAACAACTTTGTTATGATGACTCCTGAGGAGGTAGAACAAACCAAATACCAAGGGTATTCCATAAGAGATTGGATATTGGGACAAGGACCAGAAACAATTCCAAGAGATGAACACCGTGAGAGATCATCTAAGAGTAATGTTAAGAAACCAAAAATCACCTCATCACGAAAAAAACCGGGTGACACTAAGGCCAGTCCAAGGCTACATGAGTCACTATTTCCAATAGACCGGTTTGAATGACTCGGAACAGGACCAACTGCCAGGAAATGGGTCAGAAAATACAGTGGATCAAGGGATCCATACGACTACTTAGCAAGCTTTAAGCAAGTGCTAAGAGCAAAACCTATATTCGACTTTCATACTCAATTCGATGGGTTTGGAATGACATTAAAAGGAAAAGCATTGACATGGTTCCAAAACATTCCACCAAAAGGTCAATCATGGACTTGAACACATTAGCTCAAGGATTTGTACCTGCTTGTTCCAAAATGGGGATCAAACATAATACAGTAGCTCAAATCTATAGCTTTAAAGAGAAACATGGTGAGTCTGTTAGGGATTGTGCAACTCGAATGAAACAATACATTGCCAGAAACCCAAGGCTAGAGATACTTGTAGAAGAAAGACTCGTATCTTTGTTTCTACAGGGACTGCTAAACAAAGAACTTCATGCTATACTCTATAGTAAGAAGCATACAACCCTAGAAGAGTGTGAGTCAGATGCTATTGACTTAGGAGACATTGTGATATTTTCAACGAAGAATATGTCCCTAAGGATAACCAAAGTGAGAAAACAGCATCCACTAAACCAGCACAAGTGGGAACGGCTGTTGTAGCACCACTTTTAGCCATAGAAGATATGCTCAAAAGGATGAACGACATGATAAACAACATGCAAAAAGCACCTATGAGGGGACCAGGACAAGGGATAACAGGGACAACCAATTAGGCCACAAAAATGGTGTGCAATCGAGAGTAAATGGACCAACCATGAGACCCACGAGTGCTACTTCCAACCAAAGTATGATGGCAATGTTCAGTACGTGCCTATGAGGCCACAAGGACAACCCATGTACAAATATCAACCTAATATGGCCCAAGCTCAAAGACCATCGAGGGTATGGAAAGACCTCAACCTGTGTTGGGCCAACAACCTTCGTATCCAAGACATAATGCAGTGCTTGTAAAGTACATGCACTCCGAAGGAGTCATAGATGAATAAGCATTAGGGCCTGTTACACCCTATGCGGAGCCTAGTCCATCTACAGTAATGGTAGAAGAAGATTGGTATAATTCACATCCACCACCGATGGAAGAATCCGTGACTTATGCTCCACCAGAGCTTGCACCAATGTATTATGTAGCTAATCAAGGTGTCACACCTCCCATGGTAAGACCCATGATTAAGCCAAGAACAGGCAACTATCACAACTATGTGCAGATGATCATTGGAAAAATGAATTCCCAGAGCCTGACAAAAACCTCAAGCCAGTTGAAGCCTATTGCATACAATGTTGCAAAAAGGGAGGACACTTTCCAGAAGATTGTCCTAAAAATCCTTTAAACAAGGATAAAACAGTAGTAAACGTAGTCCAAGTGATACCTAGTAGCTCATCTGAGAGTGAACCAATTGTTCCAATCAAGGTAATCATTAAAGCTCAAGCTAAGGAAAAGAAACACAACTCCTCTGATGATTCGGAAAATACGGAAGTTTCCTCTCAAAGGATCAAAAGAAGGAGAAGCAAAAGATATGAGATGAGAAAACAAAAACAACGGGCTGAAATCTAGGAGAAAGCAAAAAAGCTATTCCAGGAAAAGGTGAAAGAAACTGGAAGTGAAATCAAGGAAACAACTGTGAAATCTGGAGGATCAATTTTGGTTGATAAAATTTTTGAGCTTATTAATGCAGCCTTGGAAGCCTACCAAGCAGGACTTAAAGCAAGCCAAAACATGGAAAACAAATGAAAACACTATCCTTCTCCAGACATGGAAGCAGCTAAGCTTGAAGCTTATCAAAATTTGGTAAGAATCACGCAAGAAATGCTGGAAAAACAAAAATCCATGCTTGAAAGTATCGCAATACCTGAAGAGGTTGTGGTAAGGGACACTAAAGGAAAATCCGATGTGGTGGTAGAACCCTACCTTGAAACAAAAGAACCAAAACTTATAGTGCCGGACAGCGAAGATGCCTTAGACGGAATTCCATTCGTAGAGAAAGACTGTCCGGGACACTTATGGAAAAAAGTTAGAGAGATCAATGATGGGAGCCTAACTTTAAAGTCAGCTCCTATAGAGGAAGTTTGGTTGGACAACCTACCTTCTGATATGAACATGGATGTACAATCCTTGTACGGGGAGTTGGAAAGATTGTGCTTACTGCTGCTAATGGCAGTTCTTTCACACTTGTTGATGCACTTTATTTACCTGGGATCAAGAAGAATCTCTTGTCTATATCCGCACTTGCTAAACTTGGACTTGTAGTCAAATTTGTGGATGATAGATGTACAGTTCATGGTCTCAGTTTTGATGATGAAATTGTTGCCTCTGGTCTTTTGTTCCGTGGGCTTTATAAGCTCACTTTGTATGACAAGTGTGGACAAAATTTTCCAAATGCTGTTGCAGATTCAAGGGCTATTTCAGATGCAAAACGTTGGCATGCACGTTTTGGTCATCTGAATTTTGCCAGTTTGCTGCGTTTGCAGCGATCTGATATGGTTGCTTCTTTGCCGCCTCTTGAAGCACCTTTCAAACATGTTTCTGAAGGCTGTATTTTGGGTAAAATGCAGCGTTCTAAGTTTCCAAAGGATGGTTCAGTTCGGCCACATGCAGGTTGCAGCTTGTGCATAGTGATGTTTGTGGGCCCATGCAACTTCGTCCTTGGGCAATTACCTTTACTTCGTGACTTTCATTGATGATTACTCCAGGCATGCATGGGTATTTCCGCTTAAAGCTAAGTCCAAAGTTTTTATGTGCTTCAAAAAATTTCTGGCTATGGCTGAAAATGTCTCAAAATGTACTATGGGCACCCTCCGTTCCGATCGAGGGGGGGAGTATATGTCTCATGAATTTAATGCATTTCTGGCTAGTCGTGGGATAAAACACTAATGTACAGTGCCTTATACACCTCAGCAAAATGGTGTTGCTGAGAGGAAAAACAGGTCACTGATGGAAATGGCACGATGTATGGTCAAAAGTCAAGCTTTGCCGCATTCTTTTTGGCTTGAGGCCATCATGTGTGCCACTTATGTACTTAACAGGTGTCCTATGAAAGCTTTGCAGTCTCTTACTCCATATGAAGCATGGCATGATAGAAAGCCTTCTATTAAGCACATGCATGTTTTTGGTTGTTTGGCATATGTTTTGGTGCCACAAACACAACGCAAAAAATTGGATGATAAGGCTGTCAAATGTATTTTTGTTGGTTATAGTGCTGAAAGCAAAGGTTAGAGGTTGTATCATCCACAAAAAAAGTGTATTCTGGTTTCACGAGATGTAGTGTTTGTGGAAGATTCTGTTCAGCCCTTGTTGTCATGTACTAGAGACAATAATGTAAGCTCACAGGACATTTATGACACTTTGTTGCCTCTTTTTAGTGGTGGAAATACGAACTAAGTTCCAATGAGGCAAATGTACAACCTATGGGGGTTTCTGAAAATGTTACGGATCGGCCTATTACTGATGTAGATGTACGTGATGTACTTCTCATTGTGGTTCTTTATGTCGATGATTTGCTAATCACTGGACCAAATGAGAGACATATTGTTGAATTTAAGGCTGATTTGAATGCTACTTCAAGATAAAAGATGTTGTTGCATTATTACTTGGGTATACAGTTTAAGCAGTGTGATGGTGGTATTGCCTTGTGTCAAAAAAAGTTACATAGAGACATTGCTATGTAAGTTTGGAATTGAGGATTGCAAACCTATTGCCACTCCCATGGCAACAGGTTTGAAGTTGAGTCTACATGATGCTGGCGATCCTGCTGATGTAACTCTTTACCAAACTGTTGTTGGCTGCCTCATTTATGTATGCAACACAAGGCCATATATTCAGTTTGCAGTCTCACAGGTCAACAGATTTATGCATAGCCCAGGGTCTAAGAATTAGTAGGTTGTCAGAGGATTTTCTGCTACCTTAGTGGCACTTTACATCTTGGCTTGTTTTATCCCAAGGGGGGATCATTGCCGCCAGACTTACATGCTTTTTCGGACTCACATTGGGCTGGTTGTTTTGACACGCAAGTGTCCAGAAGTGGTTTTTGTTTCATGCTTGGCAGTTCATGTATATCATGGTTGAGCAAGAAGAAACCTACTGTGGCCACTTCGAGGTGTGAGGCTGAGTACAGGGCAGTCTTCACAGCTACGGTTGAGTGTGTATGGCTCAGACGCCTTATGGATGATTTGGGTGTTGGACAGGACACTGCCGACACTATCTACACTAACAGTGAGAGCACATTGGCAGTTGCGAGGAACCCAGTTTTTCATGCTCGCACAAAGCACATTGAGGTGCATTACCACTATGTCAGGGAGAGGCTCTCAGCAGGAGAGATCAGCTTGGCTTATCTGCCAACACACGACAACCTTGCAGATGTTTTCACAAAGGCATTGTCTCGTGAGAAGCTTGAAGCTTTCCACAAAGCTTTGGGCTTACTCACCTTTGTGGATTGATCATGTCCTTAGGGCATGGCACTTCCCTTTACTCATGTGCCAACTCTCGTTCATTGCATCACTCTAGGGGGGATTTGTTACCATATACATGTGGTAGTGATGTGTGTGAACACACTAGGACCGCCGAGGTATTTTTTTTCCTCTTTAGGAGGTTTTTCCCCCCGTGCATTGTATATATGCCCATCACTCTAGGGCTATCTATCTTTCCATTGCATACTAAGTAACACACTCTCTATTGTGTTCCTCGAGCTTCCTTCGTCTCCTCCAAGCTGTGTGTGTTCTCTACAACCCTAATTCCAACAATTAAAACGAGAAGAATGTATTCTAGAAAAGGATTTCACAATCGAAGCCTATGTACCTAAACCCTTTTCAGAGCATTTTTTGAGTCATTTGAGTGGACTCAAATTTTAGCGACAATGGATGTATGTGTGAATACTTCTATGCCTACTCAATTTTGCAATGAGGATGTCTACGACATAATTTCCATCCAAATGATTTCAACCCTCAATAGTGAAGATGAAAATAAGGAACCCAAGGACTTGATGAAAGCTCAACAAGTCTTTTCAGACCTCTACTACGATGCAACAGATGAGTTAGATGAACACTCAGCTACCTTAGAAGATTCACGGTCAGAAAAAGAACATGTGAGAGGTAAACTACTCTTAAAAGGAGGGGAGGAAAAGTTTTTTGACTTTCCTAACCAGAAATCAAGAAGACAAAAGTGGTATAGACGAAAAAGAAACACCAGAAACGTGAAAACAAGACCTATGCCATCAGTCTCTGGTAGAACACAATTCCTGATGCAGATAGAGGCACATGATTGTGTCAAGGACAAAATCACTGGCAGATATCCTTCAAACAAAAATCCAAAAATGTCAAAAACATTAAGAAAAACAAGGAAGGATACTCAAGCAAAGCCAAACAAACATGACAAGGGGCCAATCATGACACGAGTTGAGCGGAAAAAGAAATATCAAGAGTTGAAAAAATCTCTAAATGAGATATATACGAGCGAAATGGAAAGCATGGAAGAGGATGGTAAGGATGTAATGAGTATTCCCTCCCATTACAAAAAGTATACTCTCCAAGATCAAAAAATCATAGTCGAACAACCTGTTAGGGAATTACGAAAACAAGGTGAGTCCTACAAAGGGCCTGAGAACGTGAAAAAAATAGACTTGGCTGAACCAGGGGAAGAACCTAGGCCTGCCTACATTGCAAACGACCTAATAGAGGAAGAAGAAGAGCTTTTGCTAAGCCTGCTAAAAGAATACCGACATATCTTTGCTTGGTCTTACAAGGATCTCAAGGGTGTTGATTGAGTCAAAAATTTGTCAACATATCATACCCATGAGAGATGATGCGAAACCAAGTAGACAAAGGCCATACACATATAATAAAACATTTTCCAGGAAAATCAAGGAAGAGATTGAGAAACTAAAGGAAGCCAAATTCATTTACAAATTCATTAGGAGAAATATGAACTTTGCATGGGCCTTGTAAGGAATCCTAATTTTTAGGGATTAAGGCTAATGGTGTGTAGGGTTAAGGGGACAAGGGCATTCAAGAAGCTAGTTTTGAGTAGGCTTTTCTAGCCTTTTTTTTAGACACATGTAGGATGTGGACCTAAGAGGTCACCTTCTCTCTCTAGCTTTTTGAAAGTGAAGGGAGTAAAGAGGTGTGGCCACATCATCAAAAACGTGGATCACTAAGAGCCAAAATTTGACTTTTTTTTTAAAAGTTATTTTTACTTATTTTTGACTTAAAACTCCCCCCCAACATATATCCATATCAAAAAAGTATTTTTGGACATTTTTTTAAACTTACAAGCACTAAAAGTCCAATTTTTCAAAAAAAAACTCCCCCCAAAAAAAAAACCTTTCTTCTCTCTTCCTCCTCCCCCCCTCTCTCCCTCTCTCCCACTGTCCCCTTCTCTCCTCCCATGTTCCTCCCTCTCCCTCCCTACCCCCTTCTCTCCTCCTTCTCCACTCTCTCTCTCTCCCCCACTACCCCCTTGTCTTCTCCCATGTTCCTCTCTCTCCCTCCCCCCTCTCTCTTTTCATCCTGTGCTTCCTTGTGCAACAACTACCATGGTGCTCAAGGACATCACAAATCGTATGCATACATATTTGCTTGTTCGCAACGTTTGCATCGAAGGCCGCACGTGAGGGTGAGCAGAGGTCATCCCAGGAACGTCGTAGCATCGGTGAGATGAATGTTGAAGATTCTTCAATATCGTGCCAATACCATCACATATTTGAATAAAACACCCCTTTATGCAAGGTAACAATATACTTCTTACTTTTGATTGTGTTCTTCTTATCATAAACTTTGAAGTCTAAGGTGTTGCCTCTACTTGTTTTGTAGTGCTTGGCACAAAGGTTTCTTTTATGCACAAATAGTGAAAGGCTGCAGGTTAGAGAGGCCAAGTGTCATCACTTTTCCTCTAAAACAGTCTTCTTTGTTACATCTTGCAGGTAGGTGCTTCAAATCCATGCTTATTAGGGGTGGTAGTCTCATCCTAATGTATATTTTTATATTGTTTATTCTCAGCTAGATAGAAATACTTGCAAATTTGTACAACATATACTTAACAAGTGTCTTCATTATATAGCTTGCAAATGTTGAATTCATACATGTTTTTGTTACAAGGTGACCTCTTGCTATGCTAGTTTAGTGGCGTTGTTTGCAAGAACGGCTCAAGGAACTGGCATAACATGAAGCTTTTACGGTGGCACAAAGCTCTCCTCAGCGGCAATGTGGCTCCCACTACACCAAAAATCATTATGCTGACATGAAGAGATCCCTAGTAGGACAATGCAAAAACTTTTCATCAGCAGCAACACACTCTTTCCTAACATGAGGGCACTCCTACCAAAGATATTTTTATGTGATAGGTCACCCCAGGAGCATACCATGTCATGGAATGGATGTAAGAACTATGACCACACTACTCCTTGTAAAGTGTTCACAGATGTATGTTTATCAAAGTTAATGAGAAGAAATTTGGACTTTTTTGTTTGTTGATGTGTAAGAGTACTCTAGGTCTACCATATTTTAGATTGTTTGATAAGTTAAATAAAAAAAAATTTGTCATTTAAAGTGTAAGTTTGTTTTTGTTTGGTAAGATTGTACATGACAAGACATAATAAAGTATAAGAGATCTTGATGGAATAAGCCTCGATTAGATTCCTACCATGCACTTGTGACACCAGACCTCTCCTTGAACCTTTTGATTTCTATCATTGTGGGAAGTCTAAGGGTGGTCTATTTTCAAATTTTTAGCAATAACTTTTTTTTAAAGAAAATTTTGGTTATTTTAAAGTTTGTACACAGTCTAGGAGTTCATTCTGATTGTTTTCCTTCAGTTTCAATTTTTGATCGAGGGCACTCCTTGGAAGCCACTTTTGAAGGTGTTAAGGTGAGATTTTGAGAAAGTTTTGTATGTAGGAAATGCAGTCCTTAACACAATAAAAAACATTGGTTCTCTGAGTATTTTCAGATTCCATGGTTTTAATGCCCGTTCGAGCCCGTAGATTAAGGAAAAAGTAAGAAATGTCTGTTTTACATCATTTTTTAAGAAATTGCCAACTTGCACGTTGATTTTTGGAAAATCCGAGTAGGATATGATTTTTTTGCATCACACGATAGTCGAAGAGCGCGACGAGATGAACAAATTTATGTGAGACAAGCCCAGACAGATTCAGAGCCAATTGAACACTAGAAGCTCTTGAAAACAGCCTAAAAGTCCAACACTTGAATTATGACCATGCATAAAAATAAATCCTGTACTTGTCATTTTAGGGCCCCAGGGACCCTCAACATGAGGGGCCACAAGGGCGCGCAAATCAACCATCCAAAAATTTTGGATGGTTGATTTGCGCGCCCTTGTGGCCCCTCATGTTGAGGGTCCCTGGGGCCCTAAAATGACAAGTACAGGCTTTTTTTTATGCATAGCCATGAGATAGAATTGGGCAAATTGATGTATTCATAGCAAACTCCCCCCCCCCCACAATGGCAAATAGCTAAACATTGTATCATGCCATGCATAAAAATAAATCTTGTACTTGTCATTTTAGGGCCCCAGGGACCCTCAACATGAGGGGCCACAAGGGCGCGCAAATCAGCCATCCAAAAATTGTGGCCCCTCATGTTGAGGGTCCCTGGGGCCCTAAAATGACAAGTACAGGCTTTTTTTTATGCATAGCCATGAGATAGAATTGGGCAAATTGATGTATTCATAGCAAACTCCCCCCCCCCCCCCCCCACAATGGCAAATAGCTAAACATTGTATCATGCCATGCATAAAAATAAATCTTGTACTTGTCATTTTAGGGCCCCAGGGACCCTCAACATGAGGGGCCACAAGGGCGCGCAAATCAGCCATCCAAAAATTGTGGCCCCTCATGTTGAGGGTCCCTGGGGCCCTAAAATGACAAGTACAGGCTTTTTTTGATGCATAGCCATGAGATAGAACTGGGCAAATTGATGTATTCATAGCAAACTCCCCCCCCCCCCCCCCCCCCCCCACAATGGCAAATAGCTAAACATTGTATCATGCCATGCATAAAAATAAATCTTGTACTTGTCATTTTAGGGCCCCAGGGACCCTCAACATGAGGGGCCACAAGGGCGCACAAATCAGCCATCCAAAATTTGGCCACAAGGGCGCGCAAATCAGCCATCCAAAATTTTTGATGCATAGCCATGAGATAGAGTTGGGCAAATTGATGTATTCATAGCAAACTCCCCCCCCCCACAATGGCAAATAGCTAAACATTGTATCATGCCATGCATTAAAAAAAGCTTGTACTTGTCATTTTAGGGGCGCGCAAACTGGCTATCCAAAATTTTGGATGGCCAGTTTGCGCGCCCTTGTGGCCCCTCTTGTTGAGGGTCCCTGGGCCCCTAAAATGACAAGTACAAGCTTTTTTTAATGCATGGCCATGAGATAGAACTGGGCAGTTTAATGTGTTCATAGCAACCCCTCCCCCCCCCCCCCCAAATGGCAGATACCTAAACCTTGTATCATGCTTATCAACCATTTTTTACTTCCTTGTGTCCATCCCCTGTTCTTGGAAATATCTTGGTCCCTATTTGTGCCTGGATGGGCATTCTACGCGCCGTTGTGGTCCCTCTTGTTGAGGGTCTCTGAGGCTTCAAAATGACAAATAGGGGCTTTGTTTTAATGTATGGCCATGAGATAGAGTTGTAGTGTTTGATGTCTGGAGTATTCACTATGTCAAATTTTCCTATATCATGTCCGTTCACCACAATGGATTGAAAGTAGCCGTTATAGGCCTTACCTACACATGTTTCTGTAACTTTACAAGAATATAAATTCCCTTCTGTTGAACACATGTGCTATGTTACATATACTTTAGTGAACTCGCAAGGTCAAAGGCCTCACAAATTTTGTGCACTCAGAACATTTAGCACTAGAAATCAACCAAACAAGGAGCCAATTTTTACTTCCTTGTGTTCACCTCGTGTTCTTGGAAATGTTTTGGTTAAGCCATTTCTTTGGTATTTAAAACCACATCTGACCCCTATTGTTATAGTATCCGACCAAAGGTTTCTTGATTAGCAGTTATATAGGTTCGAGTGATACATATCTTCTATGTTAACAATGCATGTATCTATAATTTATGTTTACACTTTCTCTATCCAAATGAGCTACATAGTAAAAATCAAATCCGCAATTCAACAATTAAGTTCACAAGGTGATAGCTATTGGTATGATCTTTAACAATACCAAATAAATAGCTACCAATAGCGAATGAATAGGGATATTTAAGAAGGTTTGATACCAAAAACTTGTAAACACTACTCAAAAAGGTGGAAACTCAAAGGCTTTATAATATATATGATGAAACAAGAATCAATAATAATTCACCCCTATATATCTACACCTCCATCTCAAGTTGTCATTTCTCTAAGTCAAGGTTGACATAGGAATAGTATGGAAACAATAACATTTTGGAAAGCAAGAATTTAGCTTTCTCAACTTTTGAAATGTTGCTATTGATATATATTCAACATCCCCAAATGAGGACATCTTGACAAAGGTTATGATCCACTTAATAAGAATAACCATTAGTGATTAAACTGAAATCAAAATATTGCATGAATTTCTTCATGGTGGAATGATTAAGACTTGAAACTTCAAACATCTTACAGACAAATCAGAATATCCAAAAAAATCAACAATATTTCTCAAATCTGTATGAAACTCCAGTAATCTAAATAAAATACTCTCACTCAGTGCGACACCATTTAACAAAAAGAAATATTTATATTGCATTTATAGAGGAATCCAGCCTCATTAAAAAAATTACAAATGGAGACAATGTTGTTGCTGTTAGGCTTCTCTTACAAGTATTTGTCTTTCTCATCTAGAGATTCATATACACAAGTATTTGTGTGTCTATAACACTAGGGAAGATAGTAGTACTATAGGGATGGCTTTTCTAAGAGCTCCTAGAGAGTACCTATTGGTTCAAGATTCTACAAAAATCCTACTATTCTTATCAAAATCTTTTAACACGGTAGTGAAAGGTTCCTCACGGAACAAAAATAGGGTGATTTCCATCTCTGCACATGGTTGCTTGCTCATGTCCTCTCAAAACAAGTTGACTCTGTAAGTAAACAACAGATTATGTGAGCACAAAGTTATAAAGTACAAAATGATATCATTCTAATAATCTAATGACAACTACACAAAGAATAAATTATAAGAAAAATCTTTGATGACTCTCCATAGATAACACAACTTACTTACATTGTGAGACTCAATCACATGCTACAAAACTATAGATGGCGCACCAAAGCCATCAACAAAATAGCACCACCCAATGTTATGAGATGTGAAGCCTAAACATTGAAAGCCATAAAGAGGTTAATTCCCTCCAGCATGATAAACTTAAAGATGGAGATGATCTTAAGCTCTGAATGTAAGCTACAAGGGTAGTTTTCTCACCATTCTATCTTTATGTTGGAGATGAACTCTTGCAATGCCCATGCACTATTCACACCTCCTATTCTTGTGGTATGAAAGTCATGTGAGTTGATGCTTTTCCCACCTTTGGGAGTAGAGGTTTCCATGTAGTGCGAGTGAATGAAAGTAGAAGGAGGAGAATCTTGTTTCATGCTGTAATGGAGGTGAGAGAAGGGAGAGGAGCTAGCTTGGTGTGGAACTATGTGGTAGGCAAGGGGAAGAGATGGGGAAGAAGCTTGTTTGGTGCTACAATGGAGATGGGATAAAGCTAGTAGAGAGATAGTGTTGGACTATAGGGGGTGCATGTGGTTGTTGCAGCCATGGAGAGCTTGGAAAAAGGTTTGTAGAGAGAGAAAATCACTTTTAGCTATAGAATAGGTTTGGAAAGACTTTGGAGGGTGGAAAATGATGTTTTGAAATTTTTTGAAAAAAATTAATTTTTTGGAATTTTTTAGTGCACGTTTTTTACTTTTGGAGGTCAAAAATACTTTTTTGACCATGAAATAGGTTAGGGGACCTTTTAAGGAGGGAAAACTTGAAATTTGAAATTTTTTAAAATTTTAAAATTTTTAGTGTATTTTTAAATCCGGGCCAAAAAGTGGGGGAAAAAAGGTCAAAGTGGTCCCCCCCCCTCCCTTTCCCCTAACCACCTCCCTTACCTTCTCACTAGGTAAGAGGCCATTAAGAGGTGTAAAGCTACCTTGTCCCCCTACTTTTTTGAGGGTATAGAGTGTGTCCACCACCCTCTTCCTATTGGCTGGCCTCTAATTAACCTTAATCCCAAAGGGCCCCTAGAGGTTCATATTTTTCCTAATGTTGAACACATAGATTGGGTGTCTCCAATTGTGGTAGTACCCAAGAAGAATGGAAAATTACAAGTGTGTGTCAATCTCAAAAAAGTAAATGCAGCTACCATTAGAGATAACTTTCCTCTTCCAATCACTGAGCATGTTTTATAACCAATTGCAGGAAAAGAAGCTTACAGTTTCTCAGATGGCCTTTTGGGATACAATCAACTTTTGCTTGATCCAAAAGATCAACATAAAACTGCTTTGCAACAAAATGGGGTATTTTTGCCTATTGGGTTATGCCTTTTGGGTTAACTAATGCTCCAGCCACATTTTAAAGATTGATGAGCCATGCTTTTAAAGAATATCTAAGGAAATTCTTGGAAGTATACATGGATAATCTATGCGTACATTCATCAATCCGAGCTGATCGTTTTGAACACCTCAAAAAGGTATTCGAAAAATATAGACTTTATAGGATTTGCCTAAATCCTGAAAAGTGCACATTCATGGGTAGACAAGGAAAAATTATTGGACATATAGTGTCTAAAAATGGCATAGCTACTACTGATATTGAAAAAATTCATGTCATTGCTAATTTGCCTAGACCAACAACAGTCAAGGGAATTCAAGCCTTCATGGGGCATTGTGGATATTATAGACGGTTCATTTACATGTACGCTATAATCGCAAAACCCATGTATAGCTTGATTACACACTTTGAATGGACCGATACATGTGAAGAATCCTTCATGAAGCTTAAGCAAGCTCTCACCTCAGCTCTAATATTGAAAGCACCAGATTGGAATAAGATATTCCACGCCGACTATGAGGAGTGATGTTCGATCTTTTGTAAAGGATTGTCCTCAATGTCAAAAAAAGACACCCATACCTCATGTAACCTTGTTCCAAATGTCGCATGTTCCTAAGTGGAGTAACTATTTAGTCACTGACTTATTGAGCCGAACATTTACTGAGGATATGAGTAAACGCCGTCAAAGAGCAATTGAAACTGAAGCAAGAGACTATGCTCTTATTGGGAACCAGTTGTATTGGAGAGGTAAAGATCAACATTTGCATCTTTGTGCAAATGAAGACGAGTATATTTTGATTATAGAACAAGCACATGTTGGATTAGTTGGAGGTCACTTTTCTAGTGAGACCACCACAAGAGCAATCTTAATGGCAGTCATATGGTGGCCAACACTTTTTGCAGATGCCAAATAATATGTTCAAAGGTGTGATGCTTTTCAACGAACAAAAATGTCAACACGTGTAGATAGCATGCCCTAAAGACCAATGATGGGGGCTAGAGCTTTTGCAAAGTGGGGTATAGATTTTGTTGGGCCGATACAGCCACCTGCTTATAGAACCCGAGCTCGATATATCATTGTAGCTACGGACTATTTGACCAAGTGGTCCGAGGCTAAAGCAACTCAAAAGAATGATGCCAGAACCAATGCCGCATTCTTATATGAGTATGTATTCATGAGATATGGACTGCCAATAGAAATTGTCAGTGATAGGGGAGCTCATTTCCTCAATAAGGTAATCGAGTATTTGCTTAATGAGTTTATGGTCATCCATAACAAATCAACTCCCTATCACCCACAAGCAAATGGACAAGCTAAGCATACGAACTAAATTCTTAGCTCGATACTGACTAAAGTGGCTAGTTCACGAAGGACAGACTGGGAAATGAATCTCCATGCAGCTCTATGGGCTTATCGAGTTTTATTCAAAACAGCTTTAAATTCTACACCCTTTAACCTTGTTTATGGTCTTGATGCCATACTACTAATAGAGTTTCTATTGCCAACATTAAGGGTAGCTAAGGATTTTGAGTCGATTGGACATGAATTGTCAGAAAGACTTGAAGATTTAGAAAAGCTAGATGAGCAAAGGCTAACTGTTGTAGCTCATATCTATGCACAAAAGCGGAAACAAAAACAGTTTTTTGATTCCCATCTAATAACAAAAATCTTCAAGAAAGGGGACTTAGTTTTAGTATATTCCCTTAAGCAACACATTCCCAAGTTTAAGAAAAAGGGAAACGGACCATTTATCATTGAAGATGTATTTCCAAGGGGAGCAATTAAGCTATCCACCCTAGATGGTGAACCAATGGCTAATTGAATTAGTGGATGCCGTTTAAAGAAATACAATTTGCCACTAACCAATGAATTGCTAGAAAGAATGCATGCAGCCAAGCAAAGAAGGATTAAATGACAACATGTTATTGATGAAGCCCAAGAGAAAGCTCGGCTTTGGGTACTCAAATGGAAAGCTGCTCTCAAGAATCAACAGATACCGATTCCCATCAACACTTTGGAAATAGATGACCGAAAATGGGAATTGCCTAAAGATGTAGTTTTAACAGATGATGAATGGTTATAAGGAATGGAACTGCGCATCAAAGTACAGGTCAACAATCATAGCACAAATGCTTTGGTCGACACAGGAGCTAGAGTAAATGCAATCAGTTATTCCACGTACAAGAAAGCAACAAGTCAGTCTTTGACAGCACGAATAGCGACAATCAAAGGATGCAACAAGAACCCAACACCAACATTGGGAGTAGTCAACTTGAATGTGATAGTACATGGATGTTCATATCCTCATCCGTCTGTATGCTTACCATATGAACACATGAATGAGACGATGATTCTTGGAATTCCCTGGATGCGGACTTACAAAGCAGTACCACATTGGGATACAAATCAGCTCAAGCTATCACCTAAAGGCTGGCAACTCATTGTTCCAATTCCACCAAGCAAGGAGGAATGGAAAGGAAGCAATCAACATACCAAACCACGAAGTAATTAATCTTCTCCATCCTCTCGACGAGCAAATGCTACAAGTAGCATGCAAGGAGTCAGGTAAATTCGGGTACCAAAAGCACAGCTTAAGGATGAGCTGATTCAAATCTGGGTGCCCAAAACATCACCGACAAAACCAAAGAAAGGTCCAAGGCTCAAAACACAAAGACGAGCATCTCCGAGGAAGGAACCTAACTTGAAATGGATTTGGCAAAAAAAGGAGCACTTATCTTCTTCACAAACCGTAAAACCAATCAAGCAATGGAGAGTTAAGTCTCAAAAGACTCCACCACACCATTCCCCACCAAGCAAACCCACCTACCAATGGTGAGAAAAAGCTCGACAACAGTCAAAAGTGCTACCAACAGCTCAGGAAATCAGCGTGTTGAAGCATCCTGATGGTACAATCAAACAGAGAGCGCACAAGCTACAAGGTTTGCTTTTTGGAAGACAGCATCAGAAAGCCTCGACATTAGAAACCCTTGAGTTAATTACTCAAGACCCAGCTCTTGCACAACATAGTGGTTTGAATTGTATTGACCTTCAAAGCATGGTAGAGCCAACCACAACTATGCATAAGACACGATTGTTCAACCCATGCACACAGTCGTCCCGGAGTACGCCATCTAGGAGGGGTGGAAGGGCACTAAGTAATTAAGGGAAATGTCATTAAATATCTAATATCTAACCAACCCAAATGATTTTCTTATATTAAATTGATCATTTAATATGGGATAATAAATGGGAACAAGGGTTATGAATATAGACATGTGCTTACGGATCTATCTCAACACGGGGCCAACGGTAAAGGGGCCCAAATGAGAGATGGTCTGTCAAAGAGCAAGGTTAACTAATGAAGCTTAAAATACCTTAGGGTTAGCTTCATTAAAGACCTCCAATGGTTAGTGTTAAAAGTCCTTTGACCTTAAGCAAGCTAGGGTTGACCTTGAGGTGGGAACCCAACTAAACTTAAGCAAGCTAGGGCTTTGCTTGAGGTGGGAACCTTAAGCAAGCTAGGGGTGTGCTTAAGGTGGGAACCCAACCCAAACTTAAGCAAGCTAGGGATGTGCTTGAGGTGGGAACCCGACCTAAACTTAAACAAGTTAGGGCTGTGCTTGAGGTGGGAACTCCACCTAAGATGCTTGTCATGCTTGATGACTAAGGTACTTGAGGTACTTGTCACATTTAATGAGGAAGTTGCTTGAGAAGCTTCCTATGCATGGGGGGTAAGATGTTTGAGTTAAAAAGAGAACCTACACACTTAATGAGGAAGTTACTTGACAAACTTCCTATGCATAAAAATCTCAAAGTTAGGGGAATTCTAAAAGAGCACATGGGACACATGTCAGACTCTCACTAAGCTTAACCACATGGTGTGCTTGAATGCTATTGGTTAGGCTAAAGAGGGGTCCAATGAGCTTCTACTTCCATCTAACAAATATCTATATATTTTCAAACTCTCTCTCTCTAAGGGGTAAGGAGGACACTTGTCAAAAGACTACCCATGTGCTTGACTGCATGCGGCATGTGATTGGCTAAGGGGAGAGGGGTCCAATGAGCTTGCAGCATGAAGAAATTTTGCCCAAAGCAAGGAAGGGGGGTACTAGGGGGATATACTCCACACATACACACACTCATTTGCAAGGCCATTCTCACTTGGTGGAAGTTGAGGAACACCACCTCCTTCTCCAAGCTTGTGAGAGTGAAAGCCTACACCAACACTTTTGCTGCAAATCCAACCAAGAGTCATGTTTCAATGCTTAAGCTTACCATCTTCTCCATCTTCATTACTATGCTATTATGTATACTAGCAAGAAGAGTAATGATAAGTGAGGAACTATTTCTTTCTCCTATGGAATGTTTCTTCTTCCTCTTCCCTATCGTCATTCCCCGCTAGCTCTCTCCACCTTCGAAGGTGTTTGAGGCCTTGGGACTGAGGCTTGGGATAGTTAATGCTTTCTACAAGTTTATGTTATGCTTGTGATGCATGAATCTTTCCATCTTCATTGCATCAAGCAGGTCACAAGGAACACAAAGATTGTATTGTACCAAGTCTCTCTTAATGGGAGCAACTATAATGCAAATGCCTATTGGACGGGGGACCGGCTCCATATGAATCCGGTCCTCAACTATTGTCATGTTCTCTAAACTCTCTCTTGCAAAAGTATTGTTCATGCTAAGTTAACCAGGTACCATGTTTATGTTGCTACCATCAATTAAGTTCACCCGCTATGCTCACAAAGTAATCTCTCAAAAGTGCTTCACCTAATTTCCTAATTCAGCTACTCTCAAAGTTCATAGGCCATTTCCATTACAGGCAATGTTTGAAGAGGGAGGAAAAAGTTCGATGTTAACATGTGATTTTTTGCAAAATTACCAAATAATGCCCTTATAATTCATCATCAAGGAAAAATTTGATGATAATATCTTCCCAACGAGTGTAAATAGTGTATATACTATCAAAAAATCATCAAAAATAGATCTTTTTGGTTATTTTTTATCATTTTTCTTGATAATGAGACTTAAAAATGGAGAAATCCAACAAAAAACAATAAATTTGTGTTTTTCAATGGATTTTCTTAATTATTGGATTTTCACTTTGCTTTTTTAGCGCATTTTGTTATTTTCTTTGATTTTTTAATAAACATGTTAAAATTTAATAAGGAATAGCAAAGGAGCTCAGATGGAAAAACAAAAGACACAGTGGTGATCAGAAAGACAAGGTGGACAAGCACAAAAAATTTCAATGAAATCGGAAGATGGAAGCGGGAAGCCTAAATTAAGCGGTCAAACCTACTTTTGCAAAATTCTTGCAGAATGAGCTACAGGAATCCGATCGGGAAAATTTTTGAGTCTAACATAGATTTCACGGCCTATAGGACTAACGGGGAATCTAGGGAAAAATGGTTCGGAAAGTCCGGGTATAGATATCCCAGGTAGGCTAAAACAACCTCATTTCCACTTGTCACCTTTGCAGAGAGAGCTTTTCGACCTCTTTCGCGCATACTTTCCGGAGTCTACACCTGCCCGTTTTCAGCGCCATCTCACACGAGACATGAGGGGTAAGTTCTTTACTCGTCAATGATCCATTTTGTACGGTTGGTAGCTAGTTTAAACCCCTAGAAAAAACCCTAGAATCCGAGCAGTGTACGAAGACCTACGACCAAAAACTGACCATAGCGGCCTGTCAGCTCAACCAAATCAGATGGGAATTGAACTATAGCATGCCCTAACATAATAGAACCTTTTTGTATCATTAGTTGACCATTAGGCAAGGGTCGAGGGGGTCCCCAATAGAAAAGTTAGGTTTTTGGCAGATGCCAAAATTTGGTTCTAACTCCAAAGACAGCTTGCCTATGAGGTGTATATACAATGTATATGATTGGTTTTGTGAAATCAATTAAGCAAAGCCCTCAAAAAGCAGAAAACAGTTCGAAGGCTACAAAGCATCAAATTCGACATACGAGGTCAAACTGACTCCAAATGAGCGAGAATTGGATGAGTTGCTTCACGACTATGTTGCGGACAAGTCCAAAGCCTCACAAGTGACAAACCAACTCAATAGGCAATGTAGTCACCGAAATCAGTGATTTCAGAGTCGGCAAAGCACAAAGTGATGTCGACAAGACCAAACTTGACCAAATTCAATTAGGACTTGTTTTAGGTGTATAGAATGTGTTTAGATCAAAAAAATTAAGTTTTGCAAGAAAATTGTGACTGCTGTAAATAATCGCGATTATTTACTTTTGCACTATTTTTGCTTGGAAATTGTGTCATCACCTCACCTATCATGTGTACACACCTATTACATGCCAAAAATCAACTATGTGCCAAAATGAGCACCTATAACTTGGAAAATTTCCAAAAAAACGCAAAGAAGTCTTTGGAAGTCAAATTTTGAGTTATGGACCACATTTCTTGATCCAAATCACCTCATATCTCATATACAAGGCCTATACAATGCCTAGAACCAATTTGTACCAAAAAATGTTGATTTTGGTAGAAAAGTTAATAATCACGATTATTTACTTTCTAGCCAAAATGGGGGGATTTTGCTATTTTGCCATCTTACATCCAAAGTGCATAATGTGTTAAGCCCACTAGCCAAGTTTGAACCAATTTGGAGCTCAAAATCTCAAATTTCCTTTATAACTACTATTTCAGAGACCTAAAGACAAAATCTGGTACCATTTTCACTCTGCATCCAAATGAGCCCATATTTCACTCAGAGTATCTATTTGATATATACTTCAAGCCTGTAATGCCAAATTTGCAAAAAGTTGAACTCAGCTATAAATAATCGCGATTATTTACTTTGGTTGCAAATTTTTGTTTGAACTTTACAATTTTGTTCCTTGCATGCTTTTATGCATCTATGCTTGTTCAAAAATTGATTTGAAGCAAATTGGACCAAAATTGTCAGTATTTCAGACTAAAGGACATTTCGGAGAAAAATCTGTCAAATCTGCTAACTTTGACACTCTATTCACTGAGAGAGGGAGGGCCAAGAAGAAGCTCAACCAAAAAGAAAAGTTGCAAGAACTACCAGCATACCAACTGGACCTCGATTCAGTCAAAACCACCAAGGCAACCTATCTCACAAAGGAACAGCTTGAAGAGCATCACACCACAGTGTTCTCACTGGTAGATTCAAGAGCGAGGAGGGACATTAGGTAGAGTTGCAACTCCTACCAAAAGAAGTGTATGCTGTCGTCGCAAAGCCCGAAACCAAAGATGCCAAATGATGGCTAGGACTCGGAGATTCTTATGAACAAGAGCCGTGTGGAGTGGACTTCCAAAAATCTTACTAGATTTTGTCCACGATCAAGAGAGATGTAACTGCGCAATTTTTGACCCAGAAGGGAACAAAGTTGAAGTGGTGATCACCAAGGAAATAGTGGCAGAGGCACTCAGATTGCCCATATAAGGAATGACAATGAGGGCAAGGGATAGGAAGACGGCCGGAACTTTCACAAAATAAACCGCCGCAGCCACCTTTGGACCTTATTCACAAGCAGGTTGAAGAGCTAGCCAGGTTATACCACCAACATTTCCATGTCCTTGCTAAGAGACCGCCAAGGTATACACGCCAAACCATGCAGTTGACACCACCTTCACGCAAGTCCTCGAGTCAACAACCAGGCAACCGGTTGACCATGCTCAATATGTCTTGACCACTTTGAAAGGAATAAAGAAAGAAGGAAAGGTTGCATACCTGGGTGCACCAGAGGTGTTGACAAGGATTGCATACCATGCCATCGGCATGGCCGACAACCTACCACCTGCCCCAGATCAAAACACTTGGATAGTGTCAGCTCAACCATCTCCTCGAGCTAAAAGATCGGCCAAGAGATCCTACAAATCTGATGAAAAATCGGTTGAGAGCTCACCGGAACGGCACAGTAGTGAGAGCTCGGATAATAAAGAAAAAAGAGCACGACGGGAGGAAATGAAGAGAAAAGCCGTGGCAGCACACCAAGAAGAGCCTGTTCAAAAGCAAGCCCGGTTTGAAAGAGAGAAACAAGTATACCAATGCAGCCACCAAGCACAAGGAAAGGACCCGAAAAAGTGGGTGCCTAGTGGGCTTAAGGGACCAAGAACCAAGCATCACACCAACAAGCAGGCTGAAGAACCCACTGAAGTACTTGAATGGATGTACCAAGAAGCAGAAGCTCTAAAGCTAAAAGAAGTCTAAGAAGCGGCGAGAAAAGCGAAAGAGGTGGAAGAACAATAAAAGGGAGCAGAGGAGACCACTGCACAAGGAGAAGCACAACATGCCCAAGGTGATGTGTCTCCCTGCATCTCTTCTCCTGTCTTTGAACACCAAGATCAACCAATGCCAAGCCCACCACCATCACCTGTTAGAACCACAACAAATGAGCCAACAAAAGAAGTAGAGCCTGAACACGAAAAAACAGCTGAAACTACACAAGAATTTGAACAACAAGAAGCAGCAAAAACAGCACAACAAGCAGATGTCTCTACTCAAGAGAACAAATAGAGAAAGAGCCAGAGACAAAAAAGGAAACCAGTCCTGCACCAGAAGAGGACTCTGCAAAATTTGAGCACATAAGAGAACAAAAGGCCGAGGAAACACCCTCTACCTCAACATAGCAAGATAAGGTTGAGATACAACCCTCTACCTCAACAGAGAAATATCAGCAAAAGACACAAGGGCAACAACAACAACCATTAGCCATGACGCAGCCATAGGTAAAAGAATATGTAGAAACATCAAGACAAATAACACAAAGCGAAGATTGGCAATCGAATGATGAAGTCATCCTACAAGTGAACGATTATGATAAGCAAATGCAGGAGATGACAGAAAGACTTCGCTCAGCAGCACTTGGCTGTAGCACACGGGCCAAAGAGTTAGAGATGGTGATTGACACACTCCAAGGGGAGCTTGACTACAGACTCAATGTCATCACCGATCTACAGAGGCAAGTGCAGGAGTTGAGAGCGGAAGCTAAACAACATCAGCTCGCAAGAGATAAGCAACAGAAAGAAATGAAAGAACTGGGTGAGCTGCTTACCAAACTGTCAGATGCATGGAAAGCCAAGGATGATCAGCTGACGGAAGTTACAAACAAACTTCTAACTACAACCTATCAGCTCAAAAGATCCAAGTACAGTTAGATGTGGCAAATGCTTCCCTATAGTACTCAGATTAAAGAATCAATGATCAGGCGATATTCTTGAGGCAAATACGAGAAAATCCAGCCGTCATCTCGATCAAGGGAACAGACGAGGTCTACAAGGCATTAGAAAAGAAAGACCTCGAGCCGGAGCTAAAATTAGAGCAGTCTCAACGCAGAGACCTGGCCTTGATGCGGGTCCAAAGAGAAGACGAGCTGCTAAAGGAGATAACTGAACTCAAACAAGTCAACCGGCTACTGAGAGAGGGAAGGACAAAAACACAAGAAGAGGGAGGCACTTCGGAGCAACCTCAGATAGAAATCCCCTTAGTATCATTTGTTGACATGGAGACACAGTCAACAATAGAGCTGGGCGGCGAGGGAGAATTTCAAGTACCAATTACAGAAGCAGACACAGTGCTCATGGTCCAACTCTCAAAGGCTGAAGAATATGCACTGAAGGAAAAAGTTACACAAGAGGTATATGAGCAGTGGAAGGCATCAATGGATTGGGAGCTGAGAGTGCTTCATTCTGTCAATGTCACGCAACTCACTCCCAATCAAATAAATGCGTAATGGCACCAACAATCCTTGCCCTACCCTCTGATTAAATTTGAGTTTCTACAAGTGAAAGAAAGACTTTACACAGACATGCAAGTCGAGGGCAAAGATAAAGACCACCCAAAGTGGAGGTTGAGTTGGCTGAACAAGAACCCAAGGTACTTAATTCTTTTCACGAGACCACCTACGGCCCTACAAAAGGACCCTACCTTCTGTCCTCTACCAAGAGTAAGGACCTGGATAGCACATGAGGCACTACTAAAGAAGCAGCCAACTTGGTTGAATTACCCCAGATTGCCTGCTCCTAAAAAGGGACCAGTGACTGAAGAATACATGGTGAAAACCCTAAAGGGCGCCATGTCATTCTTTAAAAGTCTACCAGATTTTTCATGTGCTATGCTATACAAAATCTGCTGAATGCTGCTCACATGCATCGAAGTGTTCGATGAGCCAGAGCAAGCAGGCGCCCCTTGGATGTCATTCCTCGAGGGTAACAAAGGGTTGTGCTATGATCTCAGTGGCCAACCTTTCGAAGAAGTCCTCTATGGCTTCTACGCCAGGTGCATGTTTCTACCTTCTCACAATATGCTGGCATTTGAGGAAGCGTTCTACACAGGATTCTTTACTTGGCAAACAAAGATATTTGCACCAGTGATCAGCAACCTGACCTCAATGTTTGTAGGCTACTCAGTAGTGGAGCTCAAAAATAGAGTAACTATGCAGTTCTTGCAAGTGCCAGATAAGGAACGGAAAATCTGATATCAAAAGGCTCTAACAGCACTTAAAGACCGCCTCGCCAGCAGTTAGCCCCAAGACTACTTCAGCCCATAAAGCTGTGTCAAGGGACAACACAGGCGAGGAGGAGGGGAATGTTAGCAGCAAGCTAAAACAGATACTACGGATACCATTTTTTGGAGTTCTCATTGTAAAAACACTTATTATTTTGATAAATTGAGAATATTGTAACTCCTATTTTTTTGGATAAACCTTGTAATTGATGAGCCGGGGCTACAAGCTTCCAAATTCTATCAATCTGTCATTATCTATCTTTGGTAGAGCTCCCAGATTATTAGTTTTGACCACCAAAAACCTTGGCTAAGGTATAAAAGCCAATTTTTATAAGTTATTAAAAAGTTTTTTGGATAATGAAATACACAGCATGACCTAACAACGCTCACCTCTCTCCTTCTGCGCTTCCTACTCCCTCTCCAGTTGTCACATTCCAATTGCGTTTGTTGCATTGCAACCGTAGGTAAGAGCTCTACGCATTGACGTAAGCACTTCACAGTAATTCGTAGCTTTTGGTGTCGCCGACCCGCGACCTAATTTCATCATAACTAGGAATTTACACTTTCAAATCAAAAACTAAGCATAGGCGGGGTATTGGGGCATCATTGCTAAGCATTTAGATATATTCTGGGTCGAAAACGACTAGGTCAAAAATCCATTGCTATTAATAATTGTGATTTTGGCACTTGAACTAAAGTGGGGTTTGAGACCATAAGCATGTGTACTTAGGTCTTATAAACATGTCCTAGAAGTTTTGTTACATTTGGATGTCATTTGATGCTGCAATGGATGTGGTTTGTTTGCCGATGAGCGATTGGCTTTTAGTGATTTCTGTGACTTGAGTGTAGCGTGAGTTAGATGCGAGTTGTTAGTTGTTTTCCGAGAGATTGACCTCCTCTTGTAGCCTCTATGCACTAGTCAAGTCATCTTCATCCCATGGATTGACAATTTAATCTTGGTTCTCGCTAATACTGCAATAAGATAGGATAGTGAAGTTAGACACACGTCCCACAAGCACGAACTAACCCATCCTTTGGAAACTTAGCATGCCGCATTTTACCCAAAATACAACCTTCACAAACATGTTTGACAAGTGCTTCAAGAGGTGGCAAATAAGCAACCATATCAAATTTCTGCAAATTAGCAAAATTCAGATGTCCAAAACGTGCATGCCCCAGTTTTGCATCTGAAACAACCCTTGAATTTGCAATTGCATTTGTAAAATTTTGTCCACACTTGTTATACAAAGTGAGCTTATACAGCCCACGACACAAAAGGCCAGATGCAACAATTTATCACGAAAATTGAGATCATGAATTGTACATGTGTCATCCACAAATTTGACTACGAGAGCAAGTCTAGCAAGTGCAGATACAGACAAAAGGTTCTTGTTAATCCTAGGTACATACGATGCATTAACAAGTGTGAAAGAACTGCCATTTGTAGGAGTAAGCACAATCTTTCCACCTCCTTGAACAAGATAAGAGGCATTGTTGGCACAAGTCACCGTATTCCCATGAGGGACAGACTCAATAGAGGTAAAAAAATCGCGATGTGAGGTAATGTGCTTTGTAGCACCATTGTCAAAATCCCACCTGCAGCAATTGACATACATGCATCATGGACAATAGGATCATAAGTGCACTATGCACTAAATGTCCATTTTGCATCAACATCAGCATCACAATCTCCTTTGACAGAAGACTCTACAATCGTTGCACTTGTATTGGACCCTATAGTGGATCTAGCCTCTTTTGCCTTTAATTTTGGACATTGTTTGATCAAGTGATCATTAGCATTACAATAAAGGCAACACATCTTATTTTTGCCCTTATCACCAAAATTGCCAGACGAAGTGCTACCAGTAGAAGCATTAGGAACAGAAGTTTTGTCACTCGTAGCAAAACCATAAGAAGTGGTTACAATGTTGTTCCCACCTTTTCTTTAAGCTACAAGAAAAGCATGTTCAACTGCACGCTGCCTAGTCTTGTTTTTTCTAGAAAGTGACTCTTGCAACATCAATGTACACAATGTATCAAACTTGACAACTTCAGGATTTCCTTGGGTCATAAGTCTCCAAGTACTAGCAAAATTCTGGTAAGAATCTGGCAAAGCATCAAGAACAGTCTGCACAATTCTTATGCAAAAATTAGTTGCTCATTAACATCCTTGACACCAGCAAGGAAAGTGTCCATTTCATCTTCCTCATGCATAATCTTTGATTCCAGCTCTTTACGGAGCAAAGCAATTTTAGCCTCATTCCGGCTTGCATAAAGACCTGCTAGAATATCCCAAGCCTGTTTTGCAGATATTGATGAACGGATGTGAGGAGTGATAGTGTGCTTCACACACAATGCAATCAATGCATGAGCATGTGCCATAAAAGCTAATATCTAACCAACCCAAATTATTTTCTTATATTAAACTGATCATTTAATGTGGGAGAATAAAAGGGACCAAGGGTTAAGATATAGACATGTGCTTATAGATCTATCTCAAGACGGGGCCAATGGTAAAGGGTCCCAAATGAGAGATGGTCTATCAAAGAGCAAGGCTAACCAATGGAGCATAAATACCTTAGGGTTAGCTTCATTGATGACCTCCAATAGCTAGTGTAAAAGTCCTTTGACCTTAAGTAAGCTAGGGTTGAGCTTGAGGTGGGAGCCCAGCCCAAGCTTAAGGTGCTTGACGTGCTTGATGAGTAAGGTGCTTGAGGTGCTTGTCATGCTTGAGATGCTAGGGTTGTACTTGAGGTGGGAACCCGGCTCAAGCTCGAGGGGCGTAAGGGCCAAGGTTGTGGTGGGAACCAGGCCCAAGGTTGAGTGGCTTGAGGTGTACAAAAGTCAACACCATTCCCTAACAAGGAGGGGGCAAGCCCTACAAGAGGGGGGATAAGAGATAACACACACACACACACACACACACACACACAAGGCATGCTTGGTACAAATAAAGCAAAAGGGACACTTGTCAAGTTCCTCCTCATGTTGCCCTCATGGTGTGCCTGAAGCCTATTGGTTGGCCACCCAAGGGGTCCAATGATAATTTATAAGACTTAATAAATTGTTTTTACATTTATCAAGTCCTCTCTCTCTCAAAGGGGAAAGGGGGACACTTGTCCCAAGACTAGTATGCCTGCTTGGTAAGACTCCTGCTTGTGATTGGCTAGGCCTAAGGGATCCAATGAGCTACACGGGGGGGTCGACCAAAGCAAGTAGGGGACATGCTTGAGGGGTATACTCTCTCCCCCCCCCCCCCCCCACACACACACACACACCTTATTGTTTGAAGTGCGAAGTGCAAGAGCTCCCTCTCCTTCTCTAAGCAAGTAGAGAGGTTGAGAGCTTACACCAACACTCTTGGCTATGGAATGCAAATTCAACCAAGAGCCATGCTTCAATGCTTAAGCTTTCATCTTTTCCATCTTCATTAGCTATTATGTATTCTAGCAAGAAGAGTGATATTAAGTGAGGAACTGATTCTTTCTCCTATGAAATGTTTCGTCTTCCTCTTCCCTACCCTCATTCCTTGCTAGCTCTCTCCGCCTTCGAAGGTGTTTGAGGTCTTGGGACTAAGGCTTGGGATAGTTAATGCTTTCCTCAAAGTTTATGTTATGCTCGTGATGTATGAAGCTTTCCATCTTCATTGCATCACCTAGGTCACAAGGAACACAAAGATTGTATTGTAACAAGTCTCACTTGATGGGAGAAATCATAATACAAATGCCTAATGGGGGGGGGCGGGGACCGGTTCCACATAAATCCGGTCCTCAACTGTTGTCATGTTCTCTAAATTCTCTCTCTTGCAAAAGTATTGTTCATGCCAAGTTAACTAAATGCTATGTTTATGTTTCTACCATCAATTATGTTCACCCGCTATGCTCACAAAGTAATTTCACAAAAGTACTCTCTCTAATTTCCGCTACTCTCAAGTTAATCGGCCAATTCCATTACATTGGTATCAGAGCATTTGGTTTCTCTTTTCTTGCTTAAGAAGAGAGGTCCTTAAGTAGCCTATAAATGGTTGATTTTGTTAATTATATTAGGGTAAGTGGAACTGGGATCTATTATCGGTTTTGTTGAGCCCACTATGTGGGATATGGTGCACACGTCGGGAGCTTTGGACTTAATAATGGAGTCTTTTTAGACTTGCCTACGGCTTTATGATTATTGAGCCATAAGAAGTCCAAAAGGAGCTAGCCCTCGGCAATTCTGCTATGTTAGACCTACTCCACTACTCTCTATAATTAACCACTTTGAGTCGTGGGTGTGGACACTTAAGAGCCGATTTTCAAAGGCTAAGAGGAGTGGGAACTAAGGTTTTGAATTGCCAAAGCATACACTAAGTACGTACATAAATTTGGTTAACATGGCTGCCAATAACCAAGAGAATAGAATCAACATAGATAGTTTGATTTTGCACATGAAGGTGCAAATGAAGATGCTCCCATGTTTGCGAATTATCTCGTAACTAGGTTGCAGCAAGCTATGGGCAACCTTGCTTTGCAAGCCAAAGTTACTCAACAACTTCGTGCTTATGGGATTTCCCTTCCTCTCTAAGAGGAGAGACGACTTAGGAGGCCTATTAAAGAGAACCCCAAAAGAAGACTCTCTCCCATACGAGAGGAGGAATCCAAAGAGCAAGAAAGCAATAAGCATTAAGTTCCTTCGAACATGACTCCTCCCAAGAGGAAAAGATCAACACATAGTCCTTGTTCTCGTCATTCCAAAAGTGAAGAGAGGAAACAAAGGAAGAAAAGGGCTAGAAAGAGGTCACCCTCTTCTCCTTCTTCTCCACCTTCCTCCTCTTCCGACGAAAGCTATGGCTATTCTCCTAGAGAATACAAGAGGCGAGGACATCATAAATCATACCCTGCATGGTGAAGGTCACAAAAGCTAAAGAAGTTCAAGGAGGGAGGAAAGAGTATCTCTTTTCTCACCTATGATGGCACCTTTGGTGCTATCGACAAAGTGTTGGCCTTCATCCATCAATTTGATGCGGCCTTTGGAGATGAGGGCTTCACGAACTCCTCCAAGCTACACCATGTGGCTATGCACTTCCAAAAATCAGCTCGTCAATGGTGGGCTAGCCTTCGTGGCAATGGCAAAGGCCCCAAAGACATGGAAATCCACAAGTATTAGACAAGTTTTGGGATTTACATCTCAAGGCTACCGTCTTCCAAAATATAGACTTCGTCGAGAAAAAGCAACAATTCTATGCGGGGTTACCTGAAGAGATGGCCAAAACATCAACTCTCAACAGCCTTATTCTATCACCAAAGTAATCCATCACACCATGGTTGCTTCACGTATCAATTTCCATCAAAAGGCTAGATGGAATGTCAAGCCCATGGAAAACAAAGACAAAAATGATGCAAAGGGAAAAATCAATGCTCAAAATTCCTCCCAAGGCACTTCCAACAACAAAAACAATCGGTCCAAGGAGAAGGGAGTTTACAAAGGCAAAAAAAAACTCTCTCCTAAAGAGCTAGAATCTTTTCTCAAGGACCATAAGTGGTTCAAGTGTGGGGAGCAAGGACATGGCTATCGTTCTTGCCCCAAGAAGAATGCTTGCAATGACACTCCTAGGGCTGCCACCATCAAAGCTCCAAAAGAGGATGCTCATTGCAAAGGATCATCACTTTCCTATGCTTGGGGAAAGGTAAGAGAGCATGATGCCTTCATCTTGTTTGACCCTGGCTCTACTCACAACTTCATATCAACGGAGTTGGCCACCAAGTTGGGCATTCAAGCTTTTGAGATGGGATATATTGTAACGGCTGATACAACTTTCAAGGGACAACAAGCCTCTGTTACTCCCTTGATTGGGAAGTTGAGGCTTCATGTCCAATGCTATGTCAACAAAGAAGACTTTTTTATCTCTCCTCTCCAACATGAGGATGCTATCCTAGGGGCACCATGGTTTGATTGCATGGCTGCCAATATAAAGTTCCCTGAAAGAAGAATCTACTTCACCTATAGGGGAAAGAACATATATATAGATGCTAGTGAGTGTGGTCGCACTATTCCACTTGTAAATCCTCCTACTTTTGATTAATCATATGAAGAGCTCAATTTCTGCGTACATGATTTTTGTTAAAGAGTCTCTAAAAGATCCTAATGTTCCATCAAATGTAAATGGTAGAAATCAAGAAGAGTTAGACTTGCCTAATTTTTTATAAGGGTTCCAAGATGTGGTCATCGATGATACCCCCATGGACTTACCTTCAAAATGAGGGGATGATGACCATCACATTGAGTACCTTCAAGGAACCTCACCGCCTAACAAACCTCCTTATCGAGTCTCAGAAGCTCAACAAGAGGAGATCACGAGGCAAGTATAGGAATTGGTAGACAACGGAATGGTGAGGCCTAGTTCCTCTCCCTTTTGTTCTTTAGTCCTTTTAGTGCAAAAGAAAGATGGTACATATTGTATGTGTGTGGACTATTGAGCACTAAACCATATCACTATCAAAACCAGATTTCCACTGCCTCGGGTAGAAGATGTGTTTGATAAGCTACAACAGGATCTACCTACTTCAGTAGGATTGACCTTAAAAGTAGCTATCACTAAATAAGGATAGTGGATGAAGATATCCTAAAGTCTGCATTTCGTACAATGTTTGGTCTTTATGAATATCTAGTAATGCCTTTTAGCTTGACTAATACACTAGCTACATTTTCAAATTCACTGGAGTGTTCTTTGATGATATCATCATCTACTCCAAGTCTTTGGAGGAACATAAGAAACATCTCCAAGTGATTTTTCAAGTATTGAGGGAGAATAAGATCTTTCTCAACCAAAAGAAAAGCAATTTTTTCCTTCAAGAGATTCAATACCTAGGTCATATTATCTCTCAAGATGTTATCCGTATGGATCCATCAAAGTTAGAGGTAATAAAAGCATGGCCTAATCGAAGGAATCTACATGAGCTACAAAGCTTTATTGGTATGTGCACATACTATAGACGCTTCATAGAAAAATCCTCTCAAATAGCAGGACCACTACATGACTTAACTAAGAAGAACATTAAATATGTATGGACTGCTAAGGATCAAAATGCTTTTTATAAGCTCAAATAAAAGCTTACCTCCCAACCAGTCCTCATGTTTCTGGATCTCTCAAAGTCATTTGAGGTCCAATGTGATGCTTGTGGTGATTGCCTTGTTGCAGTTTTGCTTCAAGAAGGGCATGCCATAGCATATGAGAGCCGAAGGCTCAAAACCAATGAACGAATCTTGGGTATTTATGAGAAAGAGCTTTTGCCTGTTCTACATGCCCTAGACACATGGAAGCGCTACTTATTGGGGACTCCATTTATTCTACACACCGACCACCAAAGTCTCAAGTATTTCATGATGCAAACCAACCTTTCCAGCAATGAACGAGTCTTGGGTATTTATGAGGAAGAGATTTTACATTTTCTACATGCCCTAGACACATGGAAGTACTACTTATTGGGGACTCCATTTATTCTACAAACTGACCACCAAAGTCTCAAGTAATTCATGATTCAAACCAACCTTTCCAGCAAACAAATGAGGTGGGCAAATTTTCTTTTGCAATTTAATTCCATATTCCTCACATTGCTGGTAAGCACAATCAAGTGCTGATGCACTTTCACGACGACCAAAAGTTAATGCGGTGTCTATAGCTACTCACAATGATCTATCTTCTATGATAGATGAGTATGCTACTGAGCTTGACTTTAGAGACATAATGTCATCCCTTGCTTTGGGGAAGAAAGAGGAACCATTTACCTTGTAGGATGGTTATCTTCTCCACGAAAATAGACTATGTGTTACCCATTCCCTTCGTGAGAAAGTTATGTATGAATCCCATGCTCCTCCCTATGCGGGGCATAGAGGTATTCAACCTACTCTAAAAGGAGTAGAGACGTATTTCTATTGGCCTACCATGAAAGTGGACATACAAGAGTATGTTTCAAGATGTGTAGTATGCCAAAAGACCAAGTATGATAGAGGGAAGCAACCTGGATTACTCCAGCCATTGCCTATCCCAAATTCACCATGGGAGAGTATATCCATGGATTTTATATTTGGATTACTCAAGTCTATCCATGGGAATACGGGAATATGGACAATAGTTTAGGCTCTCAAGCGCCAAATGGATTAGTCGTGTCCATTTCGGAACGATGTCGTAGAGTAAGATAGGGATCCTCTACTGGCTAGAAAAAGAACTAATGAATAGGCTTTATCTTCTCTACCCCATAGTCGAGACCACTATGATTTCAAGAGAGAGGTAATGTCATAATAACTAATATCTAATTCTCCTGAATGATTTTCTCATATACACTGACCATTTAATATTGGGAAGTACCAAGGGAGAAAAAGCTAGAATATTGGTTAAGCTGGCAGACCGGCCATAGTAGCAATCCAAAGGAGGGAAAATAGGGATCAAAAAGAGGGGCCATCTGCAAAAGAGCAATGTGCAACAATGGGCTTCAAAGATCCTAAGGTTCAGCCCATTAAGGCTTCCAAAATGCTAAGTTCCAAAATTCAAAGGTTACGTCCAATGGTCCACCAACCTTAGGGAAAACTGGATGGTTTAGTGATGACCAAAAAGTCTTTCATGACTCCCACATGGATTATGGTTATGATTTTTATGGTGGAAGCCGGTGTGGCTCATGGTTTTTTTTCCTGGATATGGTTATGCTGCCAAAAATTTTGTAGCCATGCTATGTTCTAAAGTGGTTATGCAGGATTGGTCGTGCCTCACCCAATTTGGGTGGAGTGCTCACACATGTGAAGTGATTGGATTATGGTTTATGGTTATGCAGGATTGGTTGCCTCACCCAAGTTGGGTCGAGTGCTCACACATGTGAAGTGATTGGATTATGGTTTATGGTTTTGGGATTGGATCATGAAGTGATCTAGATGGTTCATGGTAGACGTGTAAGGGTAGAGACCCTGTATAGCTTTACTGCTTGGAAAATATTGTTTGTGCATATGGAAAGTGCTATTGTGATTGGACTCAAGTGCTATGTTTCTCATGGCTACATCGCTACAAGACTAGGATCACCTACATCTCTTAGCCTTAGACTAAAATGTCGTTGGTGTTGCCTAAGTCTTCTTCTTTTTGTTAGGCTCATCTACACGGTTAGTGCATCAGGGGTTGAATGACCTACACGGCTAACACATCTAGGATTTTGCCTTGGCTTTGCCTAAACACCCGATGTTGGGCATCAAAGAGGCATGGCGCCTAAACTGGTATGGTTGGTGTTGATACCCTACCACCTACTGGTACTTGGGATCCTTTCAAAGCTCGCGTTCATGGAGGGAGGCGAAGCGGCCTCAACTAATTTCTAGCGTAGGTAGGTTGGAGGTGTTTTGGCTCGCTCCTGATGAAGTGAATTTTCTCTCTGTCCATAGTAGAGTGGATGTGGATGGGTGGACCGGTCGATCCCTACACAGGGTCCAGTGCTCTGCTAGTCATTTTGTCATAAACTTTTTGATGTTATGGTATACCCAAATTTTGTCATTGCATTAATATATGGTTTCCTGTTTCACTTAGATGGGGCATTTAAAGATTCTCTATTGTCTTTTTCTCATGTCTTTGTCCACTTTATTTCACCCTCCACTATTCTCTCTCTCTCTCTTCCCGCAACACAGTGTACACATATATTCACCCTCCACAATGTTATATTTTTCTTGAGTACGCTTTCATTCATAACACCCATTTAGGGGTAGCACTAGTTGCTAGGTGCCTCTAGATGCAGTTCGGCTCATGGCCTAAACTCCATGCTTGGTCGGCCACTGAGAGCTCCTCCCCTATGCGAACGCTTCCGCAACTCTGATGTATATTGAAAATTGTGTAAAGGTGTAAATTGTGTATTTTGTGCATAAACCCCCGGGGAGGGGTAATCTCTCACTCTCTCAATTCCACTTGATTAGTAGGTATTGATTTCAAGTCTTTGGGTAGATCTTTGAGTCTAAAGGGATTGATCCTATAACATAAAACGTGTATTCCTTAGTGCCTCTAAGTGTTAAAGGTGAGGCCTTGCCATGGTGCAACTACGATCAACAAAAATTGCCTTCCCAAGTGGTAGTGAAATTGTAACATTTAATGGCCTAGTAACTTGTGTGCAAAGGAAAATAGCATGAACATAGTGAGAATTTCATTAGAATAGATTCCTAATGAGCATAACAAGAGTGCTTGGGTGGAGAGAGCAACAAAAAGCATAACACCTAGTTAAATAGGCATGAACAATACTTCAAAAGAGAGAGAAATTAAGCTATTGACAACAGTTGAGGACCGGATTTACATGGAGCCGGTCCCCCCTCCAAAAGACTTTGTATTATAGGTTTCTCCCATCAAGGGAGACATTTTACAATACAATTCTTTTGTGTTCCTTCAATGAATGCCACTGTGCATTGATTTGGTTGGGAGTGAGTTGAGTTACATTGACTAAGTGGAGGACTCTCAACTCCCAATCCATTGATGCTTTCCATTTAGCATCTATTTCCTGGGCAATCTTCTCTTTGAGAGCATATTTCTCTAGCTAGTGCAATGAAGATGGAAGCTTCAAGCACTAAGCAAACACTTAAAAAACACAACATTAATTCCCTCACGGTCTCAGATCCAAGACCTCACACACCTTCGAAGATGGTGAGAGCTAGCGGGGTATGAGAGTAGATTGAGAGGGAGAAGGAGTAGTCTTACAAGAAAGAAGTATGTCTCCTCACATAATCACTCATATTAGCATAGCATAGCTTAGTAATTAGAATGGTAGAGGAGATGAGTATGCATTGAAGCTTGGCTCTTGGTTGGATTTGCATCACAAAGCCAAGAGTTGTTGGTGTAGGCCTCCCTTCTCACAAGCTTGGAGTAGATGACAAGCTTTACATTAAAGCTTGAGAAGGAGAGAGAGAGTCTTCTTGCTTCACACATGAGCTTGTGTGAGTGTGTGTGGAATAATGCCTTGAAAAATTCAGCCCCCTCTCTCTCTTGGTCGACCCCTCTTTCATTTTACTCATGCAGGCACCCCATTGGCCCATGCCAAGCTTAGCCAATAAGAATTAAGTAACATAAGTGATAGCCTTCTGACATGTGTCCCCCTTTCCCCTTTTGTGAGCTTCCTTCTAGGATCTCTATCGGACACTATGGACATCAGCAAGCCATGGTACTTGAAGATTTGTGATATGAAGAGGGTTGCCATTTGATGGGCTTGGATAGTCTTTTTGACAGGTATAAAAGGAGCTTGTTTGCTGAACCTGTCTACTATCGTCCATATTCCCGTATTCCCATGGATAGACTTAGGCAATCCAAAGATAAAATCCATGGATATGCTCTCCCATGGTGAATTAGGGATTGGCAAAGGTTGAAGCAACCCAAGTTGCTTCCCTCTATCAAACTTCGTCTTTTGGCATACCACACATTTAGAAACATACTCTTGTATGTTTGCTTTCATGGTAGGCCAATAGAAATATGTTTCAATCCCTTTTAGGGTAGACTGAATCCCTCTATGCCCCGTATATGGAGGACCATGATATTCATACATTAATTTATCACGTAGTGAGTTAGTAACTCATAGTCTATTTCCATAGAGAAGATAACCATCTTGTAAAGTAAATGGTTCCTCTTTCTTCCCTACTGCAAGGGCAGAAATCACATCTCCAAAATTGGGATCAATACATACTCATCTATCATAGAAAATAGATCATTGTGAGTTGCTATGGAAACCACATTCACTCTCGGCTGTCTTGAGAGTGCATCGGCTACTTAATTATCCTTGCCAACAATGTGAGCAATATGAAAATAAAATTGCAAAAGGAAATTTGCCCACCTCATTTGTTTGTCAGAGAGCTTGGTCTACGTCATGAAGTGCTTAAGGCTTTGTAATCCGTCCCGCATAATGATAGGAGTCCCCAATAAATAGTGCTTCCATGAGACAAAGGCATGTAGAACTGCGAGGATTTCCTTTTCATATATGCCTAAAGCTTGCTGAACAGGGTCGAGCCTTCAACTTTCATAGGCTATGGCGTGCCCTTCTTGGAGCAAAACAGCTCCAAGGCAATCACCACAAGCATCACATTGGACCTCAAATGGCTTTGAGAGATACGGTAGTGTAAGCACAGGTTGAGAGATAAGCTTTTCAAAAGCATTATTCTCCTTGACAAACCATGTATACCTAATGTTTTTCTTTGTTAGGTCATGTAATGTCCCACGGTTTGTGAGAACTTTTCTATGAAGCATCTATAGTATGCACACATACTTATAAAGCTTCTTAGTTCATGAAGATTCCTTGGTTTATGCCATTTTTTATTACCTCTAACTTTGATGGATCCATTTGGATGCCATCTTGAGAGATAATGTGACCTAAATACTGAATCTCTTGTAAGAAAAACTCACTTTTCTTTTGATTAACATAAAGTTTATTCTCTCTTAAGACTTGAATTATTACCTGGAGGTGTTGCTTGTGTTCGTCTAATGAATTAGAGTAGATGATGATATCATCAAAGAACACTCCAGTAAAGGTTCGGTGAGGCCTGAATAGCTTCTCCATCAAGCGGTTGAATGTGGTTGCTGCATTGTTCAAGTGAAAAGGAATGACAATGTATTCATAAAGACCAAACGTAGTGCAAAATGCGGTCTTTACAATGTCTTGATCAACTATCCTTATTTGATGGTAGCCACTTTTTAGGTCAATCCTACTGAAGTAGGTGGACCCTTGTAGCTTATCCAATAGGTCTTCTACCCGTGGAACTAGAAACCTATTTTTGATAGTGACCATATTTAGTGCTCTATGGTCGACACACATACAATATGTGCCGTCTTTCTTTTGCACTAATAACACGGGTGAGCAAAATGGAGATGAGCTAGGCCTAACCATGCCCTTTTCAACTAACTCATGCACTTGCCGCATAATCTCCTCTTGTTGAGCTTCAGAAACTCTATAAGGAGGTTTATTAGGTGATGAACTTCCTGGAAGAAGTTCAATTGCATGGTCATTATTGCCTCATTTAGGAGGTAGTTCACAAGGGATGTCGTCAATAAAGACATCTTGAAATCCCTTGAGAAAATTGGATAACTTTAATTCCTTGTGATTGTTTATATTTTCTTTGCTAAAGCATTAGGTTCATTTTGAGAATCTTTAACAAAAATCATGTACACGGGAATAGAGCTCTTTATTGACTTATTGAAAGCTTGTGTATGTACAATGGGTATGGTGTTACCCATCTCTTTGGCCTCTATGTACATATCTTTTTTCATGTACTTAAAGTAGATTTTCGTTTCAGGGAATTTAACATTGGCAACCATGCAATCAAACCATGGTGCCCCTAGGATTACATCCTCGTGCTTGAGAGGAGAGATAAAGAAGTCCTCTTTGTCCACATAGCTTTGGACATGGAGCCTCAATTTCCCAATTAAGGGAGTGATTGAAGCTTCTTGCCCCTTGAAAGCACCATCTGCGGGTAGGACATCTCCCATCTCATAGGCTTGGATGCCTAGCTTGGTGGCCAACTCTGTGGATATGAAATTTTGAGTAGAACCAGGGCCAAAGACAATAAAAGCATCATGTTCTCTTACCTTTCCCCAAGCATGGCATAGAGGAGATCCTTTGTGGTGAGCTTCCTCTTCTTGGATTTTGACCAAGGTAGCTCTAAGAGGCTCATGGCGGGTGTTCTTTTGGGGAGAAGCACGATACGCATACCCTTGCTCGCCGCACTTGAAACAACGGTTATCCTTGCGATAACGCTCAAGCTCTTCAGGAGAGAGTTTATTTTTGCCTTTGCAAACTCCCTTCTCCTTAGCTTTGTTGTTATTGGAATTTCCCTAGGAGACTTTTGGACATTGTCTTTCCCCTTAGGCTCATTGGAACCCTTGTTTTCCGTGGGCTTAAGATTTCTCTTAGCCCCTGTTTGGAAATTGATTTGAGAAGCCACCATAGTATGGTGTATAATTACAGATATGGTGCATGGCCTTTGGGAGTTGACATACTCCACCATTTCTTCAATTAAGCCCACACAAAATTGTTGCTTTTGCTCTCCAAAATTCATCTTTTTGAAGACAATGGCTTTGATATGTAAGTCCCAAAATTTGTCTACATATTTATGAATGGATTTGTAGGGAGAGAGCTTCAAGCTTCGCCATTTGGTGAGTACTTTGTCTTTGGCATCGGTGACTAAAAATTGCTTCATGATGGAAGCTCTTCAAGCTTTCCATGTTTGTGGAGCTTCACCGTTTGTCTGTAGGCTAGACCACCATTGCCTGTCGGATTTTTGAAAGTGCATAGCTACATGGCGTAGCTTAGAGGACTCCGTGAAGCCCTCATCTCCAAACGCCACATTGAATTGTTGGATAAAGGCCAAGACTTTGTCCATAGCACCAAAGGTGCCATCATAGGTAAGGAAAAAGATGCTCTTTCTCCCTCTTTGAACTTCTTAAGCTTGGATGACCTCTTCCAATGCGGCATAGGCTTTCCTATGGCCTCTTCTTTTTTATGGTTCAAAATTGCACCATCGCTTTCTTCAGAAGATGAAGAATTTGAGGAAGATGGAGAAGAGCGTGACCTCTTTCTCGCCTTTTTATTGCCTTGGTCTTCCTTGTCGGCACCATCACTTTCTTTATAAGAGGAAGAGGATGAAAAAGATGGAGAAGAGGGTGACTTCTTTCTCGCTTTTTCTTCTCTTTTTTTTTATCATCCCTCTTTGAATTTTGTTGTGGAGAAGTGTGCGGTGGTCTTCTCCATTTCGAAGGTGATGGAGAGCATTTTGCCCGCCGTCTTCGTGGAGCCATCTCCGTCGAGGTGACAGGTGACTCACTTCTTTCTCATTCCTTTGGCGGGGGCTCTTAAGTTCTTCTTTACGAAGGAGATGCATCATCAAGAAGCAAATTTTTGAGCCCTTCGTATGGATCCTCTTCTTCTTCCCGAATTGGAGAGAGGCCTCTTTTGGAAGTCTCACAAGCAGGCTTCCGAGGTACTCTCTCATCATGGTGGGGAGCTTGAATCCCATGAGCACGAAGCTGCCGTTGCACTTCAATTTGGAGGGATGGATTTCCCATGGCTTGTTGAAGCCTAGAAATAAGGTAGTTAACAAGCATAGGGGCATCATTAGTAGCCTGCTCATTAGAGAAATCAAAGCTATTAACATTAATTTCACTCTCTTTACTATTTTCAGCCATTCTAACAACTTTTAGGTGTAATATTTTTAGGTGTACTTTGGCACTTCAAGCCCTAGTTTCTGCTCCTCTTTACCCATTTAGCAAAGCACTCAAGCTATTGTACCCGTGGCTCAATTATCATTAATTGCAAGGAATAGAAGAGAGGGTCTTTCACCACCAAAACAGTACCGGCTCCTGTCAAGCTTCTAATAGCTCAATAGTGGTTAAGCCGTAGGCAATCCCCGTAGGACTCCACTATTAAGACCATAGCTCTCGACAGTGATGCCCCGTTATCTGCATAAACCAAGGCACACTACAAGGTTGAAAAATCCCTATTTTACTTACTCAATTGCAATTAATAATACCAACCATTTATAGCTATCTTGAGGACCTCCCTTCTTGAGCAAGAAAAGAGAAACCTTGTGCTCTAATACCAATGTAACATTTAATGGCCTAGTAACTTGTGTGTAGTAGAAAATAGCATGAACAAAGTGAGCATTGCATTAGAATAGATTCCTAATGAGCATTACAAGAGTGCTTAGGTGGAGAAAGCAACAAAAAGCATAACACCTAGTTAGATATGCATGAACAATACTTCAAAAGAGAGAGAAATTAAGCTATTGACAACAGTTGAGGATTGGATTTAAATGGAGCTGGTCCCCCCTCCAAAAGGCTTTGTATTATAGGTTGCCCCCTCAAGGGATACATTTTACAATACAATTCTCTGTGTTCCTTCAATAACGAGCTAGTGCAATGAAGATGGAAGCTTCAAGCGCTAAGCAAACACTTATAAAACACAACATCAATTCCCTTACAGTCTCAGACCCAAGACCTCACACACCTTCGAAGATGGTGAGAGCTAGTGGGGTATGACAGTAGATTGAGAGGAAGAAGGAGTAGTCTTACGAGAAAGAAGTACATCTCCTCACAGAATCACTCATATTAGCATAGCATAGCTTAGTAATTAGCATGGTAGAGGAGATGAGAATGCATTGAAGCTTGGCTCTTGGTTGGATTTGCATCACAAAGCCAAGAGTTTTTGGTGTAGGCCCCTCTTGCATTTTACTCATGCAGGCACCTGATTGGCCCATGCCAGGCTTAGTAAGAATTAAGTAGCATAAGTGATAGCCTTCTGACATGTGTCTCCCTTTCACCTTTTGTGAGAGCTTTAGGTAATTAAGTAATGCAACTAAACTCTCATTGGACCCCTTTGTCTTTTGGCCAACGGGAATCAGGCAAGCCATTGGGCTACTAAATGCTCATTGGACCCTTTGGGAGACTATCCAATAGTCTTCTAGAGAGCTTAATTCTTATTGGTCCTTTTATTAAGTGTTTTTACATGAATTAAACTAGATTTACTCTAGCCTAATTCTCATTGGTCCACCTCCATGGCCATCCAATAGGATTTGAGTGTACCTTGTGGGCAATTGGCCTAGGGAGCTAACATATGTCCATTATGCCCTTTGTGTAAAGGGAAGCATTTGAGTGTGCGTGTGTTCTCGCACAAGTTTCTCTCTCTTCCCCTACCATTAGGGCTCGCCCCTTCCTCTTTAGGAGTCATGAAGACTTTTTGGCACACTCACTAAGCATCCAATTTCACCAAGGTTTGACCATTGGACACAACCTTTGAATTTTGGAACCTTAGCTTTTTGGAAGTCTTAATGGGCTGAACCTTAGGGTCTTTAAAGCCCATTGTTGCACATTGCTCTTTTGCAGATGGCCCCCTCTTTGGATCCCTATTTTCCCTCCTTTGAATCCCTTCTGTGGCCGGTCTGCCTGTCATGGAGGCTTGAAGGTCGGTCTTCTTGAATTTCCTATAGGAAATCACTAAAGAGATTCTGGAAAGTCTTGAAAGATCTTGGAAGAAAGTTTTGGAAAACTCTAGAAGACGGCATCATCGCTTATGAAATCACCTACATCATCATTGATGTCATCGCTTGTGTCATCATTTGCATCATCATCTATGTCATCGCTTGCATCATTGCCTATGTCATCAATGATGTCATCGCCTACATCATTGCATGTGTCATCGCCTATGTTATTGCCTGCATCATCACTAGAAGAATCTAGAAGAATCTAGAAGGTTCTAAAAGTATCAAGGAGATTCTAGAAGTTTCTAGAAGCTTGGAGAAGATTCTGAAAGAATCTAAAAGTTTTTGGAAGTCTCTAGAAAGTTGAAGAAGGATCCAGAAGTTTCTAGAAGAACTAGAAGGGTCAAGAAGGTTCTAGAAGATTCTAACCTCCTCAAGAACAACCTAGAAAGTTCTAACCTCCTCAAGTAACCTCCTCAAGCACTAGTATAAATAGGGGTCTTGGGCCACAAGCCCCTCAGTCTTGCCAACACCATTTGTGAGGCCCCTATGAGGAAAGCCCTCTTCTAGTTCTTGTCTTCTGTTCAAGTCTTGTCCTTGCAATCAAGCCTTGTCTTGTACTCAAGTCATGTAATCCAAGTCTTGTATCTAGCTCTCTTAATAAAGTATTAAGTCTTATAGTCAAGATTAATCTTATCATCAAGTCCCAAGTTCTTCTTCATTGTGAGCACCTCCTCTTGCTCTCTTCTAGCTCATAACACTACCAGCTTAACCAATATTCTAGCTTTTTCTCCCCTGGTATTTCCCCATATTAAATGATCAGTTTAACATGATAAAATCATTTAGGAGAATTAGATATTAGTTATTATGATAGAAATTGCTACTCACAAAAGGCTAAGGCACGGATTTGAACAAGCTCGTAGCCTTATAGCCATTGAATATCACAAAACTTTGGCCTTACCTAAGAGAAGGGTTTTTTCTAAAACAAAGGTAGAGAATGAAGCCACTTGGAAAAATCACAATCATTGACACGATGATAGATGATGCACGTTGCAAGCCAAGCCATGCTCATTTGAACAAGGGAGAAAGTGCCAATGAAGCACATTGGCTTTTAAAGCTTATAGTGAGCACACACACACAAAATATATTAGAAGCCTACATGCCCACAAAGTACGACACATTAGAGAACAAGAAAACTTTAGCATACTTGTCCCTTGTTTTAAAGGTCTGCACAAAGCTGGAAGCCAAAAATGGTTGGTTTGAAAAAGTGTTAGCACAGTCCATTATCAACCTTGCCCAAAAGAGTGAGCATTCACGAGATCCTCAAAGAGGATTAACTTCCTCCTTAAAGCAAGACTACAAACAAGGACAAACTCAACAGTAAGCATGCAAATCGAACCTTTCCCTGTAGCCCTTGAATCTGCAATTGCATTTGTAAAGTTTTGTCCACACTTGTCATACAAAGTGAGCTTATACAACCCACGGCACAAAAGGCCAGATCAACAATTTCATAACCGAAATTGAGATCATACATTGTACATCTGTCATCCACAAATTTGACTATAAGTCCAAGTTTAGCAAGTGTAGATATAGTCAAAAGATTCTTCTTGATCCTAGGTACATAAACGCATCAACAAGTGTGAAAGAACTACCATTTGCAGAAGTAAGCACAATCTTTCCAACTTCTCAAACATGATAAGAGGCATTTTTGGCACAAGTGACTGAATTCCCATGAGGGACAGACTCGAGAGAGGTGAACAACTCATGATGTGAGGTAATGTGCTTTGTAGCATCACTGTCGAAATACCACACATGTGAATCTACAGCAACTGACATGCATGCATCATGGACAACAGGATTGTAAGTGCACTCTACCCAAAAGCCCATTCTGCATCAACAACAGCATCACAGTCTCCTTTCACAGAAGATTCAAGAATGGCTGCATTTGTAGTGGAACCAGCATTTGCAGTGGAACCGCCCTCTTTCTCCTTAGCCTCTTTCACCTTCAACTTAGAACACTGCTTGATCAAGTGATCATTAGCTTTATAATAATGGCAACGCATCTTCTTTTTGCCCTTATCACCAGAATTGCCAAATGAAGTGCTGCCAGTAGAAGCATTGGGAACAGAAGTTTTGCCACTCGCAGCAGAACCATAAGAAGTGGTTGCATTGCTGCTACCACCCTTCCTTTGAGAAGCAATAAAAGCCTATTCAAATGCATGTTGTCTAGTCCTGTTCTTTCTAGAAAGTGACTCTTGCAACAACAATGTGCACAATGCATCAAACTTGACAACTTCAGGATTTCCTTGGGTCATAAGTCTCCAAGTACTAGCAAAAGTCTGGTAGTAAACTAGGGCTTATAGAAGTTTCCAGATTTTATCCCAGTTTTGATAGTTAGATTGAGTAGATGGTTGATTTGGAACTTTAGGGTGTGAGAATTGTAAGGTATTTATACCACTTTTGACCTTAATGAAAAGACCTTTTTGCAATTTAAAAAAGTTTGAAGTCTGTGAGTGAGCATACTGTGTACGAGAGAGAGTGTGAGCTTCATCTTGACGCTACGTGTGCACCGGTGGTCGGAATCGAGTGCGAAGAAGTACAGCGTGTTGCTCCCGACAAGAGCTACGCGCCAAACCCCTACATTGCGCGCATACGGTCTGGTTTTGCGAGTTCCATCTACGAGCTTCATCTGGTGATTCGGTGAGCATACGTTGTCCGATTTTGCATTGCAGCATATCCACGCGTTCACATTGAGAAGAGCTACACATTAGGCACTTTAGATTTCGGAAACGAAGACCTGCAAATTTCGGCCAGACATCCTACATGATTTTGCACCGAGTGTTTTGGGTTGGAGTTTTGGTTCATAGACCTTAGAGAGAGCAACCTATTGGTGTTAGTAGGGTCTCCTTCAAGTTCTTGGTGTTTGGAGATTGTTTGATGGGTGTTCGGCTCTAGAAAGCGTTGTAGGAAGTTTCCTCTTATGCACTTTTGAAGGCTGTGACTTAGACATTGGGTAGAGACCTCTGTAGGAATTAGTTAGGAGTCGGTCGAGTGTAGGTTGACACCCTATGCTTGCTTCCACGTGCCTGCGGGTTGAGCTTCGTCCTTAGCTGGAAAATCTTGTTAGGTGAGTTCTCGCTGTGCTGACGTCCGTCGTGGCATATCCGTCCAACATTGGTGCCGCTGCCGGGGACGAAAACCTTAGGTAGGTGACCGAGACTAGTCCTTGAGGATAGGGATTTTTAGCTTGCCAAGAGTCTCGTTTTACATTTAGATAGGACCAGAGAGTGGAGGACTCTCTAGGTCTTAGAGGGAGTCTAGGAAGCGTGTGTCTGGCCTAGATCCTTCGACTTAGGTAGATTTAGGTAGACTGAGATAGTTTTAGGTATTAGTTGAGTTCTTGAGTAGGAGTTGGAGTGGTAGAAGTGGTGAGAGGAGAGCTTGAGAGTCCGGAGAGGCCAGAGAGCAACCAAAACACCATTATCACCATTTCACATGATGAGTAGGAGTAGAGTAAGTAGGACATCATGATTCAGGATCTAGAGCACTTCATGCATGTATACTTGCTTGGTAAATTCATCACAAGCTTGTAAAAGATGCAAAAAAAGACGCAAAAGTGTGTTTGAAAGTTGAAGTGAAGTCCAAAAGTTACTGTGAGTGTTTCTAATAGAGCTGCAGAGCATCAGGAGCATTTCTATCAGGAAAATTTTTAATTTTAAGCCAGGAGACATCCTACGCATAGGATGTGTACGGGCTAATCTGGTGGGAATTTTGGAATTTTGCGTTGACCAGTGTGTTCAGAAGGTGGGGTTTACCCTATTTTCAACTGGAAAGTGGAAATTTGACCATATCTTGACAGGATATGGTCAGATAGACTGAAATTGCCAAACATCCTACCCAAATTGTGCCAAAGCATTATTTTAAGACCAAAACCATAGGATGGCTGCATGAGCATGATCTGCATGATATATTGAGTGACTGAGAGGGGTTTCATCTCATTTGGGTGAGAAAATTTAGTTCAAAGCAGACTTTAGCACTTTTGACTGAAAAAGGCAAGAATAGCTAAAATTGGGGACTTTTGAAATCCAAACCAAAATCTAAGCATACCACTGGGTTGCTGACACCAAGTGGAAGTTGTGGATCAAGTATGGGGTCAAAGAGGCCAAAAAGACATCCTACGCATAGGATGTCTTCTGAGTGATTTTGCACTCCAAACCTAATTTTGAGCATACCAAAGTGATCAGCACCTCAAGGGGAGCCTGTGCTTTGAATTTGAAGCCATTCTGATGAAAAAGACATCCTACGCGTAGGATGTCTAAAGCAAGAAATTGAAGCCAGATACTGACTGTGGGCATAGCAAGGTGTTGTATAGCCTGAGGCAAGCCTCCTAGTCAATTTTGGTTCAAATTGGAAATGATTAGACTGATCAAGACCAGCAACAAGCTGTCGGAACATATTTCTGATCCATTGACCAGCTTATAGCTGTCCAAATCAAAAAGTAAAAACAACTATGGACTCAGCACATCAAGGGGAATCCATAGTGCAAAAATCCAGGCAAAACAGAGCAGGAGACATCCTACGCGTAGGATGTCTACTGGGGCCTACTGAAGAGAAAATTTGACTGGGCTTAGACATTGAGGTTCCATTTGGCTTAAGGGTTCCAGAACTTCTTTCACAAGTAAATTTGGACCTTGTTTGTCCATTTGACGGAGCAAAGACTGAATTCAGACTTTTTCACGTAAATTGACCAACATCCAAGGGAAGTACAGTTCCAAATTAGCAGACCTAATCCAGAACATCAGCAGTGTATAAAATACAGTAGTGGTTGAGATTAACTCTCCAGTTATACCAATCATTACTAAGATAACCTCTAGTAGTTAAATGCTTTGATTCGATTGCCGAAATTAAACGCTTGTGTACAGGTATATTCAGCAGCAAAGCAAGAAGTTGTGCGGAGACTGATCCTTTGCCAGGTGAGTGGTTGGATTTGTGATAAATTGCATTGCTAATTTTGATGAATTTAAGATCAGGAAGATACATTTTTAGAGACCAGAAGGTGGCAGGTGACCAAGGTAGCTTAGTGTCCACCGAGGAGAGTGTAACTCAGGCAAGGCTAGATCCACTAGCACCGATTATTGAGGAAGGTAGTGATACTGACACTTCGTCAGACAAATCTTTTTTCATGATGGGTAGTCAACAGCCAGGAGGTTTCACCTATGATGGACCAATGCCAGGAGGAAGCACCTCCCGAAATCCTTTGAATGATTCCAAGCTCACTGTGATCTTCTTAGAAGGAACAAACTCGAGGGGAGCCCTAGTCTATTCTGATTATCGAGGATGCAAGTGCATTAGTATTGAAGAAAGGCCGGCTTAGAGACTGGAGATAATTCGAGTCTATGATGATGGAGATAGATTTCGAGACAAAAAGGGGAACCACTATCTGATAGTTAGTAACCCTGAAGATTACAACAGATATGGAGATAACATGGCGAAAGGGAAAACGGTTTCAGAAGCTCAAGAACCGTCACCAAACATTGATCAACCTGGAGCAATTTTTATGTATGATAAGAAAACAACCAGGGTTTCAACTTATAATGAGAACGTGGGAATCTACAAGCATGAGAGTGAGGGAATAGTCGCTTACTTTCGCTACAAAGAACCATACTTAACCAAATTAAGCAAAGACAAGGTTCTTTACTTATTCTCTTACGAAACTGCTATGGGGAAGGATATAGTTTTTGTTGATAGGTATGGGCGAGAATACCAACGTATTCTCCCAGAGGAGTTAGAAAAGGCAACAGTTCCAGGAGCATCAACATATGCCCCAGACGAAGTGCCAAGAGCAACCTACACCCCTAGCAAGTCGACAAATCCCTTTTCAGAGGAGTATGACGCTACCTCACATTCTACCCGACTGCAGACATTCAACAATCAAAACCAACCAGCAACTCAGCCATCATTGCAGGCATGGCTTCTATAGAGTGCAACATTGGAACAAGACTGAAACCGAGATGGTTATCAACAAGCTGCAAGAGGGCTAAGGGATTTGCAAGAACCACCACTCTATTCAAGGTATCAAGGAGAGAGTAAGCCAAAGACTCAAGGGTCAACAGAGCCTGGAAGACCACCCATACAACAAGTTCGAAGAGATGAACCATCTCTGGCGAGAACTGTTAGAAATTATGGCTTAGGAGCACCACTGGGAGAGGAACTAGCCTACTACAGAAGACCAGAGGAGGTATATCGATTAGAACGTGGAGATCCAATGATGAGGTTTGTAGACCATCGTAGAATTAGACCTTCTCAAGTGCAAAAATGGGTAAACAAGAAATACACAGGAAACAGAGATCCAAGAGATCATGTAGCAGCCTTTGTGCGTGTAATTAGAGCTGAAGAGGTGTTAGACTTCCCTACCCAATTTGCAGGGTTTGGACTAACCCTAGAGGATGACGCTGCTACTTGATTTGACTCTGTAGAGCCTAGAGACTTTGAGTCTATGGAGGAAGTGTTTGACGAGTTTATCGAGGAATTCTCACAAAGGGGGATAGCTCATAATACCGTCTCACAAATCCATAAATTCAAACAGAAAGATGGGGAATCTGTATGAAAGGTAGCCCTAAGACTAAAAAGATATGTTAAGTTCTTCCCTGTGGAAGAACTACCAACTCAATCCAGATTTATGCTTATATTCATCCAAGGACTAAGGAATGTAGATCTCCAAAAGGACTTACACATGAAGCGGAGCACGACGTTGAATGAGTTGACCAAGGAGGCTCTTTACCTTGTGGACAATTGTGCGGTCTACAAAGAGGGGGAGTTCAAGGACCTTGACGACGATTCATCTTCACAACAAAGTGGAAGCAAGTCTTCTAAGAATGCACCAAAAGGAGAAGTAGTTGTAAACCAAGAGCAGCTTGTAGAGGAAGTGTTAAAAAAGATTAACTTGTACACCAAACCCCAGGCTAAACAGCCCAAGTGGTGTGCTATTGAACAAAAACGGACAAACCATGGGACAGAGGAATGTTATTATAACAAGGGATATGTGAGAGAGAGACCTTACGCTCCCCAAGCTCAGGTAGCTTCTCCTCAAGCTCCACCAATTCCTAGGTATCAAGCAGGCAACCTACCAGGACCTGTAGGTGTAGAAAGACCACAACCAGTGTTAGGGCAACAACCACCCCTACCAGGATTACGACCAGTCGATCGGTATAAGATACACACCAACAGTAACCGAATCCGAGGAGAAGGCTTTGGTGCCTATGCATGCATATTATGAAGATCCCAATGGATATGCAGCAAACTCTGTCTATTATCCACCGGAAGAACCCTCGACACCAGAACCATGGAGCATGATAGGAAGTACAGGACCACCAACAGCTGCACAGGCAGCAGGACAAGGAAGATATAGCTTAGATGAACGAACATTGTTGTTCATAGCCAACGGAGGCATGGGCGGACAGAAACATGCATACCAACAAAGAGGAGCTCAAGGAGCACCTCAACCACCCAAGGGACCCTGCTACAAGTGTGGTGGAGACCATTGGCTAAGAGACTGTCCTCATGATGAAATCATTAGAGTCAACGCATATTGCACCGAGTGTGGAGTTACTCATTTGATTCCCGATTGCCCTAAAAACCCCAGCAAAGAAGCAAAAACTACCTTGAACATGCTAGAAACAGTACCTTCCAGTGGAGGGTCAGAAAATGAAACAATCATACCTATTCAGGCGGTGACACGAGCCCAAGCTCAAAGAATGACAAACGAACCCATAATTGAAGAGCCAAAAACCGATGCCCCAAGTTCAGAAACGAAAAATCAGAAAAGCACTTGGAAAGCTAGAAAGGCACGTATGAAAGCCAGGAAAGAACGAGAGCAAACAGCTCTATCCGAGGAGTTAAAACATACAAAGGATAGATTAGAGCGGTTAGAGGATCTAGCTAGCTTAAGCTCACACACCATGGCAACCATAGCACCCAAGGAAATAGCAGAGCCCAAAAGTGTAGGATCAGGAGGATCAGTACTGTGGCAGACAAGGTAAATGAGCAGTTGGATACACTTTTAAAAGCTTCTGAAGCCAGACTCAAAAAGAACCAAACCCAGGAGCAAACATGGATGACTTATCCATATGCTAAAATAGAAAAACAAAGGTTGGAAATGTGTAGAAAGATGATTGAAGTAGCTCAATCATTGATGGAAGACCCGCTTGGTAAACCTGCAAATTGGCATGAAGTACCAGCTCCAACCCCTATCTAACCAACTTTAGAGGAACAAGTAGAAACGAAGGAAAGACTCATGAATGCCTATGAGTCCAGAGGAGAGCCTATCATAGTGCCAAATACAACAGATGAGGCAAGTGAGGGGTTCCAGCCTAAAACATTGACAGAAATGGGTAAGGACTGTAACGGTCTAGATGATCTTTGGAAGCAAATCCGTGAGGCCAACGAGGCTAACAGGGTGAGTAACCACATGAATAGCACGAGAAAAGAGAATAATGAGATCTTACCTTCTATTGAAGAATTTGAGGCAAGGTCGCAAATGAACTTTGATATACATTCACAAGGGGGAGACCGGGGATCAATTAGTTCGGGGCACAGCCAACCAGACTCGTTGAAAACTCTACCCTCTTACCTAGGAGAGTATAAAGCCAAGTCTAAAGTGAGAGCAATCCCATCTCAAAGATTTTCTTCTAACAAAGTGATGGATTCACAAGGATTGATTGAGTTATTGTCCACCCCGGTGGGATGCACAATCACATTAGCCGAACTCCTAAGGTTACGACCAAACATGTGGACCACAGTAGGTAAATGCCTAGAAAAATTTGGAGTGAAAGACCCCACCTCGAAGCTTCAGGAAGGGAGCAGAGAATTGGACAAGCCTCAACTAAACACTAGGCCAGTACCATTAAACAAGGTTGGAGAGTATTGCGAGGGAGAAGATGGAAACACCACGCTACCAGTAGAATTCCGAGTAGTTTCCAAAGCTATTCTTGACAGTGGAGCGGGAGTTGCTATCGCCACCAAGGAACTCTGGAAAAAATGGGGAAAACCAGCTTTAAGAGCTACCAGAATGAAATTGCAATTGGCAGATGGGTTCATGGAGAAGCCTCTAGGACTCTTAGAAAAAGTGATTGTCACTTCGTGCGGAATCGAGTATGAGCATACATTTGCAATAGTCGATTTCGACAAAAAGAACAATTATGAGATCATCTTGGGAAGACCATTCATGCGACAATTGAAGATGGTCCAAGATTGGGGTTACGACCACATAAACCTCAAACATGGCGAGACAACAACCAAAATACACCTGAAAGACCATAGTTACAACGATGTGAACCAGACACCAATGGAAGAATTTGATTCAACTACATTAGCAGGATCGGAAATCCCAGCATGGTTAGGGCAAAAAAAAGAGCTGTGGATGTGCGGAGCTTCACATTGTGGAAGCTTAAGAAGAGAGGAATGCATCTTAGAAAGAGCGATTGAGGACAAGGAGTATATTCCGGAACCTTTCCCTGAAGATGCCTTGGAACCTCTAGAATTTGGAACACATACTAGCAACATTGGATGTCTGTACTATTACAGATAGTCCAACAAAAAAATTTTACGACAAGGATGGCTATGATGTGCTACCCTACTACATGGTAAGCATTATACCAGGAGGAGATGAGACGATAGAACCACCAGAACAAGAAGAGTTTTATAACTCCTCTGAACATCTGGAGGTAAACAATGATGTAGATAATGAGTGTTCAGAAAACTCAAGTGACCGTGGGGAGAAAACAAAGAATATCAAGTTTTATAATTTTGCTAATCAGTACCCTAGACGCCAAGAACGCTATAGGAGAAAACGAGCAGAAAACAAAGCGAGAGAGAACCTGATGCCCAGGATAAAAACTAAAACTCACTATTTGATGCTTGTAAAAGCAGAGGATTGTGTAAAAGATCAAATATCATGAAGATTCTCAAAAGTCAAGGAAAGAACACAAGAGGATAAAAGACAAGTACGAAAAGCTAAAACAGAAACAAAATCACAAGAATCTCAAAACTCAAAAAAAGAAACACGAAAGACCAAGAGTGGACCAAACTGGAGCGTAAATAGAACTTTACCAAGAACTGAAACGGTCTTTACGAGAGGTATGGACTACTGAGAAAGATAGTGATGTTAAAGGGGAGTCAGAGAAGGGAAACATGAATGTACCATCGCACTATCGGAAATTTACCATCCAGGACAGAAAAATCATAATGACACCACCAGTCAGGGAAAGAACCAACCAGGAATCTTACGATGGGCCAAAAAATGCAAAAAGGATAGACCTTGCGGAACCAGGTGAGAAGCCTCAGCTGGTCTATATAGCAACCGATTTAGAGCCTGAAGAAGAAGAATGGCTAACACAACTTCTCAAGGAGTATAAAGATGTGTTTGCATGGTCCTACAAAGACCTCAAAGGAATTGATCCAGCGATATGCCAACATACAAACCTAGCGATGCAAAACCTAGCAAACAGCGTCCGTATACATATAATGACACATTTGCTAAACGAATCAAAGAGGAGATTGACAACCTGATGGAAGTTGAATTCATCTATGAAATCGAACATACAGATTGGGTGTCACCCATTGTGGTAGTCCCCAAAAAGAACGGAAAACTGCGAGTGTGTGTAAACATCAAAAAGGTAAATGCAGCCACCATAAGGGATAATTATCCCTTGCCAATCACAGAACATGTACTTGAGAGGGTTGCCGAAAAACGGGCTTATTCTTTTCTGGACGGGTTTTCAAGATACAACCAACTGGCAATCGCAATGAAGGATCAATTGGACGGGTTTTCAGGATACAACCAACTGGCAATTGCAATGGAGGATCAACACAAAATAGCGTTTGCCACATAATGGGAAATTTATGCGGATCGAGTTATGCCGTTTGGCTTAACTAATGCCCCAGCTACCTTCCAAAGGTTAATGACGCACGCGTTCAAAGAATACCTGAGAATATTCTTAGAAATATACATGGATGATCTTTGTGTACACTCTCTTCTACGAGAGGAACATATTGACCATTTGCAAAAGGTATTTGAAAAATGTAGAACATATCGAATCTGTCTTAACTCTGAAAAGTGTATTTTTATGGTTAGGCAAGGCCGCATCTTAGGACACATTGTCTCAAGAAATGGCATAACCACTGACCTAGACAAAGTCAAAGTCATAGTAGACCTACCCAGGCCTACTAATGTGAAACAAGTGCAATCCTTCATGGGACACTGCGGATATTATCGAAGATTCATATATATGTATGCAGTCATTGCACAACCTCTGTATCGTTTGCTAGTCAATTTCGATTGGACTAAGGAGTGTGAAACTTGATTCCAAAAGCTGAAGGAAAACCTTGTATCAGCACCTGTACTTAAAGCACCAGATTGGGAAAAGATATTCCATGTTCACATTGATGCTTCTGCATATGCAATCGGGAGTATTCTGGCTCAACCTGGAGATAGAACAATGGATTTTCCAGTTTTTTATGCAAGCCGACAGTTAAACAATGCGAAAAAGAACTACACAACCGCCGAAAGAGAGGGGTTAGAATTGATTTCTGCTATAAAGAAATTTCAACATTATTTGCTCGCAAACAAATTTATATTCTTCACAGATCATCAAGCTCTTTTGTATCTGGTAAATAAACCATGCAATACAGGAGAATTGTACGCTGGTTTATTATATTGCTAGAGTTTGATTTCACAGTGGTGGTCAAAAAGGGTAAAACCCATCTACGAGTGGATCATCTTTCAAGGATACACAACGGGGAAGCTCCTGAAGGAGTAGATGATGACATACCAGATGCTTATCTTTCAATATTGAAATGATACCCAAATGGTCTCAGAAAATTGTTAGCATTCTTTCTTTTGGAGGTAGGTTTGATAACACGGAATACAGATCCAAACAACAAACAATTCGACAAACAAAAAACTTCCAGTTGATTGCAGGACGACTATATCATCTAGGATCGGGCCAAATTCTACGATTATGTATAAATCCGGAAGAATTCGAGTGTTACCTTGAAGAAGCACATGTCCAAGATTGTGCATTTCATTGTTCAACAGTAAAAACACACCAGAGACTGAAACAGTTAGGGGTTTATTGGCCAACTATGTATGCGGACACACATTCTTATGTTACCAATTGTACTATATGTAGTGCCAAACGACCAGTGGATCACGCGACATTGTTTCAAGTAAACATTGCACCTGCATGGAGTCAATATATCATTGATTTCCTAACCACCAGGATTTTTCCTCAAAACATAACAAGAGCACGGAAAAGGGCTATAGAGCTGGAGGCTCGTGAATTTCAGTTAATTGGGAACCAACTCTATAAGCGAGGAAAGGACAATCAACTTAGAATCTGTGCAAGTGAAAGTGAATACCTGCTGATTCTAGAACATGCACATGGAGGTATAAGTGGAGGACATTTTTCAGGCGATAAGACGGCAAAAATTGTCTTAACCGCAGGAATATGGTGGCCTACATTGCACATGGATGCTGAAGAGTTTGTAAAGCGTTGTGACGCATGTCAGCACACCAAGGTGCCGATAAAGAGAGATGAGATGCCACTACGGCCAATGATGGGAGCAAGGGCATTTGCAAAATGGGGCATTGATTTTGTGGGGCCTATTTCACCCCCTGCATATCGCACCCATACCCAATATATCATTGTGGCTACGGACTATCTCACAAAATGGGTGGAAGCCAAGGCCACGCAAAAAGCAGATGCACGGACCACTGCACAATTTTTGTATGAGAATGTTTTTGTACGATACAATTTACCAATAGAAATTGTCAGTGATCGTGGAACACATTTTCTTAATGAAGTCATTGAATATCTGCTAGAGGAATTCATGGTCATACATAGGAAATCTGCTCCATACCATCCACAGCAAATGGACAAGCTGAGGCCACAAATAAAACACTATGCACAGTTCTCACTAAAATTGTGTCAGAGTCAAGAACAGATTGGGATCAGCAGCTACACTCAACACTATGGGCATACAGGGTAGCTTACAAAAAATCGATAGGAACGACACCGTTGGTGTTTGGCCTAAATGCTATATTACCCATAGAGTTTTTAATTCCAACTCTACGAGTAGCGAAACGCCTAGAATGGACAGGGCATGAGCTCCCTTCAAGAATAGATGATCTTGAAAAGCTAGATGAACTCCGCTTGAGAGCTGTAGCTTCGATCTATGCTAAAAAGAGAAGACAAAAAGAGTTTTTTGACAAGCATGTGCGCACGAAAGAGTTCAAAACAGGTGATTGTGTACTTGTTTATACTTTGAAGCAACATGCCAAGAAACTTAAAAAGCGAGGGATGGGACCCTTTGTGATTAGTGATCTATCACAAAGCGGAGCTGTCAAGCTTGCTACATTAGCAGGTGAAGAAATGCCAAACTGGATTAGTGGATGTCGATTGAAGAAATATCATTTACCATTGACACAGGATATGCTTCAACAAATTCATCAAGGAAAACAACGAAGGAAAGAGAAACAGAGAGTACGAGAAGAAGCTCAAGCAGAAGCAAAAGAACGCATTGCAAAACAAAGACTTCTGCGACAACAACAATTCTGTGAAGCACCATTGTGAATCATTGCCATTTGACTAACGAAGTTTGATGAAGACACACTGGAGCCAATAATTGCAGTCAAAGTGGGTAGCAATCAAGTTGAATCGGCGGGATTTCTTGATTCTGGAGCTCAAGCAAATTTAATCTCTTACAGATTATACATAAAGCTCAAGTCTACAGGTCAACTTCATCCTACTTTACAAGTGCTTGAAAGTAGTACATCACATTCTCTGAAAACATTGGGCTGGACTATATTGCATGTACAAGTACATCAATATATTTACCCACACAAATTTTATGTAGTCGAGGATGAAAGCACACAACACCCAATGTTGTTGGGACAACCTTGGCAAAAAGAGTACAATGTGCAGATAGATTGGAATGCGAATGCAGTCAAACTTCAGCATGCACAAGAACAAAAGGTAATAGCCTTTGCTCAGCAATACCGGAATAATAGGCTGCCAGCAATGCAATCACTGGAAGAAGAGCCAAAAGCAAGAGTGCCACCAAAGAACAACATGATACCCGAGGCTAACAAACAGGTAAAATCCAATCATGCTAACTACATACATACGAAGTCACCGATTGCAGTGCAAAGATCTAGGTTACCAAAATAAGGGAAACAAGTATGGATGCGGAAGGATAGAAATGACATGGCAGACCAAAAACAATACAACGGAAGAATTCGACCGAAGCAGATAGTTCAACCAAAAACCAAGGGCATAAAACAGATATGGATCCAAAAGAAAATGCTCAGCAATAACCCAAATGTTACTCGCATTTGGATACCGAAACAAAAGCAAAAGGAACTCCCTTCAATACAAGCAACATCGGAAGGCAGACAGCTACATTTGCAACCGGAAAACCGACTTATGTGGATGCCAATAAGCAACAAAACAGTGGCAACCAAGGAAGTAACAAGAAACCTACAAAAACCGACAAAGACAAGCTACCAATGGAAAGCAAAAGAGATACGGGCTACGGCCATTCCGGCCAAGCCAATCCTCTCCAAAGAGACGACTACGGCCATATCAACAGTAGCGGCAAAGCGACTGCCTTTTGCAAGAAAGACAATTAAACAAAGAGCAGTAGAGTTACAGCTTTTACTTGCAAAGAAAATAGGAAACCTCGACGGCGAATGCCAATAAGCATCTTGCTTATACCCTTCCCTAAAACAGCATTAATTTTTCCATGCATTGACCGAGTATGCATAAATAGGGCAACATTAATTGGCCAAGCATTAGCACAAATTTTCAACCTATGCATGGCACATACTCTGAGGCGATACCTTGTCGTCCGGGAGGACTCCGGCTAGGAGGGGGGGAGGCATTCTCAAATGCGGAACCAATAGCAGAAAGAGCAAAACAGGGCATGATTTTCGACTATTTTTAAGGGTTGTTGTTTGATTGCGAAATTTTCTGGACTAACCCAAGTACGTATGCCCTTATACAGCATGTATCTATAGGTATATGGGGCCAAACGCCGAATCAAGCCTCTAGGTGTGTGTATATAAGTAGAAATAGCCATTTTTTGGGCAAAATATTGGTAAAACGGAGAATCCGGCCATAAAAATTGCATGTGAGTATATATAATGTTTTGCGGTGATGTTTTTGATTTATTATGATTTTTGAGGATTTTTTGGGTTTGATTTGCTATTTTCCTTTTAATTTTGCTAATTTTCGGTAAAAAAACTTAAAAAATACAAAAAGCAGGTGAAAAACGGTCATAATGAAAAACAAAAAATATGGGGATGATAAGTGACTATAGGACAACCTATGGTACAGTGGGGGTGCAATTATGAGACTGGAGCGGAAAGCGTGTTTGGCCAGATTTTGACCGAAATGCCAAATTTCTGGTAAACAGGGCAAATGGAGTCCAAATCAAGAAATTTTTGAGCCTAAACCGCATCTCGCGAGAAGTTGGGAGCACATGTCAAATTTCATGAAAAGTGGTTTGCGGACCTCCATTATAAGAAATTTTCACCTCATTTTCACTATTGTCCTTTGAGAGAGAGCTTCTGCCACCTAGAGCGAGCAGAACTTCCAACAGCTTCTACGACGCGCACGACTACCCGACGGGCTTCATACATGAGAGGTAGGCTCACCACCTTGAGCTTCTCGCGCATGTTTGTCATTTTGTCGCGAAAACTAGCGTAGGGTTCACACACAAACCGGGCAGTAGAGACCTACAAGTAGAAGCGGCCACCTAACGGCTAACCCAAAAGCAACGAGACTTCATCGACAGCTTACCCTAGCATAGGAGACCAGTCTTGGTATCCAAAGGCAGTAGAAAACCATCGAGAAAAACCCTAATTCCTAGAATCCCGCAAGAGGCCACCAAATGGGAAATCGGCGGAACGGCATCCAAATGCTACCAAAATTCATGGGTAGGAGCATCTCGACATGCTCGACAAGTCTATGTAGCCCACATGACCAAAAGGTGACCCGAAGCGGCACTAAACTTCAGAAACGGCATCAGACACACAAAGCGTTAAATAGCTCTCGCGGCCAAACCACATGTCCGTTTGCCACCAAACTTCACGAGCGGCTTTCCTAGACCATCAACAACCAAGTCCTATGGTGGTAGACCACCACAAATCATCGAAGACTTGTAAACGCAACCACGGGTGCTTCTAGAGCGACAAATTGCCAAATGGAGCTCCGGTGAAGCCAAAGTCGACAAAAACCATACGGCAAGGATCCCCAAGGGATCGGGAAGCTATGGAGACCAATATCAAGAAATTTCATCGCCGAAAAGCACTCCAAAAGTCAGAAGACATCTTGGAGGCTCTGAAATCCACACAGGGAGTTACTTTCTATCCATTTGACTTTTTTGTTGAAATTAGGCTTAAAAGGGACTCAGGGGGACTAAGGGCAGGCACTAGTGATAGATTCCACGAAAAAATCATCAGAAGACATCCTACGCATAGGACATCTCAAGGGCATTTCTGGGCACAGAACCCAACATTTTTTATCACAAACATTTTTTGAATAGCCGTTACATGCTAGCCACCAAATTTCATCCCATTTGGACCAACATTGACCTCATATGCATTAAAAAAACGCAAAGTTAGGGCATAGAGGCAATAATGGGCCATAGACCTACCAAAACTTGTCCAAATCACATGAAACTTGCACAACACATTCATGAGCACCTAGCCAACCAATCTGTGTGGAAACCTGCAAAAATTGATGAAGTAGACATCCTACGCATAGGATGTCTATTTGACATTGTTGGCCTACAGAGGGTATTTTTACATTCCATATCTTTTCTCATTATCTTCAAGAGCTCATATACCAAGTTTGAAGCCATTCTAATCATTTTTTACCCCCAACACCTTCAAGATACATTTTTTCAGCCCAAAAACACTACCCAGGGTCTTACCAACATCAATTCTTGACCAAATCAAAATCCAAGAGCATGGCCATGTTCCACATGCCAAGGACTACCCACAGAACAAATCCCAAGCCATTTTGATGAAATAGATATCCTACGCGTAGGACGTCTCCAGTATATTTTTGACCTTTTGTGCAAAGAGTGACATCATGGGAGCCAATACCATGGTGCAATGAGCCCATATATCAATTTTAAACCCATTTGGACATCACTTGCTACTTGTTGTGGACTTTCTACCCAATTTGTGACCTAAAGCCTGAATCAACCCAAAAATCCACTTTTTGATGCCCAAATCCAAATCCAAGCACATAGCCATGTTGTACAAGCCAAGGACCACCAGCATGTCAAGTATCACCCAAATCTGATGAAAAAGACATCCTACGCGTAGGATGTCTAAATGAAAATTTTTGGCCAGAATTGCACTGTGAGCACATGCACAGTTTCACAAGTTTCTTTTAAGCTTTATTTTTAATTTTCAAGTCATTTGGATAGATAAAACTCAGTTTCTCAGCTGATATGGAAAAAACGCTAACTTCGGACTCCTGAGTGCAACAGGATCTATGGCAGCCGCAAAGTCACCGGCAAAGAAGAAAAGGATGACCATAAAAGATTACCTAGAAGAGGTAGAGCCCTTCGTCATACCAGAAGGAACTCTAAAGCCAATAAGCACATGGATCCAAGAAGATCTGCTAGAGTCCAATGATCTAAAGATTTACCAAGGCGTGTTCAAAGACACCGAAGGAAACGTGATAGAGCTACCAATGCTACCGCGGGAACTCAATGAGTTCGTCAGAAGCAAGATGGCAGAGTATCTGGAGAAGATTGATCTCCACAATTACTTTGAAGCGGTGTCAGCAGGTATTGACATAAAAATATTATTGGAATATGTGACAACAATAAAAGAAGATGGAGTGGCCCGAGTTACAGATCTGCAGGGCAAGCCAGGCACTGAGATTCTAATCACAGAAAGAGTAGTGGCAGCTGCACTAGATCTCTCCAACAAGGGAGATAGTGTAACCAAAAGAAGGACAAAGTAAAGGTGTACACTGAAAAGAAAGCCAACTATACCTTTGAAGATATTGCTAACCCCAAAGTGGCAATCACGAGTCAGCTGTACAATCAATATTTCCATATATGTACAAAGCGGCCACAAAAGTACAGGATGCCGCGTGCAGCAATTGCCAAAAGCATTCACCTGGGCAATGCAGAAAAGCAAGCCGAAGATCATCAATTATGCAGCTTATGTACATGATAATCTGGTGAAGATGGGCAACCAGAACCCCACATACATCGTGCCGGGTGAGCTAATCACGAAGGTGATTTATGGGGCATTGCACGCCAAGGGAAGATGGCCCGACCCTCCATCACAAAACGACTGGCTGAGGCTCAAGGAAGATAAGGAAGATGAACAGCCCAAAGCACCAAGGGTGGCAACCCGTTTGAAACGCCGGTTAGAAACCGTGCAAGAAGAGCAGCCAGAGCTGAAGAAGGGAAAGAAAGAATCTACCCAAGTGCCAGTAAAAGAGACAAAATCACAGAAAGCGGCACGTCTAGAGCGGCTGATGGAAAGCTTCAGGGCAGAAAGAGCCCTCAAAGGAGATTTAGACGAGCTATGGAAGCCGTCTCTAGAAGCAATGTCGGGATCATCCTGAAGGGTGCACAGAGACAGATTCCATGATTACATTAAGAATTTTGAGATTCTGGATGCCAGAGCAGAGAATATCCCACATGTACCCTTTACAAAAGAGGAAGTGGAGCAAGTCCGACGGAAACTGCTAGAAGAGCAGGAAGGCCAAGAGAGAGAAAGGAAGACAAAGGCGGACAGAGATTTCAAGAAAAAGCAGACAACTCCACCGGCCAACCCTGAATCCAACCCACCGCCCTCACCACCTCCTCGTAGCCCTCCACAAGAAGAGAAAGAGGAGCAAGACAAACCAGAAGACCAAGAAGAGTCCAAGCAAGAACAAAGCCAAGAGCAAGAACCAAAGGAAGAGGCTAAGCCTAAAAGTGAGAAGCCAGAGCCAAATGAATCATACAACACATTTCTAGACCTGCTAGCTATCGAATATACAAAAGAAGAGGCTACCACAGTCGCATTCGACTTGGCAAGCACGGGGCCCAAAGAGCAAATGCAAAGCCTACGGTTAGTAGAGCTAAAGGAGATGGTCACTGATACAATGGACCTGCACCGGCCCACCAATGATTGGGATGTGGTGGTGACAAAGCTAACCGGGCTAAGAGCACAGTCAATGGCCTCAAAAAGTGAAATGGCAACTCTCAAAGCCATTGAAGTGCAGATAAAGCTAGAAGTTGACACTTTACAAAAACAAAGCCAAAGACAGATAGAGAGAGAAGCAGAGCTGCAAGCGGTCTAGCAAAGGCATTGCAAAGATGCCAGGAAATGGAAAGAGAAAATCAAGCAGCAGCTCAAAGACTGCAAGGAGCCGAAGAGGAGTATAGACAACTCAGCAAGTCATTGACAGATGCAGAGAGGGAAAGGGATAACCTAACCCTACAACTTGCTGAGGAGTCCAAGGAAGTTGAGGCCATGTGAAATGCCAAAGAAAAGGCAGAAATAGAACAAGAGGCTAGCTAGGATGAGGTCCTTAAGCTCAAGGACTAGCTTAAAGTTAAAGATCAAACCATCCAGCGGCTACGGGCATCTCCTGCCAGAGTTAGAGCTACTAGCTCGACTCACACCACTACAGAAAGCCAGATCTATGAAGAACAGATGAAAGAGCTTTAGAAAGAGTTGAGTTTAGAGAAAAAGCAAAGGTTGATGATGGAGGAAGGGTCGGTGGTTATGCAAACACGCATGGAAGAAGAGAAAAAACCAATGCAAGATGAGCTGGAAATTATCAAGAGAAAGCTCGAGGAGGCGGAGAAGATAAACGCCGAGTTGAACGACCTCCTCGTGAACATGGGAGAAGAAGCTGAAGCAGAGAAACAGACACTCCTAAAGCAGATAGAAGAGCTGAGAGGACAGCAGGCAGAAGAGCAGGCAGGCACAGGGCCGACAGGCATGGAAGGCATAGACCTAGAGAATGTGGCAGAACCTATGGACACACCCACGCAAGAGGAAATCCTAGTAGGACCCTCTCAAGAGCCACAGGATCTGACACAAGAAGAGGAAGAGAAGCTGCGCAAGGCCATAGAGACAGAAATCAGAGAAACGGCCAAGGAAGCCTTGGAATGGGAGCATAGGGTTTTTAAATCCATGACCATTCAGAAGATCGACGCCAGCAACCTCCGGCGTGAATGGCTACAGCCCTCTCTCCCATATCCTTTGCTAAAGTACAAAGCCGCCACCATCAACAAGAGGATTAGAGAAGAGCCGACAGTGACACTCTACAAAGCAGATATCTCCCAGCCTGAAGGGGCCAAATTGATAGTCGACTCCGAGCCCAGGTGGAGAAAGGCGTGGCTGACGAAGTATCAACAGTACCTAATCCATTTGGTAGAGGCACCCAAAATCATCAGAGATAACCTAAGCTTCTACCCTCTACCAAGGATACGGACGTGGAAGGCCCAGGAGATACTACAAAGAAGCCAACCCACTTGGCTGAACTATCCGAAGCTGCCAGGCCTGAAGGCAGGCGAGAGAATAAGTGTTCAATACATGGTGAAAACCCTAACGGGCGCCATCAAATTGTTCACTGGCTCGCCTGACCTTTCTTGCATAATGATGAGAAAGATCTGCAAAACCCTTTTGGCAGTCTTCGAGACATTCAAACCGGGCCAGGTGACAGACAGTATCTTCTTCTTTCAAGATACTTACAGATGTGCATATGATCTGTCTGGTCAGCCTTCCAAGGAGGTGATACATGCATTGTATCAAAGGATAATGTTTCTGCCATCCTATCACCTCCAGGCCTTTGAAGAAGCGTTCTACACCGGCTTCTTCACCATCAACACTGATATATTCGGCCCAACACTGCTAGATTTACATGCAAGATACGAGTCGCTGCTCAAGATGCGCAAAACCATAAGATGAAGAAGCAGCTCAACAGCCATGTCGGGGACCAACTAGGCAAGGAGGGGGGAGTGTTAGAAGTTGGACACACCCTACGAAAAATGACGGCTCGGCAGATTATCATTTTTGTAATTATTCATTTATTGAGAAAACTCGACATTTCACCTTGTAAATATTGGGGCTTACAGAAGTTTCTAGATTGTATCCCAGTTTTGACAGTTAGATTGAGTAGATGGTTGATTTGGAACTTTAGGGTTTGAGAATTGTAAGGTATTTATACCACTTTTGACCTTAATGAAAAGACCTTTTGTCATTTTTTTAAAAGTTTGAAGTCTGTGAGTGAGCGTACTGTGTACGAGAGAGAGTGTGAGCTTCATCTTGACGCTACGTGTGCACCGGTGGTCGGAATCGAGTGCGGAGAAGTACAGCGTGTTTCCCCCGACCAAAGCTACGCACCGATACTTACATTGCGCGCATACGGTCCGGTTTTGCAAGCTCTATCTACGAGCTTCATTTGGTGATTCGGTGAGCATACGTTGTCCGATTTTACATTGCAGCATATCCACGCGTTCATATTGAGTAGAGCTACACATTAGGCACTTTAGATTTTGGAAACGAAGACCTACAAATTTCGGCCAAACATCCTACATGATTTTGCACCGAGTGTTTTGGGTTGGGGTTTTGGTTCATAGACCTTAGGGAGAGCAACCTATTGGTGTTAGTAGGGTCTCCTTCAAGTTCTGTGGTGTTTTGAGATTGTTTGATGGGTGTTCGGCTCTAGAAAGCGTTGTAGGAAGTTTCCTCTTATGCACTTTTGAAGGTTGTGACTTAGACATTGGGTAGAGACCTCTGTAAGAATTAGTTAGGAGTCGGTCGAGTGTAGGTTGACACCCTATGCTTGCTTCCACGTTCCTACGGGTCGAGCTTCGTCCTTAGCTGACAAATCTTGTTAGGTGAGTTCTCGTTGTGCTGACGTCCGTCGCGGCGTATCCGTCCAACAACCACAGCCAGAATATCCCAAGCCAATTTTGCATATTATGTTGAACGAATGTGGGGAATAATGGTGCGCTTCACAGACAACGTAATAAATGCATGAGCTTGCGCATCCTTTACATCCCAACAAGCTTGTTCTGTCGTAGGCAAAACAACTCTAATAGCAGCAATCCTTGCATCAAGACCTGCAGCATCCTCAACATCACCTACATCCTCAGAACCAGGACGTACATCAATGCCTTGCACAATATTCCAAAGGACCTTTGACACAAGAACATGTTGCATCATGTAAGCCCACATAGGGTAATTGTCCCCATCCAACCTGTCCTCACCAGACATCAAACATCTTGAACACATATGTGTTGTTGTCAGCCATGGAAAATGTCTACACCTGATGTAAAAACTGCCCGAAATGAGGAGAAACTGAGTGAGACTAGCACGTGCTAACGAAATTGCTTGGGCAGACCTACCTGTTGTGGACACGGAGGCCAAAATGAGCCTGAATCAGAAATCTGAGCAGACTAAGCTCTACGAGCACGCCCAAAAAATTTGTCGACCTGCAAACGCTCGCCAAAGCTCACTGAAATCGAAGAAAGCGAGCAGGGGGTGCTGGAGCTGCTGGCGACTAAGCCTGGGAGGATGCAACTTGCTCTTATATCAATTGTTGGAATTAGGGTTGCAGAAAAATGCACACAACTTGGAGAAGACGAAGGAAGCTCAAGGCACACAACTGAGAGTGTATTACTTAGTGTGCAATAGAAAGATAGATAGCCCTAGAGTGATGGGCGTACATAGAATGCATGGGGGAAAAATTTCCCAAAGAGGAAAAAATGCCCCGATGGTCCTAGTGTGTTCACACACATCACTACCATATGTATATGGTAGCAAGGATCACTCCTTGATCATCGTAAGAAGCTCTAAACTCCATAGACACCATCTATTTCACTCTCTACTTTCATTTTTGTTAAGTGTACAGAACCTATACTCTCGATTGATGCTTTTTTGTGAACATAGGTCCCGATGGACTTGACAAAAGTATTTAATGTTGATTCATGCTTGCCTTATCATGTTTAGCATGATGTGTGTTTATGTTCATGTAGACACATAAAAAGCACGATTTTCTCGTGTCATGTATGCGATAGGAACATTGTTTTGATCGTATCTCCTAGGTCGTTTATGAATCATGCCAAACCCTATGAAGTGAAGATTGATCACATTGTTTAGAGAGTTTTGTCTTTCCCATGTCATGCCAAAATTCCACTTGTGTGAAAAGTTATGGTCAGAATATAGCTTGTGGTTTTTTGCATAACCAAACTTTTCAACCCTAGGCTACTTGGAGGGCTACCACACGCATTCATCAGATGGGGAAACCCACTTAGCAAATTCAAGACCTTTTAGAAACACTAATAAATTTATTTAGATCATCATTACCACATCATGTATGTGAACTATTGATTGCTTTTGGTAAGAGATTACCTATACGTGTAGGGGTGCTACCTAGGAGGGGTACTATATAGAGTTGTGGGTTTGACGTGAATGTCATATATGGTATATGATTTATTTTGGTGAGTTGGTTCCACTTGTTTGACAATTATAAACTCACATGTTGACGTATGGTTTCTCAAAATGTATGGGTGATTTTGCATAAGACGGTTTTCTTTTTGCATCACGCTTGTTAGCATAAGTCTCATATGAGTGAAGTGGTGTGGTGAAATGATAGTATATGTTATAGGTCTGAGCTTGAAACATTGGTATAAGGTCAAACACTCACTCTTCTGTATCATTTGTGCATCCAAAAATACGAAAAATTTTCTTTACACTTAAGTGTAAAGTTATGGCATGTGATTGGTTAAAATATTGGGGCAATTTTAGGTGATGATTAGGGTTATGAGATTATCTTATATGATGTATGAAACCTCAAAGAATAGATGTGGATGTTTCATGCGCTTTCATGTGTGTATTTCTTTCCATCCTTCTAGGTCAAAACTAGCTTTATGTGGAAGAAGGGTGGTGCAATTGTGGTGCATCACTTGCATATGGTTAAAAGCTTTTAAATTGGTGATTTGAGATTATGTTTAGTCGCTAGTTGAACTCTTTTGTGTGCATAAAAATTCCATCTTCAAGGACCATGGGTGTTGGCTCAGTGGCCAATACGTACAATCAAAGTGTGGGAGTTGATTTCATTGATGGTTTATGGTCAAGGGTTGAAATTCCCTTATTGGAATGAGTTGATCCCTTTGATAGCTATTCCAAAGTTAGATCTAGAGTAAATGACCAGATTTAGACTTCAAATGTACAAATTATAGACTCAAGACTTTAGATGGCAAACGAGAGATACAGACTTCACATGAACAAATGAGCTATTCCAAAGTTGGACCCAGAGTGATAGACTTTAGACTATGAGAAAGTTGGAACTGTATTCAGATTCAAATAATGATCTGAAGTACAAGTGTTCAAAGAAAAAAACTATAGAATGATTGATCTAAAAAGTACAATTGGTACAAGGCTTAGCACCGAGAGCTTCTAAGCTCTATGAAATACAAAGCCTCGAGTCAAAATTCAAGATCATCTAGCATGTCTAGAGTGTCAATAGTCCCCAAAATGGGATTAGTGGGTCTTATTTATAGATGTCCATATTGGAGTCTAGCTAGTTGCATAGTCACATAGCATATGGTAACTAATGTTAACTCCGCCAAGTAACTCATCCAGGTAAACCCTCGTGCAAGGCATCTGTGAGAGCTAGTTCCTACTGTTAGCGGGTCGCCGCGACAGACGTCTGCAGCATAGCTCTTTTGTACTAACATAATGTCAATATGCAAGGAAGCGACTTGGGGTGGGGCACGGAGACTTAATGAGAGTGTCAATCTCACCAAAGTGAACTCAAGGACTACTCGTTCTTACAACAAAAGCAAATCAACCACTTCCTAGGTAGACAATCAGTATGCGTCCATTCTCAACACTCAACATAATCACACCTTTTTGGTATCCAAACGAATCCGGAATGTCATGAAACTTAAGGAGAGGTATCACAACACTTATGGGCTTAATCCTACCAAGTTCTATCACCATCTGGGAAGATACATAAATCAGGATCCATCACAAAAAATGTGAAGAAAACTGAAACAAAAGTACTTGGAAAGATCCACCTTAAGCATAGAAACACTTATCCATGGTCAAAACATCAAAAAATAACCATTTTAACTCCCAAATCAATGCATTTAGCTCACAAACGGTACGTCGCAAACCACAGCAGAATTGGAAATGATTACACTTAGATTGTAGAGCAAGAGACAAGGAATGCAATGTGGTATTCGGAATAGAATTCTGACAACCCGTTCAGGAGAAAAGATGATTACAAGTTGTAGTCATAAGGAGCCTCCACAGTGCACGTTTTCTTCTTCTAGCTAATGATAATCTCCCCTTCAAAACTAAGGGTTTTGACTTTAAAAGTTAGGGGGCTTTCCCATGGCCATCCGGCCTCTTACAAGGGGTAGACTCAGAGAAAATAAAAAAGGGTATGGTCTAATCTCATCATGATTACAACTCATCTTAGGCTGAATTACAGGGTTTTTTCTGAAAAAATAGAATGTCCACCGAGTTTGGTGTGCATACGTCTGTATGCGCCCATATCCACCAAACCTTCCCCCCTTCCTATTCATTGCATGCCCTTGTGCAAGCTGCATCTGAGGGAGTTCCTTTAGTGCCTTCTTTCGAGTGTTGCAGTGAGATTTCTAAACTTCTGAGCTCTGGCTTTGATCTCGACTTTGGTTGCCAGCTCTCTGAAGGGATTATTGCTGATTTTACTTTGATAGGCGATATGGTGGGCTGGCAGATCTTTCATCATTGGATTGAATATGGAAGAGTCCACTTCGAAGAAACCTGTCATGAAAGCTTCCTCAAAGGTCTGCATGTAATGAGATGGTAGAAACATGACTCTTGCATATAATCCCATGATAACATTTCTGTTGGGGATTTCGGTCTCCATATTCCAGCAAATACCCCGCATCCCCTCGACAAACACCTGCCATGGATGCTCTACTGCTTCAATGTCTCTGAAAGTTGTAATGCACGTGATAAGCATTTTGCCTATCTTTACTAGGATGTGACAAGCGAGGTCTGGGATTTCTTTCATCATATTGATTGCTCCTTTCAGAGTTTGCACCATGTAATGCTATGATGGGGGGTTGTTATTGAGTGGCTTGGTAATTACTGTGTAGTTCAGCATTGCCAGTCTTTTGCTTTGCCAACTGTAAAAATTGTCCCAGGATCGTCGTCTGTTGATGGGACAATAAGTGGGGTCGATCCTGAGATGCTGGGGGGCATTCCTGTAATAGGTTTCGTCAATTGTTCACTGATCGAACCATTTTTTTCTCCAGAGAGGTTGATTGTCGAGGATGGTTCCAATCTGAAGAGCTGTAATTGGAACCTCTCTGTAGTCCCCTCTACTGTTTGGTTCAATTTTTGGGAGCATATTTTGCTTCCATAATCAAACTTCTTGCCGCATCAATGGTAGTGCGATCATTTCGTGCCCATGATTTTTTGCAACCTCATCTGGAGTGATCATGAGGAGGGCAGCTGATTCCAGCACTTTTAATTCATATTGCATATATGCATTGTGTGAAGGGTCTTTGACATATGAGATCCAGTGCTGAATTTCATCTTTTGCCGACTCCGAGGTGGATGTCGTAACTGGATCTGCAGATTCTTGCGTGCCTTTTCCAGTGCTCGTAGTGGGCATTTCTGTTTGATGAGTTTTGAACGCAAATTGTTTGAATCCTTCACCCTGCTCAAATTCTCCTGGGTCCTGCTGATGCTTTGTTTGATTTGCCTTCAGAGCCTCTACTTCCTTCCTTGCCTCAGCCAGTTGCTTTTTTAAGTCTTCAATTTCTTCATCCTTGGCGTGTTGTAGGGCCCTATGACCTGTTGTCATGATCTGTCTGTCATATTTTTCTTGTTTTAGGGCCTCCTTTAACTCTTTGATTTCTTGGCTCAAGGAAGTAGAGCCTGCAGTCATAGTCGAAGAGGAGGGTGTCTCCTGTCTGGCCAGGAGCTGAGTGAGAGACGTGCTAACCACCACATATGAGCCTTGTAGCTTCTCATTTTGTTCCTTTTCTCTGGTTAGCTCCTCCTCTAGGCGTTGCTGTTCGATCTGTAATGTAGAGTTCACCCATTGAATTGTTGCACTTCTTTATAATAGTAAGTTGCATTTTCTCGTTCTCTCTGCAACTCCAATTGAGCCTGGACTTGTGTGTTCTTTAGTGCCTCTATTTGTTGCTTCAATTACCAGGATTCTGCTGCTGCTCTTGATACCTCCTTTTGGTTATCTTCTAATTCCAACTCCTTGAGGTTGTAAAGAGATCTTTGACATTGGAATTGCAGTTTGATCTACTCTAGGTGACCGTCAATGTCAAATGAGCTAACTATCTCCGCTCCTTCTTTTATGGCCGCTTGTGTGCGTTGCGTTCTTGGCCCATGCTGGTCTTTTCGGCTTTGATATGATTTCTCAACCACATCAGCTTGTTTTTCCTTCTGTTTCAAACCCTCTATTGCATCAGAGGTTGTGGCAGGTTTTGTCTGTGATTCTGTTTGTTGATCCATCTACTGTTCCGTCTGCTTTTAGTCGACCCTTGCTCCGACTGTCTTGCACTTTCTCCTTTCTCTTGTTCTGACCTCTCTGAAATTGTCTCAGCGTCTTTGGGAGAACCGAGGTCTTGTTCTTGTTGTTCCTCCGTCTCGTGTTGTCCCTCTCCTTGAGAGAGACTTTTCTCCTTTTTACTCTTTTTAGATTCATCAACAGATGATTCTATATCATCGACGCATTGCTTCTTTGATTCTTCTAGCTGCCGTTGCTCCATCTTTTGTTTGAGCTCATTGTGAATTCGTTGCCGCATGGCGTTGGCAATTTCCCGTTTCTCTTTAGCTTCCTTCCTCTTTTGTTGCTTGATCCTTTCCAAGGCCTCTGTTGGCCTGCATATCAGTGGAGCATTCTCAACTTCATCATCTTCTTTCTCGTCATCCGCTTCTGTTTCTTGGGTTCGCTGTTGTTCTTTCTTTTCTTGGCGGAGCTTTTCCCTCAACGCTTGAGCTTCTTCCATTGTCCTCCTGGCATGAGTGATGGGAATAGCTTCTGCCAATGTAGCCTTTTTCTTTAACTGAATATATCCCAGTGTGTAGGGGCTATCCTTCTCTTCCTCCGAAGACTAGTACTCAGAACGAGTATCTCGTGCCGTGAGATCCCTCTTCCTGGCTACTTCGAGCATCCGACTCTGTTTTCTCACTGTCAGAATCTCTTAGGGGTGCATTTTGCCTAGTTTGTTTGACTCCAGGATTCGGCCTTGTAGAAGGTCCTGCCACTGGTCTCACAGCTCTCTTGGACCTGTGGATTAGGTTTATTTGCACTTGGGCAGGTGGTAGATCGTCTATCATGCCCAATGCTTGATAGGCTATTCGTGTGAGCATGGGTCCTCCATTCATGTAAGCCTTACTTCTTTGACCGCCCTTTAGGTTTGCTTCCACAATCGTGTCAAGAAGGTAGTTGCCAATGTGGCAACTGACCACCCTGCCTTCAGCCAAACCCATCGCCATCACCACTGCCATATGCAACAAGGGTTCAGTATATCTAGGCGGCTTCTGCACCTTGAAATGTTGTGATATAAGATGCAATGGCAGTTCCGTTTCTGAGTATATCAGGTCTTGATATGTCAGCTTGTGGCCGCGTTGCTTCAAAAAGGCTTTATCATTGTCGATTGCCTTCGTTTTCTGCAAGAGGTTGTGCGTCCCTTGCGGCAGATGGAGAGCTTCATTGATGATTTCAACTGTGATTTTTACCTTAACAATTGCTTCATCTTTGTCTGTCATAGTTGCTTCCCCATTGTACTGAATTGTACTTATAAGCTCGTGAGCTCGTCTGAAATCTATTCCCCAAGGAGGCAGTCTTAAGAAATTGTCGAGTTGTAGGCATCTGACCCCTGCTTGCACTTTTGGTTTCTGGTGCAAAGTCCACATTTCCTGGGGAAAGATGGTGGTCTTTACAATTTCTCCATCTGCGGCTTGGAATCTTCCAATGAAAATGTTTGCCGGAATTGCTTCAAGTACTTGCTCGATGAGGTGAGCTTTCTCATTTGATGAGATATCGGTTGTCTCATAGGGTGCCACATGCCACTCCCTCTGTGCTTTCCTTCGAGGCATCATGTTGCCAATTTGCAAGTGAAATCAGGTTTTAGCCATTGATCAAAATTGTCGGAAAGTGTAAACTTGACCATAAAATAAAAAAGTGAGCTTAACTCTATCAAAACTACTCCAAACTTGACCAAATTTCACCAGTGCACCTAGGATTACTATAGGCACAAAACTGTAATAAAATAGATAGATTTTGGTAAAAAGGAACATGGATCGCGATCCATGTTGGGAAGCATTTGAAAATTCTAACTTTGGGAAGTTGTCCCTGGGCATAAGGGGATGCTACTGAGCAATTTTCTCTGGATTTAGAGCTAAAGGTACATGGATCTCGATCCATGTTGGGCAATATTTTGGAAATCTGATGATACCATCCGGTAGGGTTCATCTTGATTATTACTTGGTCCAAAAAGTTTGGGATTTGGATCAATGGTTTGACACTTGGGCTAAATTTTGAAAATCATGTACAGATTCAGAGATTTTGGCTTTTGGAAGTGGATTTTGGGATTCAAATGGCTTGAAACTTCAAGGCTTGGATTTTTTTATCATACTGAATCAGATGGCATGGATTTTACTTATTTTGGCCAAAAAGGTACATGGATCACGATCCATGTTGGGAAGCATTTGAATACAGTTCTTGTGCACATTGGTTCCTATAGGTTTCCCTAGTACACTGGTGAAATTTTTTCAACTTTGGACATGTTTTTCCATAGTTTGCCCCATTTTTTAGTTTATGGCCATATTTTTTCCCGTTTTGACCAAATTTGTTTCTGGCAACCACTTTTGGAGTCATGTTTTGCCTGAAATCTCTTCTTGCTTTGATTTCTGATGATAGAGGTTTGTGGTTCATATCTTTGTTGGGTTCCTTGGCAATTTCCCCCAGACATTGAATTCTTTTGAGAAGGCAAACTGAATCCTGCAAGTTTCACCATTTTGCAAGTAAACTTTTGCTTGGTTTTGATCCCATCACCATTCTTAAGTTACATTTGCTTGTTGATAGGCTTCGAGGAGAGTTTAAAGTTTCCCAAATTACTTTAGCATTAATTTTGACCAAAAGACCATTTACAAACTAAAAGTCGCAATCCAGGTGGATTTGATGATCTATAGAGCACTTTTTGTGACTATTTTGCAACCCTAGTACTATTTGTTCATTGTCCAGCTAGTGAGCCACTTTTAACATGATTTTGACAAAAAGGTACATGGATCGCGATCCATGTTGGAAAGCTTTTTGCAAAAATAGTCCTGGGGTTTTGTTCTTGAGCCTCTATTGTTGCTTCTGAGAAGTTTCCCTGATCTTAGGTTTTGGGAACATGGATCGCGATCCATGTTCCAGCACCTTTTCCTACTGTTTTTAGCTTGGATGATTCTGCCAGGTAGTTGAGGTCTACTAATGAACTTTTCCTTATTTTTGATGGGTTTTGGACTCCCTCCTTGGCCCTGTTAGTTTGTTGATTTTGCGACCCTGTACTGCTTTGATTTGTTGTTTTGGTACTGTTGATGCAGTATGGGTCACACACACATGCTCTTGCAAGGTTAATGATCATAACTGTCAAATCTAGTGTAGTGGGATCCACCGAGGTGGTTGCAGCAGGTAGAAGCAATTCCGAAAACTCTATGCTCCTGTGGCTCTCTCTCTCTCTCTCTCTCTCTCTCTCTCTCTCTCTCTCTCTCTCTCTCTCTCTCTCTCTCTCTCTCTCTCAATGCAAATGAGCTTCTGTTGCCCTTTTTTGACTATATGATCCCAGTCTACCCGGAATGCCCCATTTATACTTACCTTCATTGCTCATATCTTGTTGGGCACATCACCTGCAGTTCGAACCGTTCGTCATTCTGACACTCAATTTACAAATGGCGTCCGATCTGCAGTTTTGATCCTTCAAAAGTTGGTCCAAAATTCATTTTGTGTTGAATTTTTTCATATTAGCCATGTCTGAAGTCCTTGCTTTGAAGTTTCAGCGTTTGCTTTCAAAAGTCGATTCTGACTTTCTTGGCTCGACTTATCAATTTTTTGTTGATTACCTGTCACTTTTTGCATTTTTGTAAAAGAAAATTATTTACAATGATTATTAGTCGGCCAAAAATTAGCCAAAATTAGTGTCACCTCCCTTATATACATACTCTTATGCCGATATTAGATGGTGACGATATGGCTCATGATTATGCCAACTAAGAGTTTGTCAGGCTCTAAAAACTTGTGTTTTTTCAAGACACGGGAAAGAAAAGGAAACGAAAAGAAAAGAAAAGAAGTAGGATGATAATAATGGTATATACAAATGATACTCCAACCGCATTTCCCCCCTTCCTAGAGTGAGTCTTCTGGGACGAGCATGTGTTAGAGTGCATGGGAATAAAACGTGTGTCTATGCATAGCCGTATAGTGTGGCTCTATGATGCTCATGGAGGATATGCATGGTAAAACGAATTGTTGTGCAAGAGATAGGTGCTGAATAATATGTTCAGTGGCTATTGGTGGTGAGGTTCCTTGAAAGCTGCTTGGTCCGAACAATAGTAGTTGTAGAAGGCGTGCTCTGTGTTTGACTGTAACCAACAAGAGTTTTGATGCTGCCGATGGGGTCAGTTGTTGGCATTTTTTGGGTTGCCATCGAAATTTCTTAGGTAGGGATCCACCAGAAGAGGCATCGTGAAGGCGATGTTGTTTTGGTTGCCATACCCACTTGAGTGTGGTTGTATGCCGAAGAGAGTGATCCCTTGGGTTAGGCCGTTTGACAACAGCGGTGGGCAATTTGTGATGGTTTAACTTTTGTGTAGGCAATGTAGGTTTACGTGTATTGATTTGGCGTTTAGGTATCCACAATTGCCTAGGCTTGGTTTCCATTATTGATTTTTTAACCCATATTTTTGTGACCATGGTGGTGGATGATCGCTGAGCTGCCGCACGTGGCGAAGGTAGAGGTTCCCATTCATAGTCTGTTTGTACGAAATGGCGTGGCTAAAGATTGGCCCTCATGTTCGATGCTTAATGTGTTGTCCTGCCAGTTTGGTGTGGCCTGAGAAGTGCACATCCACGGCACTCCCAGAATAACTGCTTCGTTCAGCTGATGATCTTTGACCACATGAAATTGATGTGGATAAATTGTTCCATCAAATTTGATTGGCAAATTTATGTGGCCCAGACTGTCCATAGTACCTCTGCTTGCGACCTTGAACTCCATAGTGTTGGGCATTAGAGGTTCCTGTGTGATTTTTCTAAAAGTGGAGTAGTTAACCACATTAGCCCTGGCCCCTGTGTCCACTAACACTCTTTCGGTGGTGCCGTCGGGCAAGTTGTAACTGAATGCATAGATCCATCCCTCCTAGCCATGTAGTCGCCATTTGTATGGATGCTATCGGAGCGTCCTGAATAGCCACATCCAATAATTCTTTCCTCTGGAAGTTTGCTTGTTCCTTGCGTTTCAATATTCTGAGTTTGGCCTCCTGTTGTGCTTGTTCCCGAATGTCCTGTGCTTGACATCTGTGTTGAGTTGCTGCATGGAGTGTTGCGAGTTTGTCTCGTATCAGCGAAAGAAGATATTTCTTTAACCTGCAACCACTCGTCCAATTAGGCATCTCCTCTCCCGCCAATGTTGCAAGTTTAACGGCTCCACTTTGCGATATATCATGGATCACAAAAGGCCCCATTCCTCGCTTTTTGAGTTTTTTGGAGTGCTGTTTCAGGGTGTACATGAGAACCTAATCCCCTTTCTGGAACTCCTTACCAATCACGTGTTGATCATAAAAAGCTTTCATTTGCTTTTTCTGAGCATATATCCCAGCTATCGCTTTAAGTCTAGTTTCATCTAACTGTTCTAGGGCGTCTAGTCTCTCGGATAGCTCATGGCCCGTCCATCCTAATTGTGTTGCCACTCTGAGGGATTTGACTAGGAATTCCAATGGTAGTATTGCATTAATTCCGAATACCAAGTTAAAGGGAGTCGTTCCAATGGAGGTTTTAAAAGCTACATGGTAAGCCCATAAGGCGGTGTGTAACTTTTGATCCCAATCATTTCTTGAGTCACTGACTATTTTGGTGAGCACTGTGCATAGGATTTTGTTGGTACTCTCTGCTTGTCCGTTGGCTTGCGGATGATAGGGTGCTGACTTTCGATGGACCACCATGAATTCGTCAAGGAGGGTCTCAATGACGTCGTTCACAAAGTGTGTTCCTCTATCGCTTACTATTTCTATTGGTAGTCCATATCGCGTAAAGACGTTTTCAAAAAGGAATTGGGTTGTAGTCCTTGCATCATTTTTTTGGGTTGTTTTGGCTTTCGCCCACTTCGTCATGTAATCTGTTGCTACGATGATGTATTGTGCGGGTGTCCTGTATCCTGGAGGGTTAATGGGACCAATGAAGTCAATGCCCCATTTGGCAAAATCCCGTACTCCCATCATCGGCCTCAGTGGCATTTCATCTCTCCTCAAGGGTGGTTTTGTGCGTTGACATTCATCACATTGTTTGACATATGTGGTTGCATCCATCAACAGGGTCGGCCACCATATGCTTGAGTGTAGCACTAGCTTTGTCGTTTTATCAGCGGAGAAGTGTCCTCCGGATTGTCCCACGTGTGCTTCATCTAGGATGACGTAATATTCACTTTCTGTAGCACACAGCCGTAATTGTTTGTCTTTTCCCCGCCTATAAAGTTAGTTGGCAATGAGAAGATAGTGTTTGGTCTCTTCCTCGACTGTTTTCCTTTTTGCTTTGTCCCATTCTGCTGGAAAGGTTTTGTTTTTTAAGCACTCAATGATGTGAGCACTCCATTTAGGTGCTTGTACTACCCGAAACATTGTGGCATGTTCCACTGGGGGCTGTACTATACATCTAACACAGCATTTTACATATTTATGGACATTGTACTCCATGTTTGGCCAGTAGACGCCCAGTCTTTGTAACCATTGGCCTGTCTGTGTTTCACCAATGTGAAATCTTGTATTTTGTATATGAGCTTGTTTGAAGTAGTAGGTGGTATCTTCAGGCTGTACACATAGTCTCAGTATCCCATCCTTACCGTGTTTGTATAGCCATCCTGCTAAAAGGATGAGATTTTTTGTTTGATGGATCATTGATGGTTGTCTTTCTATCTGCAAAGAGCCGATTGTGAGTAGAGGCATGACCTCTTCACTCTTTCGCGGCATCATTGATGGTTGTTTGATGGATCATCGATGGCTGTCTTTCTATCTGCAAAGAGCCGATTGTGAGTAGAGGCATGACCTCTTCACTCCATCGCGGCATCATTGATGGTTGTTTGATGGATCATTGATGGCTATCTTTCTATTTGCAAAGAGCCGATTGTGAGTAGAGACATGACCTCTTCACTCCATCGCGGCATCATTTCTATGTTAAACAGATATGAATCAGGAAGTTTATCATCAACACCTGTAGGTGCTTCCCCATGAAATAGTCGTGAAAGATGATCTGCTCTCTGGTGTGTGGTCCCCTTTTTTACAACCACCGTGAAGTCAAACTCAAGCAATAGTATAAACCAGTGGACAATTCTTCCAATGTTGCAAGGTTTGTTTACTAGATATAGCAGTGCTTGATGATCCACGAAGAAGACAAACTTGTTGGCTAGAAGGTAGTGTCTAAATTTCTTGACAGCATAGATCATTCCCAGACCTTCTCTTTGCGTAGTGGTGCAATTTCTCTCTGTGTTGTTTAGTTGTCGACTCGAGTAGCAAATGGGAAAATCCATTTTCTTCTCTCCATGCTGGGCTAATATGCACCCAATGGCATAGGCCGATGCATCCACATGGACATGGAAGATTCTGCTCTAGTCAGAGGCTTGCAAAATTGGAGTTGAAATCAAATGTTGCTTCAATTTTTGGTAAAGCCTGCTCACATTCCTCCGTCCATTCAAACTTAGTTATGAGGGTGTACAATGGCTTAGCTATTATAGCATACATATATATGAAACACCGGTAGTATCCGCAATGCCCCATAAATGCTTGCACTTCTTTTATCTTCGTTGGTCTCGTAGTGCATCAATTGTCTGCACCTTTTCTTGATCGGTTGAAATGCTGTTTTTGGACACTATGTGGCCCAGAATTCTACCATGTCTTACCATGAAGGCACATTTTTTCGGGTTTAAGCGAACACGATATGTTCTGCACTTTTCAAAGACTTTACTCAGATGAGTAATGTAGTCACTTCGTCGATGGGAATGAACACAAAGATCATCCATGTAGATCTCCAGAAATTGTCTGAGATATTCTTTGAATGCGTGGGTCATTAGTCTTTGAAATGTGGCAGGGGCATTGGTCAAGCCGAAAGGCATTACCCTATATGCAAATATACTCCACTCTATCGCAAAAGTTGTCTTATGTTGATCTTCCGCCTTAATCGTCGACTGGTTGTAGCCTGAGAACCCATCCAAGAAACTATAGGCCTCTTTCCCTGCTACCCTCTCAATAACATATTAGTTATTGGCAGTGGGTAGGTATCCCTGATGGTAGCTGCATTTACTTGCTTGAGGTTCACACAAACACGCAGTTTGCCATTCTTTTTGGGTACCACCATAATCGGGGACACCCACTCTGTGTGCTCAATCTCGTAGATAAACTCGGTGTCCTCCAGTTTGTCTATTTTCTCCTTGATTTTCTGTGCAAAAGTTTCATTGTACGTGTAAGGACGTTGTCTGCGTGGTCTGGCATCACTCTTAAGGGGAATCGTGTGCTGACATATCTCCAGATCTATCCCCTTTAGATCTTTGTATGACCATGCAAAGACATCTTTATATTGTCTGAGCGTATCGACTAGAAGTTGCTCTTCCTCTTCAGTAAGGTCTGTGGCAATATGTGCCGGTTTAGGCTCCTCACTTGGTTCTGCTAAGTTGATGCTTTTTGTGTTTTCAGGCCCATCATATGAAGTTCCTGGTTCTTTGGGATCTTGTTTGGGTTTTTGCACCATTATCTTCCTATCCTGAATGGTATACTTCTTATAATGGGATGGTGCATTGAATTTATCATCATTTGATTCCTCGTCAATTTTCATTTCTGTTGTCCAAACTTCTTTCAATGCTCGTTTCAAATCATTGTATTTGACTTTGCACTCCACCTTGGACAACTTAAACAGTTTTTTGGTATCTTTCTCTTTTTTTGGTTTTTGTTTTGATGTTGTTTTGGTTAAGTCAGGTTTCATATATCGCCCTAAAATCCTGTCCTTGAGGTAGTCAGTCGCTTCGACTAATCTCAAGTACTAAGTTTTGTCATTCAATTGAGGTACTAAGTCCTCGATGTGCTTGTTGTGGTTATTTCTGCGTTTATCCCGATACCTGCGTTGTCTTCGAGGGTTTTGGTTTGGGAAATATAGTAGATCACTCGGCAATCCTTCCGTTTGATGCTCTAGCTCGAGCTACTAGACACTTCATCGTCTGTGTTATCCTCTAGCGTCTTATCAGCCGAGTCTTGAAAATCTTCTTCGTCATTCGTTTGGACAAGGTTCCTTACAGAGATTTCGCCCACTATGCGTCGGCATTCGGTCACCCCTTCCTTGTCAGGTACGCCTTTGTCGATCTTCGGAGTTAGGCGGACATTCATCATCTGGAATGGAATGATATCATACCCTTCCTCATCACAAAATTTGGTGAGGGTCACTTCGTTGACACAAACATCAAGAGTAGCTAATATTTATTGCCATCCAAACGGTTCGAACATCTCTTTTAGAAAAGGCTCTGGTATGTACGCTTCATCTTGTGCAGTCCTATCAAGAATGCAGTCTTCCTTTTTTAGACTTCCACAATCCGAAGCTTCTCCTGTCCATTGGTGAGCTTTGTTCTAGAGCCAAGCCGGTATTCCTCCTTCCTGGTCAGTTGTGGAATGCAAGTCTTCTCCTGAGGCTCTTTCTACGTCTTTATAGCTATGATCTGTGACACTAATTTTTGTAGTGACATCCTTGTTCCTAAGATAGATATAGTCGTAACCCCAATCTTGAACCATTTTGAGCTGACGCATGATTGGTCTGTCCAGAATGATGTCGAAATTGTTGCTCTCATCGAAATTCATAATAGCGAAGGTGTGTTCATATGCAATTCCACAAGAGGTTACTACAATCTGCTCCAAGATACCAATAGGTGTCTCCAGGTACCCATTTTCTAGTTGAAGTTTCATTCTAGTCTTTCTTAGAGCATGTTTTCCCCATTTTTTCCACATTGCTTTGGTGGCTATGGAAATTCCGGCTCCACTATCCAATATCACTACCGATTTTACATCCTTGTACTCTACCCATAGGGTAGTATTTCCTTCTTCACCTTCACAATAGTCCCCTACCTTCTTTACTTCGAGGGTTGTGTCTTTAGCGTGTTTCGAGAGGCCTCAGGTGACGGAATTACAAGCCCTATTTTTTCCAATTTTTTTGTGACCTCATCCCAAAGATGCGGTCTAACATTCAGCAATTCTGACAAAGTCGGTGTACAACGGATAGGTGGTGACATCAACTCGTGAAGAGTTTTAGTATCCATCATCTTAGGATTGGCTTTCCACTGAGATGGAACTTTCCTTACCTCAGATCGAGTTTCAGGGGTACCAATAAATGAAGGTAAAGTCTTCAACGACTGTGGTTTACTGTCTTCCGATATCGATGTGCCTGCATCTCCATACAATGATTGGATATCATTTGCGTAGAGCTCATGCTCCAGGTGGATTTTCGGGATAGGAGCTGACACAAGTGTGGCACTTTTGTCTTTCCTATTCCTAATCTGTTCCCATAGCTCTTGAGACCATTGTTCTTCTACCTCCGGAATTGGCAGCGGCACCTGAAAAAGCGTTCCATCGGTTGTATTGGCTACCACCCTCGTATCCAACGGTGTTTCGTCGACCAGATTGGGTAGGTTATTCACTTCAATTCCCCTCTCATCTAACTCCCGAATCTTCTCTCGTATGAGTGCCTCGATTTTTGGGGTCGTAGGAATTGATGGTTCCATAAGCGCTTGAACGGCTTGAATGAGCTCCTTGCACATCTTTAGCCTCTCTTTCTCATAGCCTAGATGAGGGTATGTTAACCACCTATCCTCTTGGGTTTGGTTAGGGTTTAGCCTTGCCTCGTAAGCTTTCAGAATTGCATCCAGAGGTTCAACCACATTGTCTACTAAGACTGACCCTCCTGATGGCAGTTCCGACAATTTCTTTGTCTCGTTGTTGCTCTTAAGGTCTCTTTCCCTTTGAAGTTGTTCCTCTGTTTTCTGCAATTTGGTTTCCAATGCTGTTTTTTCCTTTTCTCTTTTGGCTTTCATCTTGTTTCGTTTTGCCTTCCAGGATTTCCTAGGGGTTCGGACAGATAAGTTTTCTATCTCTGTTTGACTGGCCGGGACATTCTTTGCTACCTCATTTCTTGAGCTCTAGTGACCGCTTTTATTGGAATGTTCCATTCTGTTTCTGATCCACTTGAGCTTGGTACAATCCCTATTTTGTTCATGGTTGCTTTTCCTTTGTTTTCGAGGTTTTCTGGGCAGTGTGGAATAAGATGGTCGGTCGTGCATCCGTCACAGAATCCAAAAAAATTCACCTGCTCTCCTTTGTTTGAAAACACTCTAGCCCAGTGATCACCGCCACATTCATAGCATGGTCCTACAGGTGGTGGAGAAGCTTGTGGAGCTCCCATCGGTTGTCATGTTCTAAGAGGGTAGCCTCTAGGTTTGTAGCCCTGATTTGCCATAAACATGAGCATATTCTCATCGACCAAGTAATGATTTTTGGTTGGTTGTGCTATGTATGAGGGCTTGGGCATTTCTTCCGGAATTATCCATGGATTATATACCTCTAGAGCATATGCATTCCTATCAATTTCCCTTTCGTAAGTATTGTCTGAATCTTCTCGGTATGAGACTATGTGGGTCATAGTCTGATTAGAAGGTGGTTCAATGGGTTGCGAGATCCTTACCATAGCCCTATTTTCCTGGGGTAAAGGAGGTTGATGTCCCAACACCGGTTGAGCATTTTCCTGACCCAAGATTGCGTTATTTGGCCCTACTTGGTACCTTGGAGGGGGCGGAAGTGGTTGTCCCCCATGTGGTCCGTATTGTCTCTCTCTAACATAGTTCTGATTGTAGAAACATTCGTGAGTTTCATGGTTTGTCCATTTTTGTTCTGTAGCACACCACTTCAATATCCGCTGTGCGTTCGCTCCTGGCCTTGGTTGAAGGTTGCACCACTGGGTTGGATGGTCACCTCCACAAGTATCACATTTTTGGGTGGGCGGTTGTGGTGTGTTTAGGTTCGTCTTGTTTCCTTGGTTTATCTTCCTGATCACTTCATCGATCATTTGATCAACATCCGGCACAGCAGTGTTTTGCCCTCCCAATTTTGTCGTGGACTCACTCGTGGTTGAAGAGGTGCTACTAGTCCCCTGATCTGTGTCTTCAGTCACCTCCCCATATGCTTTGCAGTTATCTACAAGATACAATGCCTCTTTCGTGACTTGCTCAAAGGTTACACAGGCTTTCAGGTGCAAGTCCTTTTTGAGCATGTCATTTCGCAGTCCCTCTATGAAGAGGATTGATAGTCTTTCATCCTGAGGTAGTTCTCAAGCAGAGAATCTTTCTATGTACACCTTGAAACAAAGCGATGCTTCCTTCACTTTTTCCTTTTCCTTTTGCCTAAATGCATAGATCTGAAAGACACTGTTATGCTTGATCCCTCTTTTTGAGAACTCCTCAGCGAATTCTCGGAGAAGGTGCTCAATACTTGGGAATTCTAAGTTGTTTAATGGTTGAAACCAAGTCAGGGCAGTGCCTTCCAATGTCAACCCAAATCCTTCATATTGAGTGTGGAAATCAGTTACCTGTTCCGCTCTCAATACTTGTTTAAAGATTGAAACATGGGCATACGGATCGTTAGATCCATTATACTTTTTGGGTAAGCATTTTGCCACCTGAGATGGTCGCATATACCTGGCCTCTGCAACCATTCTAACAACTCCTGGTCCCCCTGGGATGTCTTCTCTTGGTTCGTAATCTCCTCTTGGTACTAACAGTGGTATCCTATCCGCTCTTTGTTCATCAAGTCGATCTCATGTGATAGTAGGAGGGATTCCAATGGTATAAGTGAATTCAGGAACAAAGCTGCCCCTATGTGTGTTCATGGAAGCCCTAGTCGTTGTCAACCCTAAGGGTTCTGTTCTCGGAACTCATTCATGTCCATAAGAATCCTCCACTCTGGTTCTCAAGGGACTCTCAAGTACAGTCTCAGGTCTGATGTGAGTAGTCGTGGTTTTTTCAGCTTTCGGATTTACATAGTAATGGTGGAGTGGTCCTCCAAAATATGTATATCTCTCTAACTCCTTTTGATCCATTGGGGAGTACTTTCGGCCATACTTATCCATGATGACCACCTGAATACTTCTACCCTCTGTGTACGTGTAAACATACAAGTTTTTTCGGTCTGTTAATTCTTTGATGCGGGGCTCGTCACATCTGTAATAGAGTGTTTGGTCTCAATTAGTGAACTTATAAAGCCCCACATATGTGTTGTCCGTGTTAAGGCGCTCTATCTCATTGGTGCGTCTGAGTACCGCATTTTGTTTCTCCATTTTGGGTGGTGTATCGGCAGGTTCATTATCTACTTTGTCCTTGGTGCCGGTCATTCCCCATTTATCCACAATATAAGGGTTATGAACCACTAGGTATATCATTCCCTCTTGGTCGAAATATCTATCCCCGTCATAATCAACATCTACAAGGTCTCTGAACTTGCTCGTCTTATTTTCCAACTTAACACAGTAGTGGTCCATTCCATCCTTATAGATTTTGGCTTTAAGCACATTTTCAAATTGAAACTTCACATACAACAACTTCACATACAACAACTTCACATCAGATGTAGGCTGAGAAGGACCTACACCCATCGAAGTTGTTCCCTTGGGTTTGACTTGCTAGAATCTTCAGTCATGAGGCCGTATGATCTCTCAGACGAAGTGTCAAAGAAACTCTCCTCTAAAATGGGTTCCAAAGGCGGCAGTGGTTTCTGATTCACACTTTCTTCCGTTGAGTGATTACTCCCTTGATCAAAGATGTTGTGGTTCCTATTCTGGTACAATCTTCCTGATCGTAGATTCATGAAGAATTGGTAACAAGGAAAATCCAAACCGAGTTACCTCATTAAATAGTTTGAATCTCCCATTTGCTCTTGCTTGCTCGGTAGTATCTTCTAGTACATGCAATCTATCAAAAATGTGCTTGATAGCTGTAAGCTTACAGCTATTCTTGTTAGTTCTTGCTTTTGTTTGACAAAACTTAGCACACACTTCCCTACACAACCTCAACAATTTTGATCCAATTTCAATTTTGAAAGAAGCACCTGGTTGTTATGGCCTAGCTCCTTGTGTGGTAAGTTTCAATCTCTGTTCTGGCTCAGAGGTACATGGATCACGATCCATGTTGGAAAGCCATTTGAGCTTTTGTTGATACCATCAGCTTCAGCATGATTAAGGGATCTTATGGTATCAAATTTTTTAGAAATGAATCTCTAGATTGGAGGCTAAGTTGAATTTCACTTTGCCTGAGCTTCTGTCAGTTCTGAGCTGTTGGAAGGGTTTCTTGCATCCAATTTCAACTCTGGAAGGACCACTAGACTCTCTGTGATACCCTCTACCTATGGTACTAGTTTGGTGTCAATTTGTGTCAAGGGAACATGGATCGTGATCCATGTTTCTTTGTGTCAAAATTACACTGAATTTTGGCCCACAACTAGTCTTTGGCCTAGTGATGCTGACTATATGATTTTTGAATGCTTTAAAGCTTTTTAGGACACCAAAAGTCAGTTTTAGGGTTTATGTCAGTGGTTTCCCCCCTTGACTTTATTTTTGTCACGTTTTGCCCTCTTTTTGAAATTTCCTGATAAGGGTTCTTTAGGAGAAAGTGCTCCAATTGCCATCAATTCCCTGCTTGTCTTTTATCAGCTCAAACTTCCAAAAAGGTACATGGATCACGATCCATGTTTGGCAAGATTTTGGACTGACACTTTGTGAGCTGATCACACAAGGTATGATGATGCTATTCCCCAAGTCTTTTTGGATTTGGTCAATTTTTTCCAAGTGAGAAGCAGAGTTTTGTGTCTGTTTTGCGGTTTTTTGCAGACCACTTCTTTTCTAGTATTTCGACTAGCTTTTTTCACTTTTTGTCTATGGCTCCTTTTGGAAAAGTTGTTCAACCAGTAATCAGGAGTACACTGGTCAAATCTTGATGTCAGATGTCTACCTGGAACACGGATCGCGATCCATGTTGGAAAGCACCTGGGCATGAAATTTGGTTCTGTGGAATCCTTCCTTCTAGTTGGTCCCAATTCCCATCTCTTTTTGGATTTGGGCAATTAAAAGTTCAGTTTTTCCTTGTTTTCCCTTTTTTCCAAGGTTTTGGTATGCTCACTCCAGTCTTTTGATTTTTATGATCTTCTAGCCCTCTTTTTCTTACCAAACTCAAGGTTCTGATGCCTGAGAGCCTTTTCTAAGCAAAGAAAATAATTTTAGCACATTTTGCCAAAAAGGTACATGGATCGAGATCCATGTTTGGCAAGATTTTTGACAGGTTTTTGCACAGTCTTTTTCAACAAGTGTTTTCATCCCCTTCTTGAAAGTTTTACTGGGTTTGGTCCAGTTTTGAAGCTCTGACCATCACTTCTTCAGTTTTTCCGAGTTATGGTCTTCAACACCAAGATAAGGTTTTTGACAGTTTTTCCCTCGATCCTTTTGGCCACAAATGATGGTGTAATTTGTTACCTAACCTACTCCTACAACTGAAATGAATATGCAAACATAACTGAACTTAACAGTACGAAAATAACAACAATGTGTGTGGTGGAACAGCCCTTTCCAAGCATGTGAAAAATCAAAGAACGAAATACTATCTTGTACTTCACTCACAGCTTTCTTTGCTCTTAAGGAATAGCACTGGCTAGTCTCGGACTCCAGTTTCTATTAAGCACTAAACCTACATCTAGCTGCTTCACTGCCTATGGGTAAGCGGAAGGTATCAAAAGCTTGAAGGGAGATTTTTTTGTTTTTTGTGCACTGAGTCACTCACCACCTAAGGATCGGTTTCCTCGGCAACGGCGCCAGTGTTAGCGGGTCGCCGTGATGGACGTCTGCAGCATAGCTCTTTTGTACTAATATAATGTCAATATGCAAGGAAGCGACTCGGGGTGGGGCACGGAGACTTAATGAGAGTGTCAATCTGACCAAAGTCAACTCAAGGACTACTCGTTCTTACGACAAAAGCAAATCAGCCACTTCCTAGGCAGACAATCAATATGCGTCCATTCTCAACACTCAACGTAATCACACCTTTTCGGTATCCAAACGAATCCGAAATGTCACGAAACTTAAGGAGAGGTATCACAACACTTATGGGCTTAATCCTACCAAGTTCTGTCACCATCTGGGAAGGTACATGAATCACGATCCATCACCAAAAATGTGCAGAAAACTGAAACAGAAGTACTTGGAAAGATCCACCTTAAGCATAGAAACACTTATCCATGGTCAAAACATCAAAAAACAACCACTTTAACTCCCAAATCAATGCATTTAGCTCACAAACGGTACGTCGCGAACCACAGCAGAATTGAAAATGATTACACTTAGATTGTAGGGCAAGAGACAAGGAACGCAATGTGCTACTCGGAATAGAATTTTGATTACCCATTCACGAGAAAAGATGATTACAAGTTGTAGTCACAAGGAGCCTCCATAATGCAAGTTTTCTTCTTCTAGCTAATGATAATCTCCCCTTCAAAACCAAGGGTTTTGACTTTAAAAGTTAGGGGGATTTCCCATGGCCATCCGGCCTCTTACAAGGGGTAGACTCAGAGAAAATAAAAAAGGGTATGGTCTAATCTCATCATGATTACAACTCATCTTAGGTTGAATTACAGGGTTTTCTTCAAAAAAAAATAGAATGTCCACCGGGTTTGGTGTGCATACGCCTGTATGCGCCCGTATCCACCAAACACCTACCCTCTACACTTATGAATATGGTTATGGTTATGGTTGTGGTAGGCGATATGGCTCTTGGATTATTTTTTTGATTACGGTTGTGCTACCCAAAATTTTTGCAACCATGTTATGTGCTATAGTGGTTTACAGGATGGTTGTGCATCACCTATAGTAGGGTGGAGTGCTCACCCGTGTGATAAGAATTGGCTTATGATTTATGGTTTGAATTTGGATCATGTGGTTTTGATAGATTCTGTCAAATGTGTAAGGGTAGAGATCCTATACAAACTGATTGTTTTGGAAAGGATTGTTTGTGTATATACAAGATGCCATGTTATGGTTAGACTCATGTGTTATGTTTCTCATGACAGCTTTGATATAAAATTAGATGCACCCATTGCATAGTCCAAGATGAAACGGTCAATGACCTAGGGCTATGTTGGATCAATGGTGTTGCCTAGATCTTCTTCTTTATTAGGTTGGTCTACATGGGTAGTAGACCACGAGTTGAATTGGCCTACATAGCTAGCACATCTTGGACTTTGCCTTGGGTTGGCTTAAACACCCAGTATTTACCAAAGAGGTGTGGTGCTTAAACTGGTATGGTTGGTGTTGTTATCATACCACTTGCTAGTATTTGAAATCCTTTCAAAAATCAGGTTCATGGAGAGAAGCGAAGCGGCATCATTCGTAGTGTGGCATGGAATGGAGGTATTATTGCTTGCTCCCAACAAAGTCTTCTTTTTATCCATAGTAGGAGTGAACGGATGGGTGGACCTATTGATCCCACACGGGGTCCCGTCTTCTTACAAGTCATTTTGGTATCATGGTTTTCTTGTTTCATTTAATCGGGGCATTGAAATATTATCTTTTGTGTTTCCTTATATATATGCACTCTATTTCACCTTGCTCTCTCTCTCTCTCTCTCTCTCTCTCTCTCTCTCTCTCTCTCTCTCTCTCTCCCCCCCCCCCCGAAAATGAACAAGAAAACCATGAACAAAAATGACATACTCATTTTTGTTCATGGTTTTCTTCTTTCATTTAATCAAGGCATTGAAATATTATCTTTTGTGTTTCCTTATATTTATGCACTCTATTTTGCAATGCACTACTCTCTCTCTCTCTCTCTCTCTCTCTCTCTCTCTCTCTCTCTCTCTCTCTCTACAGATGAGTGTACACATATATTCACCCTCCACTTGAACCATTTTTTAGTATGCTTTCACTCATACACATTCGGGGGTAGCACTAGTCGCTAGGTACCTCCAAGTGCAGTTTGGCTCATGGTTTAAACTCCATGCTAGGTCAAGTGTGAGCATTCTCTCCCCTATGCTATCACTTTTGTACTCTGATGTATATTGAAATTTTTATGTTGATGAATTGTGTAAATTTTATATTTCTTGCATACACCCCCCCTAGGTAATGCATCTTTTACAGAGGAAGGATGAGAAAGCTTTAGTCTATTTTTTGAGGATTTTTTTACAGATTCCTCAACATGAAGAAACATAGCAAAAATAAGGTGAAACATGGAGGGAAAGGGAAATTTGATCATATACATAGACAAAGACACTAGAATTGCACAATATGTCAAGGATGAATTGTAAAAATCATATTATTTAAATGGATTACAATAGCATCCAAGTCTACTAAGGTATATCTTAAGAGTTGTAATTTCCTTGCGCAAGCATTGCATTCACTTATCATGGCTTTGATGTTGTCTATAGAATTACTGATGAATGTGCGAAGAGACGTAGAGTCCTCAGTAACATCCCCACGTAGTTGATGCCACATTTGTAACAATATCTCTTGAAGCCTTTCCATTGTTGCAACCTCTTTCAGACCTTGCGCTTTTGGAGGTTGTGTGTCTTCATTTTTGCGAGGGTTTGAGGACTCCATCATCGTTGCCAACAACAAAAAGAGTATTAGAACAAGGAGGAGGAAATCAGACAAGACATTTTGATAGCAGTTTAGAATAGCTTATGTACATCATTCTAACTAGCAATATTAGTCATTCCTCTCCTACTAACAAGAGGAATGAATGCAGTACCTAGTTCCTCGATTTTGTCATTGTTTTCATACACAACAATAGTTTTTCTCGCCCTTTGAGTCTGCGCTAGGCGTGTGATGGCGAGCCAATTGCATGCGCATCTCTAGGTGTAGCGTCGATGAGAACCCCTTCTTGTGGCTTTGATAAATCCACATGATCGTTGCAAGCACCGAAGCAAGAACAAAAATGATCAATAAATTTTGACAAACCTGTGTGTTTCTTACCGTCACCTCAAAAACCAATCAAATTGAGGTTATGTGTTAGCGTAAGCTTCATCAAGCACAGATAAATCAACCATATATTGATATGTTATTGTGGATGGAAAAATAGTGCTTGAATTTTCTTTGATGGCATGCCACAACCTTGGAAAGGTGTTATCAAAGATGGCAATGGATAGCACTTGTCGGATGTGAGCATGTGGTGTAGTGTTGAGAGGAAGTTATTGCCAAGTGGGTGTTGCAAGTGAAACTTCCAGTACATAAGTGCACGGTCAAAAATGTTGGTATGCATTAAACAAACCCTATTCTTGAGTTTGTTGGCCTCATACCGTATATACAATTCAATGCCCTTGTTTAAATCGTTTTCTATCACATTGTGGGAGAAGTTTCCATGATGTAGTTGATCCATATCCTTCATGTTCTTCTAGCCTAGCATTCCATGGAAGGTATGCATGTTTTTCTACTTCTAGGACTGTCAATATCCCATGCCAGATACTCTTTCATTTTTTTGATGACGGCTAGAATGGGTGTCTCCATGATTCGCACAGCCATCTGAAAATGAAGATGGAAGACAGTGCCACCGCGCTCAATTGAGCGTATACCAGAAATCACCTCCTCTTCAAGAAATGCTCTTACCCTCGAGAACAAAGTGACATCTATATCCCCCTCCCCCTAGATACACTAGTTATGCTTAATTCTAGTATTTTCTTAGGTTTGTTGCATTCTGTTCGAGCAATCCTCTTTTCTTTTGAGAGCCCTGATCTCCCTCGGCCTCTCCTTGAAGTAAAGGGACAGCTTGCTGGTGCGAATGCGAGATGCTACATTCTTGCCATCACACAATTACCCTAGCAACAAAGTGCACTTGATGACTACAACAACAACATGCATAACAAATATCGCTTTCTCTCGGACAAGCATACACAACAAAAATGAGTGAATTTCATACCACAATCGTGTTTACCTACTGGAACAAATGCCACATAACATCATGCCCGCAAGCTCTTTTACTACCTTCGAACTCTTCTGCTACTGCATGGGCCTCCGATTCCTCACCTGCAAGAGTTGCACGGTAGCAAAAAACTAACCAGACTCCAATAACTTGTCATTTGCATCAGTTTTGTGGAGCAAAGAAGATAATAACTAATTAAGCCTATAGATACTAACATCAAATTGTTGTACGCTACCTTGGACAAATTCTCACAATAATTACCACATTGATACTTACCTCAACATCATGAGCTTCTGTGAGGGAGGCACCGCATACCTAGCTAGGTATGCGGTGCCTCTGGAGCAGAAGCTCATGATGTTATGCATTGTATGAAAAACACAAGAAAAGGCTTGGTTTTCCTACATGAGAAAATTTCTAAACCTTCTTGTGCTTGAGCCACTACTCACTATCAACTTTTGCAGCAAACAATCCCAGATGCGTTGCTTGCCCTACATGCCTGCTCGCAGTTGCACTTAGCAGCATGCCCTGTCTTGCAAGACCTCCCCTCCTTCTCTTGTTGCATCAGTGTTGTAGCTCTAAGCAGAATCCATCGCAACAATGCTAGACATTCCCTCGCATATTGATCCTCTGTCACAAAAATGCCATGCATAACACATTCTAAACCTAACTATGCTTCATTGCTGCCGCATGCAGCCATGCACTAAAGTCTTTTGGCCACCCTTTCACTAATGTCCAACTTTTTGTTGCCACCCTTTCCTTTTTCCTTCTAAAATATTACCATTTTTTAAAAATTTTACACCAGTTGGTACCCCCTACTGCCCTCTACTGGCTCTCTTTAAATTAAAATGTACTAGTGAGTTTGAATATTCCCCTTTCGTTTGCGAGTAAGTAATAGCCTAAGGCGTACAAAGCAAGCTGTGGTGATCACGAGGCCGAAGCAGACAATGATCACGGTTGCGAAGTTCGCCATCGCTAATTAGACACATGAATTGGGGGGCATTGTTGGTTGTGGCGAGTATGAGGCTGCACCTTATTGCTGCTTTCTCATCATCACCTCCATGGCGTCTCTCTCCCTCCGCATGCCTGGCCCTACCTTGCCTTCTACACACACATCACACTGGCAGAATAAAGTATTAGGGTTGCCCATAGCTTGCACAGAGAGAGAGAGAGAGAGAATGCCAGACAAAGGCATCATCTTTGCCCCTACATGGCATATCTGCTACACCCCCTTTGCTTGCTCAACCAACAACCCCTCTCATCTGGTGATGTTTCCCGTTGATGCAGAGCATGACTTTGCTTCACGTCTCGCGTGCCATCATCAAATCATTTTTAGAATACTCGCATAGAGATCAAAGAAAGAGAGAGAGAGAGAGAGAGAGAGAGAGAGAGAGAGAGAACTCCAAAGTGGTCGCTTTCATGCACCAAGTATAGAGAGAGAGAGAGAGAGGCACTTCAACCTTTTGCTTTCGAGTCCTTGCCTAGAATTTGAGTATCTTTAGATGATTCTTAAATCTTTTATTTTTTGAAATAGGTACCACATACTGCCCTCTAATAATACCGAATTTGAGCAAAAGAAAAACAAAGGTTGTAAGATGATTGTCACCATAGAAAAAGATTTGTCATAAACAACAAGGCTGCGGATGACAATGGAGAGAACTTTAATGAACATAAGGAAGTTGATGAAGAACGAAGGACATTAAAAAAGAAAAAGAAAAGAGAGATACCTACAACTTGAAATTACGACTCACACTTGACTCTGTGAGGTGGAGCATCCCAGCTTGATAAGGTTATAACTAATACTACTTTTGGACATTTTATCAATGTTGCTTATGTTTTATTCTCAAAAACCATTCAAAAGAAGCAATGTAAATATAACTCAAATTTACTTACTATTCTTAGAGTTTAAGTGAAAAGGAAACTACTTCTATTTTTAAGTGCATGCATGCAGAGAGAAAGAGAATCCCAAAATTGCATCTTCACGTGCACCACACTTTTTTAACAAGAACGAGCTTCTTGACTCTTTACGAGGAAGACGAGCACTCCATGAGCATCTTGAGCAAGTGACTTGTCATTTTACACCCCCCTGAAGCCAATGGAGCCTTCGGAATCTCCTTCAAAGCAAAGGTACATAAGATACACTTTTACCCTCTTTTATGCTAATTTTTCCTCATATTCATGGCTACACTCTCTTCATTGCATAGGTCATGCTCTTTTATCTTTCATAAATTTACGTTATTGTAATTCATGCTCCATGAGACAAATAAAAACGAGGAAGGAAAATACTCAATCATATTGATTGAGGGAGATGGTGGTACCCACTTTGATGTCTTGTGTTTTTATTCTTCTTTATGTTGTTCTCTTTGTGTGTTGTGATTATTCAATCAATCGTTTTACCAAATTTATGTTACCATATACATGTGGTAGTGATGTGTATGAACACACTAGGACTGTCGGGGCATTTTTTCCCTCTTTAGGAGGTTTTTTCCCTCGAGCATTGTATATACGTCCATCACTCTAGGGCTATCTATCTTTCCATTGCACACTAAGTAACACACTCTCAGTTGTGTGCCTTGAGCTTCCTTCATCTTCTCCAAGCCGTGTGCGTTTCTTTGCAACCCTAATTCCAACAATTGGTATCAGAGCAGGTTGCATCCTCCCGGGCTTAGTCGTCAGCAGCTCCAGCACATGCCTGCTCACTTTCTCCGATTTTTGTAAGCTTTGGCGAGCATTCGCAGGTCGACAAAATTTTTGGGACAGCTCGTAGAGCTAAGTCTTCTCATATTTTTTATTCGGGCTCATTTCGGCCTCCGTTTCCACTACAAGCAGGTCTACACAGGCAATTTTGTTATTTTGTACAGAATTTTTGGCAGTGCCGTTTTCTGCATAACAGGTGCCTTCCAGTCTTCTACAGTTTGTGCTATATAGCACGTGTTGTTCCCGCTTCATTTCTCCTCTTTACGGGTAGTTTTCACATCAGGTGTAGCCTTTACCATGGCTGACAACAACACACATGTGTTCAAGATGTTTGTTGTTGAGGACAGGTTGGATGGGGACAATTACCCTGTGTGGACTAACATGATGCAACATGTTCTTGTGTCAAAGGGCGTTTAGAATATAGTGCAGGGCATTGATGTACTTCCTGGTTCTAAGGATGTAGGTGATGTTAAGGATGTTGCAGGTCTTTCTGCAAGAATTGCAGCTATTAGAGTTGTTTTGCCTACGGCAAAACAATCTCGTTGGGATGTAAAGAATGCGTAGGCTCATGCATTGATTGCGTTGTCTGTGAAGCGTACCATTGTTCCTCACATTCGCTCAACAAAATCTACAAAACAAGCTTGGGATATTCTAGCAGGTCTCTATGCAAGCCGCAATGAGGCTAAAATTGCTTTGCTGCGTAAAGAGATGAAATCGAAGATTATGCATGAGGAAGATGATATGGACACTTTCCTTACTGGTCTCAAGGATATCAATGAGCAAATTATTTATGCAGGTGAAGTCATTTCAGAAAGTTCCCTTGTGCAGACTGTTCTTGATGCCTTACCAGATTCATACCAGACTTTTGCTCGTACTTGGAGACTAATGACCCAAGGAAATCTTGAAGTTGTCAAGTTTGATGCATTATGCACATCGCTATTGCAAGAGTCACTTTCCAGAAAGAACAGGACTAGGCAGCGTGCAGTTGGACACGCTTTTATTGCTTCTCAAAGAAAGGGTGGTAACAGCAATGCAGCCACTTCTTATGGTTCTGCTGCGAGTGGCAAAATTTTTGTTCCTAATGCTTTTGCTGGCAGCAATTCGTCAGGAAATTCTGGTGATAAGGGAAAAAGAATATGCGTTGCCATAATTGTAGAGCTAATGATAATTTGATCAAGCAGTGTCCTAAGTTGAAGGCCAAAGAGGCTAAGAAGAAAGAGGGTGGTTCCACTGCAAATGCTGGTTCCACTACAAATGCAGCCATTGTTGAGTCTTCTATAAAAGAAGACTGTGATGTTGATGTTGATGCAGAATGGGCTTTTAGTGCACAGTGCACTTACAATCATGTTGTCCATGATGCATGCTTGTCAGTTGCTGCAGATTCACACGTGTGGTATTTTGACAGTGGTGCTACAAAGCACATTACCTCACATCGTGAATTGTTCACCTCTCTCGAGTCTGTCCCTCATGGGAATTCAGTCACTTGTGCCAACAATGCCTCTTATCCAGTTCAAGGAGTTGGAAAGATTGTGCTTACTGCTGCAAATGGCAGTTCTTTCACACTTGTTGATGCACTTTATGTACCAGGGATCAAGAAGAATCTTTTATCTCTATCTGCACTTGCTAGACTTAGACTTGTACTCAAATTTGTGGATGACAGATGTACAGTTCATGATCTCAGTTTTGGTGATGAAATTGTTGCATCTGGCCGTGGGATGTATAAGCTCACTTTGTATGACAAGTGTTGATCAAATTTTGCAAATACAGTTGCAGATTCAAGGACTATTTCAGATGCAAAACTTTGGCATGCACGTTTTTGGCATTTGAATTTTGCCAGTTTGCTACGTTTGTTGCAGAAATCTGATATGGTTGTTTCTTTTTCGCCTCTTGAAGCACCTATCAAACATGTTTGTGAAGGCTGTATTTTGTGTAAAATGCAGCGTTCTAAGTTTTTAAAGGATGGTTCAGCTAGGGCCACATGCAGGTTGCAGCTTGTGCATGATGATGTTTGTGGGCCCATGCAAACTCCATCTTGGGCAATTACCTGTACTTCGTGAGTTTTATTGATGATTACTCCAGGCATGCATGGGTATTTCCACTTCGAGCGAAGTCCGAAGTTTATATGTGCTTCAAAAAAAATTCTAGCTATGGCTGAAAATGTATCGAAATGTACTATGGGCACCCTCCGTTCCGATCGAGGGGGGGAGTATATGTCTCATGAATTTAATGCATTTCTGGATAGTCGTGGGATAAAACACCAATGTACAGTGCCGTATATGCCTTAGCAAAATGGTGTTGCTGAGAGGAAAAACAGGTCTCTTACGGAAATGGCAAGATGTACGGTCAAGAGTCAAGCTTTACCACATTTGTTTTGGCTCGAGGCTGTCATGTGTGCCACTTATATACTCAACTGGTGTCCTACGAAAGCTTTGCAGTCTATGACTTCATATGAAGCATGGCATGATAGAAAGCCATCTATTGAGCACATGCGTGTTTTTGGCTGTTTGACTTATGGTTTAGTGCCACAAGTGCAGCGCAAAAAATTGGATGATAAGGCTGTCAAATGTATTTTTTTTGGTTATAGTGTTGAAAGCAAAGGTCACATGTTGTATCATCCGCAAACAAAGCGTATTTTGGTTTCATGGGATGTAGTGTTTGTGGAAGATTCTGTTCAGCCCTTGCTGTCATGTACTAGAGATAGTAATGTAAGCTCAGAGGACATTTATAACACTTTGTTGCCTCTTTTCAGTGTTGGATGTTCGAATGTAAATTCCAATGAGGCAAATGTACAGCCTATGGGGGTTTCTGAAAATGTTGCAGATCAGCCTATTTCTGATGCAGGTATACATGATGTACTTGATGAGGAAAGGGCTGAAAATGAGCACGCTAGAGGTATGCCAAAAATGGCTGGTGCACACTTTGCATGACAGTAAATTGGATGCACCTTTGTCTAGTCGTACTCGGTCAAGCTCTTGCCATGCATCTTATGCAGCAGATTGTTATGCTTTGGCTATGTCTAGCTTACATGATGTTGAGGAACCTCTATATTTGATGAAGCACAAAATTCAAAAAATTAGAAGGCTGCAATGCAATCAGAATATGATGCACTTATAGAAAATGACACATGGACTTTATGCCTCCTTGCAAAAAGGCCATTGGTACAAAGTGGGTTTACAAGTTGAAACGCAAGCCAGATGGTGAGAGCAATCGCCATAAGGCTTGACTTGTTGCAAAGGGTTATGCATAGCAAAAAGGCATAGATTATGAAGAGACTTTTGCTCCCACTTGTCGTATGACTACTATGCGTTTTCTATGTGCATTGGTAGCTCATTTTGGTTGGGATGTACATCAATCAGACATTGTTACTGCTTTCTTGAATGGTGACATATTTGAGGAAGTTTATGTAACGCAGCCTCACGGTTTTGTCAAGAAAGGACAAGAGGACAAAGTGTGCAAATGTAAGAAGGCTTTGTATGGGTTGAAACAATCTCCTCGTGCTTGGTATGAGAAAGCTGACACTCATTTTTTCAAACAAGGCTTTCATAACAGTCCAACAGAAAGCACATTGTATGTAAAGCGTGAGGGTGATGTACTTCTTATTATGGTTCTTTATGTAGATGATTTGTTGATCACTGGACCAAATAACAGACATATTGGTGAATTTAAGGCTGATTTATATGCTACTTTCAAGATGAAAGATTTGGGGCTATTGCATCATTACTTGGGCATACAGTTTAAGCAGTGTGATGGTGGTATTGCATTGTGTCAGAAAAATTACATAGAGACATCGCTATGTAAGTTTGGACTTGAGGATTGCAAACCTATTGCCACTCCCATGGAAACAGGGTTGAAATTGAGTCTACATGATGCTGGTGATCCTGCAGATGTCACTCTTTACCAACCTGTTCTTGGATGCCTCATTTATGTATGCAACACGAGGCCAGATATTTAGTTTGCAGTCTCACAGGTCAGTAGATTTAGGCATAGCTCAAGGTCTAAGCATTGGCAGGATATCAAGAGGATTTTTTGCTACGTTAGTGGCACTTTACATCTTGGCTTGTTTTATCCCAAGGGGGAATCATTGCCGCCAGACTTACATGCTTTTTCAGACTCAGATTGGGCTGGTTGTTTTGACATGCAAGGTGTATATCATGGTTGAGCAAGAAGAAACCTATTGTGGCCACTTCAAGTTGTGATGCTGAGTACAGAGCATTCTTCACAGCTATGGTTGAGTGTGTATGTTTCAGACACCTTATGGCTGATTTGGATGTTGGACAAGACACTGCCAACACTATCTACACTGATAGTCAGAGCGCATTGGCAGTTGTGAGGAACCCAGTTTTTCATGCTCGCACAAAGCACATTGAGGTGCATTACCACTATGTCACGGAGAGGCTCTCAGCAGGAGAGATCAGCTAGGCTTATGTGCCAACACAGGACAACCTTGCAGATATTTTCACAAAGGCATTGTCTTGTGAGAAGCTTGAAACTTTCCACAAAGCTTTGGACTTACTCCCCTTTGTGGACTGATCATGTCCTCAAGGCATGGCACTTCCCTTTACTCATGTGCCAGCTCTCGTTCACTGCATCACTCCAAGGGGGATTTGTTACCATATACATGTGGTAGTGATGCGTGTGAACACACTACGACCACCGGGGCATTTTTTCCCTCTTTAGGAGGTTTCCCCCCCCCCCCCCCCCCCCCCGAGCATTGTATATATGCCCATCATTCTAGGGCTATCTATCTTTCCATTGCACACTAAGTAACACACTCTCAGTTGTGTGCCTTGCGCTTGCTTCATCTTCTCCACGCTGTGTGCGTTTCTCTGCAACCCTAATTCCAACAATTTATTGTTATTCAATGAATCAAAGTTTTGTTGAAAGTATTGGGGAGATATGAGGAATCCAACACTTGTAGAACATCCCCTAAGAGCTATATGTCACACGATCTATCAAGGGTGTTTGAACCTATGACCTTAGACATAAGAGGCTCTTGCTCTATCAGTTGAGGTAGTGCTCGTTGATGAAGAATAGCAAGGTACGCCCAATACAAAAGGTACACAAATAATTTTCATTTCATTTTTGTTTATGTGATCTCAAAAGTACTTATATCAATTTGCATCATCTTCGCATCAAAGCAATCAATTTACGACATTTGTATCTAGAAAGTTGTCAATGAAGATGACCAAGACTTAAGACCATAGCTTATACAATATCCAACAACTAACACATGGAGAGCAAGCAATGGCATGGCATCCATACCAAGAAGGAATTAACAAGTCTCCATAAAAGAAAACGTATCAAATTCTATTTTTGCTATAAGAAAGTCCATCGTACATTAGAGGAGAAACACGTCTATTTTAACTATAAAAAAGTCCATCCAACACTAGACGAGAAACATAAGTCCCCCTCTACCACCAGAGAAGTTTGAGATTATAATATGCAAATTTGTTTCCTCCACACACCAGATAACTCCAATTTCCAATTATTGTGGTGAGCTCATAGAGAATTTGAGAAAAGCTTTAGGGAGAGATGATATGATGCCTCAAGAACAAGATATGGCATGAGGTAAAAGTCACAAGCTATGCAATGAGGTAATAGTCACTCCACTACTATAGTCTCCTTTAAAGTTACACACCATCTAGATACTCATACATACTCAGTTGTTCCTTATTATATTCAATAATATGCTAGATTCCTCCGAATCTCACTCCTTCCTCCACCTTACTATTTTGCAGCTTACACTTTAAAAATTCTGGATTTGGATTCAAAGACGAGCCCATGGGGCACCTCAACCACGAGGTTCATCTCGTAACCATGAGAGCCAACACATTAATTTGCACACTACTTCTCTCCATAAACTTTTAAAAAATTTACCCCTGGGTGTACCAGCTCCAAGGTAGTGGCCCTTACTGGTTTTTCCCCTGCCTTTCGAGACCCACTACAGGAGGTTCTTCAATGTAGTGATGGCAATAGTGGGATGCTCAAATGTGGGAAATTCACGGCGTCGCTATAGACTTTGCTATGAGCGTCGATAATTCACAGAGACTATAGCGACACTCATAGCGACGTCTACCCTGTAAAAAAATAATATGTGAGCGCCAAAAACTCAGATCTGCAGATATAAGTTCCGACGCTCTTGCGAAACAACTGTACCCGCCCCCCTCTCTCTCTCCTTTACACACACACACACACGCGCGCGCGCGAGGAGAGGAGGGAGAGCTAGGTATGCTCCGTCCCTCTCCTCTCTCTCTCATGTTCTCTTCCCCTCTTTCTTTCTCTCAATGTGTGTGTGGGAGAGAGAGGAGAGGGACGGAGCATAGCTAGCCCTCCCTCCTCTCCTCGTGTGTGTGTGTGTGTGTGTGTGTGTGTGTGTGTGTGTGTGTGTAAAGGAGAGAGAGAGGGGGGCGGGTATAGCTGTTTCGCAAGAGCGTCGGAACTTATATCTGCAGATCTGAGTTTTTGGCGCTCACATATTATTTTTTTACAGGGTAGACGTCGCTATGAGTGTCGCTATAGTCTCTATGAATTATCGACACTGTGTGTGTGTGTGTGTGTGTGTGTGTGTGTGTGTGTGTGTGAGAGAGAGAGAGAGAGAGAGAGAGAGAGAGAGAGTTTGCATACATAAACAATGAACACACACACATTGAGAGAGAGAGAGAGAGAGAGAGAGAAATGAAATGAAATTTTATATTAAACATCTTCAAAATGTCAAAATGATTTAGGAGACCAATCCGATAAATTCCTTGTGGATCTAATCTAATGTCTGCATTGTCCGAGAAAGTAGTGCATTGGTCGGTGAAGAGCTTTGTCAATGTCCGTCTTTGTAAATAGATGTACTATGACATATATAGATAAAGAGAGATAGAGTCATAGGTTTAGGATTTAGTTTTTACATTTAAGTTAGAGTTTAGGTTTAGATTTAATGTTAGAGCTTTGGGTTTAGGTTTACTATTTAACTCTATATTTAAGGTTTAGAGCGTAGTTAGGGATATTTAATGATAGTTAGTGATAATAGCTGAAGTTTAGATTTTGCATTTAGTTTTTATATTTAAGTTTAGCTTCATGATATATCATGGTTAAAATTTAGAGTTAGGCTTATGGTTATGTTCACAGTAGTTTGCATGTAGCTCACATGAGCTTAGGTATGTAGTTGTTTGCAAGCTCACATGTGCAAACGCCTTGCAGACAAGGCGTTTGCGCATGTGATCTTGCAACTAAGTAAAGAGCTTAGGTATGTACTTGTTTACAAGATCTTCTTTACGCCCCCAAGATGGAGTTTAGAAATGAGGGAGATTGAGAAGAGCAAGAAGCAGACATGCAATGTGCTCAGTAATCCCTCGAACAAGGAGTTGATGTGAAGAGATGAAGAGCAAGAAGCATGATAAAGAATATCTTCTTCAAAGCACTCTCGAGAAGTTGTAGCACTCTCGCATTGTGCACACCACAAAACGATGGCTTCACTTACAACCATAGCTCTAAGAGGTAGTTTACACTAGGAAATGGCTACAACTGAACAAGCGGCAAAGGGGTTTTGTCCACTACATGCATTGTCATGTAGACGTGGCTGTGTAGATTTATTGTACCCACAAATATAGTCATTGACCAATAAAGATGAGATTATAACAACCTGGTGGTTCTGATCTCCTTGCACCTCTAGACCGAGGTGTGCGGGGATCGGACATGGCTAGAGAATTTGAGGTAGTTTACAGTGTGATCTATGGTTTCTTGATTGCGAGGGAGATTGAGAGAGAGAGAGAGAGAGAGAGAGAGAGAGAGAGAGAGAGAGAGAGAGATAAGAGACGGAGGACACTAAGAGAATATTAAATTTATGTTCAAGGTGTAAAGGTCGACACATTCATTATGAGTAGTGACGACGATGTGGGGCCGTCCAACTGAAACGCCTATCTCTCAACAAGGATCTTATGTCCTTGGAATCAATGCAAACATGATGTACGATGGACAAAACACGTTTCTTTTGTCATAATAATCAATATATAATTCTCCTAAATGATTTTCTCATGTTAAACTGATCATTTAATATGGGGAAGTGCCAGGGGAGAAAAAGCTAGAATATTGGTTAAGCTAGCAAACCGGCCACAGTAGGGATCCAAAGGGGGGGCCATCTGCAAAAGAGCCATGTGCAACAATGGACTTAAAAGACCCTAAGGTTCAGCCCATTAAGACTTCCAAAATGCTAAGGTTCCAAAATTCAAAGGTTGTGTCCAAAGGTCAACCATGGGGGAATTGGATGCTTTGTGTGTGTCAAAAAAGTCTTTACAAATCCATACTTAGGAGGGGGCGAGCCTTCCTTGTAGGCGATGAGAGAGAAAGCCACACACACACACACACACACACACAAGCTCCCTTTACACAAAGGGAATGAGGGACACATGTCAGCTCCATAGGCCAGATGCCCACAAGGTGTACCCAATTCCTATTGGATGGCCTTGGAGGTGGACCAATGAGAATTAGGCTAGAGTAAATCTAGTTTAATTAATTTAAAAACACTTAATAAAAGAACCAATGAGAATTAAGTCCTCTAGAAGACTATTGGACAGTCTCCCAAGGGTCCAATGAGCATTCAGCAGCCCAATGGCTTACCTGATTCCTATTGGCCAGGAGGCAAAGGGGCCCAATGAGAGTTTAGTTGAATTATTAAATTACCTAAAGCTCTCACAAAATGGGAAAGGGGGACACATGTCAGAAGGCTATCACTTATGCTGCTTAATTGTCATTGGCTAGCCCTAGGGAGGTCCAATGAGAGCATAGCAAGAGCAAATAGAAAGAGGGGTCGCCCAAGAGAGAGAGGGGGCTGATTTTTGCAAGGCATTATCACACACACACTCACACAATCTCATGTGTGAAGAAAAGAATACTCTCTCTCCTTCTCAAGCTTTAATGGAAAGCTTACCACCCACTCCAAGCTTGTGAGAAGGGAGGCCTACACCAACAACTCTTGGCTTTGTGATGCAAATCCAACCAAGAGCCAAGCTTCAATGCATGCTCATCTCCTCTACCATGCTAATTACTAAGCTAAGCTATGCTAATATGAGTGATTATGTGAGGAGATGTACATCTTTCTCGTAAGAATACTTCTTCTTCCTCTCAATCTACTCTCATACCCTGCTAGCTCTCACCATCTTTGAAGGTGTGTGAGGTCTTGGGTCTCAGACCGGGGATAATTGATGTTGTGTTCGCTAAGTGTTTTGCTTAGTGCATGAAGCTTTCATCTTCATTGCACTAACTAGTCTTGAAGGAACACAAATAATTGTATTGTACAATGTCTCTCTTGATGGGAGAAACCATAATACAAAGCCTTTTGGAGGGGGGACCGGATCCATGCAAATCCGGTCCGCAACTGTTGTCAATAGCTTAATTTCTCTCTCTTTTGAAAGTATTGTTCATGCTATCTAACTAGGTGTTATGTTTTTTGTTGCTCTCTCCACCCAAGCACTCTTGTAATTCTCATTAGGAATATATTCTAATGAAATGCCCACTATGTTCGTGTTAATTTCCGCTACACACAAGTTTTTAGGCCATTAAATGTTACATCTTTGAAGCACGTTCGTAAATTTAGTGAGTTTGACCCATCTATTACAGATCAAGTTATTGCCAATTACAACTCGTCGGACTCTGACGCTGGCCAACAAGCAACAATCTTGCAACCCAATAGACGTGTTCGCAAGCGCTTTACTCAAGCAGCATATGTGAGGCCACAAGATGCAGCCTCTGATAGCTGGAGGGTGATCATGCAGAGCACATTCCCAACAAGGCTATCTTTGAGCCCAAGATCGACAAAATGATTGAGACGATCATGGATTTAGAAAGGCTTATCTATGTGAGTGCGCGAATGCGGTGCGTGTGCAGAAAGTGAGAAGGGGGGAGAGAGAGAGAGAGAGAGAGAGAGAGAGAGAGAGAGAGAGAGAGAGAGAGAGAGAAAGAGAGAGAGAGAGAGTACACAGGATGTGTTGGAGCTCCCAAATCTCATTGTATAAGCACAATGTGAGAACGAGTGAGAGCTCCTTATTCTTTGTATGTATAAAGAATAAGGAGATAAATGTGGGTGGCCGAACACTGGCCGACAGACACGGGAAAAGCACGGTGAGGCACACCACCTTTACCTAACGTTCTCCCACTAAAGGTTGTGTTGCAATAAGTGGCGAGAAGACTAGCCTACAACTAGTATATACAAGAGGTGAGAGAAGACTGCTCTCAACCTATGCCCAGTGGCTCACTCCAAACACGCTCTAGTGTAGATGCAACATGCATACCACTAGGGCTAGAGCCACAATGACACTCCTGATGCAGGTATCAAGTGACGACCTGCATGGCTCCACAATGCACAATGTCAGTGTCAATCATCGCAGGACTGACAACTCCCACTGCAAATGCACCAACTGCATAAGCAAGATCAAATCTCGAGACCAAAAGGTCAGACATGAGAGACCTGAAAGCCGATAAAACATGCACTATTGGTGCCAATTGGAAAAGGCATATCTGTTGAGAATGATTGCAAAACCAAAAAATTAGCACCACTGTAATCACACACAGCCGTCTGAAGGACATTGTCGCCCTCAAACGTATCAGATGCATCATAGAACAATGCATCGGTCTCTGGCTCGATTGGTGTCACCTCAACTGATGACTGACAAAGCTGTGCATCCCCTCAGATACCACTGTCTTCGTGAACGTCATTGCAAGACAAATGCACAACCTGCTCTCCATGCGGCACATCCGCAAGAGACACACCTACGCCTCGCTCCAAACATGGATGCAAATACACAGAGACTACACCGCCTCGTGTGTCAGAAATATGCAAAGGGTATACCATACCACTTCTAGCAACTTTGGCTATCACCAGTGATGCCCTATGCATCTGAAATGACTGCTCTGTAAGCAGTACACAATGTCCACTACTCTATAACTAACGCATTGAAATGAGACTCTCGTTGAGTCTTGGTACATAACGTACATCTCGTAACGTAAGCAATGCACCGCTAGGTAAAGACATGCATACATCTCCATCACCCTCTATGTCATATGCTAAACCATCAGCAAATTGCACACAACCAAGTATCCCACTAGAGAAATAGCAAAACAAATCATGACATGGCGTCACATGAAAAACCGTATGCTCGTCTAGTAGAAAACGGGTAGACAATGTGCTATCCCAAGACACAAAGTAGTCTGAAGGCAAGCTAGACTCAAAAGTGACATAATTGTCAGATGCATACTCTCTAGCATTTGTCCTCATAGTAGCACCATGCATCTGCCTCTTTTGTTGCTTCATACGCCTGAAGCAATTGTGCCTAATATGCCCATCATGGCTGCATTGCCAACATGTCAGCCACACGATCGTGATCGAGAACCACCTCTAACCTGAAGTGTCTCCATATCCATGCCAAAACTATGGCAAACAATGCTCAAGATCACAAGACTCTCCCACCCGAGAGCAAACCATTGTCTCAAGCAAAGAAGGTGACCAAACGGTCAAGCTCACTAGCCTCTGTAATAGGCATACATCTCTGGAAAAATTTCGATAGAGTCTCCTCTGTAACTAGAGCAAAAAACTCAACAGTAAATCGCAATGGAGACAACAACAAATGCCCGAATGGCCAATCCGGGAATGTGCTCATCCGGAATCACCTCACAAAGTCATACACAGAGCCAAACCGCTCTAGCCGGAGTATCACTCAACGGTGCCACAAATGACATATATATGTGAGTGAAAAATTGCTGCCAAAATGTGTCAATGAATGAACAATGTGCCAGAAAACTGTAGGATACACAACCTGTGTAAAAGTGGGAGTCGAAAATCAACCACTATTAAGAGTAACAAGAACTGTATTTGTAGAGAAAAACAAGTTCTTGTATGGCTGAAAAATATGATTGCAAATCAGCCCCAAATTCAGCTCTCAAATAGCTGAAGAAATAGGTCACAATTGTGCTACAAATTAGCTTACAATTGAGCCCTACATAGGCACCTGCAAAGAGGGAACGATGGCTAAAAACTTCAGCTCACAAATGACCCTCAAACCTGCCTGTAAACCTGTCAATGTGAGAGCTAAGCTTGATCACAAACTAAGGTGAATAAACTCCAGCCACTATCCCACAAAAGCATACACAAAACAAAAGCTCAAGCCACTTGTTGTGCCGAAACCGGTATGCAAGCCAAAACACTATAGAATATGTCCTCAACTGCAAATGGCAACACTTGTGGGAGTACTAGACTCAACCTGTAGCTGGGAGTCAAAACTGGAAGCTCCAAATGGTTGAGCACTCACAACTCAAGATCAAAAATGCAGAGCAAAACACACTCGTGATGCACCACCCAAAAGGGAAAACACTGCATACAAATCTTGAGTGCTACAAGCAATCGCAATCTCAATCGCATCAACAATGCGCATAAAACTGTTGGGAAAATGTCGCCAGAGTTTTTTCAACAAAACGGCTACAAAACCATTAACCAAAGTGACTGCACGCTCAAAACCATGAGCAACCAAAGCGTATCAAACTGCACTCCAGATGCATGCACCAATCTCCACACTTTGCATACATCATTGCAAACACCTGCAAATCTAGTACACAAATACCTACTCTACCTGTGACTGCAAAAAAAAAAAGCTCGAGGCATACATTTTCGAGCTCAAACTACAATCACATGAGTCTCCATGACATCAAACCACACAAGGCATACATCGTATCCTCAACTTTTCGAATACCCTGCAGCTGGTCAGCCCATATCGCCCAAACCGTTCAGAATTTGCAAAAACTTCCCTCTGCAAAGTTATAGACCACGCAAAAAAAATGAAATAGAGGGAATGGACTTGAAATGTGTTGTTTTTACATGTAAAAACGGATATGTAAAAATATGCAGCCGTGTATCCTAGACGTGCAAACATTCTGAGTGACGTATCTCAAAATTGGTAAAGATTTTGAGAAAACTTTCTTTTGCAAAGTTGAAGAGGACAAAAAACCGAGCAAGATCGAAGGGAATCATCTTGAATGAAGACGTTTTGATAGGCCGAAACAAATCTTCAAAAATGTGCTACAATTTTTGTTGCTTTTGCGCCTACTTCCCCACTGAGCTCCAATGGTGCTCCCAATCCTTGAGCTCTGATACCAATTGTGAGTACGCGAATGCGGTGTGTGTGCAAAGAGAGAGAGAGAGAGAGAGAGAGAGAGAGTACACAGGATGTGGGTGGAGCTCCCAAATCTCACTGTATGAGCACAATGTGAGAATGAGTGAGAGCTCCTTATTCTTTGTATGTATAAAGAATAAGGAGATAAATGTGGGCAACCGGACATTGGCTGACAGACATGGGCAAAGCACGATGAGGCACACTGCCTTTACCTAACAATCTATGATGACATGAAAAGTGAGGCCATTATGCCATTGTATGGTGGAGCAGTAGTGTCTAGATTGAAGGCGCTCCTGGTTTTTCTCAACATGCCGGTAAAGTTTGGATGGAGTGACAGTAGCATCACAGCTCTCTTCAGGTGATCTATTACAATGTAATGTGTCTACTACAAATAGAGCACCATAATGCACACCATCCTGCATCATACACATACCTGACCCTCCCTTCCAACCATGTAGCATAAAGATCTCCTCTAGAGAACCATGTAACTGATGAATAGTCCATTGCATAACTGCACCCATAAGCATACCCTTCAACCATGAAGCACATACCTCCTTTGATAGCTTGGATGAGGCTACAATCAGACTCCCCTCCATGCACCATAGAGCATGCATGTTGCACTGACAACTCTTCCACCTTCATCTTCTTGCTTGCCTCCATGCCTGTAGCATCCTCAATCCTAGCATCATCAAGCCCTTCCATAAAAAGTGGGTCAGACGGGGCAACCACCACCCCTTCACCCACCTGCTATATTTTCATAACCAAAATAGCTTTGTCCATTTCAGAAAAGATTCACACCTACTACACCATTGTAGCATCATCCATGTTAACCCTCACGGCTCACGGACACCCCATCTCCTACGACGGACGTGTATTATGTATTTGGTAGAGTCAGGTACCGGGCTTGTCGGACCAATAGGAAAAGGGTAAGAGTGATCGCCGATGAGAGGCGCACTCTAACCGGGACATTCAAGGGATTAGTTGGGTAAGCATGGGCGCCCAAGTGTGAATGGGGTGAGCTCATATAAAAGCCAACTAAACCTAAAATTCACTCATTCTCTCATTTGTGCAATAGAAGAGTGCTCTTGCTCCATCTCCATCTCCATCTTCTTCTTCTTCACCTCCTTGTGTGTGTGTGTATGTGAGAGAGAGAGAGAGAGGGAGAGTGTGTGTGCGATCGAGCATTACGAAGGCGAAGCGGTTGAGCGCGGCACGAATGCAGCTTCTTCTTCATCGCGGCGAGGAATCCACCACGAAGGCGAGCGTAGAGCATTGAGTGACACACCCTTTGCTCTCTTGAGCTTGCTAGTTTAGGCTTGTTGTGTGCTTGGAGCCATTTGTGGCTCGCACACGGTGTATCGGCAAGTCCCTTGCTTCGACAGTGCGGCAAGGAGCGCACATTTTTGGCGCCGCTGCCGGGGAAATGCCCTACACTAAGCTCGGTTAAGTACTTTACGCTTTCTTGTGATGCAATTTCAATTGAAGGATTTGTGAAGAAGGAAGGTGTGTGGTTGTGTGGAGAAGGATTTGTGAAGAAGGAGGGTGTGTGGTTGTGTGGAGAAGATTTTTGTTACATTGTACTGTCTTTTTTGTTTTCTGTAAAGAAGGAGTTACAATTTTTTTGCAATGTGTTGTTAGAATTAAGGTATTAGCTATGGAATGTTAGTTCTGTAAGGTTCAATGTTAGTTCTGTAAGGTTAGTTTTGTAGATCTGTTAGCTACTGTAGTACTGTGTAAACAGTGTTAGAGTGTGTGTGGCAGTATCTCTATTAGCTGTAAGTAGATAAGTTAGGTGTAGGTTAAGTGTGTGTGTGCGCGCGCGGCGACTTTTAAAAAAAAAACTTTTAAAAAAATTATGAAGGATCGGGCTGGGGATCATTCCCCAAGCTCAAGCCCAAACCCAAACCTCAGTCCTCAGTTTTAAAATATAGTTTATACACCTTTTTATATTTAAAAACTATTTTAAGGATTTCGAGGACTATAAAGACTATTTTTAGGATTTCGAGGGCTTCACGTAGCCGAATAGGGAGCTGGAAAGCACGGCACGTTCCTTTAACCAAAACGCTCGTCTTGAGCTATTACACGCCATATTTTGTGGCTTGGTTACAAAAAATAACCAAGAATAACGAAAAACTTGGGTTATAAACACCTTTATAATAAATAAATAAAAAACTAAGTGAGCGGCCTTCACGGGCACTCACCAACGCGCTTAGAGTGTGGAAGTCATATGAACCTACGCTCTGGACGAGTGTTAGAGCACGAGCATATTGGTAGTGCCTCCATTTACGCGGGCACCCATTATTCCTCCACCCTAGGTTCTGGACCTTCGGCCGGGACTCAAGGTAGCGCGACCCAAGATCCTCATATCGCGTCTAGTGATTCTTCCTCTGACTACGAAGTCATGGAGGGGTATCCTACACCAAACCCTGATAGTTCAAGTCAAGACATGCATGTCATGGGCCCACGGCCCGGGTCCAGCGTGTTTAGCCGCTTAAAAGAGACCCTTAGTAGAGCTACTCGCTCCGAACATGCGGTTAATGAAATAAATGAAGGGAGTGGGGAAGTAAATTCGTCGTTCATGCCTAAAATAGACCCTATGCTTCTTGAGAGTGTGCATGTGAATGTTCCATCCACTGCACCTCCTGATCCTTTAGGACTATCTCCCTCTGAGGTTCTACTACCCGATGGTAGGAGTCTTGCCGAAGTGCAAGAGATCGAATGCTATATGCAAGCAACAAGGGAGAGGGAAATTGAGAACCTACGAGGGCTAGAACAAAGTCGAGCCCTGAAAGCAAAGGCTCCTATGACAACAATCATGCCAGCCGAGCAACCAAGTGCTCCCAAGGTAGCAGTCACGGAGGGGCAAGCTATGGGGAGCAATAATGCTTCCACTTCAAGGGAAACCTCCAGCACGCCAGGCCTAGATGGGATATTTCTAAACAAAAATTGGGAGTATGACCTACAAGCAGAAGCTTTAACTGATTGGTACACAGGACACACCTATCATGTGGGTTGGTTAGATGTTCTACAATCCACATCGGGTGCTACTAGCATAGATGAGCAACAACAGAAACTCTATGATGTCCTCCATAGGATTGTCGAGTTAGAAAGACAGAACACAGGGATCAACATGCCTTCAACACGCCTAATGAGATTCTTGGATACGGGAAAGGCCAACCAACCAACCCTATCACAAATGGAGACTCTCTCAGTGAGCCCCATTGATCCTCCATATGTTGTTTCGCCAGGAGCCTCAGTACAATCTGAGCCCACAAGTGGCAACTTTACCTTCCCAGATCTAGCTCATCTTTCTCTTCATGACACTACGGCTACCATGCATATCCCAGTGGTGAGCATGACAAGAAGTACACCATGGAGTTTATTTGTTAATACTGCGCCGATGCCTAGTAGCACAGTGCCCCCAACTATACCTACATGTATGTATCAATCATGTGCACCTGTCGTACCTCAGCCTCATGTAGCTCCTACACCTCCGATTATTCCAAGAGCTTACAATCCACAATGGAATTATCCAAGCTCTTATACAAGTGGAGCCATGCCATTTAATAATAACCTGCCATATCAGGCACCCCCTATGCCAAGGGCCACTCCTGTAAACTTTGGACCACCGTCTGGTACACCACCATACGAAATATGGGACCCAAGAGCCGCGCGTATGCCAAGGCCAAGGCCAACTCCCATCTCACATGTGGTTCCAGGAGCACATACACCCATTATACCTGCTCAAATAGGAGATTTGGCAGCATTTGCTCAAACTATCGGTCGCTCTATTGCGGAAAACATGCGTAGTGCACCTGATAGAGAGCCTAGGAGCAAGGCAGTTCAAGTAGCTAAGCTCACACAGAAATTCAGTGGAGACGGAGATGCTAGAAAGAATATGTAAGTCTTTGAACATGTGTACGATTCCTTGGAAGAGCACAATGAGCTACATAAGTGTAGGGCTTTGAGTTTGACCCTAAGCGGAAAGGCTGGAGATTGGTATAGAACCTTAAGAGTAGAAGAGAAAACGATCTACTCTACTCTTAGGAGACTGTTCTTAAAAGAAGACATACGAGAGGGAGTACTTTGGGGTGTAGCCTCTCAGCTCCAGAAAGCCCAACGAGAAGAAGGTGAATCCATGAGAGACTTCATTAGTCGCCTAAAGAATTTGAATTCTCGATGCAATCCAAACGAGCGATTCAACAACAACCAATTGCTCGATAGATTCATTAGGGGACTACGACATGAAAGTATCTATAATGGCCTAGTCATTAGAGGTATCACTACTTGGGAAGCAGTCACCATGAATGCAATCCAATTGGAGGATAATTTAATGATTGTAGGAGAAAGAGTGCCTGCCGAGCCGAAGTCTAGTAGCTCGCAAGCATCAGGGCATGAGCCAATGAAGATAAAGCCAATCGTGAAAGAGCAAACGATATCTGAGATGACTTTGGCAGATCTCACCAAGGCCATCCAAGAAAGCCTTAGGGGTAATCGTGCTCCACAAAACACTCATATGTATCCAAGAAGGGAGCAACAATGGTGCTCAATTTGCTTGGGCCCACATACTACGAGTGAATGCCCTACTTTCAGAGTAAAGTTTAACGGGACTTGTAATGCGTGTGGTAGGTATGGCCATCAAGCGAAGGATTGCCTAATGCTTAAACGCATCATGGAAAATAGACCGCCTATAGCTTGGGCAGACTCACCTCGAGTTCCTGCATTGATGCCTACCCCACCCATGGAGCAACAGTTGCCATTACAACACATGGTCCCTAGAACCCAAAATGTGGTCCAAACCACACCGTTTCCACCTCCAGTGCTAGGACCGCAACCCCCTCATCCAAGAGTTACACCTATGAACCAAATAGGTTGCGAGTCATCTAGTACTTATGTAGATTGCGAAGAGGACATAGACTCTAGTATCACCTATGGAGTCGACATGCTTGAGGAGTGTCCCATGTACTATATGGAAGACCATTGGGGACAAATCAAACCGGTATATCAAGCTACTGCGCTAGCAGCAAGAGGCCAAAACATTAATAGTTTTGCCAGGAGACCACCTCTTCAGTGCTACGAATGTGGTGGACCACATCGAGTAGCTGAGTGCCCCATTAGACTGCAAAAGAATGTTGCACTAATGCAAACAAGTCAAGGGAGTGCATTGGCAATGCCAATACTCATTTGTAATCGTTGTGGCATAGATCATTTGATCGCACAGTGTCCTAAGAATCCAAATGCGCCGAAAATCACACCATTGAACTTAATAGAGATTGTTGATGGGACACCACCAACTATAAACATAGCACCAGTGAATGCACTCACACGGTCGATGCTCCAAAAGCAAAATTACATCCTCGAAGAGAGAGATGTTGCATTCATTGGGCGAGCGAGAAAGAAGAAAACACGAAGAAAGAAATCCCTTAATGCTTCTAGCTCAAAACCTAGTTCAAAGACTAATATAGGGATAGGAGAGGATCCCGTGTATATGAATGACCCTGAGGATGACTCAGATTCGATAGAGACCACGGAGACCAAAACTATTACTACAAAGGAAAAAGCCAGTGAGGAGGATCACGAGAGGGAATTACGACGAACACCAAAAGAGTACTTAAAGTTAAACCACCCAGTTGCGAACCCCCAAGATAAGCCACGAGAGACAAAAAATGAGGATTGCAAGAGAAAGATTGGAACCTATCCAAACCCAACAGTGGAAATTGAATGAGTCCAACAACTGAGGGGTTTGGTGGAAGAAACTCAACGAACATTAGAACCTGAACCCAAACATATCCAGATGTCGGACACAGTGTTTCCCACACAAGTTCAACCTCACAAGAACTACAGGCCGTTAGCTATACCCAGTATCATTCGGGAAGAGAGTGAGGGTAGGACATCTGAAAGTGGACACGCACCTTTCCTACTAGAGAGAATGTTTGGTGAGGGAATGCCCGACCCCCTTGAGGAAGTGGAGATTCCATCTTCACCATTCTCTTGTCAGGGTCCTACGTCCCACAAGATGCCATTAAATGTTGCCAAATTGATGGATTTCATGTCTTCTAAAGTTAGAACCACCATCATGTCCAAACTATATAAAGACCCCGAGCTAGTCTCAGCTCTTCGAGCCTTCCTCAATGGAGAATTACAGGCCGGATTACCACAGCTTGCACATATGAAGAAACCTGACTCGGTAATGAATGATGAGGAACATTTAGCACCACCATCTGACCTAGCGGGACATGAATCTGTAATTGAAGTACCCGTTAACAAGTTGGGGCAATACTTTGAAGGTGATGAATCTAATGCTACTCTACCAATCACTACTAAAGGATTAACTGTAAAGGGGATCCTTGACGGTGGTGCGGGAGTCAGCATGGTGACAAAGAGTTGTTGGGAGTCTATGGGGCAACCTTACCTTGAAGCCACAAGCGTAGTGGTAAAAATGGCTAATGGATCTATTGTTACGCCTATTGGAATGCTAAAGGATCTCAGAATCAAGGTCTTGGGACACAAGGTAAGGGACTTTCATTGTTATGGATTTTTCCAAGCATCCTATGTCATTTGAGATGATCTTAGGGCGTCCATTCATGAGGGAAGCAAAAATGGTGCATGATTGGTCCAAAAACCATGTCTACTTACAGTTCCAAGACTCTGTCATTCGAGTTGATCTTTTAAGTGATCGAATGCATCCTCTAGGAAATAAATTCATCATTGATAATCGATCAGACACAACGATTCACTCAGCTCCATTACAGTATTGTTACACATGTAACGAAGACACGGATATTGGGGAGAACTCTCCTTATATGGATATCCTACCCGGAATGGCTGAGTCAGACAATGTCGATTGGGTACACCTAGCGGCAACTATAGATACATGGGGAGCTAGAGGAACAACCTGGGTAACACCAGATGGGGAAGAGATACCACACATTGCACCAATAAACATGTTAGGTGTAGCGCATGTAACATCCAATGATAAGAAAGAGGCACACCTACCTGAGAGTGAAACCGATGATTCCTCAAAGGCTTCAGGCCAATACACATCGGAAACGGAATCTCAGAAAGAAATGGATTCAGAACCTGAGGAAACATCGAGTGAACCAAGTGTAGAAACTGAACACTCAAGGCCTAGTACGACCATCTATGGTAATTCATATGAGAGTGAAGAAGATACAAGCGAAGACCTATCAGGCGAGTCGAGTTCAAACATTTACCAAAATCAAAACCTTAACAAGAAACAAAGGTCATATAAGAGACGACGATATCGAGCAAATGTGAGAGCTAGGATAAACAAGGAAAGATCTACTGCAGAATGGCTTAGCTATCTAGGGGCATGTGATGCTCATCGAAAGCTAGTAGACAATTGGGGTGAACATCTCCAGAGTGTCGTGTGGTGCAGCCCGCGACCCATTGACCTCGCTCAATTGGAGGTTACAGAGCCGAAATTGAGTCGAACTATAAGAAGACATCAAAACCGAGAGTTAGCTCAACAACAAAAGGAGGCATAACTAAAAGAAAGGTCTCTGTCAGGACAAGAGCCTGCTGACTTACATACGGCTCCTGAACATTTTAAATCTTATACCACGGGGGAGCGAAAGGTTGTGTATGCCAAAGCCCAACGAATACCTACCAATGGAAGCAGTGGAGTCTATGATGGTCCAGCGGTAGTTAAAGAGATAGAATTAGTAGAACCAGGTGAGGAGTCTAAACCAGTCTTTATTGCTCAAGACCTTACCGAAACTGAAGAGGCTGTACTTAAGGAGCTCCTCAAGGAATACAAGGATATCTTTGCTTGGACATATCATGACATGAAGGGCGTTCCACCTTCTGTGGTGCAACATACAATTCCCATTATCAACACTGCTAAACCCGTCCAGCAACGACCCTATCCAATGAATCCTAAGTACGCCAAAATTGTACAAGAGGAGATTGAAAAACTTATCCAATGTGGATTCATATAGCCTATTGAGCACCCTAGAATGGGTTTCTCCAATAGTCATTGTGCCAAAAAAGAATGGGAAACTAAGAGTGTGCGTGGACCTCAAGAAAGTTAATGCAGCCACTAGGAGAGATCATTATCCCTTACCATATTCAGAACATGTGCTTGAAAGAGTTGCGGGCAAGGAAGCTTATAGCTTTTTAGATGGGTACTCTGGTTACAATCAAATCACAATTGCATTAGAGGACCAAGCTAAAACTGCTTTTATCACAGAGTTTGGAGTGTTTGCATTTCGTGTTATGGCTTTTGGCTTAACAAATGTCCCTGCTACATTCCAACGATTAATAAACACTACGTTTAAAGAATTTCTAAGGGAGTTTTGTGAAGCTTTCCTAGACGACCTTTGTGTTTATTCTTCTTGGGAGAAGCATTTGTTATATCTACGAAAAATATTTGAAAGGTGCAGATTTTATCGCATCTCATTGAACCCTTTCAAATGCCAAATTTGGGTTAAGCATGGAGTCATTCTAGGGCATATAGTGTCCAAGAATGGGATATCCACAGATGAGAGTAAGATTAAAGCCATTGCCGATTTGCCACCACCTACGAACTATAAAGGAGTTCAAAGATTTATGGGCCATGTTGGTTATTATCGAAGGTTTATTTTAAACTTTGCCGAGATAGCGTGTCCATTGTACAAGCTTCTTATCGAGTTTCACTGGACGGAAGAATGTCATCAATCTTATGAGTTATTAAAGAAGGCCCTAACAAGTGCTCCAATCCTGCGAACTCCCGATTGGAATGTACCTTTTCATGTGCATATTGATGCATCAAATTTTGCTATTGGGTGTGTTCTAACTCAACCAGGAGAACATAAATTGGACTACCCTATTAGCTTTGCAAGTCGCCAATTAAATGATGCCGAGATGAACTACACTACTACAGAGCGCGAAGGTCTAGCTATGATTTACGCAGTAAAGAAATTTCGCTATTACCTTCTTGCTACCAAGTTTGTGTTTTATGTTGATCATCAAGCATTTCTATATTTAGTAAACAAGCCGTGTTCGACAGGTCGAATTACACGATGGTTGTTAATTCTTCTTGAGTTTGACTTCACCGTTGTTGTGAGGCTTGGGAGGAAACATGTCATGGCGGATCATTTATCTCGTATCCCTAATGACGAAGCTCCTACGGGGGTTGATGATGAATTGCCTGATACTCCTTTGTTCATTGTTGAGACAATGCCTGAATGGAGTGAAAAGATTGTTAACTTCTTAGTTAATGGTTTTCCACCCAAAGAACTGCGAAAAGATATAGCTCGAAAATTAATCAAGGAATGCGAACCCTATTGCTTACTGGCTGGAACTCTCTATAAGAGAGGAAAAGATGATGTTCTTAGACGCTGTGCTCGCGAGGATGAGTATTTATATATTCTACAAGAGGCACACATGGGCGTAGCTGGTGGTCACTTTTCAGGAAAGTTGATTGCCCGAAAGATCTTACAGTCAGGCTATTGGTGGCACACTCTGTTTAAGGATGCATCACTTTTTGCAAAGGGATGTGATGAATGCCAACGCTTCAAGAAGCCACAAAGAAGTGATAGGATGCCTCTACATCCCATCAAGGTAACCCAACTATTTGAAAAGTGGGGCTTAGACTTTGTAGGACCGATTAGTCCGGCTGCACGTAACACGCAATCACGATATATCATTGTGGCTACTGACTATGTAACCAAATGGGCTGAAGCAAAAGCAACACGAAAGGCGGATGCAAAAACAACAGCTAAGTTCCTCTTTGAGAACATTATCACACGTTTTGGATGCCCCTTTGAACTTGTGAGTGACAATGGAACTCATTTTATAAATGAAGTAATAAAAGAACACACATCAAACTTCATGATATCTCACCACAAGTCTACACCCTATTATCCCCAAGCAAATGGCCAAGCTGAGAGTACCAACAAAACTCTCATCTCCATTTTGACAAAGACAGTGGAGGCTCATCGCACTGATTGGGACCTAAAGCTTACATCAGCTTTATGGGCTTATCGTACTGCGTATAAAGTTGCTATTAATTGCACACCGTTTAAGATGGTGTATGGCCAAGAAGCAGTTATGCCATGGGAGTTTGTCATTCCTAGTCTTCGAGTAGCTTCTCAAGAAGGTTGGGATGGTAACCCCTTAGTGGAGCGATTATATATCCTGGAAAGGCTAGATGAAGAAAGGCAATTAGCTGTGCGAAATGCTCTAGTGGAGAAGGATAGGAGAAAGAAGTGGTTTGATAGCCATTTAAAGGATAAAGACATCAAGGTTGGTGATAAAGTTCTTATGTACGGGGTACGTAATGAAAAGAAGAAATTGAAATACGCTGGTAAGGGACCATATCGAGTGTGTGAAATTACCCCGCAAGGGACCATTCGTGTGGAGACTCTAGATGGAGTTGAAACCATTGGATTCCTTAATGGGAGTAAATTCAAAAGATATTATGATCCTCTAAGCCAGGAAGAGTTGCAAGCCATCCATAAAAAGAAGGCTGCCAAGGAACAAGCAGAGCTTTAAAAGATCCAAGCAAGAGTTGAGGCTCGAGTACGATAACAACGTCTTAGACGCCAACGAGAGGCTAATCTGGGAATCATGCAAGCATTTTTCGAGGACACAGATGACGACTCATTAGAATCTGAGTCACCCCTACGATACCCAATTGAGCTAAATAGCCCCTATGGGAAAGTACTATACAATGCCTTATTAGATACGGGAGCTAAACACAATTTGTTATCCTATGGAGTTTGGTGTCAATTAGGGAAACCGACCCTATCCCCGAGTACGATGCAAGTCAAGGGCATTAATAAAAAGAAAACTGCTATTCTTGGAGTCCTTCAGACCCCTATTGTCTATGACAATGGAAGCATAGTGCAGAGGTTTCTAGTCATGCCCGCGGGAGCTATGGAAGGCAACGTAAACCTGGGACGCACGTGGATGTTGGCAACCAAATGCACTATTGATTGGGATACTGGTAGTGTCACGACGCGACCACCGACTCTTACCCCTATCATTCAAGCAAAGTCACCTACGTTGCAAACTCTAGCAAAGTTGAAGGATAGCCAACATTCACAAGCCAAGGTGGTTAACTCGTCTTTGCCAGCTACCCATGAACCTAGCACTTCAACACTTGTAGTTGCAGCAAGCAGTAATATTGCAAGTACTCAACCTGCACGACCTAAGAGTACATATCAATGGGTCCCCAAGGCCTTACTTCCAACTACCTCAACCCTCCCATCCATTCCAAGAAAAAATTTCCCCGGAAAACCAAGAGCGCGCCCTAGGAGGGTCAAGACCAAATCACGATGGATTCCAAAACAACTATTAGAAGCCCAAGGCTACTATGATGGAAATGAGCAAATCTGGGTACCTAAACGTAAAATGTGTCCTTCCCTAACGACAACAAACCCATATGAGTCAAACAGTGTAACACTACCAATGGCAGACCGTGGGAAGGAAAAGATCACAGAATGCTACACACCTAGTCCAGAGCTAGTTTGGGCTCCAAGGTAAAACCAATTTATTCCACCTAGCTCAGGAAGGGGGGAGTTCCCTGAAGCTTCTAGCTCCTCATGTAATTCATCCATAGAGGTAAAAGCTTCTACACAGCCTCCATCTATAGTAGTGGACCTCCATGAAGCTACAAAAGAATCCACACCTCCCAATGTTCAAGAATCACCTGATGAACCACTTCAAGTTCGATCCTGGGAGAGTACCTTACCACCCTTGCAACTTGACGAGGCACCTAGGATAATAGAAAACTACTGGCAAAAATCCTCACCTATTACCAACTGGAACAATTGGTTTCAAAGGGTGATGCCATCATTTTGAACGGTATGATCTACCCAAGGAAGGGGGGAGTGTTTGTGGACATCCATCATTCACTTGCTTCCCTCTCAACCTTTCTCCCTGACCTCTTAATCTCCAATCTTAGGGAATGTATATATAAAGCCTTATACTCACAAAAACAAGATAAAAAAGTAAAAGAGCAAGAGCCATAACACAAATCATAAAAACAAATTATGCACAAGAACACGACCCTTGTAATATTTGCACTCTAAACATCATCTATTTGCGTGTACAGATATGGCTAGTACGCTAGAGTCATCCACTCCTGCCTTGGGTGAGAGGTACCCTCGTTACTTTTCACAAATATTTCACATGGTCTTTCCAGTGCTTGCATGTGAATGGGATTTGATAGGTACGCTAGCATGTGAGAGGAATTTTGAGGAGTTAGAATGGCTGATACGTCTCTTGACCACGTCTGATCCATACTTAGTAGAGAGCGTTTCTCCCATTGCACAAGCCTACCCTTTTGACCAAGATGACTATAGGCGTCTAGTGACCTTCTTAGTAAACATGGGCACCTATGATAAAGAAGAAAATTTACAGGACTACACGGATGGCACATATGGTCTCATGGATGATGACTTTGTTTATCTCGACGACGAGGATAGGGGTTTAGCCTTAGGATTTCCCCCCAACCTCTACAGTATCCTATTCCCTTGACTCTCTAGGGGAGTGCAAATAATTAGGTTAGGGTTCCTTATGTTTTTTGTTGTGTTCAATAAGTGTTGGTACCTTTTCCCACTAATGTGCCTCCTGGAGGTATTCCTTTTGTTTCCTAGTGTGTACAGGAGCGTGTTGCGATTGATAGGATTTGGACCTTCATGGAATCTTTATCTCGACTCACTCTTCAAATCAAGCGCGACCATCGGCACAAACAGGTGTTTCTTGTCCATTAGCATTGCCCCTTATCTTTTTTGCATCTATGATTGTCTGCTTTAATTGTGATTGGTAGGATAATATCCAGCACATTTGCTTAGTAACAAACATTTAATTCAATGTAATTTTTTGTCATAATCACTTGTCTAGGTTTAAAAATCAAGCAGTCCAACTAAGCTAGTTTGACCAAGTTAGGTGTTAGAGATCTTCTCTTAATACCATGGGGAATGCCTTCCTAATAATCAATGGTTACTTAGGTTCTTAATCCGATTTAGGCAGCATTTTGTGAAATGTACTAGGGCTTTCTAGTGGGCTTGACCCTATTGACCTTTAGCTTAAGTATTATAAAGAGAGTTTACTAGTGTGATGAGCCTGGGGAGGTGTATCAGTGTTATATGACCCCCCAAAGTTACAAAATTAAAATGCTGAAAATGAACAAACAAAAAATCAAAGTGCCACACTGTAAAATCTTAAGCTGGAAGAGAAATCTCAGCTTGATTTGGTACTTCACTCACATGTATTGCCTATGGTACTAGATCCCAAGAGGTTCCCAGTGTGGGCGCTTTTCCTTGAAAAGCAAAAAACCCAAGGCATACAAAATAAGCACAAACATCAAATTGAATCACTGTGAAAAGAATTTGGGGGGTCAAAGAAAAAGTAATCAGTCAGGCGATGATTTCATGAGAAATTCCTTTTATGGTAGCTTAACTATAAGGTCTTCTAGATATAGCCTCTAGTCAGCCCTCGAACATGAATACTTGGCTCTCGCGATTAAACAACTTAATTGACCACAGAAAATTAAGAAGCTTACCCATGGTATTAATATTCGATCTCTAGTGCCTTTCGACCGTCAAATTAGCGATCCCAGACTTGTTTAATTTTTTACCTTTACATCTGTTTATGCATTTGATTACATTGCAATTTAATGTTCATTGCTGACAAATTGTTTGAAATTCTTTTACCAATCAATTTGTCTACCTAAAACTACATATGCTTTTTACTCACTTATGAGAATGCAATTACTGTGCCAATGTTGTTTGATTTTGCAGTGACTGAAGAAGGCTAAGAACATTCATCTCAAATGCTCTTCCACCTCGACGAACGAGCTTCAACTCAATAGCTTCCGAGGACGGAATCTACATCAGGAAGGGGGGCATGTCAACCCTCACGGCTCACGGACACCCCATCACCTACGACTAACGTGTATTATGTATTTGGTAGAGTCAGGTACCGGGCTTGTCGGACCAATAGGAAAAGGGTAAGAGTGATCGCCGATGAGAGGCGCACTCTAACCGGGAAATTCAAGGGATTAGTTGGCTAAGCATGGGCGCCCAAGTGTGAATGGGGTGAGCTCATATAAAAGCCAACTAAACCTAAAATTCACTCATTCTCTCATTTGTGCAATAGAAGAGTGCTCTTGCTCCATCTCCATCTTCTTCTTCTTCGCCTCCTTTTGTGTGTGTGTGTATGTGTGTGAGAGAGAGAGAGAGAGGGAGAGTGTGTGTGCGATCGAGCATTACGAAGGCACGACGGCGGCGAAGCGGTTGAGCACGGCACGACTGCAGCTTCTTCTTCATCGCGGCGAGGAATCCACCACGAAGGCGAGCGTAGAGCGGTGAGTGACACACCCTTGGCTCTCTTGAGCTTGCTAGTTTAGGCTTGTTGTGTGCTTGGAGCCATTTGTGGCTCGCACACGGTGTATCGGCAAGTCCCTTGCTTCGACAGTGCGGCAAGGAGCGCACAATCCGTCACCACCTTCACAAGCATGGCCATTAGCATTGTACCACACATCACTTTCACTTGCATGTCTTTGTATGTAGTCATGAATGCCTCTACATGTTCTATGTCCATCATTTCTACTTGCACGTTTTCTTGCTCCTCACACATATCTACCACATCTTTATCCACATGCAAGAGACCATTCTCTTCATACCTCGAATGGAAAGAATCTATCTCCTAGGTTGTTTCCGCATCCAGAGAACTACTACAGCTGGCTTCATCTTCCTTGTATGTCTCAAGATCTAGAATTTTATCAATCTCTACTACTTCAACCTCATCTGCAAACCCTACTTTCTGATATCTAACACAAACCAAAGGAGCCTGACCAACCATACCTGAACTTGACTATACATCCTCTACCTTGTTTGGAGCCACTTGAACCTCTTCAATGATTGGAGTCTCTTTAACTAGCATTTTGAGCATAGGTATAGCTCTATCTCTCTACAACCAAAGAAAACCTTCGAGTTTTTGAGGCCAAACTAGTTGTGGCCCATTTTGATGATATCGTGTGCATGAACACTAAACTCATCCATGTTGTTGGAGCAAGAAGAAGGTCCGTGTACGAGGATGAAGAATGGACTCGTGCATTGAATTGCTTAGAACACTTGAGGGAGTAGGCTCTTCACCGTTGGTTTTGTTTCCTCTATGTTTTTGCACAAGCCTCTGTTAGAACCCTCGCCCCCTTCACGGCACATGTAGTGCTTGAGCACAATTGTATTCTTTTTTAGTTAATATAATTACTCTCAACTCACAATTGTGAGTATGGCAAAAATAAATGAATAAAAATTCTTCAATTAGCATAGAGGTAGCCCCTTGTAGTGCAGGAATGTATGAGGGCTACAATTTGCCAATCACCTTGGCATCTGTGGAGGAGATCAAAGAGGACACTGATTTAAAAGCCATTGAGGTGGTGCCAGACGAGCTCGAGCCTGCGCTGCTACTTTTTATGGGATGCATGCGGAGGACCTACGAAATGAAACGGAGGACATTTGCCTAAACGGAGAACTCTATATAGACATAGGGAGTTATGCGAGGATGAGAGAGATACCTCTTAAAGCCATAGATATTGTATCTGAGCAATTTTGCTCCCTTTTATCATATATATGGTATTCACGTGGAGTTTTATACATTTTTTTCTCTATGCTAAACTTGTGAAATTTAAATTGTGAATCAAATTACAACTTATTCAGATTTTCTTCTCCATTCATCAGTAAGATTTAATGTTCGTGTATTTAATGTAGGTATGGATAATGTCATAATAACTAATATATAATTCTCCTAAATGATTTTCTCATGTTAAACTAATCATTTAATATGGGAAAGTACCAGGGGAGAAAAAGCTAGAATATTGGTTAAGCTAGCAGACTGGTCACAGTAGGGATCCAAAGGGGGGTCCATCTGCAAAAGAGCAATGTGCAACAATGGGCTTCAAAGACCCTAAGGTTTAACCCATAAAGACTTCCAAAATGCTAAGGTTAGGTCCAATGGTCAAAGCCTAGGGCAAATTGAATGCATCTTGGGGGCAACTGGCCTAGGGAGTTGACATGTGTCTCCTATTCCCTTTGTGTAAAGGGGGCCTGCTAGAGTGTGTGTGTGTGTGTATGTTTCTCTCTCCTCCCCTACAATTTGGGCTCGCCCCCTCCTATCTAGGGATATGTGACCAATGTAACATTTAATGGCCCAGTAAATTGCGTGTAGCAAAAAATAACATAAACATAGTGAGCATTTCATTAGAATAGATTCCTAATGAGCATAGCAAGAGTGCTTGGATGGAGAGAGCAACAAAAAGCATAACACCTAGTTAGATAGGCATGAACAATACTTCAAAAGAGAGAGAAATTAAGCTATTGACAAAAGTCGAGGACCGGATTTACATGGAGCCGGTCCCCCCTCCAAAAGGCTTTGTATTATAGGTTTCCCCCATCAAGGGAGAGATTTTACAATCCAATACTTTGTGTTCCTTCAATAACTTGCTGGTGCAATGAAGAGGGAAACTTCAAGCACCTAGCTCACACTTATAAAACACAACAATTCCCTCACGGTCTCAGACCCAAGACCTCACACACCTTCAAAGATGTTGAGAGCTAGCGGGGTATGAGAGTAGATTGAGAGGAAGAAGGAGTATTCTTACGAGAAAGAAGTATATCTCCTCACATAATCACTCATAAAAGCTTACCATAGCTAATTAGCATGGTAGAGGAGATGAGCATGCATTGGAGCTTGGCTCTTGGTTGGATTTGCATCACAAAGGCAAGAGTTGTTGGTGTAGGCCTCCCTTCTCACAAGCTTGGAGTAGATGATGAGCTTTCCATTAAAGTTTGAGAAGGAGAGAGAGAGTCTTCTTTGCGTCACCATGAGATTGTGTGAGTGTGTGTGTGATAATGCCTTGCCAAAATCAGGTCCCCCCTCTCTCTTGGTCAACCCCTCATGATTTTTACTCATGTTGGCATCCGATTGGACCCTGCAAAGCTTAGCCAATGATAATCAAGAAGCATAAGTGATAGCCTTGTGACATGTGTCCCCCTTTCCCCTTTTGTGAGAGCTTTAGGTAATTAATCAATGCAATTAAACTCTCATTGGACCCCTTAGTCTTCTGGCCAATAGGAATCAGGCAAGCCATTGGGCTACTGAATGCTCATTGGACCCCTTGGGAGACTGTCCAATAGTCTTCTAGAGAGCTTAATTTCTATTGGTTCTTTTATCAAGTGTTTTAAAATGAATTAAACTAAATGTACTCTAGCCTAATTCTCATTGGTCCACCTCTATGGCCATCCAATAGGAATTGAATGCATCTTGTGGGCAACTGGCCTAGGGAGTTGACATGTGTCTCCTATTCCCTTTGTGTAAAGGGAGCCTGCTAGAGTGTGTCTGTGTTTCTCTCTCCTCCCCTACAATTTGGGCTCGTCCCCTCCTATCTAGGGATATGTGAAGACTTTAGGGTCTTCACATAAGCATCCAATTTGCTCTAGGTTTTGACCATTGGACCTAACCTTTGAGTTTTGGAACCTTAGCATTTTGGAAGTCTTAATGGGCTAAACCTTAGGGTCTTTGAAGCCCATTGTTGCACATTGCTCTTTTGCAGATGGCCCCCCCCTTGGATCCCTACTATGGCCAGTCTGCCAGCTTAACCAATATTCTAGCTTTTTCTCCCTTGGTACTTCCCCATATTAAATGATCAGTTTAACATGAGAAAATCATTTAGGAGAATTAGATATTAGTTATTATGACATATAATGATCAATTTCTTGCTTCCTTGGACTCCGAGCAAAGGAGGTGGTACAAGGACTGTCATTGCTCTGGTACACAGTCGTGTCATTCCACTCCTTCAGAGTCTCCGTCTGCTTCGGAGCAATCAACGAGCTTTGAGAGTTCACTGGCGACTAGACGATCTACACACTCCTCAAGGCACCAACGCTCTAGTGGTGGTGAGATGGTTGCTATGGAAGAGGTGTCGTTGAGGCTTCCACACCACTTCGTAGTCGTCGAGGCTCCTTACCTTCCCCTTCTATACTGCCCCCACACTAGCCACGGCGTCGCCCTCTACTCTAGGTTTTGCGCAACTACTCTATCGGTCGTTCTTGGCTACACACCACTGGCTACTCCTCCGGGACTCATCCTACTCGACACTCCTCGCTTCGGGTCCAGACTCCAGTGGAGACACCTATCACCCATACCCCCATCGAGGCCCCTGCTGAGACACGTGCAGCGACACCCAGGTTCATGCGTCACAGGCGAGAGGGATTGCCACACTCGATTGACATCAGTGCCAACATCATCTTGGATGATGATGGCAAGAAGGTGCTCTCACGCATGCACGGCCTTTGCTCTCATGTGTTTCAACACTACATACTAAACACCTGGAGTGAAGTCCCAAATGAATTAAAAGACAGAGTCATCAACATGCTACATGACGAGTTTCCCGTGTCAAATCGGGATGAACGCTTCAATGAAGACTTGATGAAGGTGCGGATGCGCGAGTACTGCAAGCACAAGTGCTCTGAAGTGTAGAAAGCAATAAAGCATGGGCGGAACACGCCAGATTGAATGGCCAAAGAAGGTTGGAAGAATGCAAAGCAAGCAGCACGCAAGAATCCTGGCAAGTGGAAGAAAAAAAGGAGGCAGCCAGAACGCGAGTAGAGACAGGGAGCTCGCACCACTTGAGGAGCAGCGGATGGGCATCATTTGAGACCGACTTTGTAAGTGTTTTTGCATTTCCCTTTAGGTTTGGTAGTTATAGGTATTTTTCTTTGTATGTTTTGAACAGTGGTTGATGACTGGACGTGACCCCACATCGTACGAGCGCGAGTATGCGGGCAGAAAGGGCTTAAATGCCCTTATGGACATTCTGAGTTCTCGCTCTGGCTTGGTTAGTATTTAACGTTACTCTCTTACATTTATTGTATTTTGATAATAATCTGGAAATTAGATTGTTTTGTAATTATATGTTTATACTTACAGAAAGTCTTTTTTTTGTGCAAAATTCGACAGATACGCCGCTGGGACGCGATGAGACATCAGATTAGTCGACGTCAATCTAGCCGTAGCCAGATAGCAACAGTTTTCTTTTCTCATAGCATGTATAAGGAGATGACGTGTCTACGTCAATTCTGTAATATTGGTCAACGATGTATTTTTTCAATAATGGCAATTGTGTTGTAAGTAGAACATTTTGGTCAAAGCTTAATAATCAAGTGATTTTGCCTATGATGTGTATAATTTTATCAATGTATTACTTTTGTCAATTCACTTTCACTGATATACTTTTGTCAGTTTTGCTTTTTATTTTGGAAACTTTATGTTCAATATGATTGATGGATAGCAGGGCAATGTATGCCCTGCCACCAATTTTTTTTACTATTGGACGTCGCTATATGCGTCGCTATTTTTGGTACTGCAATGTCTCTATATGCATCACTAAATTGGCAACTACAAAGTCGTTATATGCGTCTCTATATACAGAGATGCATATAGAGATGCAAATAGTGACGTTTTCTTTGCTACGCGTATAGTGACGCTGGGGTGTTACCATATACATGTGGTAGTGATGTGTGTAAACACACTAGGACTGCCGGGACATTTTTTCCCTCTTTAGGAGGTTTTTTCCCCCGTGCATTACATATACGCCCATCACTCTAGGGCTATCAATCTTTCCATTTCACACTAAGTAACACACTCTCTATTGTGTGCCTTGAGCTTGCTTCGTCTTCTCCAAGCTGTGTGCGTTTCTCTGCAAACCTAATTCCAACAATTGGTATCAGAGCAGGTTGCGTCCTCCCGGGCTTAGTCGCCAGCTGCTCCAGCACACACTGCTTACTTTCTCTGATTATAGTGAGGTTTGGCGAGCATTAGCAGGTCGACAAAGATTTTTGATTCGTGGTCATTTCGGCCTCCGTTTCCACTACAGGCAGTACTGCACAGGCTATTTCGTCATTTTGTGCAGAATTTCTGTCAGTGTCAATTTCTGCATAAGAGGTGCCTTATAGTCTTCTACGGTTTGTGCTATATAGCATGTGTTGTTCCCGCTTCGTTTCTCCTATTTTCGGGCAGTTTTCACATCAGGTGCAGCATTTACCATCGCTGACAACAACACAGATGTCTTCAAGATGTTTGCTCCTGTTGAGGACACGTTGGATGGGACAATTACCCTATGTGGGCTTACATGATGCAACATGTTCTTGTGTCAAAGGGCACCTGGAATATTGTGCAAGGCATTGATGTACGTCCTGGTTATGAGGATGCAGGCGATGTTGAGGATGTTGCAGGTCTTGCTGCTATTAGAGTTGTTTTGCCTACGGGCAGAACAAGCTCATTGGGATGTAAAGGATGCGCAGGCTTATGCAGTGATTGCGTTGTCTGTGAAGTGCACCATTATTCTGCAAAACAGGCTTGGGATATTTTGGTTGGTCTTTATGCAAGTCGCAATGAGGCTAAAATTGCTTTGCTGCGTAAAGAGCTGGAGTCGAAGATTATGCATGAGGAAGATGATATGGATATTTTCCTTGCTAGTGTCCAGGATATCAATGAGAAACTTATTTCTGCAGGTGAAGTCATTTCAGATTGTTCCCTTGTGCAGACTGTTCTCGATGCCTTACCAGACTTTTGTTAGTACTTGGAGACTTATGACCCAAGGAAATCCAGAAGTTGTCAAGTTTGATGCATTATGTACATTGCTATTGCAAGAGTCACTTTCCAGAAAAAACATGACTAGACAGCGTGCAGTTGAACAGGCTTTTATTGCTTCTCAAAGAAAGGTTGGTAACAGCAATGTAGCCACTTCTTATGGTTCTGCTGTGAGTGGCAAAACTTTCGTTCCCAATGCTTCTGCTGGTAGCACTTCGTCTGGCGATTCCAGTGATAAGGGCAAAAAGAAAATGCGTTGCCATTATTGTAAAGCTAATGATCACTTGATCAATTCGTGTCCTAAGTTGAAGGCCAAAGAGGCTAAGAAGAAAGAGGGTGGTTCCACTGCAAATGCTAGTTCAACTACAAATGCAATCGTTGTTGAGTCTTCTATAAAAGGAGACTGTAATGCTGATGTTGATGCAGAATAGGCTTTTACGTAGAGTGCACTTACAATCCTATTGTCCATGATGCATGCTTGTCAGTTGCTGCAGATTCACATGTGTGGTATTTTCACAGTGGTGCTACAAAGCACATTACCTCACATCGTGAATTGTTCACCTCTCTCAAGTTTGTCCCTCATGGGAATTTAGTCACTTGTGCCAACAATGCCTCTTATCCAGTTCAGTGAGTTGGAAAGATTGTGCTTAGTGTTGCAAATGGCAGTTCCTTCACACTTGTTGATGCACTTTATGTACCTGGGATAAAGAAGAATCTCTTGTCTGTATCTGCACTTGCTAGACTTGGACTTGTAGTCAAATTTGTGGATGACAGATGTACAATTCATGATCTTAGTTTTGGTGATGAAATTGTTGCATCTGGCCTTTTGTGCAGTAGGCTGTATAAGCTCGCTTTGTACGACAAGTGTGGACAAAATTTTGCAAATTTTGTTGTAGATTCAAGGGCTATTTCAGATGCAAAACTTTGGCATGCACATTTTGGTCATCTGAATTTTGCTAGTTTGCTGCGTTTGCAAAAATATGATATGGTTGCTTCTTTGCCGCCTCTTGAAGCACCTGTCAAACATGTTTGTGAAGGCTGTATTTTGGGTAAGATGCAGCATTCTAAGTTTCCAAAGGATGGTTCAGTTCGGGCCACATGCAGGTTGCAGCTTGTGTATAGTAATGTTTGTGGGCCCATGCAAACTCCGTCCTTGGGCAATTACCTTTACTTCGTGACTTTCATTGATGATTACTCTAGGCATGCATGGGTACTTCCGCTTAAAGCGAAGTCTGAAGTTTTTATGTGCTTCAAACAATTTCTGGCTATGGCTGAAAATGTCTTGAAATGTACTCTGGGCACCCTCCGTTCCGATCGAGGGGGGGAGTATATGTCTCATGAATTCAATGCATTTTTGGCTAGTCGTGGGATAAAACACCAATGTACAATGCCTTATACACCTCAACAAAATGGTGTTGCTCAGAGGAAAAACAAGTCACTTGCGGAAATGGCACGATGTATGGTCAAAAGTCAAGCTTTGCCGCATTCTTTTTGGCTTGAGGCCATCATGTGTGCCACTTATGTACTAAACAGGTGTCCTACGAAAGCTTTGCAGTCGATTACTCCATATGAAGCATGGCATGATAGAAAGCCTTCTATTGAGCACATGTGTGTTTTTGGCTGTTTGGCATATGCCTTGGTGCCACAAACAAAGCACAGAAAATTGGATGATAAGGCTGTCAAATGTATTTTTGTTGGTTATAGTGCTGAGAGCAAAGGTTACAGGTTGTATCATCCGCAAACAAAACGTATTCTGGTTTCACAGGATGTAATGTTTGTGGAAGATTCTGTTCAGCCCTTGTTGTCATGTACTAGAGACAATAATGTAAGCTCACAGGACATTTATGACACTTTGTTGCCTCTTTTCAGTGGTGGAAATACGAATGTAAGTTCCAATGAGGCAAATGTACAGCCTATGGGGGTTTCTGAAAATGTTTTAGATCAGCCTATTACTGATGCAGATGTACATGATGTACTTGATGAGGAAAGGGCTGAAAATGATCAGGCTAGAGGTATGCCAAAATGGTTGGTGCACACTTTGCGTGACAGTAAATTGGATGCACCTTTGTCTAGTCGTACTCGTTTAGGCTCTCGCCATGCATCTTATGCATCAGATTGTTATGCTTTGGCTGTGTCTAGCTTACATGATGTTGAGGAGCCTCTATCTTTTGATGAAGCACAGAATTCAGAAAATTGTATGGCTGCCATGCAATCAGAATATGATGCACTTATAGAAATGACAAATGGACTTTATGTGATTTGCCTCCTAGCAAAAAGGCCATTGGTACGACGCGGGTTAACAAGTTGAAACGTAAGCCAGATGATGAGATCAATCGCCATAAGGCTCGACTTGTTGCAAAGGGTTATGCACAGCAAAAAGGCCTAGATTATGAAGAGACTTTTTCTCCCACTTGTCATATGACTACTGTGCGTTTTCTATGTGCATTGGCAGCTCATTTTGGTTGGGATGTACATCAATCAGACATTGTTACTGCTTTCTTGAATGGTGACATATTTGAGGAAGTTTATGTAACGCAGCCTCGCGGTTTTGTCATAAAAGGACAGGAGGACAAAGTGTGCAGATGTAATAAGGATTTGTATGGGTTGAAGCAATCTCCTCGTGCTTGGTATGAGAAAGCTGACACTCATTTGGTCAAACGAGGCTTTCGTAACAGTCCAACAAAAAGCACATTGTATGTAAAGCGTGAGGATGATGTACTTCTCATTGTGGTTCTTTATGTTGATGATTTGCTGATCACTGGACCAAATGAAAGACATATTTCTGAATTTAAGGCTGATTTAAATGCTACTTTCAAGATGAAAGATTTGGGGCTATTGCATCATTACTTGGGTATACAGTTTAAGCAGTGTGATGGTGGTATTGCCTTGTGTCAGAAAAGTTACATAGAGACATTGCTATGTAAGTTTGGACTTGAGGATTGCAAACCTATTGCCACTCCCATGGAAATAGGTTTGAAGTTGAGTCTACATGATGCTGGCGATCTTGCTAATGTCACTCTTTATCAAACTGCTGTTGGCTGCCTCATTTATGTATGCAACACGAGGCCAGATATTCAGTTTGCAGTCTCACAAGTCAACAGATTTATGCATAGCCCAGGGTCTAAGCATTGACAGGCTATCAAGAGGATATTCCACTACCTTAGTGGCACTTTACATCTTGGCTTGTTTTATCCCAAGGGGGGATCATTGCCGCCAGACTTACATGCTTTTTTATACTCATATTGGGTTGGTTGTTTTGACACGCGAGTGTCCACAAGTGGTTTTTGTTTCATGCTTGGCAGTTCGCGTATATCATGGTTGAGCAAGAACGAACCTATTGTGGCCATTTGGAGTTGTGAGGCTGAGTACAGGGCAGTCTTCACAGCTACGGTTGAGTGTGTATGGCTCAGACGCCTTATGGCTGATTTGGGTGTTGGACAGGACACTGCCAACACTATCTACACTGATAATCAGAGCGCATTGGAAGTAACAGGGAACCCAGTTTTTCATGCTCGCACAAAGCACATTGAGGTGCATTACCACTATGTCAGGGAGAGGCTCTCAGCAGGAGAGATCAGCTTGGCTTATGTGCCAACACAGGACAACCTTGCAGATCTTTTCACAAAGGCATTGTCTTGTGAGAAGCTTGAAGCTTTCCGCAAAGCTTTGGGCTTACTCCCCTCTGTGGACTGCTGATCATGTCCTTAGGGCATGGCACTTCCCTTTACTCATGTGCCAGCTCTCGTTCACCGCATCACTCCAAGGGGGATTTGCTACCATATACATGTGGTAGTGATGTGTGTGAACACACTAGGATCGCCGGGGCATTTTTCCCCTCTTTAGGAGGTTTTTTTCCCCGTGCATTGTATATACGCCCATCACTGTAGGGCCATCAATCTTTCCATTGCACACTAAGTAACACACTCTCTATTGTGTGCCTTGAGCTTGCTTCGTCTTCTCCAAGCTGCGTGTGTTTCTCTGCAACCCTAATTCCAACACGGGGGGAAAAAAATCCCCGAGTATTTTCATCGCTACAGCCATCACAAGTGTGAAGAACCTCTTGTAGTGACCCCCACTTCTGCCTCGCGCGAACCCAACTGGTCTTCCCCTACCTTGTGCGACTCATGCTAGCCTTTCTCCCCTCCTTGTGCGACACCTTCAGAATGAGCTTACTCCCCGAATCTCACTTAATTCCCCTTCTTATATAACTTCAGCTGGTACCCCGTACTAGACAGTCATGATGTAAAATTTGAATGGTTGACGCCCTTCAAATGATTAAAATCATAAGCTAAGGTCTCCTACGATAGCCATTTTGAAACCTTTTGTGCCCATCAACATCCTCTTGAGTCAAGCCTCCTCCTCCACCCTCAGCTTCCACTCCCTTCCTCGTCGACCTCCTCCACTTCCCTCTTACCTTCTTCCTCAATGCCTCAATGTCGGTACAAGCCGACCATGAGCCCCTCTCTTCATGCCCTATGTTGCGTGAAACTAGCCTTGCCATATAACCACCATCATCAAGTGCAAACACTCACACTACAAGAGGTACTTAATATTAGCAACGCTAACAGTGCGACGCTCAAAAGTGAAAACCCACGACGTCGCTATGAGCGTCGCTAAGTTACAAGTAAATTAGCGATGCTCATAGCAACGCCGAGACAACGGTAAAAAAAAAACCGAGAGTGTGCGAAAACTCAGATCTCAGATCTGAGTTTCGGCGCTCAAGCAAGCAAAGGTAACCCGCGCTCTCCCTCTCTCTCTCTCTTTCTTCTCCACACACACATATACACACACACACACATGAGGAGAGGAAGGAGAGCTAGGTATGCTCCTTCCCTCTCCTCTCTCTCATGTTCCCTTCCCGTCTTTCTCTCTCTCTCTCTCTCCCTCTCTCACACACACACACATTGTGTTTGAGAGAGAGAGAGAGAGAGAGAGAGAGAGAGAGAGAGAGAGAGAAGAAGAAGAAGAAGAAGAAGAGGGTTTTAACGTCGTAGGAAACTATCCCAAGAGATCTTAAAGATCTAGTCGACAAGGAGTTGAACTCAAGATCTGTTATTCAAGAAGGAAATGGCATAACCAATCTACCACACTTGGGTGATGGAAAGGTTATACCATTTTCCTCCTTTTATTGGCGCACACACCCACCCACATACACACACCTGAGAAGAAGAGAGTCTAATTTAACGTCGTAGGAAACTATCCCAAGAGACCTTAAAGATCTAACCGACGAGGAGTTGAACTCAAGACCTGTCATTCAAGAGGGAAATGTCATAACCAATCTACCACACTTGGGTGATAGAAAGGTTATACCATTTTCCTCTTTTTATTGGCGCACACACACACACCCACACACACACACACCCGAGAAGAAGAAAGTTCTAACGTCGTAGGAAACTATCCCAAGAGACCGTAAAGATCTAGTCGACGAGGAGTTGACCTCAAGACCTGTTATTCAAGAGGGAAATGGCATAACCAATCTACCACACTTGGGTGATAGAAAGGTTATACCATTTTCCTCTTTTTATCGTTTACGATTAGATTAGATTTAGATTTACATTAGATTATATTTAGGTTTATTTAGGTTAGATTAGATTAGATTTAGGTTTATTTTGAGTTAGATTTACGTTAGATTAGTTTAGGTTTATTTACGCGTGTTAGATTTAGATTTACGTTAGATTAAATTAAATTTAGGTTTATTTTGAGTTTAAGATTAAATTAGATCTAGATTTATGTTCAATGGACCATGCGGACCAACAATTCCACGACAGTCTAGCGGTGGTGGTTGTTGTGACGAGGAGCACTTCGTTCCTGGAGCTCATGTGTTGCAGAGTCCCTAGGACACACCGAGGAGTGTCCCTGCTTGTGAGACTGCTCATACTACACCGAAGGATCATACTGCCTACGTGTTTGAGAGTGGTGTCCCGGCCACTACGTCGAAGATGCTGACGAGTGACCCGAACACTGCATCGGGGTTGCCTAGAGGCCTGGACAATGAGCATTCACCGGACAGGGTTGCTATAGTTCACGGGAGGGACATGCCAAAGGGATACACGTACCTTATCAATCGTATGTACGATAAAATCATTATGACCCGTGAGGGGAAGCAGGTGATGGGCCGCATACAACAGTTGTGTAGATAGGTTTTCTGACACACTCTAGTATGTCATGGTCTCTTTGGAGGGCTCAGGATAAAGCCTCCAAGGATTATCTTATTGCTATGCTGCATCGGGAGTTTCCAGTTCCCTCTCTGGAGAATACATTTTACGATGCTTGGATGAGGAGACGCATGCGTGACTACATGAAGCATCGGAGGTCAGATGCACAGATGCCAGACCTGACTGGCTTGAAAGAGAGGAGTGGGTCATGGATCGACGGGGTGGAGAGGTGAGATTATTAAACTCTTGCATTGAAGTATTTGTATATGTGAGGCCCATTCACATCTACGTAGCTAGTAGGCCCATTGGTATGTCTTTTACCGTTCAATGGAGCGAATCACCACATGTTCAATTGGGTTAGATTTTGGATTGAGTTTTTATATTAGAGTTTACCTTCGAGATTATGGTAAAAAAATTAGAGTTAGACGAACGATGAAAATATCTATTGTGAAAAGATGTTAAGATGCTGTGAAATGCTACAGCTAGAGAAGAGGCAAAGGGGTTTTGTCCACTACATGCACTATGTAGACGTGGGTGTGTAGATTTCTTGTACCCACAAATATAGGCATATAAAGATGAGATTATAACCCGGTGGTTCTGATCTCCGTGCACCTCTAGACCGAGGTGTGCAGGGATTGACATGACTAGAGAATGTGAGGTAGTTTACAATGTGAACAAAGAGAGAGAGAGAGAGAGAGAGAGAGAGAGAGAGAGAGAGAGAGAGAGAGAGAGAGAGAGAGAGAGAGAGAGATAAAAGATGAAGAATGCCAATAGAAGATTAAATTTGTTGTCCAGGTTATAAGGTTTTTACCCTCATTATGAGTAGTGACGAGGATGTGGGGCTGTCCAACCGAAACACCTATCTCTCAACAAGAATCTTATGTCCTTGTAATCAATGCAAGCATGCTGTGCGATGGACAAAACGCGTTTCTTTGCAGCACGTTCGCGAATTTGGCGAGTTCGATCCATATATTATAGATCGAGTTGTTGCCAATTATAACTCGTCGGACTCTGAGGCTGGCTAACATGTAGCAATCTTGCAACCCAATAGACGTTTTCGCAGACACTTTGGTCAAGCAGCATATGTGAGGCCACAAGATGTAGCCTCTGACAGCTCGAGGGATGATCATATAGACCGCATTCCCAATGAGGCAATGTTTGAGCCCGAGATCGATGAAATGATCGAGACGATCATGGATTCAGAAAGGCTTATCTATGATGATATGAAAAGTGAAGCCAATACGCCATTGTATGATGGAGCACGTGTGTTTAGATTGAAGGCGCTCCTGGTTCTTCTCAACATGCATACAAAGTTTGGATGGAGTGACACTAGCGTCACAACGCTTTTCAGGTGATCTATTACAATTAGTTTACTTTAATAAAAAACTCTAGATATATAATGATATGATAGATTTTTACACAATTGTACCGTATTTTTTTCATTGTGTAGATTGCTCAAAGAGCACATACTGCCAGCTGATAATGTGATGCCAGATTCCTGAGAGGAAGCAAGAAAGATGTTGCAAAACTTGGGGATGGATTACAATTCGATCCACGCTTGTCCTAACGACTACATTCTTTTCAGAGGGGAATACATAGACATGGATGTGATTCCGAGAGATATCGAGTAGATCTCCACGGAACAAAAATTCCGCAATAGTTTTTGCGACATTTTCCTCTGCCCCCTCGCATCAAGCATTTCTTCTAATGTAAGTCCATGGCCGCCCTAGCATCATGGCATGAGGAGAATGAATCTTCAGACGGTGTGCTGCGGATTCTTGCAGATTGCGCAGCTTGGAGACATATAGATGAAACATGATCGGATTTTGCCAGGGAAGCTCGAAATTTGCACCTAGGCCTGGCTATGGATGGCGTAAATTCATTTGGTCAAAGATGAACATCTTACAGTGTATGGCCCGTTGTCATCGTCAACTACAACATTCCCCCGTGGTTGACTACAAAGAAGGGGCACCTATGGCTAAGCTTCATTGTGCCGGGGCGATATAAAGTGAAGAATATGGATGTGTATCTTCGTCCACTATTGGAAGAGCTACAACAATTGTGGATTGGCATAGAAGTGGTGGATATGAGCCGACACACAGGTCGACGGAATGCTTTGATTAGAGGCATTCTAATGTGGACCATGCATGACTATCCCAGACTAACAGAATGCTTGGGTGATTTACACTCCTCACTCAAACACTGTAAATCTTGGTTTTTCTCAAGCTCATCTATTATCATGTGTATACATGTAGGGCTTCAAACAAGCGGATACAGAGCATGTGTCACATGTGCACCTAGACTGAATGCACGTCGGGTGCCCTCATTGAAGAAGCAAATCTACGAAGGTCATAAGCGTATCTTCTAGAGAATCATGTGTTACGCGACGGCTTTTTGGAAAGAGAGCCACCGAGGATGTCTGCACAAGCATGGTTAGAGCATAAGGAGATGTGAGATGACGATTCGCCCCCAGGGATGAAGAGACTATCTCTATGGTACGAGTTACCATACTAGCCCCGACTCATGATCAATCACTTGCTCGATCCAATGCACATATTCAAGAATGTGAGTAATCTACTATGGGACCATCCGACCGGCAAGAAAGATACTTTGGGAGCCAGAATGACCTTAGAAATGTGGATCGTATGGAGCAATATTGGCCACAGACAGCATCTGATGGATCGATAAAACTCCCTAAAGCACCATGGATTTTCACAGGAGCCCAAGAACGCAAAGTAAAAGAGACCATTCGATCTTTGCGGACCCCCACTGGCGTAATGCACTCGCTCCAAACGTGTTTTACTAAAGAAGGAAAGCTTACCGGTTTGAATCACACGACTGGCATAAAATGTGTCAGGTATGTTCATAGTGGAATATATCATAGTGAGAATTGTGTAACAAATTCGTGTGTGGACTTTAATATCTATAACACAATCTACAAATCAACGTAGACTCCATACCATTTGCCAAACTAAACGTTGCGGAGGTTGTATGCATGTTTGAGAAACACTTTCCTACTACCATGCTAACCATTCAGGTGCATCTTCTTGTTCACATAGTTGATGAGGTGGAAATAGCTGGCACAATACATTCCAGATGGATGTTCTTTTTAGAACGTTTCATGAAAACACTCAAGGGATATGTAAGTCAAAAGGCACGTCCGGAGGGTAGCATGGTAGAAGGTTGGCTGGTATCAGAGTCCCTAGTGTACATTGGAGAGTGGCTAGATGGATTTGATAAAGCTCAGGACATGCTATGGCGAACCATAGATGATGAGCGCATATCTGGGATTGTCATGTGCAATCTCAGTGTTGAGAAGAAGATGATGGAAGATCTAGAGGCTAAAATAAACCGATTTTGCATGCTTCACAATCCAGTGATGCAAAAGTGGATTTCACAATATGAGGATGCAAAGCAAGAGTCACAAAGGGAACGAATCGAGTGGAGACGGGGAAGACGACCACTGATGCACTATCCAACAAGTTTGGAGAGCCTACCAACCTTTATGAGCTTAAGATGGTTGCACAACCAATTGAAAAGCGAACAATAGTGTGGTGAAGAAGTGACTGAGGAGGAGTGGGAGTACTCTCGGGGTTGCGCGACCAAGGTAAGTTTGCAATGTACGACTAGTGACTTTCTAGATGTTTGAACGGCCACTCATAATCTCTATTGGTTGTAGTATAAGGCATACACAACAGCATGGTGTAAAGGTCAACATTTTAGGGTGGAACGGATCGACAAAAAGTGTTTTACTCAAGATTGTGGAATCATGGCAAATTTGAACAGTCTAGTCGACGACGGTCCTCTGATGCAGATCCTGTGGTGGCGGAACTCACTTGCTTCGGCACGCTACAAGAGATTTTGAGGATCGATTATAGAGGATTTTTTGTCGACTTGTTCGACGTGCAATGGTTCAAGATAATCATGGAGGGTCGCGACGCTACTGTGCGAAAAGGAGAGTCTGGTTTTCTTGAGGTGAATTCAACTAAGAAATGGACTGACCTAAGAGACACTTTCGTACGACCCGAGTATTGTGAACAAGTAAGTATGTAAATAGTTAACATCCCATTTTAGAAGTTATGTGCTTGGAAGCTCTCATGTAAGTTATGTGGCTCTGGCAGGTGATATTTCATCCTACAAAGTCTGCATCAAACTGGTGGTACGTCATAGAGGTAGCCCCTCGTAGTGCACGGACGTATGAAGGCTACCATGTGCCAATCACTGTGGCATCAATGGAGGAGATCGAAGAAGATGCTCAGTCAGAAGCCGCTGAGCTGGTGCCAGACGAGCATCAAGCTGCTACTCTCTATGGGGTGCATGCAGAGGATCTACAAAATGAAACAGAGGACATCTGTTTAAACGGAGAGCTCTATATAGATATAGGAAGTTATGCTAAGCTTTGCGAGGATGAGAGAGAGACCTCTTAAAGCCATAATATTGTATTTGAACAATCTAGCTCCGTTTATAATGTATATTGTATTCACGTGGCTTTTTGTCCATTTCTGTCTATATGCGTTATTGTGTCATTGTATTTAATGGTCTTTGCGTCCACTCCAGGTACGTATGCTCTAAGTATGTTCTCACAAGTAGGGACGACGAGCACTGTGCTCCGAGTGGGATGGAGACTGAAGCTGCAATCACAAAGCTGGTTTGCTCAATATAGATGCTGCTCGTCCCACCACTAGATCTAGCTGATTGGGTGAAAGGAGCAGACCTTCGCGATGCAGCTTCAGTCTCCATCGCACCCGGAGCGCAGTGCTTTTACAAATTCATAGAAATTCAACGAAATCTTGCTATGTAGGAATCCCTCCCCCTTTATGAGTCCCCCCTCTCTCTCTCTCTCTCTCTCTCTCTCTCTCTCTCTCTCTCTCTCTCTCTCTAATTGTCCATGTTTTCTTCTCCATTCATTCAATATTAAGTTTAAGTTTAAATGTTCGTGTGTTTAATGCAGGTATGGCAGAGACAGTGGTACGTGGAGCGTCATCGCTCTGGCGCACCATCGCGCGTTCCTACTCCGGCCGCGTCTCCCTTTGTTTTGGAGCATTCAGCGCGCTTCGAAGCTTTAGTGTCGACGAGATGATCTTCACACTCGTCTAGGCACCGGTGCTCTAGTGGTGGCGGCGGCGGTTGTTGTGGGGATGTCGCCGTCGATGCCTCGACACCGCCTCGTGTCCGACGAGGCTCTTTACCCTCCCCTTCTTTGCCCGCCCCGACACCAGCCACGACATCTCCATCTACACCAGGTTTTGTGCGGATGACGGCCGTTCCTAGCGGCCACACCACACTAGCTACTCCTCCAGGAGTCACTTCAGTCGACACTCCTCGCTTCAGGGTCCAGACTCCAGTGGAGAGACATGACGTCCGTACCCCCGTCGACACGCCGCTAGAGACCCCTGCCGAGACACCCAGGTTCACGCGTCACCGGCGAGAGGGCTTGCCTTACTCCGTCGACTTCAGCGGCGACATCATCTTGGATGATGAAGGCAAGAAGGTGATCTCGTGCATGCGCGGTCTTTGCTCTCACGTGTTTAGACACTACATACTAAACACCTGGAGTGAAGTACCAAGTGATTTAAAAGACAGAGTCATCAGCATGCTTCATGACGAGTTTCCCGTTCCAACACGGGATGATCGCTTCAATGAAGACCCAATGAAGGTTCGAATGCGCGAATACTGCAAGCACAAGCGTTCTGAAGTGCAAAAGTAATCAAGCATGGATGGAACATACTAGATTGGCTGGCCAAAGAAGATTGGAAGAATGCGAGAAAGCAGCGCGCGAGAATCTCGACAAGTGGAAGCAACAAAAGGAGGTAGCCAGAGTGCGAGTAGAGGCAGGGAGCTCGCACCACTTGGGGAGCGGCGGGTGGGCATCATTTGAGGCCGATTTTGTAAGTGTTTTCGCATTGCTCTTTAGGTTTGATAGTTTAGGGTTTAGGGGTTTTTAAATTCTAACATAATGGATTCTTTGTATGTTTTGACAATGGTCAATGACAGGACGTGACCCCACACCGTATGAGCGCGAGTACGCAGGCAAGAAGGGCTTAAACGCCCTGATGGACATTCTGAGTTCTCGCGGCGGCATGGTTAGTATTAGGGTTTACTCTTTTCTATTTGTTGTATTGTTTTATAAATGTCGCTATATGTTTATACTTACAGAAAGCTGTCTTATTGTTTTTTTTGCAGAATCCGACAGATACGCCGCTTGGACGCGATGAGACGTCTGATTAGACGACGTCAGTCTAGCCGTAGCTAGGTAGCATTAGTTTCCTTTTGTCATAGCATATGTATCATGAGACGACTTTTATAAGTACTTTTGAAAACCATGTATATGTTTTCAATAATGTCAATGGTGTTGTAACTATTACATTTGCAAATTTTAACAATCAAGTGATTTTGCCTAGGATGTGTACAATTGTCATTGATTTACTTTCATCTATTACTTTTGTCGGTTTTTTATCTTTATTCTTTATCTTTATTTTGCAAACAATATTATGGATGATGGAGTTAATGGTTATATTGTCTTGTGGGTGACCACAAGACAATATAACCACTTATTGTCTTGTGGGTTATATTGTCTTGTGGGTGACCACTTTGGGTCTATATTTAAGCTTGCACTTTTTTTCAAAGGTGAATCAAGTAATGAAACATTCAATATGGTTGATGGGTGGTAAGGCATTCAATGCGCTGCCACCAATTTTCAATTTTTTTTTCTCTTGGGCGTCACTATGACCGTCGCTATATAAGGCTCTGCAGCGTCGCTATAAACGTCGCTATAGATGGCATGTGATCGTCTTGTGGGTGACCACTTTGGGTCTATATTTAAGCTTGCACTTTTTTTCAAAGGTGAATCAAGTAATGAAACATTCAATATGGTTGATGGGTGGTAGGGCATTCAATGCCCTGCCACCAATTTCCATTTTTTTTTTCTTGGGCGTCACTATGACCGTCGCTATATAAGGCTCTGCAGCGTCGCTATAAACGTCGCTATAGATGGCATGTGATCGTCGCTATAGGCGTTGCTATATAGCGACCGTTATAGTGACGTTCCCGTATCGACGCTGTTAGCGACGGTCTTAGCAACGTGAGGGATTATAAAAACCCAATGTATTTCCGTCGCTAACAGTGTCACAAGTGCGCACAACCTCTTGTAGTGTCACTTCTCATTTTGTCCATGCCCCAACGAACGTTTCTTGTGAACATGACGAGCTAGCCCTACGAACACTGTTGATCACTTATGGCCATTGCCTTGATAAGAGACGGAGGTGAAGTGAAGCTGATGGGGAAGGAAGGATTCAAAAGACAAACCATCTCTCTCTCTCTCTCTCTCTACACACACACACGCCCACTCCCATTCACAATAGGTGTCACTAACAAGCAATACGGGCCACACAATTCAAATCATAGAAGTGAGTTTGGTCACATAGTTCTAATAAAATAAAAAAACTTAATTTCAAGCATATTGTTTTTGGATAGTTTCTATCAATAACGAGTCATGGAGAGAGAGAGAGAGAGAGAGAGAGAGAGAGAGAGAGGTGCTTCAATTACACCTTAGAACTCATCTTTTCTTGAAGTACACCAACACGAAGGAATCAACTGAATTAATTACCGGAAAAATTACCAAAATACCCCTGCAATTTGTGAAAGTTCTCAAAGTACCCTACCCCTTTTTGAAAATCAGGGGTATTTTGGTAATTTTCCTTGGTTTTGGTATATGGGCATATTAACGTATGCATATAGAAGTATTGTATCAGTAGCCCAATTAAAATCGCGGGAATTTTCTTCCATTTGAGAGTCCAGCTATGGGGGACGTGACTGCAGGCAAGCGGTCGAGAATTCCAGGCACGGCGGGGGAGCCTTCCTTTAAGCGTCCTCGCTTCACTCCTGCGAACAGGTATTACTCACGGGAGAGAGAGAGAGAGAGAGAGAGAGAGAGAGAGAGAGAGAGAGAGAGAGAGAGAGAGAGAGTCATCTTCACCTATACCAAGGCAATGCAAGTAGAGATTCAACGACGTGACAATCAATTGCTCAAACTCTACATCTGGGAGGTGGGCTGAACAGTGAACAGCTATGGTTTGCAAGTACGAGTGTGCTAGAGCTCATTTATTAGTTTCGAAGGGCCTTCTGCAATTCTTAGGTATCCCTGCAAGTAAACAAATGCACACTGCAGGACCTTTTTGTACTTTTTCAGTAACGCCATAGTTGTGCCGTGTTGTGGTGTGTTTGGACTGTGACTTCCCTGTTTAAGAAAGTTGTATCTGTAGATGGGAGGCCGCATGCACAATTTTTTTTTCAAAGCTGCATTTGCTTCTGCAAAAGGTCCTCCAAACCAATGTAATGTTTTGAGTCCTTTTCCTCTCTAGCATGGGAGCAATTTGCTGGACGCCTCTCAGAGTATGGATTGATTTTTTTGGGGCAAGTTAGTGTTGCATCTTCCATTCCCTGACCCAGGTCCAAAGGTATGCGGGAAAGGGTTTACATTCTTTTCAACCTACCAACATCGTGGGTAAAGGAATGAAAGTATTTGATTTGTGTTGGCATATGCCGAGAGAATGCTAAGTTGATCGTACAAGCATATAATTAATGTGTCCCATGCCTGCAAAATTGAGTTTACTGTGTTTTTATAGCAGATTTACCTTAAAGAGATGTAAAACGCTAAGACAACAAAGATGTTCTGAAAGAATCAAATGAATCGATTTGAATCTGTAGCCTGTCCAAGTGATTCTCCTTACATAGGGCACACTACTTTCAGGAGCAAAAGCTCGTGCTACTAGTTATATTGGACATGATCGATGCCATAAAATTTTCTCTTCTTTGAAATTCCAAGTTGTAAGGCCCATGGTTCCATGGCTCTATTGTTAGTGTAGGAGTTTTTGGTTTCTCGCGGTTGGCTGACTTTTAATTCATATTCTTTTATGCTTCTTGTTAAAGTTCAGAATAGTTATGCATGATGTCATTTAACTGACATCGTTCCCATGGTTCTTATGTAAGTGCAGGAGTTTTTATTCCCTTTCTGCAGGCTGGCTTTTTATTTGAAAAGGGTCAAGTTTTAGGTGCTTTTTTCGAGAATTCCCATATTAAGTTCACTAGGATGAATATGCATCTTATTATCCCACTTATTGCTAACTATTTAGAAGTTTTCTCGGGGTTATTGAGATACTCTTCCTTTGTTTTACCAGGGGTGCTGATGGCTATTCACCAGGAAACATTCTGCAGATAGAGATTCAAAATTTCATGACGTACTCACATCTTATTTCAAAGCCAGGACCACGTTTAAACCTAGTGATTGGCCCTAACGGCACTGGAAAAAGTTCCCTTGTTTGTGCTATTGCTATTGGTCTTGCTGGAGAGCCACAGGTTGACTTTGTTGGCCAATTAATGTGAATTTGCTTTTCTAATGAACTCTTAAATTTCAAAACTAGCATGTGGATTGTGACTGTGTGTGAGACAGCTGTTAGGCCGTGCTTCAAGCATTGGTGACTATGTAAAACGAGGCGAGGAGTCTGGGTGGGTGAAGCTTACCCTTCGAGGAATGTTAGCAGGGGAAACTGTTGAGATCACACGGAGAATCAACAAGCAAAACAAGTCAGATTGGCTACTCAATGGTCTGCCTCGTAGTGTTGTATCAGCATAAAAGTACTTTAGAAGTTTTGCCTTTGAAGGTCACCATGCTGCAGGCTTAAATATATTCCTGCTATCTTATTTGTGATGTTTCTTCTGTGTGTCAGGTCGTGCTGTACCAAAGAGGGACATACTAGATCTGGTTCAGCAGTTTAATATCCAAGTGAACAATTTAACTCAAGTAAGACTCTTTAACGCTCCTTAGTTTTGCTCTACAATGGCCACATATTGAACCCCGAGTATTACAGCCCCCTCTGCTACTTTACATCTAACCATACCGGGTTATCCTCTTGCTATGCATGTTGCTCAACCCTTTTGTGACGCTTGTTTTTATGTAGAGGTTTCTAGCATTCTATAATATCAGTTACATGAATTAATTACTGCTCCATTTAAGTGTCTCTTCTTTACCTGCAGTTCTTACCCCAAGACAGAGTTTGTGAATTTGCAAAAATGACCCCAATCCAACTTCTAGAGGAAACTGAAAAAGCTGTTGGGGACCCCGAACTGTCAAGGCATCACCAATTTTTGATTGAGAAAACTGAGGAGTTGAAAAAGCTGGAAGTGGTAAATTGCGATTATGAACATGGGACTGTTTCATTGTTATTCATGTGTAGCTCTCATGGTTAGCGTGTTTTTTTGGTATGTTTTTCGTTTTTTCCAACTCAGATTGTGGGTCAGCATGACTCTCACTTAAAAGAACTTAAATCGCTCAATGCTGAAAGGGAGAGAGACGTGGAACGTGTTCGCCAAAGAAATGAGTTGCTGTTAAAGGTTTGTCATTTTAATTTGAGAGAGGAGAAGAAGAAGAGAATTTTAACGTCTTAGGAAATTATCCACAGAGAGAGAAATGAAATGAAATGTTATATTAACGTCTTTAAAAGGCCAAAATGACCTATGAGACCAGAGCGTTACAATGTGGTGAATCTGATACAAAGTCAGAGTAAGAAAATGAAATGACAAAATGATAAAATAAAAGTACTATGGGATCTAAACTGGTAGGTGTGAACTAAGCAGCTAGCTGGGATAGCTAAATCACAAGTCACAAGAAATCCAGTATTGGTCGCTGGCGGATCTCATCAATCTCCTCCATGGACAGTAGTCTGACCGGGCGTCGTGCATGTCGGGCCAAAGTGATCCAAGCCCTTTGATGTAGCCTTTGTCGATGCTGTGTAGTCCTCTGCAGTCGTGGGTGTCTGGATCTCCCCAGCTCAGTCGCTCGATCGATCAGTGTGCCTCTGGTGTGAGGCCACAAGATCTGCTATGGTAGTAGCTCTTCTGTGTGTCCAGTGTCTGCTCTAAAGAAGTCTGTGATGTGTCTCTGAGACTGGCTAGCCTCTCCTCTCATCAGGCTCTCTCTGTGTCTGCGCAGCTCGAGCAGAAACAAACCTAGGCATCTCTGATCCTCGCACCTCATGACTCTGGACAGTGGTCCAAAGCCCTCTCTGAACAAGCAGTGAAAGCGGCCTTGTATCTCGTAGTAGACGGGGCAGTGGCACGTGTAGTGTAATTCTGTCTCAGGCTCCATGTCACACAGGGTGCATGTCCTTGCCTCTGCTGGCATTCCGTTGTATCTTTCAGTCTCGATCCGCAGCTGGTGTGAAGATGTGCGTATCTGGCCAATAGCACACCGTATCCCATGAGACAAGTGGATGTCCATGTATCTGGGCCTCGTCACAAAACCGTCCGTCGTAAGCTGGAGAAGATGCTCTCTGTAGAAAGCCATCTTCGTTCCCAGCTCCTGTGCTGGCTGTACCCATGTCCTCCCGGTGTCTAGCTGAGTCAGGTCCTGGCGGATGAGCTTGGTGATCTCGGACTGTGTAAGAGTGAGAGAGGGTGCATCCAGTGAGTACTGGAAGGGGGGCAATCTGTCTATACTGAACCCATGTGCCTTGAACCATGACGTCATCTCCCCATACCGACATGTTGTGTCTCCTTGCCTGGCTAACTGTCGAGAGGACTCAAGTGCAAGGTGGGCGTATCTGTCTCTAGGAAGTTCCCACAAGCGGTGTATGAAGGAAACAGATCTGGTGAGCGCCTCAACTACTAGTGGGGGGGCAGCTAGCGCTGCTCGGATAATGGCACGTGGTACTGAAGCCTTGGCTCTAATGAGCCGTGAGATCATAGAGACCAGAGGCTTCTCCATGTCCCCCCATCCATCAGTGCGACATGTTCTCCCGTGATGATCCAATGAAGGCCCCCATATCTCAGCTCCATAGAGCAATACAGAAGCCACCAAAGTGTCAAAGAGCTAGAGCTTCGTCTGAGGCTCCTGAAACTGAACCTGTGAACACATCCTCTCCAATCTCCCCAATGCCGAATGGGCTTTGGTCAATCTAGTCTCTGCTGCTCTCCTCAAAGAAAATGCTGGTCCACTAAAAACCACTCCAAGGTAAGTGTAAGCATCTGTATATTCCACTGTCTCCTGGCCATATGTGAATGCGAGTGCTGACCTCCTGATCCACTATGGGGTGGTATTAAATACCATGACCTTGGTTTTACCACGGTTGACAGACAAGCCACTTTCATGGGCAAACCTATGCAAAGCATCCAAGTGACGTTGCATCCCCTCCGGAGAGTTGGAGATCAACACAATATCATCAGCATATAACAATAGCGAAATCCATGTCCCTGCCACCCAGCGGTGCACCTCTATCACCATCTCTCTCAATGTAGTCAGAAACCTCATCCACATACATACCAAATAGAGTAGGAGAGAGCGGGCAGCCCTGCTTCACTCCAATAGTGGAGTGAACTGGTGTAGATATAGCAGCTACGGTATGGGACGAGACGTTTAATACGCGGTGTACAATACGTGTACTAGATTTCTCAAAAATACGTCAAATTTTTTAGATATGATACTTTAATAAGAACAAATGAAGCGGTTTATGGACCTCCTCAATGACTCTTCAATATTTAGCCATAGCATACATAAACAAGCACCATGAAGCTCTAAAAGACAATTGATCAATTAGAAAAAGACATACGTTTTGAGCAAAAAAACGTTAGAATAGAAAACATTATGAGACGTATTGTACATTTCAATACGGGACGTCGTGTATTCTAAATAAAATACGCGTATTTTAGCTGCTATGGGTGTAGATAGACCCTGTGAGGTGTGTACATGCCCTACTATTGATCTGTACAATGCCGTGATCCCCCAAATGAGCTCTGTGGGTACTCCCATCTCGTGTAAGCTGCGCATCAATCTAGCTCTGGGTACTGTGTCAAATGGTGTAGATAGACCCTCTGAGGTGCGTACATGCCCTACTACTGATCTGTACAATGCCGTGATCCCCCAAATGAGCTCTGTGGGTATTCCCATCTCCTGTAATCTGCGCATCAATCTAGCTCTGGGTACTATGTCAAATGCTTTGTGGAAGTCCACAAAGCTACAATAGATCCGTCTCCCATGGGATCTGCCCTCCTCGATGATGGCACTGAGTGTCAAGATATGGTCAAGAGTAGAAAAACCTCTCCTGAACCCTGCTTGCCGAACAGCACGCATGCCCTCCCTCTCTGCCCATCTACTCAACTGTGCTGCTCAAGAATGGATGCGTACAACCGTGCCAATGTGTGTCCAATCATGATAGTGCGATAATTCCAAGGCTCCGTAGGGTCTCCCGACTTGAAGATGGGTACGATCGTAGAAAGGCTCCAAGTATGAGGCAAGCCCTCATACATGGCACGATTAAACATAACTGCTAGAAGCCCTGCTAGTAGATCTCTGGCATGCATGAAATGCTCAGCCACTAAGCCATCATGGTCATATGCTCTCCCAGTCCTCATCCTGTCAATGGCCTTCTTCACCATCTCAGCGGTGAAAAAAGCACGTGTGTGGGCATGGGTCGGGGGGGGGTCGAAAAGGGGCTGCTGTCTAGATGCTGTGTACTTAGATGATGCCGTATTGACCCCAGGTCTCTGTAGAGGTAATGGCAGGGGGGGGGGACTGCTCATGAAAGAGCCGCCATACCTCACGTGAGTCCTGACTCAAGTATAGCTGGTATAGATCCTGCTCTAGTTGAGCCAAAAATGCCCTCTTCTTCCGCCGCACTAGGCGTCGGAAGTCAATCTGTGAGTAACTGTGAGTGATGTCCCCCAAAAGCGCTTCCCTCTGAAGTCTAGCTCTACTCTGACGGCATTCCTCATCATACCAGCTGTTCTGAGGCATGCTCCAAGAACGACGTCTTTGCTCAGGTTGTGTGTGTGGGTATGCCTCCACTGTAGCATCGTGTAATGTGGTTATTTACGAAGGGAGTATTGTTGTTGTGACTCCCGGCCCGTACCTGGATGGTTATGCGGGAGGAGTATTAAGAAGTCTGAGTAGTGGTTACTCTCGGCACCTCCAAACAACGAAGGCTGCGGTCTGGAGGGCGTTTGGTTGTAAAAGGCCTCTATATCTCTCGGCCCGGACCTTTTTAAGTTATGCGGGAGGAGTGTTCATCGGCGGCTTTATGTTTCTATGTCTTGTAACATGCATATGTGAGCATTTGCGTTGCATTGTGATGTGCCAACCACTGAATATTCCTAATAAAATGAGATTGCCTGGGTATGTAATTTTAGTGCATCAAGACACCCGTGGAAGATCAGTACGGTCTGGGTATGATGGCTAATTTTACTACGCCGGAATATCAAGAGTTTGGATCTAGAGAAAGGAGAAGCTAACTCCTTGATCAAAACAGCCGAAAGGAGAAGCTAACTCCTTGATCAAAAGAGCAGAAAGGAGAAGCTAACTCCTTAATAAAAAGAGCAAACTGATTGTCCCTCGGAAACTTTTTTGAGCCAACTTGAGTTGTTTTGCAGATATGCTGTAATCGCGAACGATTACTCTCTTTCAAGAAGGGGAGATGTAACAAACTGCTGACGTGTCAAAGCCTAAAGAATGGAACCAACTTACAGATGCCGGCCAAGGGGCCTAAACCCTAAGAAGAACAAGTAGCAGAAGAAGAAGTCCTACCAACTCCGTCCGATGGTGCCCCAAGCGACAAAGGATTAAAATAAAGCAGGACCTGCGCACGCACACAAAAACTGATGGCATGGCAGAATTCAGAAAATTGCGCTGACATGATGACATGACAAGTTGTACGGATTTCCATGTTTTGCGCTGGCTGATGACGTGGCAAGCTGTATGGATTTCCGTGATTTATGCTGGCAGCTTTTTGACTTTGCTTTTGGACCAGATGCTTTTAAGTTTGAAGGCTTTTTACTATAAACTGCTTTTTAGGCCAAGGGCCTTTAAATATGAGGTTAGGGCTCTTTCTCTGGCATGCTTCCTGGAGAAGGTGCAGAGTCTGGAGTACCGGCTTGTACTGTGTTGATGCAATATAAAGAAATACCGAAAGGGGCGCCAAGGTTTGGGCCCAATACTGTCTGGGGTGGAATTCCGCCACTCCGTGTCGCGTGTCGTCTCTCTTTTTCAGTTCCATTGTTATCAAAGTGCTAAAAGTCTGTTCAGTTTGTTCTTTTCTATTGGCATGTGGTGTCCGTCTTGTGACACTGGAGATTAGAGCGGCAAGGGAAAAAGGTAAGATTGCTTTTTACCGAGATGGAAGAGTGGTGATATTGGAGCCACGCCCCACATGACGGTGTGACGCCTATGGGACCACACTCAAAGTTGCTACCTGGAACTGTAATGGATCTATGCGTCTTGATGTGGATGCTTTTGAGGAGAGTTTTACCGGGAGAGATCATTTTCTACTCTGAGACGCATCAAGCCCCTGGGCAGTCTATACCTCACATTAATGGTTACAGATGGGAGAGTTTGTAGACGAGACACGATCAAAGCATAAAGGGCGGGGCTCAGGAGGAGTGGCAGTGTTATTTAGGGAGGAGTTGAAGCCATTGATACATATAGCTCATAGGGATGAGCAAGCTAGGCATGTGAGTGAGATTGAGAGCAGAGACTGGCAGATATCTTTACATAGCCATTTGCTACTTTCCCCCGAGTACGTCAGTATATGCACCATCCAGAGGACAGTCCCCCTTCTCTATTTTGGATGATGACATATGGGAATTCTCTAGAGATGGCGACATTATCATTCTAGGGGACTTCAATGCTAGGACTGCCCATCATCGTTCGGTATTTTATGATACTTCACAGATGCTGAGAGAGCTGGATATTGCAGAGACGGGCCTATCCAAAATATCATAGGATGGGAAACATACTGAGTATGGACGGCACTTGACAGAAATGGGGGCTGCACATGGATTGGCCATCTTGAATGGCCTACAGAGATTTCCCACTGCAGGAAGCTTCACATGCTTTCCACACAGACATGGAGCCAGCACGGTAGATTATGTCATGGCACAGCCGAGCCTCATATCTAGTATACAAGATCTCATAGTTGGGCCTAGACCTGTTGGGTGGCAGTGGATCATGCTATTGTGTTGCTGACCATCTCTTTCCAGTTCAATGTAGCACACATTCCACGGGTAGCAGCCCCTACTCGCTACGACTTCACGCGGGAGACGGATTCTGTATACATAGACGGGATTTACAAACGCCTATCCACTGAGGAGCCGGGGCGACCTCTGGAGGAGCTTACTACTATACTGACACGAGGGTCCGGGCCATGAGTAAAAAAAAAACAGCACTTTTCAATCATTCAATACTCCCCCCGCAAATAACCACAAGGGTTCGGGCCATGAGTATGAACAAGCATTCATAAACATAATTTCTCACTACTCTACCCGGGAGTAAAATCACCAATCATTGAAACCAGTATCAAACCAGAGTCAAACAATTCAAATCGGCACCAAGACAGGTTTAAAACAGATAGCATTCATTTCAAACAAATTCCAAACAGGATCACCAAACAAGTTCTCAAACAGATTTGAAACTTAAAAAGCAGTCTCGACATCAGTCGAGCTCGAAAAGTCGACTGACTTTCCATCCTGAAACCTGCATAAAAAATTAGGGTTAGGTTCCTTCCATAAGATCGTAGACAACCACAGCATGGTCCATCAGCTCTTGGACAGACAGTGTTCTTCTGGCGGCGATGGTAGTCCCAAAGACATAACAATCGCACTGGACCTCCAAGGTCATCTGCTCGTGAAGAGACATCTACTGGGAGATGAAACTTCAAGTTATAATCTGCTAGGGTTTCCATGGCAAGCATTTCAAGATACCCCACTCTGCCAGAAGTTGCACTCCGAAAGAAGATGTTAGAAACCATATAACTTCGGGCAGATTTTTTTTTTTCCCTTGAAAGCTTGCCAAGTACTTTGAGTATGTTGCTTGGTAGCTGTAGACATCAACACTTGCATGGCACTGCTTTCGAGAAAAACAGTGACTTGAAACAAATCTGGATTCTTCTCTTGCAAGTGATCTTAATTGGCTTATGCCCTATAAAGACATGAGCGGTGAAGACGGGAGCGCGCCCGATGCGCGATGAAGTAAGGGTGGGAGTGGCTAATAAGTTCGTGTTGTTTGGCGTAGATACCTCAAATAAAATTCCAAAAGCTCTGTCTGCTCTTTTGTAGGACCAGTATGCTTTCAGAAAAGCACACGCCTAATGCTCTAATACCACTGTCACAAGACGAGCACCACGTGCCAATAGAAAAGAACAGAGTGAACAGACTTTTAGCACTTCAATAACAACTGAACTGAAAGAGAGAGACGACACAAGACACGGCGTGGCGGAATTCCACCCCAGAGAGTATTGGCCCCAAACCTTGGCGCTCCTTTCGGTATTTCTTTATATTGCATCAACACAGTACAAGCCGGTACTCCAGACTCTGCACCTTCTCCAGGAAGCATGCCAGAGAATGAGCCCTAACCTCATATTTAAAGGCCCTTGGCCTAAAAAGCAGTTTATAGTAAAGCCTTCAAACTTAAAAGCATCTGGTCCAAAAGCAAAGCCAAAAAGCTGCCAGCGTAAATCACGGAAATCTGTACAGCTTGCCACGTCATCAGCCAGCGCAAAATGCGGAAATCCGTACAGCCTGCCACGTCATTATGTCAGCGCAATTTTCGAAATTCTACCACGTCATCAATTTCTGTGTGTGTGTGCGCAGGTCATGCTTTATTTTAATCCTTTGTCACTTGGGGCCCCATCGGACGGGGTCCCCATAAGTTGGTAGGACTTCTTCTTCTTCTGCTACTTGTTCTTCTTAGGGCTCGGCCTGTATCTGTAAGTTGGCTCCATTCTTTAGGCTTTGACACGTCAACAGTTTGTTACATCTGGCATTACTTCCTGCATGTGGGCAACCTGTGAGAGGGTAAGGTCATCCCCGAGAAAGATGCCCGTCTTCTTAAGAGTTGGTCTCTTCTTCAAAAAGTCCTTCGCTTCCATGGAGGGGAAGCGAAGGTTGAGTGCCCTTTCTTTTGAGGTTTCCCCCTTGCTCCCATTTTTCTTGTTGCCCACTCTCCAAGCTCTTAGAGTGTGTCGGCTCATGAACCCCCATCAAAGCCATGAGTTCTTTTACCTCTTCGTGTACATTATCTTTGTCTTTGAGGCCGCAAATTCTCACACGTAGAGAGTGTACACGTCTTCTTTGCTCCTCTTCTAGTGTCAGGTTGATAATGGTGGGTGTGGATGTTGTTTCCTTGCTTTTCCCTTTCTTGGCAACCTCAATCCATTTCTCAGCCTCATCTGCTTTCTGCCGAGTCTTTGTAATTACTAATAACGTCCACCCAAGAAGTTGTCATTTTTTTATGTTGCTCTGCCCCTTCTTTGATGGCTCCCACTTGCTCTTTGATAGTGTTGAGTTCTTCTATCACAGAGGGTTGCAATTCTCCCTCTTGAAGTGTGTTTCGTGATCGTGCCTCAGTGAGCTCCTTCTTGAGTGACGCAATCTCTTCGTCTTGGGCCGTCATCCGATCTCCCATTGCCGTGATCTTGCTTTCTTGGGCTGAAACGCAATCTTCGAGCATTTTTGTCCCTAATAGGTGGCGGTTGATCTTGTTAATGGTTTCGGTCATTTCTTCTTTGCACTTATGGACTGCATCTTTTAAGGGGTCGGCCTTATCATTTTGCTTCCTCATGTTTGATCGGTGCCAAAAACGAGAAAAAATTGACCTACACGTACAATTGCTTCCCCATTATGCATACATGTTCCACACTAAGCATACATGGCACATTTCTTGCAATTTTTGCAAAATACGACTAAAGCGACAAAAAACCCCGTTTTATGTAATTTCTGCAATTTTCTGCCCAATTCTGCAATTTTGAATTTTTGCAGTTATTGAATTTCCTGTAAATTCCCTGAATTCTGCAATTATTCTGCAATTGTCCGAAAAAACGGCAAAATTCTGAAGGCCTGCGATTTCTGGTTTTTGGCAGACTGCTGCTGGACTGTTTGTTGCTGCTGCTGTACCTGCGGGTGTGGGGGGGGGGGGGGGGGGGGCTGAGGGGGGCGGGTCTGAGGGGGGCAGCACGCAGGTGCAATAGCGGGTCAACGCGCAGAGAGAGAGAGAGAGAGAGAGAGAGAGAGAGAGAGAGAGAGAGAGAGAGAGAGAGAGAGAGAGAGAGAGAAAATGAAATGAAATGAAATGTTATATTAACATCTTCAAAAGGCCAGAATGACCTATGAGACCAAATTGATACAAAAGTGGTGAATCTGTTACAATGTCTGGGGACCTTAGTACTAAAGTACTAAGTGTGAAAATAAATGTGAAAAACTAAATACAAAGTATTAAATAAACTTCTTAGGAGCATTCTGGGTGTCTGGCTAGAATGCTTCCAATCCTTTGTTTTAGTCTCCTCCGGTGAAGCGTGCTTCTGCATCTCGGTCGTGGTCGTCTCGATTTGCTAAGCTCAATCGCCTTGTCAATGAGGGTGCCTTTGGTATGAATGTGGGTACTCCTTTGTGCTGGCTGCTGGCCTCTTGCTTCTCCTTCCACTCCTGCTTCTCTCGATCCGAAGAAATCTGTGATCTGCCTTTGAGGCTGTAGTGCTCTTTGTCTTCTCATTAGATTATCCATGTGCCGATGTAGTTCCAGCAGGTACAAGCCTAAGCATCTTTGATCTTGGTATTGCATGACTCTATCTAGAGGTCCAAAGCCTTCTTTAAATAGGCAATGTAAATGCCCACGTATCTCATAGTATACGGTGCAATGGCATATGTAGTGTAATTCTGTCTCCGGCTCCATTCCGCATAACTTGCAAATTCTGCTCTCAGGTGGGATTCCCCTAAATCCGCCAAATTCAATTTTCAGCTGGTGTGAGGATGTACGAATCTGACCAATAGCACATCTCAAACCATGAGACAGGTGGGTATCCATGTAGCTTGGGCGAATCACAAATCGATCTTCAGATAGCTGTAGGAAGTTTTCTTTGTAGTCGGCCATCTTCGTGCCCAATTCTTGTGTGGGGTCTACCCATGTCCTCTTAGTATCCAATTGTATAAGATCCTGGCGGATGATTTTATTAATCTCCGTTCGTGTAATTGCCAGTGATGGAGCCTCAAGAGAGTATTGGAAGGGGGGTAATCTTTCCATACTGAACCCGTGTCTCTGAAACCACGAGGACAGTTGCGCATACCAGCATGATGTATCCCCTTTCATTGCTAATTGTCGAGAGGATTCGAGGGCCAGTCTAGTATATCGGCAATTATTTGTATCCCACAAACCATGTATAAAGGACACTGATCTGGTAAGAGCTTCAATTTCTATCGGAGGGGCAGCTAGTTCCGCTTGGGTAATCGCGTGTGGTACGAAGGCCTTGGCTCTAATCATTCGGGAAATCATAGATACCAAAGGTCTCTCCATTGACTTCCAATTATCCTGATCCACAGATGGTCCCCAAATCTGGACCCCATAAAGCATAGCCAGAGCCACCACAGTATCAAAGAGCCAAAGTTTTGTTCGTGGTTCCTGAAACTGCACTTGTGAACACATCCTCTCCAACCCTCCCAAGGCCGCAGAGGCTCTGAACAATCTACCATCCGCTGCTTTCTTAAGAGTAAACTTCGGTCCTGCAAATACCACACCAAGGTATGTGTATGCATCTGTGTACTCTACTGTATCCTGGCCATATGCAAATGTAGGTGCCGATCTCCTAACCCACTGCGGTGTGGTGTTAAACACCATAACTTTGGTTTTACCCAAGTTTACCGACAGTCCACTGTCCTCCGCAAATTTATGTAATGCATCTAGCTGCCTCTGCATTCCATCAGGTGATTCTGCTATCAATACAATATCATCTGCATACAACAACAAAGGGATCCATGACCCTGCAAGTTGAGCACCTCTGTCACCCTCTCTATCAATGTAATCTGATACCTCATCTATGTACATACCAAATAAAGTAGGGGACAGTGGGCATCCCTGCTTTACTCCAATGGTGGAATGAACAATGTCGGAATCCCCTTCTGGAGTACGTACATAATCAGTTACTGACCCGTATAAGGCCATGATCCCCCAAATAATCTCTTTGAGGACCCCTAACTCTTGCATCCTGCGCATCAATCTGGCCCTTGGTACTGTATCAAAAGCTTTCCGAAAATCCACAAAGCAACAATACATCCTTCTCCCGCTTGCTCTTCCTTCCTCAATAATGGCTCTGAGCGTAAGAATATGATCTAAAGTGGAATAACCCCTCCTGAATCCAGCTTGCCCTGTTGCCCTTATGCCCTCATTCTCTGCCCATCTAGTCAATTTTTGTTCAAGAATGGATGCGTAGAGTCGGGTCAATGTGTGACCTACCATAATGGTACGGTAGTTCCCGGGTATCATAGGATCCCCTGACTTGAAAATAGGTACAATAGTAGATAATTTCCAAGATTCAGGTAATCCTTCACACATGACCCGATTAAACAGACGAGCAAGGACTTCTGAAAGTAGATCCCTTGCATGGATCAGATGTTCAGCTACTAAACCATCATGATCATATGCTCTTGTCTTCATCTTATCAATGGCTTTTTTCACCATTTTTGTAGTGAAGAAAGTACTAGTAGCAGGGCATGGCTCTAGCGGATCTGGTAATGGAGGCTGTCCAGATACCATATATAATGATGTTACATATTGACCCCAAATCTCAGGAGAAGTAATCGTTGGAGGCGGTGAGTGCTCGTGAAATAAACGCCAGGCCTCATGTGAGTCCTGACTCAAGAAGAGTTGATACAAATCCTTCTCCAGTTTGGCTAAAAATGCCCTTTTCTTGCGACGTACTATACGCCGAAGAGCAATCCGAGACTGCTTATATGTGATGATCCCAAGTGTAAGCTCTTTCTGGACCTGGGTTCTCGTCTCTCTACATTCCTCGTCATACCAACTGTTTTGAGGCATGTTCCCAGGTCCTCTCTTCTGATCAGGTTGAGTATGTGGGTATGCCTCTTGTGCTGCTCCATGTAGTATCTCTGTTAACTGAGAAGTAATCTCCTCTACAGTATATACTGGCTCAGCTGCCGACATCCTATTATAGATCTTTTCCACATAGACTGAATCAGTCTCTGGCGTGAAAGTATATCTTGCGTGTGTCTTCTTCCTTTGTACTTGAGAGGCATTGTATTGGAAGGAGATTGATAAGGTCAAGAGAGCATGATCCACTGCAATCCCAACCGGTCTGGGTCCCACCTTAAAGTCCTCGACACTAGAAATAAAGCTTGGTGAAGTCATGACATAATCCACTGCACTGGCCCCATGCCTGTGCGGGAAGCATGTGAATCCTCCATATAAAGGGAAATTCTCTAGACCATTAAGTATGGCCAAACCATGTATAGTTGCCATCTCCATGAGATGTCTCCCATATTCAGTGTGTTCTTTATCCTGTGAGTTTCTAGTAAGCCCCCTCTATGATAAATCCACTTCTCTGAGCATTTCCTCAGAAGTATCATAGAATACTGCTTGAGAGTTGGCCGTTATGGCATTAAAGTCTCCTAAGAGAAGGATGTCTCCATCTCTAGAGAACTCCCATATGTCATTATTCAATATGGAGAAAGGGGACTGTCCTTTAGGTGAGGAGTAGACTGATGTACTTGGAGGGAAGTAGCATATAGCGATATATAGAAATCTACCTGTCTCGGCTCTCATTCTCACCCACATATACCTTGCTTGCTCATCTTTCCTGATAATATGTAGTAGTGGTTTCAGCTCCTCTTTAAATAAGACTGCTACTCCTCCTGAACCCCGGCTACCCCGTAGAGATCTCTTGTCTGGTCGACCAGCTGTTTCCCATAAATAACCCTTCACATGTGGCATAAGCTGTCCCGGTATCTGGTGTCTCTCTAGGTAGAAAACTATGTCTTTGTCCCTAAAGCTGTCTGCAAAGGCACCTACATCTAGCCTATATGATCCATTACAATTCCACGCCGCTATCCGGAGCGTCGCCCCATAGGTCTCGCACCGTCATGATAAGCGCTTTTCCAGAACCACTACTTCCCTCCTCTATAAAAGGCGATTTTCCCCTTTTCTCTTGCTGCCTTGATCTCTTGCATCAACTCGTGCATGTGTGCCACTTGTGCCAATGTAAGGTCATCTCCCAGGAAAATACCGGTTTTCTTAAGAGTTGGCCTCTTCTTTAGAAATTCTTTCCTTATTTCTATATTCGGGAAGCGGAGAATAAGTGCCCTATCCTTTACGTTTTCCTTCTCATTGATTCCTTTCTTGCCCACTCTCCATGCACTTGTGTGAGTAGGCTCTGTGATGCCCATGCGTTGTAGCAGTTCCTTCACTTCTTCATTACATTCTCTTTGTCTTTGACTCTTGTGACCCGCACATGCAAAGCCCGATTCTTCCTTTTCTGCTCTTCCTCGATGGTCATATTAATAATGGTGGAGGTAGGTGTGGTCTCAGGCATCTGGGCCTTCCCTTTCTTCGCATCCTCAATCCATTTCTCTGCTTCATCAACCTTTTCTTGTGTCTTAAAAAGACGTTCCGCCCATGAAGATGCTGTTTTCGATTTCTGTTCATCTCCTTCCCGTAGAGCTTTCATATGATCCTTCATGTCCTCGAGCTCCTTCAGCACCGAAGGTTGGTCGTCTCCCTTCTCCTTAGTTGCATTTGCAAGCCGCGAGTTCTCCTTTTAGCTCCTCGATTATTGCATCTTTTTCCCCCATGTGCTTTTCCATATTTGTTCTCCATGCTTCAAAACTTGCTACTGCCTCATCGAGTTTCTTTTGCATAACTCATTCTGTTACATTTACTTCGGCCTTGATTAGGTTTCGTAATTCCGTTTTCAAGATTTGAATTTCCTCATTCTGTATCCCCCGGATCTCTCTCCTTAGTTCTCTCATCATGTCTCCATACATAGAGTTCCTGTAGCTCTCAGCGCTCGCGTGCATTTCCTTCCTGATGTCATCCCTCATATAGTTTAGCTCTGATGTGAGCATCACCTGGACCTTCTCCATCATTAGCTCAATATGTATCCTGGAGGTTTTCCCAACTCGTAAGGATCTTGGTGATAGTACAGTATCTGTGTTTCTCCGTTTAAATGTAGCTGTTGTTTTTTTTGGGGTGGTGTAGCTATCTACACCCGGCCCTTTCCCTTCGGTAGGCGGATCCATCGAACCCGAGCCACAAATGTGGCGACCCCTGCTACCTATGGAATCTTCGGCAAAGGCAGCGCCTGTCTGCAGATGTGGTGGCGCCCAAATTCGGCAGCCCTTTGGGGTGGCGCACGACGGCGCCGAGAGAGAGAGAGAGAGAGAGAGAGAGAGAGAGAGAGAGAGAGAGAGAGAGAGAGAGAGAGACCCTTGATGTTGCTAGCAGGTGGAGCTGGTGGACACTGTAAAGGGTGACGGCCATGGGAATTCTCCAGCGCTGCCCCTGCACGCTCAGCAACCCACTACCTTGAGACCTGCGCGCTGCTCGTGCTCAGATAACAGCCTGCCAGACCTGCTCGCGATCAAACAGCAGCCCGTCAGAACCTCGCGCTCAGACAGCAGCCCGCCATGCCTGCTCGCGCTCAGACAGCAGCCTCGCGCTTAGACAGCAGACCCTCGCGCTTAGCATCCTGCTCGCGTAGAGAGAGAGAGAGAGAGAGAGAGAGAGAGAGAGAGAGAGAGAGAGAGAGAGAGACCCTTGATGTTGCTAGCTGGTGGACACTGTAAAGGGTGACGGCCATGGGAATTCTCCAGCGCTGCCCCTGCACGCTCAGCAACCCACTCTACCTTGAGACCTACGCACTGCTCGTGCTTAGATAACAGCCTGCCAGACCTGCTCGCGATCAAACAGCAGCCCGTCAGAACCTCGCGCTCAGACAGCAGCCCGCCATGCCTGCTCGCGCTCAGACAACAGCCTCGCGCTTAGACAGCAGACCCTCGCGCTTAGCATCTTGCTCGCGGAGAGAGAGAGAGAGAGAGAGAGAGAGAGAGAGAGAGAGAGAGAGAGAGAGAGAGAGAGAGAGAGAGAGAGAGAGAGAGAGAGAGAGAGAGAGAGTACCACCTTTGCAAGCGTCTAACAAAGAGCGTGATAGGAGAGAGCGCGAAGCTCCTCGACTCCTCAAGAGTCGGCAACACGCGGGAGGGGGGGGGTGTGGAGAGCGGCAGCATGCGGGGCAACAGTTGAGTTGGGGCTCCGAGAGAGAGAGAGAGAGAGAGAGAGAGAGAGAGAGAGAGAGAGAGAGAGAGAGAGAGAGAGAGAGAGAGAGAGAGAGATGAAATTGAAATGAAATGTTTATTAACGTCTACAAAAGGCCTAAAAGACCTAGAGACCAATACATCACATCCTCATCAAGTGTGTCCAAGTGTCTAATACAAAAATGAAGTACTGAAGTAAAGGCTGAACATCTGAAAAGGAGGGGGTGTGAGTGGCTGGCATAGGAGGCTGGAGCAGCCTGCTGAGCTCCAAGCAACTGGTGGAGGGGTGTCCTCTTGGACCTGGTTCTGTCCTATGTCATCCCATGAACTCTCTCATGGGTCTCTGTAGCATGATATCGATCTCCTGCTCTGTGAAGAACCTCGTAGGAGTCGCTCTGTATCTCTCAATGATAGCCCGAATACACTGGTGGTATATGGAGCGGCGGCGTTACCTGTGAGGAGGTCATGGGCGTCGGGATCTGCTGATCTCTGTGGCTCTCTCAAGGAGTGGGTCGGGCTGTCGTGTAGTCAGGCTATCGTGTAGTCTGCTGCTTGGGGGCGGCCGCTCGGGAAGTAGGCTGTAGTTGGCCTTTGGATGGGCCCCGGCCTAGAACACCTCACCCTCTGTAATAGGTCCTCTCTGTGTCGCCGTAGTTGGAGCAAGAAGAGCTCGAGGCACCTCTGATCATCGTAATCCATCACCCTAGACAAAGGCCCGAAACCATCTCGGCTAAGACAGTGGAAGCGTCCCTTGATCTCATGAGTCATAATACACTGGACACTGGCAGATATTGTAACAGACTTGGACACTCCAAGTCAAGAATCAACCGCGACAGCACCAAATAACCACTTCAAAACAATTCACAAATCACAATAGATTTGCACTGGCCCGTCGGAGTTCCGTGCCTAGAGATATTGGCCCCAAAGACTGGCGCCCCTTTCGGTATTTCTTTTTATATTAATCAGTTCAAAGTACAAGAGAGTGGATCGGGATTCACTCTCAGACTCTGCGTCTAGATGCTCTGAGAAGTGAGACCCTCACCACTTATCTAAAGGTTACAAGGGATGCCCAAAAGCAGAGCCCCAAAAGCTTGAAAGCAAAAGCAGATTCTCTCTCTCTCAATGAGAGCCAATAAAAAAGCAAGTTCTCTTTTTTTCTCCCAAATCATAGGAAAAAGCAGAGATTTGCGTTGCTCATTTTTTAAAAAAAATTTATAAATAACACCTCCGCGATTTCCGAAAATTAGGGTTTTTGGCAGAAATTAGGGTTTGCAGGAATTTTAGGGTTTCTGGCAGAAATTAGGGTTTCTGCTGTCCGCCACGTCATCACTTTGTGACATACCCCCCTCTTGAAAGCATTGTAATCGACCGCGATTACGCCTGCAAAACCGACAAAAGCCATAAACCGTCTTAGTAGATACTGACTGTTAGTACCTACGTACTAGGAACACACATCTAGCACATGTACAAAATCGACAGTCACATCACAGGACATCACATGACATTCAACATTCATTCGGATCTTAGACCATGATTTATCGGCAATGTAGCTAGCAATCACATCTAGGTCCAATCGAGACCTCATCGATGTCCGATTGACTAACCCCTATTGCAACCATGTCTATTCGAGATCAATCAGACCAAAATGCTGCAGTCATTTTGGCTATCAGTTCCTGCACTCACAAGAAGTCAAGAACAAATCAGTATCATTATCAGGAATTCCATTTCATAAAGTCATCTAGCAGAATACTGTCAGCTATTAGTATCCCTGAAGCTCAAAGAGAAATCAGTGACTTTAGTATCAAACTCGAGGCATCTGTTGACAAGGGAGCGGAGTGACTCCCCTCTTGTGCATCCCACTGCACCAGATCTCCGGCCAAGCTGAATTCTGGGTTCCGTTTGGAGTAGACTATGCTAAACCAAAACATCGAGGTAAAGTTTTACAATCCGAGGAGTATCTGCTAGGTCCTCCTCCTCCATCCACTTCGCATCAAATGCAGGAAAGTTCTTGAACTTAACCAAGAACCGCCTTCGGACTTTACCTTTCTTCCTATCGTTATGTGCCAAAATCTGTTCAGGAACAAGGATCTCGTTTTCTTCCACTTCGGGTTGCTCATCAGGCTCCCCATCATCAGGCACATCACCCTTAACAGGTTTCAAGAGACTCACATGCAATGCATTATGAATCCTCCAAGTATCTGGCAATTTCAATCGGAAGGAGATATCATTTATCTTGTCAGTGATCTGGAAAAGTCCGTAGTATCGCATACTAAGCTTTGGAAAAAGCCGCTCCTTTCCCTTTTTCTTTCGTAGGCGTGCCATCTCAAAAGTAAGAGCACACCCAATCATCCTCCTTCAATTTCAAGTCGCGACGATGGCGATCCGCTGCCTTTTTCTGTCGTTCTTGAGACTCCTGCAAAGTCTCGCGAACCTTGGCAAAAGCCGTATCCAAATCTCGCGAATATTCATCCGCTTCAAATATCTAATCTTTCGTGCTCAGGAAGGATGGAACCGTCGCAGCACTTTCAACAATCTCACATGGCGTCTTTCCCGTCGAAGAGTGTATCGTGTTATTGTAGGCAAATTCCACCAAAGGTAAGTTCTTTTCCCATTGAGTCTTTTGAATTGGCAATCTCAAATTGCCCGTCAGTCTGCAAGTGGAACGATGACGAGAACTGCAACCGCGTGCCAATGTTCTCCCAAATTGCCTTCCAAAACAAACTCATAAATCTGGGGTCTCTGTCGGAGACAATCTTCTCAGACGTGCCATGTAATCGTAAAATCATCGTGATCATTCTGTGTTCTCGGGAGATCAAAAATGAAATCCATTTCAATACTTTTCCAGGGCGGGTGGGTATGGGTAAAGGCTTTAACAATCCCTGTGCCTTATGCCTGTCAAAATTGACCTTTTGGCATACTAAGCAACTGCGCACAAACTCTTCCACATCCTTTTTGAGTCTCGGTCCAAAGAAGTATCTCTCTACCCCCTTCGTGGTGGTAGCAATGCGGCGGTGACCCATAAAAGGTGGATAGTGGCATTCAGTCTAACCTTTGTCCTCAACGGTTGTGTAACGCACAACATAGTCTTTTTTTTCATCAAGTAGCCTTCTCGAAGGGAGTATCGAGCTACTGTCTCCCCATCCCGTATCCGTGTGAAAATATCTGCAAAATCTGTATCTGTGGCATAGTGATCGACCATATCCTCGAAGTTCCTATGATGTATCGCGGAAATAGCTAGAACCAACGGTTTCCGAGACAAAGCATCTGCCACCACATTCTTCTGTCCCTGCACATGGACAATCTGGAAGTGAAACTTTGACAAGATGTTCGCCCACCGCATCTGCTTTTCCGAAAGCTGCTTCTGTGACAAGAAGTAGCGAAAACTCTGATGGTCTGTAAAGACAGTAATTTCCGCTCCGAGTAGGTAATGCCGCCACTGAGTAAGAGCATGGATAACGGCCAAAAGCTCTCTCTCATAAACCTGTGCAGTCATCTCCGGCCTAGAGAACAAACGGCTCTCGTAAGCTATGACATGGCCTTCTTGCATCAAGACCGCGCCCAGACTACGACCACAAGCATCACAATATACTTCAAATGACTTCTGCAAGTCCGGCAAAGTCAAAATAGGTCCCGTAGTCAATTTCTCTTTCAATGTCCGAAAGGTAGTCACCTCTGTGGGTCCCCACGAAAAAGGTACTCCTTTCTGTGTCAAGGTATGCAAAGGGGAAGCAACCTCTGCAAACTTTCGTATGAACCGCCTGTAGTATGAACATAGTCCCAAGAAGCTTCTAACTTCATGGTCATTCCTCAAATCGGGCCAATCACGGATAGTCTCTATCTTGGCCGGGTCCATTTGCACTCCTGCTGCTGACACAATGTGTCCCAAAAAGTGTATCTCTGGTAGGAAAAATTCACTTTTCTTTGCATTAATCACTAACGTGTGATCTCGTAATGCCTGAAAGACTTGAAGCAGATGATCTCTGTGTTCTGCCTCATTCTTGGAGAAACAATGATGTCGTCAAAGAAAGTGCCAACAAATAGCCTGTACTCTCGAAAAATCCTGTCCATCATCCGGTTAAATGTCGCAGGAGCATTGGTTAAGCCAAAAGGCATCACCAAAAACTCAAATAACCCAAAAGTCGTCCGAAAAGCTGTCTTTGTAGACATCTCCTGGCGCTATCTTGATCTGATGATATCCACTCTTCAAGTCAATCCTGCTAAAGCACGAGGATCCCTGTAACCTGTCAAGTATATCATCGATCCTAGGAATCGGAAATCTGTTCTTGATGGTGATTTTGTTGAGAGCGCTATAATCGATGCACATTCTCCAAGATCCGTCTTTCTTCAAAACCAACAACATTGGAGAGCAATACGGTGAAGTACTAGGCTAGACAAGACCCTTTTCCAAGAGGTCTTTCACTGGGTTCATAATCTTTTCATTCTGTACTCGGCTCACATGGCCGATTCGGTGGCGTGCTTCCAGGTATCAGATCAATGGTTTGATCTTCAGGCCCTCTGAAAAGCAATCGGCATGAGTGTGGAGAAAATTCTTGGCGTTCTTTTGATCAGGTCAAAATATATTCAACCTTTATCCAACGTTTAGTTCTCTCCCAAAAGAATGAGTAAGAAACTGAAGTTCATCAAGTACAATCTCTAAGCCCTTCATTTATCAAAGTCGCTTTCTCGGCCCGGTAGTCAACCACAACGTAGTTCTTGTGGTACCAAGGGATCCTGAGTAGAACGTCACTCGCGTGCCCTGAACACCCCTGTCATTGTAAACGAAGTTTGCGAATGCTCGGTGTAATGGCAACATCCCATCCGGGTGCCAGTCGAACTACCTCCGCCTGTGGCGTCAGTCTGCCGGGCGTAATTCCAAATCGAGCCGCCAATTCCAAGTGAAAAGAAGTTGGCCTTGGCTCCTTCAAAAGAGCTTTCTGATCCTTCACTTTGCCCCAAAAGCGGCAAAGTTTGTACTTTCATTCATTAGATTTGGTGCAAGTCCCACGCCATGTGGTACCAGTTCTGCTTTTCTATCTGCCTTTTCTGCCACGTTCCTCAGCTACTCTCGAACTCTCAGGCCTGTCGTCGTTCTTATCATTCTGTTCTTTCTGTGCCTTTTTAGGGCACTTCGCGGAGATATGTCCATGTTCCCTGCATCCAAAGCACTTCCCCTCTCTAATGAAGCGAGCTCTCTCCTCAGGAGTAAACTTGGGTCGTGCATCCTTTTTCTCTGGGTTGCTCGTTTTCTTTCTACTTTCATTCCCAGAAGTCTGTTCGGCTCGTTGTGTCATGGCCTCATCGGTGGGGTAGGTCAGACTGCCAGAGTGAATGGCAAAGCCCCGCTTCGCATGACTCATCAATTCTTGAATAGAAGCTGACTTCTGTTCCAAGCAGTGATCTCGGATCTCTGTAGGTAGACCCAAGGTAAACCGCTCAATCTGTTCTTTGAGCGAGATCTTCCTGAATGAAGAGGCGGGTAGAAAAGAGCTCCAGAATCTTTCACAATAAGCATTGATTGTATCTTTCTTGGTCATCTGAAGATGGTTCCACGTAGCTCGTTTATCTCGTTCATATTCTTGCGTCAACCAAGAAGAAATAATAAGCTTCTTAAATTTCAGCCATTTAACTGGCGCAGTCTTGTTTAAAAGAAGCGTGGACCACCAAGTATGAGCATTCCCCTTAAAGTAAGAGGCAGCTCTCCGAATCTTGGAGTGCTCTGAATAGCGTCCTCCCGCGAAAGCGATGTCAAACTGCTGTATAAAAGACAAAGCCTTCGAAGCATCTGAGTATCCTGAAAAAGTATCAAACTTGATCGAGTGGCCACCTTCCTTAAACTCTCGGACTTTCTTGCTTTTATCTTCGAGAGAGTCATACTGGTTGGCTTTGTAAAAATTCTTCTCGTTCGCATAAAACTTTTCGTCATCGGAATCTGAGCTGTCTGTAAACGAGTCCTCAGTAGAACTGTCAGTCTCTGGGCGAGATGTAGCCTTCTTTGCCTTTTTCTTGCCCTTTCCGAAGCTTTGTTGCTTGCTTCGCTTTTTACCTTTTCTGTCTTCTTCGCTCGAATCTGAAGAGCTAGAAGAACTGTCAGAAGAAGAAGAAGAAGAAGAACTGGGTACTCCTTCAAATCGAACACGCTTCTTCTGTTTCTTTGCCTTGTCAAAAGTCGACTGACGACCCAAATATCCCGGGAAGTCAGCGCTTTTCTTCTGCTTTTTTTGCCGTGCTTTTTGGCTTTCTTTTGGGCGTCAAAAAGCTGAGCAATCCGTGCATCAACCACGTTCTCCAGTTCCTTCTCCGTATATTTCTTGGAGGCAAAAGGTTTCTTGAGAGCGGGTTTCGGGAGTGGTGTTGTGGTTTTCTGCCACTGCTCACGCGCTTCTTGAAAAGAAGTCTCGCTCATATATTTTGCAAATTTTGGGTCCTTCGCAAAATTGAGCATCATCTTCATTGCATTGCCGATCAACTGGCGACGCCCCATCTCTCGCCGCTCCACCTGAGTAGGCCGAGGCGGGCCATACTCCGTGCCGGAATCTTCGTTGTGATCCCAGTCCGCATCTCCAGATGTAGAGGGAGTCGACTGAGATTGGCGCCCCTTTCTGTATTTCTTTTTATATTAATCAGTTCAAAGTACAAGAGAGTGGATCTGGATTCACTCTCAGACTCTATGTCCAGATGGTCTGAGAAGTGAGACCCTCACCACTTATTTAAAGGTTACAAGGGATGCCCAAAAGCAGAGCCCCAAAAGCTTGAAAGCAAAAGCAGTTCTCTCTCTCTCTCTCTCAATGAGAGCCAATAAAAAAGCAAGTTCTCTTTTTCTCTCCCAAATCATAGGAAAAAAGCAGAGTTTTGCGTCGCTCATTTAAAAAAAAAAAAAAAAAAAAAAAAAAAAAACACCTCCGCGATTTCCAGAAATTAGGGTTTCTGCTGTCCACCACGTCATCACTTTGTGACAGATATAGTGCTCCTCTATCTCTGGCGCTGTGTCGCGTAGATGATAGCTCACATATCCGCTCCTCTACATGAGTCGAAGTATATCGCGCTCTCTCTATATGTAGCTGATGGGAGGAGGTGCGGAGCTGACCTATCACTGAGCGGAGTCCATGTGAGAGGTGTGAATCCATGTAGCACGGCCGCAAGACATATCCATCCTCGGAAGTGTGAAGAAAATGCTCTCTATAAAAAGCCATCTTCTTTCCCAGTTCTTGAGGGGGGCTCAACCATGTCCTTTGTGTGTCGAGCTGTGTGAAATATTGTCTGACTATCCTGCTGATCTCCGGGCGAGTCAGTACGAGCAATGGTGCATCCAGGGAGTATTGAAAAGGTGGCAGCCTGTCCATCGTGAAACCATGTAGCTGAAACCATGCCGACATCTGTGCATACCAGCATTTGGAGTCACCTCCCAAAGCTAGTTGGCGGGATGATTCAAGGGCCAATCTAGCATATCGGTGAGATGGAAGATCCCACAATCCACATACATACATAATTGACGTGGTAAGTGCCTCAAACCACCATCGGAGTAGCTGCCAGTTCTGCCCTAACAATCTCATGGGGCACTGCTGTCTTGCATCGAATCAGCTTGGAGATCATAGCGACAAGAGGTTTCTCCATCCCTCTCCACCCGTCAGAGGTTTCTCCAGACTGCTTGCGATGGTCAAGACTCGGTCCCCAAATCTGAACTCCATACAAAATGGTGGATGTCACCAGCGTATCAAACAACCACAGCTTAGTACGGGGCTCTTGGAACTGTACTAGTGAACACATCTGCTCCAAGCGTGCTAGAGCTGCATATCCTCGTGTAAGTCTAGAGGTTGCTGCCTCTCTCATGGAGAAGGAGGGTCCAGTGAAAACAGCCCCCAAGTAAGTGTAATTCTCAGCCAGCTGCACTTCTTCCTCACCGAAGAGAAAGCTGATGCCCTCACCCATTGTGCCGTGGTATTAAAAATCATCACCTTGGTCTTGCTGAGGTTCACAGACAAGTCTCTATCATGTGCATATCTCTCCAATGTATCCTGCTGGCTCTGTAATCCTTCTGCTGATTCAGAAATGAGCACGAGATGATCTGCATACAACAACAAGGGTATCCAATTCCCTGATAACAATGCACCTCTGTCTCCATCATTGTCAATATAATCTGAAACCTTGTCAATATACATGCCAAAAAGAGTGGGAGAAAGTGGACAGCCTTGTTTCACTCCAATGTTAGATTCAATAATCTCTGATAGCCCCTCAAGTGTGCGCACTCTACCTGTCACAGTCTCATATAGTGCAAGGATAGCCCATGTGATCTCACCTTGGACCTCGAGATTGTACAATCTGCACATCAATCTTGCTCTAGGCACTGTGTCAAAAGCCTTCTGGAAGTCAACAAAGCAACAAAAAATGCGCTGCCCGCGTGTTCGGTCCTCCTCGATGATGGCTCGAAGAGTAAATATGTGATCAAGGGTAGCAAAGCCTCTCCTGAAACCAGCCTGCCCACGTGCTCTTACACCCTCTTTCTCTGCCCAACTACCGAGCTCGTGCTCAAGCACTGAAGCATAAAGCTTAGCCAATGTATGGCATATCATGATTGTGCGATAGTTACCAGGTAGAGTAGAGTCACCCGACTTGAATATCGGCACAATGATGTTAGAACTCCAACTCTCAGGAAAGCCCTCCACTACAGCTCTGTTAAACATATTTGCCAGCAAACGTGCTAATGTACCTTGAGCATGCCGCAATGCTTAGCAACCAACCCCTCGTGATCAGATGCCCTGCCCATATGCAATCTATCAATGGCTGAATGTATCATGCTCTCAGTAAAGAGCGTACAACACTGAGGACGGCCCCCCAAAGGTAATGGTAGAGGTGGCTGATCTTGTACCGTATATAAACTAGTCGCATATTGCCCCCAAGTGTCTGTAGAGGTAATGGATATGGGAGCTCGCTGATCTTCAAAGAGTCGCCATGCTTCTTTGGAGTCCTTACCTAAAAATAACTCATATAGCTCCTGCTCAAGTTGGGCTAAAAATCTTCGCTTCTTTTGCCTTACAAGGCGCCGGAAAGCTATTTGGGACTGTTTATGTGTAATGATCCCTGTTGCTACCTCTTTGCGAAGTTTAATTCTCATCTCTCGGCATTCATCATCATACCAGCTATTTCGTGGTCTAGTAACCTTATTTTCTCCCTCTGTGCCTCGAGAGTGGGGAAAAGCTGTATTTGCAGCTGTATGAAGAGCATGTGTAAGTTGTTGCGTCAGCGCTGTCAATGGAACTTTCGGGTCTACTACCGATAACAATCTGAAAATTTCAGATGCGTATACCTCTTCAGTTTGCTTTGTATAATGATACCTGGGTATGAATGGCCCTGTTGGGTAGCCATGGGTTGCATAGAGTAGCGACAGTCTAGTGTAAAGGACAAGTATGCATGATCAATAGCAGCCCCAATTAGTCTTTGAGACACTGAAAGTCCGAATGCATGGGATGAGATCAAGCGGTGCAAGTACATAGTCCATCGTGCTGGTACCATTGCGGTGTGTATAGCAGGTAAATCTTCCTGAGTGTGGCCATCTGGCTATGCCATTAAGTATGGCTAGCCCATCCGTGGATCCCATCTCTAAAAGATATCTGCCATATGTTGTGCATTTGCTTGTGTCATGGGAGACTCTTTCAATCCCGAGATCCACATTATCACATTCTCGAAAATCAGCTGCTGAGGTATCAAAAAAGGAGGTTTGCAATGATTCAGTCCTTGCATTAAAATCCCCAGCAAGCAAGACATCTCCCATTTGAGAATAATGTGCTATATCATCATCCAAGATTATGACAGCCCATTCGGACCCGCATAGGCAGAGTTTGATGGTGCGAAGTAGCATATTGCAATGTACAATGGATGTTGGTCCTCAGCTTGCACTCTAATCCACATATAACGGGCATGTTCGTCCTTCCCCATAACCTGTACGGTACGGTGCAGCTCCTCTCTATATAGTACAGCCACTCCTCCGGATCCTCTCGAGGTATTTCCACGAGGCTTCTTCCTTGCTAATGACTCCCGCTTGTAACCTGGTATTGCGGGTAGGATGCTTCTCCCATACTGATGTGTTTCTGTGTACAAAATGATATCCCGTCCTTTGTACGTCTCCTCGAAAGCACCAACATCTGTACGTAGTGATCCATTACAATTCCATACAGCAAAGGTAAGCATGGTCTCATAGCTCGCACACCGGCATAAGCTTTGTTTCTCATCGATCACTACTTTTCCATCCCTGTAAACAGCCCACTTGCCTGCCTTTCTAGCCTCCATTACACGTGGCATGCATTCTTTCCTATGCGCGATCTGGGCATGGGTAAGATCCTCTTCTAGGAATATTTTCTCTCCTTTCAAGGCACGTCGATGCGAAAGAAAGTCCTTTTTTTTTTCGAAATCAGCATTTTCAGTATGAGTGGTTTCACTCTTGATGCATCTTTCCCCACTCTCCATGCCTCTACTTGTGTTTTCCCATCTGCCTCCATTTTCGTGCATAAGGCAAGAGCATCATCCTTGGGGGTCTTGTCTTCTTTCCAACCCATGACACGGACATTCAAAGCTCGTACCTTCCTCCTCTTCTCTTCCTCTAATGTATCATTTATGATACTTGGGGGGGGGGGGGAGAGAGAGAGAGAGAGAGAGAGAGAGAGAGAGAGAGAGAGAGAGAGAGAGAGAGAGAGAGAGAGAGAGAGAGAGAGAGAGAGAGATTTTTAACGTCTATGTCAGGCCGAAATCGGCCTATGAGACAAATCAAATGTACATGGTGTGTATGTCATCCGTCTATCGGAAAGACAAATGAAACAAAACTGATGCAAAACTGAACTGAATGTAGGTAGTGGGGTATCTGAGGAGGGATGGAGCTCTATCTCTAGGGGTATATGCATGTCTATATGCTCAAGGTAGTACAATCATGAGAATGCATCAAGCTATCTAGCTCCATCCTGTACTAATGGGGGGATGTAAGATGTGGTACATGGGCGGGTCTGGTGCCAAGGCTACCCGGATGAAAGCTATCGGGTCGGCCCTCATCTGGGCCACTCACTCCTCAGTGACACGGCGCTCCCGGGCTCAGATCTCCTCGATCTGTCGGTGGTGGGAGCTCGCGCCCCTGTAGCCTGTGACTCGTGGTCGTCGTCTAGCTCGGCTCACCTCCGCCTGTGGGAGTGTCACTCCCCTCTGAGTGTCTGGTGAGGGAGGGGCGGCAATCCTCTGAAAGAAGTCTGTGAGCTGCGACTGTCTCCCCTCTGTCTGTGTAGCTGTGTGTGGCTGTAGTAGTGTGTCCCGATGGCTCTGTATCTCTAGTAAGAACCGTCCGAGCTGTCTCAGAGAGAGAGAGAGAGAGAGAGAGAGAGAGAGAGAGAGAGAGAGAGAGAGAGAGAGAGAGAGAGAGAGAGAGAGAGAGAGAGAGAGAGAGAGAGAGAGAGAATTTTTCACTTATTATTTTTAAGTGACTTTCCAAACAAAAGTAGATAGGGCAATTTTGCTAAGTTAATATATAAGCAAACCCAAGTTAGCACTTTCTGGCAGAAGAGGCAGCAGGAGCTCCGCGCTCAACAGGCACCTTCTCAGCAAGAACCCGCAGAACCCCCAGCACCTTGGCGTTTTTGGTCCCCATCCTCGCCACACATCAGCCCCAGCGTTTTTCAGTTTGCATCATCGCCATCATCACCAGATTGCATAGCATTTTTGCAGACCATCAGCAGTACTAGATCCCCTAGCGTTTTCCATTGCTGCCATCGTCGGAAGTTCTCAGACAGCCTAGCGTTTTTGCTAGCCACACATCAGCCCCAGCGTTTTTCAGTTTGCATCATCGCCATCATCACCAGATTGCATAGCATTTTTGCAGACCATCAGCAGTACCATATCCCCTAGCGTTTTCCATTGCTGCCATCGTCGGAAGTTCTCAGACAGCCTAGCGTTTTTGCTAGCGATAGCAAATCTGCCAGTGTTTTTGTTTTCAGCCCATTCCGCAGCAGAGGAACAGCGTTTTCAGCCTTCTTGGACAGTAGCAGATTCAGCCCTAGTTGGTTGCAGAAGACCCCCATTTTCAGCCCATAAAAACGCAGACAAAACAGTCATTTTCAGCCACCGAAACAGCCCCGAAATTCAGCAGATAGTAGACCACAGATTTCAGCCCTAAAGTTGTCGTCGTCACCACCGTTGTCGTCATCGGCATAGTCCTAAGTTGCATCAGTCCATTGCATACGCATTGTACCACTTTGTGCAATCATAAGTAGACCACTCTCGCCGACGAGAGTGGGGCCTTCGGAGGAGGGTTTTACAACGTCTCTGGTGTCGTATCTCTCTTCTCTCTCTATCTCTCAGTCTCATACACTTGCACGCACAATGTCCATTCACTTTGTTTGTGATCATAGCACTTTCCATTAAGAACGGAAGGCTCTCCCTTCCATAAGAACTAAAAGGAACCTTGAGCACAGTTCGGAGCACTCATCTTGAGCAAAGCGCAAACAATCATTCCGCTGCGCCTAACAAGAAAGTTACAATGTGGTGGATCTGATACAAATTTTCAGAGTAACAAGATGACAAAATGACAAAATAAAATACTATGGAATCCTATACTGCTAGGTGTAGACTAAGCAGCTAAACAGCTAGCTGGGATAGCTAGATCACAAGAGATCCACCATCGGTCGCTGGCGGATCTCATCAATCTCCTTCATGGTCAGTAGTCTGACTGGGCATCGTGCATGTCGAGCCAAAGTGACCCGAATCCTCTGATGCAGCCTTTGTCGATGCTGTGTAGTCCTCCGCAGTTGTGGGCGTCTGGACCTCCCGAGCTTAGTCGCTCGATCGATCAGTATGCCTCTTGTGTAAAGCGACGAGCTCTGCTGTGGTAGTAACTCCTTCGGGTGTCCAATGGCAGCTCTAAAGAAGTCTGTGATTTGTCTCTGAGACTGGCTAGCCTCTCCTCTCATCAGGCTCTCTTTGTGTCTGCGCAACTCAAGCAAAAACAAACCCAGGCATCTCTGATCCTCGTACCGCATGACTCTAGAGAATGGTCCAAAGCCCTCTCTGAAAAGGCAATGGAAGCGGCCTCGTATCTCGTAGTAGACGGGGCAGTGCCTCTGGAGAGTCGGAGATCAACACAATGTCATCAGCATATAACAATAGTGGAATCCATGTCCCTGCCAGCTGTGCACCTTTATCACCATCTCTCTCAATGTAGTCAAAAACCTCATCTACATATATACCAATGTGACGGCCCAGAGTTGGGGCCGTCGCGGAAACGGGGCTCTGATACCAAGTGTGACGGCCCAGAGTTGGGGCCGTCACGGAAACGGGGCTCTGATGCCAAGTGTGACGGCCCAAAGTTGGGCGCGTCATGTGGAGGTGCGTGGTGGGCGCGTTTGCCTTCAAAAAGCCCGGCTCGGGTCGTGTTGCGTTCCGTGGGTCCACGGCCGTGGTGTGTTCCGAGGGTCTCGCATTCCGGGTCCCTAGCCCCACGTAGCCCCAAGCTCCCCCGCACTCAAGGAGGGTCATAGCGTGCCTTGGGGAACCTTGCGCGGAGCCCCCACGGTGCACGAGTGCGTGGAGTGGGGCTAACCTGTCTAGGTGGGGGGTCCCCTCCCGTGGCCGCTTTCGGGAGGCTCATACCCCTTATATACACCCCCGGTTGAAGAAAGGTCGACGTCCTCGTCGAACAAGGGGAGAAAAGAGAGCTTGGCTATGCATAGGCCAAAGGTCTAAGGGGTGCATATAGTGCAAAGTGCGTGAAAACTGTACCCGAAAATGCAAGTAGATAGCATGCTTTGTTATTGGAATTTTTGGAATAAAGTGTGTGTATTTTTGTGTGTGTTGGCAGAAGGCTAAAAAAGATATGCTTTGAATACCCAAGTAGAATTCCCCATACTTGAGCATTCCCCAGAAGGTAACCCGAGGTGCGCGGAGCCACCTGCTGCGTTGGCCCGCGCGGAGACTTCTTTGAAAGCCGAATTTGAAGGAAAGTCCGTCGCAATGCAGCCCTTGCGAAGTTGCAAGGAAACTTATCGTCATTTTGACGCGCGTTGTAGACTTAGGCTGACACCAGCTTTGGTTTCCAATCGCTGAATCTTGAATCGGGTAAGGTTACTTGGTTAGATTCAGTCTTTAGGTTGAAGTAGCTTTGGTTGTCATGACACCATGAAGGCTTTGGCTGAATCTTCAATCGTCAAACTGATCCCATTGGTCCCTGTGTGGACTTCATTTGGAGGGCTAGCTCGGTGCCCCTTTGGTCTCTTGTAGACTTGAATGGGTCTTCAGTTCAGCATAGGCCACAAAAGTGGCCGGGCGCGACGAACTAAGTTGAGTTAGTCCATCGCGTTTTCTCTTTTTGATTTTGTTATAGAGAGCCCTGTCTGGCTCGCATCTTTCCTTTGTGTTTGCAGTAGTATGATTGGCGGGTCGTAGGTTTGCCCGTAGCCTCCCCCCTCCTGGGTTTGGCGAACTGAGTGGCGGGTCGTAGGTTTGCCCGTAGCCTCCCCCCTCCTGGGTTTGGCGAAATGAGTGGCGGGTCGTAGGTTTGCCCGTAGCCTCCCCCCTGCTGGGTTTGGCGAACTGAGTGGCGGGTCGTAGGTTTGCCCGTAGCCTCCCCCTTCTTGGGTTTGGCGAAGTGAGTGGTGGGTCGTAGGTTTGCCCGTAGCCTCCCCCCTCCTGGGTTTGGCGAAGTGAGTGGCGGGTCGTAGGTTTGCCCGTAGCCTCCCCCCTCCTGGGTTTGGCGAACTGAGTGGCGGGTCGTAGGTTTGCCCGTAGCCTCCCCCCTCCTGGGTTTGGCGAACTGAGTGGCGGGTCGTAGGTTTGCCCGTAGCCTCCCCCCTCCTGGGTTTGGCGAACTGAGTGGCGGGTCGTAGGTTTGCTCGTAGCCTCCCCCCTCCTGGGTTTTGCGAACTGAGTAGTAGCAGCAGTATGAGTGGTGGGTCGTAGGTTTGCCCGTAGCCTCCCCCCTCCTGGGTTTAGCGAACTGAGTAGTAGCAGTAGTATGAGTGGTGGGTCGTAGGTTTGCCCGTAGCCTCCCCCCTCCTGGGTTTGGCGAACTGAGTAGTAGCAGTAGTATGAGTGGCGGGTCGTAGGTTTGCCCGTAGCCTCCCCCCTCCTGGGTTTGGCGAACTGAGTGGCGGGTCGTAGGTTTGCCCGTAGCCTCCCCCCTCCTGGGTTTGGCTCTGATACCAAGTGTGACGGCCCAGAGTTGGGGCCGTCGCGGAAACGGGGCTCTGATACCAAGTGTGACGGCCCAGAGTTGGGGCCGTCGCGGAAACGGGGCTCTGATGCCAAGTGTGACGGCCCAAAGTTGGGCGCGTCATGTGGAGGTGCGTGGTGGGCACGTTTGCCTTCAAAAAGCCCGGCTCAAGTCGGGGCCGGCTTGGGTCGCGTTGCGTTCCGTGGGTCCGCGGCCGTGGTGTGTTCCGAGGGTCTCGCGTTCCGGGTCCCTAGCCCCACGTAGCCCCAAGCTCCCCCGCACTCAAGGAGGGTCATAGCGTGCCCTGGGGAACCTTGCGCGGAGCCCCCACGGTGCACGAGTGCGTGGAGTGGGGCTAACGTGTCTAGGTGGGGGGTCCCCTCCCGTGGTCGCTTTCGGGAGGCTCATACCCCTTATAACCAAATAGAGTAGGAGAGAGCGGGCAACCTTGCTTCACCCCAATAGTGGAGTAAACCGGTGTGGATATATATATATATATATATATAGATAGAGAGAGAGAGAGAGAGAGAGAGAGAGAGAGAGAGAGAGAGAGAGAGAGAGAGAGAGAGAGAGAGAGAGAGAGAGAGAGAGAGAGATGATATGATATGATATGATATATTAAACGTCTTCAAAAGACCAAAATGACCTATGAGACCAAACTGAGACAATCCTTGTGGATCTAATCCAATGTCTGGGTACAAAAATAAAACGAAGTAAAGTGAAAGACTAAAACTAAAAGACTGAAATTGTTAGCATCATCATCTTCATCCATGCTTGAGGATGCCCGCATCAAGACTTGTCCGAGACAGTACTGCATCGGTCGTCACTGAAGAGCTTCGTCAATGTCCGCATGTGTAAAGAATCGTACTGGGCGTCTCCCATGTCGTGCTAGAATAGTCCTGATTTTGTGGTGGAGCCTCCGTCGATGTTGTGGTCGCCCCCGTAGACGTGGGCGTCTAGCTCTCGCGAGCTCAGTGGCTCTGTCCACTAATATACCTCTGGTAGAAGTGGGCACTGAAGTCTGTTGGGAAGCATGTTCATCCGGCTGCTGAGTCTCTGCTCTAAAGAAGTCAGTGATCTCCCTCTGTGAATGTCTCCCACTACCTAGTCTCCTCAAGAGACTTTCCCTGTGTCTGGGTAGCTCTAGCAAAAACAACCCGAGGCATCTCTGATCTTGATATCTCATGACTTTAGCCAATGCTCCAAAGGCCCCTCTGAATAGACAGTGGAAGCGGCCTCGTATCTTGTAGTGAAATGTGATGTAAATGTGTGTCACAAACTGATGACATGGCTGCCCAATGCAACACACACATCCACCCCTTTGGCATGGATAGTCCTGCAGAAACCGGCTGAAACTGCTGACGTGGTTGCTGCCTGCATCGACTGTTGACGTGGCACTGCTGTACGGACATGCCCGCAAAATCCGGCGCGAACTGCGGAATGCTAATGTGGTAACAGCGTACGGGAAGCTGTGTATGGACGTTCTGCTGTTTGGCTACGCAAAAGCTACGCAAGAGAGATAAAGCTTTTAGTTTTTAAAGCCTTGCTTTAATTCCCTAAGAGGGCTTGTGAGAGGAAAAGCGAAAGTGCTTTATTTTTGGGCAGCTTTTGATTTTTCAGCTTTTGGGGCTCTGCTTTTGGCATCCCTTGTAAACCTTTAAATAAGTGGCAAGCTTCCCACTTCTTGGAGCATCTGGATGCAGACTTTGAGAGTGAGAGCCTCCCACTCCCTTGTACTTTGAGTTGCAGAAATACCGAAAGGGACGCCAGTCTTTGGGGCCGACATCTCTAGGCACGGAACTCCACCGGGCCAGTGTCGAATCAATTGTGAACTATGAAGTGTTTTGAAGTGAATCCTTGTGGTGTCGCGGTAGATTCTCGACTTGGAGCGTCCAAGTCTGTTATAGTGGTATCAGAGCACGACCGATTTCTCTTCTACGGGAAATACGATCCTTTTTACTCGGCACTTCTGGCTTTAGACAAAGATCAGTCGACTTCCTCTGCTTCCGGAGATGCGGGAAGAGATCACAACGAAGATTCACGCGAGGAGTACGGCCCGCCTCGGCCTACTCAGGCGGATCTCGAAGAGATGGAGTGTCGACGATTGATCCGCGATGCAACAAAGATGATGCTAAATTTTGCGAAGGACTTGAAATTTGCAAAATTTATGAGCCAGACCTCCTTCGACGAGGTGCATGCATAGTGGCGGCAAACTACAAAACCACCCCTCAAACCGGCTCTGAAGAAACCTCCTCCTCCAAGGATGTATACAGAGCAAGAATTCGAAGAGGTGGTTGATGCACGAATTGCACAGCTTTTTGACGAGTAGAACAAAGCAGAAAAGCACGACAAAAAGCAGAAGAAAGGAACTAACTTCCTGGGTTATTTGGGTTGTGAGTTTACATTTGGATAAACAAGAAAGCAAAAGAAGCGTGTTCGATTTGAAGGAGTACCCAGTTCTTCTTCTTCTTCTTCTTCTTCTTCTGAGAGTTCTTCTAGCTCTTCTTGACTCGAGGGAAGAAGACAGAAAAGGGAAAAAGCGAAGCAAAAAGCAAAGCTTCGTAAAGGGCAAGAAAAAGGCAAAGAAGCTAAATCTCGCCCAGTTGTTGACAGTTCTTCAGAGGACTCGTCTACGGATAGTTCGGACTTTGACGACAACAGCTTTTATGCAAAGAAGAAGAATTTTTATAAAGGCAACTAGTATGACTTTCTGGAATATAAAAGCAAGAAAGTCTGAGAGTTTAAGGAAGGTGGACAATCAATTAAATTTGACACTTTTTCTGGTTATAGAGATGCGTCGAAGGCTTTGTCTTTCATATAGCAGTTTGACATAGCTTTCTCTGGAGGGCGTTACTCAGAGCACTCCAAGATTCGGAGGGCTACCTCTTACTTCAAGGGAAATGCTCGAACTTGGTGGTCCACGCTTCTATTAAACAAGACGGCGCCAGTTAAATGGCTGAAATTCAAAAGGCTTTTTATTTCTTTTTGGTTGACTCGAGAGTATGAACGCGACATACGAACTGCTTGGAACCATCTTCGGATGACCAAGAAGGATACATTGGACGCATATTGCGAGAGATTTTGGAGCTCTTTTCTACGTGCCTCTTCATTTAAGAAGATCTCGTTCAAAGAACAGATTGAGCGGTTTACCTTGGGTCTTCCTACAGAGATCTGAGATCACTGCTTAGAGCAAAAGTCAGATTCCATTTAGAAACTGATGAGTGATGCGAAACAGGGTTTTGCCATTCACTCAGGTAGTTTGACCTACCCCACATATGAAATCATGATGCAAAGGACCGAATAGACTTCAAAAAATGAAAGTAGAAAGAGGAAGAGCAATCCAGAAAAGAAAGAGAAGGATGCATGATCCAAACTCACTCCTCAAGAGAGAGCTCTTTACATCAAAGAGGGGAAGTGCTTTGGATGCGGGGAAACTGGCACATCTCCGCGAAGTGCCCTAAAAAGGCACCGAAAGAACAGAATGACAAGGATGAAGACAGGCTTGAAGGTTCGAGAGCAGCTGAGGAACGTGGACGAAAAGGCAAGATGAAAACAGGACTGGTTCCAAATTGCATGGGCACTGACCCAAGCACTATGGACAAGAGCACAAAACTTTGCCGAGCATGGGGCAAAGTGAAAGACCAAGAAGCCCTGATCTTCTTTGATGGAGGAGCCAAGGCCAACTTTATTTCACCTGAATTGGCGGCGCGGCTCGAGATCACACCCCGGATGGGACCTTAACAGAGGTAGTTCTAGCGGCACTCGACAGGGACGTAGCCATTACACCTGTCATTGGCAATCTTTGGTTGCATTGTCAGGGGTATTTGCGGCATGAGGACTTCTACATATTGCCTTTGGGAGGTTGTGATGTCCTCTTGGGAATTCCCTGGTACCACAAGAACAATCTCGTGGTCGACTATCGGGCGAGAAAAGCGACTTTGACCACAGAGAAGGGCAGAACCATTGTACTTGATGTAAAACTTAAGGGCGAGTCTGTCCCTATTCTATCGTCTTCGGCCATTTCAAAATGAATGAAATCTAGTGTGTTTGTTTACTCGATCTTTTTGACAGAGATCAATGATGAGAATAGGACAAATATGTATGAACTTGATAAAGAACGCCAAGATTTTCACCAGACTCATGCCGATTGCTTTCCAAAGGGCTTGCCAGGCGAGTTACCACCCGCTCGTCCTGAGGATCATACCATTCATCTGATACCTAGAAGCACACCATTGAACCGGCCACCTTACCGTGCGAGCTGAGACCAGAACAGAGAAATAATGAACCAAGTGAAAGACCTCTTGGAAAAGGGTCTTGTCCAGCCTAGTACTTCACCGTACTGCTCTCCAATGTTCTTGGTTTTGAAGAAAGACGGATCTTGGAGAATGTGCATCGATTTAGAGCTCTCAACAAAATCACCATCAAGAACAGATTTTCGATTCCTAGGATCGATGATATTCTTGACCGACTATAGGGATCCTCGTGCTTTAGCAGGATCGACTTGAAGAGCGGATATCATCAGATCCAAATCGCGTCGGGAGATGTCTACAAGACAGCTTTTCGAGCGACTTTTGGGTTATTTGAGTTTTTGGTGATGCCTTTTGGCCTAACCAATGCTCCTGCGACATTTAATCGGATGATGGACAGGATTTTTCGAGAGTACAGACTATTTGTTGACACTTTCTTTGACGACATCATTGTTTTCTCCAAGGATGAGGTAGAACATAGAGAACATCTGCTACGCGTCTTTCAAGCATTACGAGATCACAAGTTCGTGATTAATGCGAAGAAAAATTTTCCTACCAGAGATACACTTTTTGGGACAATTGTGTCAGCAGCAGGAGTGCAGATGGACTCGGCCAAGATAGAGACTATCCTTGATGGCCCGATTTGATGAATGTCCATGAAGTTAGAAGCTTCTTGGGATTGTGTTCGTACTACAAGCGGTTCATTAGAAATTTTGCAGAGGTTGCTTCCCCTTTGCATATCTTGTCACAGAAAGGAGTCTCTTTCTCGTGGGGATCCACAGAGGTGACTGCCTTTCAAACTTTGAAAGAGAAATTGACTACAGGACCAGTTTTGACTTTGCCGGACTTGCAGAAGTCATTTGAAGTATATTGTGATGCTTGTGGTCGTAGTCTGGGTGCGGTCTTAGTATAAGAAGGCCATGTCATTGCCTACGAAACCCGACTGTTCTCAAGGCCGGAATTGACAGCACAGATTTATGAGAAAGAGCTTTTGGCGGTTATCCATGCTCTTACTCAATGGCAACATTACCTACTCGGAGCGGATTTTACTGTCTTCACAGACCATTGGAGTTTACGCTACTTCTTTTCACAGAAGCAGCTATCGGAAAAGCAGATGCGGTGAGCGAACATCTTCACTGCCAGATTGTCCATGTGCAAGGACATAAGAATTTGGTGGCAGATGCTTTCTCTCGGAAACCGTTGGTTCTGGCTATTTTCGTGATACATCATAGGAGCTTCGAGGATATGGTCGATCAGTATGCCACAGACACAAATTTTGCATACATTTTCACTCGGATACGGGATGGGAAAACAGTAGCAAGATATTCCATTTGGGATGGCTACTTGGTGAGAAAAACCATGCTGTGCGTTACACAACCGTTGGGGGAAAGGTTCACCTCACCGCGGCATTGCTACCACCTTGAAAGGGGTAGAAAGATACTTCTTTTGGCCGTGACTCAAGAAGGACGTGGACGAGTTTGTGCGCAGTTGCTTGGTATGCTAGAAGGTAAAGTTTGACAGGCATAAAGCACAGGGATTGTTACAGCCTTTCCCCATACCCACCCGCCCCTGGGAAAGTATTGCAATGGATTTCATTTTTGATCTCCTGAGAACACAGAGTGGTGACGATGGTATCTGGACTGTTATTGGCAGATTTAGCAAGCAATCTCATTTCATTCCAGTGAAGAAAACAGTCAAGCCGAATCACCTAGCGAGATTGTTTGTGGCCCAGATCTTCAGATTACATGGCATGCTCGAGACCATTGTCTCCGACAGGGACCCCAGATTCACGAGTTTGTTTTGGAAGGCAATTTGGGAGAACATTGGCACGCGGTTGCAGTTCTCGTCATCTTTCCACCCGCAGATTTACGAGCAATCTCAGATTGCCAATTCAGTCGTACTAGATTTATTGAAGTTTTACATCTCGGATTAGAAGACTCAATGGGAAAATTATTTACCTTTAGTGGAATTTGCCTACAATAACACAATACACTCTTTGACGGGGAAGGCGCCATTTGAGATTATTGAAGGTGCTACGAAGGTTCCACCCTTCGTAAGCACGAAAGGTAAGATTTTTGAAGCCGACGAGTACACGCATGACTTGGACACGGCTTTTGCCAAGGTCCGTGAGGCTTTGCAGAAATATCAAGAAAGACATAAAAGGCTGCAGACCGCCATCGTCGCCATTTGAAATTGAAGGAGAATGATTGGGTGCTCTTAGGTTTTAAGAAGGCACGACTGAGAAAGAAAAAGGGAAAGGAGAATTGAGAAAGAAAAAGGGAAAGGAGAGACTTTTTCCAAAGCTTAGTATGCGATACTACGGACCTTTCCAGATCTCCGAAAAGATAAATTATGTGTAAGGTGCAGCGGAAGTGAAAGTTGAACTTTGCTCAAGATGAGGGCTTCAAACTGTGCTCAAGGTTCCTTTTAGTTATGGAAGAGAGAGCCTTCCGTTCCTTTGGTGAGAGAGTGCAATGGACACAAACAAAGTGGTGAACACTGTGAATGAAGGTGTATGAGACTGAGAGATAGAGAGAGAAGAATACGACACTAGAATGTTGTCAAACCCTCCTCTGAAGGCCCCACTCTCTATGGCGAGAGCGGTCTACTTATGATTGCACAAATCTCTACAATGCTTGGACTTGCCGACGAGGAGACGGGCTGAACTTTGAAAATGCTAAGGGCTGAAATCTGCAAATCTTTATCTATTGAATTTTGACTCTATGTCGGTGATGATGTCGATGGCGACGATGTGACGACGACGTGCTGAAGACCCAGATGCTGAAATCTGCGTTTTCCGGGCTGAATCTGCAAATTTGCTGGATCTGACCGTGGGGCGAGGATCTGTTGCGGGAAGGTGAGATCTGCGAGGTTTGGGGGTTCTACTGCGGGTACTGACTGCTGAAAACTGAAAACGCTGAGTCTAGGGCTGATTCCGTCGCGAAGATCTACAAAAACGTTGAGGTGTCTTGTAGATGCAAAAACGCTAGGGCTGAAAATCTTCTGCTGCGGTGCAAATTTGCTAACTACTGTAAAATGTGCTAACGCTAGTGGATCTGCTGTCTTTTGGGGAATGCTAGGGCTGATTTGCCGTCTACCTTCGCCGGGAATTTGCAAGTGCAAAATCGTAGGCTGATCTGATGCAAAAACGCTAGGCCTTCTTGTGAGTGAAAACGCTAGAGTTGTCGTGGGGGGGAAGTCTTGTTGAGAAGTTGCCTGATGAACACTGGGTTCCTGCTGCCTCTTCCACCAAAAAGTGCTAGCGCTAGGTTTCTTATATACAAACTTATGAAATTTGCCCTACCTAGTTCCCAACAAAAGTCACTTAAAAATAATAAGTGAGAAATGTCAAAAATAAGGAAAATAGGTTCTATGCACTTGAAAATGCTCTTGATGGATTTTGATGGTAATGCTAATGATCATGCTGTGTGCAACCAGAGCATATGCATGTACTCTAAGTGTCTGGACATGCACGGTTTGCGAACAAACTCACAAAAGTGCCAAATCACTTCCTATTCTAGACTTACTTGACTGAATTGAACCTTGGTCATGCTGTAGCTTGTCCACGGACACATAGGGTTGGATATGTCACGTGACATCCCCTCCTTTTCAAAGTGAGGTACTGGTACCGAATTGTATCTCGAGGGAGATCGCCAAAGGATTCTTTGCCAGCCCACTCTGATGCGTGGGTCATGCGATAGTTGAACTTCGTAAAGGTCTGTAACGCTTGCTTCTTTGGGCCGTGCCGAAAGTGACACAAAGTCATCTGTGGCTCCTTCAATGCTTCAACTTCGTCTTTAGTCATGCGTCTACCTTCTTCAAGAATCTCTGAGGATGAAAATTCTTGAAACCACTTCCAACACAAAAAGATGAACATACCCATTCCATGTAAAGTGACTGGAAACACACTATTCTTTCGAAAAGATTGTACATGCAATGTAGATGAACAAAGAGACGAAGTGCCAAACCGTTCATCAGACACACGCAAACAATGAGATCTAATCTTGTTTTTCTGATCTATCCTTATCAACTGTGGCATTTCACAATGGAAATGCCGATGCTTGGTGCTTAATCCTTCTTGTGCTCTTTCGACAACTGTGTCATGCCAAGGAAGAGACATAGAATGTGAATTCCTTGAATGCATTACTTTTCATCTTTTCATGAGTCATCCACATACATCGGTGCTCATTCATGAGTGAATCTTGCTCAATGTACAATATGGCATGCGTATGGAAAGGGATCACATAAAGACGCTGACTAAAATACAGGAAACGATCTTGAATGAAACACTCGAACAATGCGTGCTGACTAATCATTCGAACACATAGTACTTCTTGGGGTTTTTCTTTGGACCTAGGCTCGAGAGCCAAGATCAGTTTTGCGGCATCTATCGAATCTTCCGGTGGTCGTTCTGTGGACCTCGACTTGAGAGCCAAGATCGGATTTTGGTGATTGATCGAATCTGCAATGAGGTTAGCTTCACTAGAAAAAGTATCCACTAAACCATCATCCTTGTGAACAAACACATCATCTTCATGTAAATCATCATGCTCGTGAGAAATCACATCTTGATCATCATTCTTGTCCTTATCATGCAATTCATCATGCTTATCATAACCATGCAAATCCTGTGTGGCATGCTTTGGAGAAGAAGAGATTGAGAGAGTCTCCTTTTCCTGAATCTCGTGCATCTGTGCTTGCACTTGAGAAAAGAGTTGCAACATCTCTTTCATGTGTCGGTCATTCATTGCTCGTCTTGCTTTGTTCTCGCGATCCATTTCTGCTTTTCTTTCTTTGTGCTCACGCGCTATGGCTCCCATTCTTTCTTCGTATTCACGGTCTATGGTTGCCCTTCTTTCTACTGTTCTTGCTTTGCGCTCGCGCTCCAAGGCGACGCGTTGCGCTTCTTGTTCTATCGTCCTGTCCATAATCATCTTATCGAAAGCTTCCAAAGAAGTTAGTGCAATCCTTGGCGTAGTTGGGGAAGAGAGAGAGTCAGAAAAACCTCCGGGTGGGGAAAACTCTTCTTCGCCACTCCCATGCTCACCACCTCCATGCAAAGTATCCATTCCGCTTCGGGTGATGACCATCCACTAAAGTCTTGGGTTCTGAAGTTCACGAGGAACTTGGGTTCTTGTGGGTCTTGGGTTCTTGAGGTTCTTGAGTTCTTGAGGTTCTTCTTTAGCTTGCAATTTGTGTTAGAGAAAGATATTCTCTTCACCCGAGGTTTGCTCTTCCCTGCGGGTGCACCTCTTGGCGGCCTTGCGCTCACACCAAGGTTGCTTTTTCCCACCCGACGATTGGCCGGCCGCTAAGTGCACGGTCCGCTCTCAATGAGTGAAAAGAGGCACAAGGGCAGGCTGGACAAGCCCTTCTTTCTTGGGATTCCTGTCACTCTTCAAACACACGATTAGGAACATGGGTTACGTGCGATCGCAACAAGCAAAAAAAATTCTTTGTTTCTTTCCTTGAGTGATACAGAACACTTCCAAAGCTCTGATACCAATGTAAGGTGCAGTGGAAGTGAATGTTGTACTTTGCTCAAGATGAGTGCTTTGAACTGTGCTTAAGGTTCCTTTTACTTATGGAAGGGAGAGCCTTCCGTTCCTTTAGTGAGAGAGTGCAATGATCACAAACAAAGTGGTGAACACTGTGAATGAAGGTGTATGAGACTGAGAGATAGAGAGAGAAGAATACGACACTAGAATGTTGTCAAACTGTAACTAAGTCAGACTTTGTAAATAATTAATTTATTTACGAGAAAAGAATTATCTAATTAGTTGTGTGCACATTAGAATAGATTTAGCAGTTCTGGGGCCTCAGGTGCGCCCAAGTTTGGGCCAGTGCACCTCAGGGAGACCCTAGCAGAAAAATACCCTGAAGCTCTAGCGATTGGGAAATCGGGACTTCAATAAAGGGGTAGATAGCAGCCTCAGATTACAGGCTCAGAAAGATACGCGCGTTAGTGCAAGCACAGGAATGAGATGGGGTCCTTAGAATAATAATCCTAAGGCTTGAATCATTTTACGGCCTTAGGATAAGTCAATTAATGTATTTTTAAATTGTCTATGCCGGACCAAATGGCCGGACAAGTGCGAGCAGGTAATGCCAGAGCAGTGTCGGTAGGGCATTGCGCTCGGGAGTAGCGAACAATTTCATTAGTAGCATCTGTGTGTGCAATTGTGAGTTAATGTGCACATCTCATTAATAGCCTAGGGATTTTTAAAAGTGAAAGTTGAGGGGTTTTTAAAGTTATTAAGTAAGTGTGCCAAGTGGCACACTTACCAATGCAAGCAAACTAACTCTCTCACTCTCACTCTCACCCTCTCTCTCTTCCTAGCGCCCCCTCTTCCTGATGGCTATTTAGGAGTCCCCCCTCCCCCATTTTCAGGGCTGGCAGTGCACCTACCCTCCCCTAATGTGAGCGTGCTCTACGCGGTGGAGCCCTCCATTGAAGCTTGAGAGCAGCCCCGTGCGACATATGTGGTAGCCTTGTGCTCCCATTGTCAAGAACAAGGGATCTCACAGTCATAGACACCTTCTGGTGAAGTTTCATCGCGAGAAGCTGCCGTAGACGCTCTCTTAGCAGAGTGCGGCTGCTGTAATTCTCTGTTTTCAGTCCCTAATCACCTCGATTAGGGCTGTTTTCAGCAGAACAACCATAGAAATTCTCTTCTCTCTCCTTATCCTAAGCCTACATCAAGTTTGGTGCGATTCCATCGCGAAGAAGACCTCTGTTTCGGCATAGGGGTGTGCACAGGTAAGAATTTCAGGTTATGTGCAGAAAATTACAGCAAGCATGTGCGTGTGCATTTTGCTTGTTTCTCTTTTGTGTTCGATGCATGAATGAATGAGCATGAAGGCAACACCTAATGGAAGATGGACTCTCCTCTGTGAGAGCTTCCGAGGAGCTGTTTTGGAAGATAGACTCTCTTTTCGAGAGCTTCCAACCAATCTCGCAAAAGAGGGGAAATCCCCTAAGCAGAAAGAAAGTGGAAACACTTTCTCAGTCAGTAGTCAGAACAGAACAGAAGAAAGAATAGAGGATGGGCGTATGCCCCGTTCTTGTGCTTGTAAGGATTCTCCCTTAGTAATAAAGATATTCTCTTTATGGGGGGGGACCAGCCCATCTTCTGGTCCTCAATGAAGTGTCAAGTTTTCTCTCTCCCTCTAATTCTCTTGAGTATTTGAAGTGCAATTAAACGTCAGTTTACGCTTCCGTATTTTTGTGACAGTGGTATCAGAGCAAGGTCCTCTCTCTCTTCCTAAAGGGATTGACGACTCTTGGCAAACTGCAGAAATGGGAGGACGCGAGATAGAGTTCTCTCTCCTTCAACAGCAGGTGGAAGAGTTGCAGAAAGCTCTCTCCCATCCAGAAGTCCAAAAGATTCTCCATACTCTTGAAAAAGGGAAGGAGAAAATGCCGATGGGGTCGGGAGAAATCCCGCAGAACCCAAAGGCGCCACAACCAAGAAAAGATCCCTTGATTGGAACTTCCCGCATGCACGAGAGGCAAAAGAAACCTCCAGAACGTCATGTGCGGTTTAATCCAAAAGTTCAAGAGCAGGTTCCCCCTGATTCCCCTCAGTTCTCTTTCATGAAGGATTTGGATGACATAGTTGCTCCGGAAGACATGTTTCTCGACGATCCGTCGCAGCAAGAAGTGCATTCAAGGGAAAGGACTCCTGTCCACAAGGAGTCTAAGCATAGAAAGAAGGAGCACCATAAGAAGAAGCACCACAGGCAGAAAACATTCAAGTCGGAAGATAAAGATGTGAAATTCGACACCTACAATGGAAGGCGTGATAACGACAAAGCTTTGGCTTTCATCCGCCAATTTGAAGTTTCATTTGCAGAAGGGAATTTTAAGGAAAGATCCAAGCTTCGCCATGTCAGTTTGTACCTGAAAGGCACCGCCAGCAATTGGTGGTTAACCCGTATCCTGGAAGATCGCAAACCCCAAGATTGGACCGCTTTCAAGAAGGAGTTCTACGCACAGTTCCTCCCTCCAGACTATGAGGAAGAGGTAAAGAAAGAGTGGGATCGACTTTCACAGTCGGAGAATGAAACTGTTCCACGCTATGTGGATAGGTTTTGGGACGTTCTCTTGAAAGTCACTCCATTCAAGAAGATTGACGATTCGGAAAAGATGCGCAAGTTTGAAGCAGGATTGCATGAAGCCTTGCAAAAGGCTATGAAGCTTTACCCTCGAGGTAACTTGCAGATACTTATGGAATCAGCCCGCATAGCTGATGGAATACATGACAAGGGTACTCCCACGAAGATGGAGCAAAGCACTTACCATGCCAAGCAGAAGGCTCTCCATGAGCAGCCTACCTCTTCTACTTCTTCTCAAAAGAAGAAAAGAACCGCCTCCGAAGCAGAAGCAAAGCCAAATCAGCCCAACAAAGGGAGATATCTCTCTCCTACTGAGTTGCGAACCTACATTAGTGAAGGAAGATGCTTCAAGTGCGGACAAGTTGGTCATATGAAGGGTGACTGTCCTACCAAACCTCCACAACCACCCTCTTCCAATGCAGTCCCAGATGTACAGGGAAATACAACCAAGGATGGAAAAGAAAGAGCTCTTCTCAAAGCATGGGGTAGTATCAACAACCAGCGGGCTCTTATTTTGTTTGACCCTGGTAGTACAGACAACTTCATCTCTACCAAGCTAGCTGACGACCTGAAATTGCAGCCCAATCGTTTTGGAGTCTCTATTCAAGCGCAATCTGCTTTCAAAGGGCAGAACTCAAACTCTACTCCAATCATAGGGAAGTTGAATCTAAAGGTCGACGACTACAAGGATCAAGAGTCTTTCTTACTAGCTTCACTTGAAGGATGTGATGTTATCTTGGGAATGCCTTGGCACTACAAGATGCATCCCATTCCTGACTATGTTTAGAAAACCTTATCTTTTGCTCATAAAGGAAAGGAGTATCTTGTACTTGCAGATGCAGGTGATTGGCGTATTCCTATCGCCAATCACATTGCCATCAAGAAAGAAATGAAAAAGTGTGTTTCAGCGTACTTGATTTTTGCAAGAGAGAGAGATGTGTCTGTTTCACAACTTTCTTCCTCTTTAGAGCAAAAAAGACTTAAGTTAATAGAAAGATATAAAGATTGTTTTGCAGATGAACTTCCAAATGAACTCCCACCTTCGCGACCTGAGGATCATACAATTGATTTGATCCCAGGAAGTTCTCCTCCAAATTAGCCCCCTTATCGAGTTAGTCTAATGCAGCAAGAGGAAATTCTCAAGCAGGTTAACGAACTTTTGGAGAAGGGCTTAATAAGGCCTAGTACTTCTCCATATTGTTCACCTGTCTTGCTAGTACAGAAAAAGGATGGCACATTCCGCATGTGCATAGACTATAGATCTCTAAACAAGATCACAATCAAGAATCGATTTCCAATCCCTCGGATTGACGACATTCTTGACAAGTTACAAGGAGCAAGTGTCTTTAGTCGTATAGACTTGAAGAGCGGTTATCATCAAATCCGCATAGCTCCTCAGGATGTGCATAAGACTTCATTTAGAACAACCTTCGGGTTGTATGAATTCTTAGTGATGCCTTTTGGACTCACTAATGCACCAGCTACATTCAACAGAATGATGGATAGAATCTTCCACTCATATAGAAGTTTTACAGGCGTTTTCTTTGATGACTTCTTAATCTTCTCAGAGTCGGAAGACGAACGCTATAAGCATCTCGCCTTAGTGTTTGAAGAATTACACAAACACGAATTATTTGTGAATGCGAAGAGTGAGTTCTTTCTAAAAGAAATCCACTATTTGGCCATATAGTGTCTCACAATCAGGTGAGGATGGACCCTGATAAGATTCAAGCAGTTGTAGAATGGCCTACGCCAACTACAGTACATGATGTACGAAGTTTCCTTGGCCTCTGTTCCTATTATCGGCGTTTCATTCGAGCTTTTGCCGCGATAGCAGGTCCCCTCCATGACCTGACAAAGAAGAGGATTCCATTCCATTGGGGGTCTGGACAAAAACAAGCTTTTGAAAAGCTGAAGTATCTACTCAGTCACGGACCTGTTCTCACCGTCCCTGATCTTCGCAAACCTTTCGAAGTATACTGCGATGCATCTGGAGATTGTGTAGGAGCAGTTTTGAACCAAGAGGGTCACGCGATAGCCTATGAAAGTCGGCGCCTTAAAGATGCAGAGTTGCATGTCTCCATATACGAGAAAGAGCTAATGGCAGTAATTCATGCTCTTTCCATTTGGAAACACTATCTATTAGGAGCTGATTTTATTATCAAGATAGATCATCAAAGTCTTCGCTACTTCCTCACACAAAGAAAGTTATCAGAAAAGCAGATGAGATGGGCCAACTTTCTTTCAATGTTTCATTTTCAGATTTTACACACGTCTGGAACAAAGAATGCAGTTGCAGATGCTCTCTCCAGGCGTCCAAAGATCAATGCACTAACAACAATTTATCATGAGGAACTAGAATCTCTCAGCAAGATGTATCCTCAAGATCCAGACTTCGCCACAATTTGGGCAGATCTTCAAGCTGGTCACTCAAAGCCACCTTATTCTATCAGGGATAATACACTCTATCGTCAACAAGCAATATGCATAGCTCAGCCCTTACGACAAAAGGTGATGGATGAAGCACATAATTCTCCTTATGCTGGGCATCGAGGAATTGCTTCCACCACTAGTGCCCTCGAAAGGTATTTCTTTTGGCCAACACTCCGTGCGGACATTGAAAAGCATGTACGTGAGTGTTTAGTATGCCAAAAAGTGAAATATGACAGACATAAAGTTTATGGCAAGCTTCAGCCGCTCCTTGTGCCTAACACGCCATGGGAAAGTATTGCCATGGATTTTATTACGGATCTTCCTAGATCTAAGAATGGAAATGATGCAATTTGGACTATAGTAGAAAGATTCAGTAAGCAAGCCCATTTTCTTCCAGTAAAGAAGACGATCAAAGCTGATCACATGGCTAGAATATTTCTAGCTCAGATTTTTAAACACCATGGATTGCCAAAGACTATTGTGAGCGACAGAGATCCCCGCATGACTAGTCTATTTTGGCAGGCATTGTTCGAAAACTTCGGAACTAAGCTTGATTTTTCATCAGCTTATCATCCTCAAACAGATGGTCAAAGCGAAATCGCTAATGCCACCGTTTTAGATCTCCTCAAGTGCTATGTTTCGGAACGACAATCCGAATGGGAACAGTACTTACCAATAGTTGAGTTTGCGTATAATAATACTATACATTCCTCAACTGGTAAAGCTCCTTTCGAAATTATTTATGGGAAGCCACTCTTACTTCCTATTATGGTGACCAAAGAAAACATCTTCGCTGCAAATGAATTTGTGCGCAATATTGATATTGCCAATCAACAAGTAAAGCAAGCGATTCTTCGTACTCAAGAGCAACAGAAGAGAAAAGCAGACAAGCACAGAAGGAATCTCAATCTTGAAAAAGGACAATATGTTCTGCTTCGGTTTGAGAAAGCTAGATTGAAAAAGCGGGTCGGCAAAGGGAAAGTTGTCAAACTTTCCCATAGATTTTACGGCCCTTTCAAAATTACAGATAAAGTCAATGACGTGACTTTGAGATTGGATTTGCCTTCTAACTGGCGCATCCATAATGCTTTTCATGTCAGTCTCCTCCGACCATATGTTGGACCTCCTCCAGTGGCGCCCGTACAAGAAGATCCTCCAGAAGTCGAAGAGACTGAGGAAATCCTTCAACCTGAACAGATAATACACCACTCGGAGAGACATCTCAAGTCGGGGAGTCTACATCAAAAGTACTCAGTCAAGTTCAAGAATTACACTCCTTTAGATGCAAAGTGGATGACCGAGTCCGATCTTAAGGACTACCCTGACATCTTGCACAGGTATGTTGACGCTCTACAGTTGAGGTCAATTGTTTAGAACCAAGAGGGATGTAACTAAGTCGGACTTTGTAAATAATTAATTTATTTACGAGAAAAGAATTATCTAATTAGTTGTGTGCACATTAGAATAGATTTAGCAGTTCTGGGGTCTCAGGTGCGCCCAAGTTTGGGCTAGTGCACCTCAGGGAGACCCTAGCAGAAAAATACCTTGAAGCTCTAGCGATTGGGAAATCGGGACTTCAATAAAGGGGTAGATAGCAGCCTCAGATTACAGGCTCAGAAAGAGAGCTGTTTTCAGCAGAACAACCATAGAAATTCTCTTCTCTCTCCTTATCCTAAGCCTACATCAAGTTTGGTGCGATTCCATCGCGAAGAAGACCTCTGTTTCGGCATAGGGGTGTGCACAGGTAAGAATTTTAGGTTATGTGCAGAAAATTACAGCAAGCATGTGCGTGTGCATTTTGCTTGTTTCTCTTTTGTGTTCGATGCATGAATGAATGAGCATGAAGGCAACACCTAATGGAAGATGGACTCTCCTCTGTGAGAGCTTCCGAGGAGCTGTTTTGGAAGATAGACTCTCTTTTCGAGAGCTTCCAACCAATCTCGCAAAAGAGGGGAAATCCCCTAAGCAGAAAGAAAGTGGAAACACTTTCTCAGTCAGTAGTCAGAACAGAACAGAAGAAAGAATAGAGGATGGGCGTATGCCCCGTTCTTGTGCTTGTAAAGATTCTCCCTTAGTAATAAAGATATTCTCTTTATGGGGGGGGACCAGCCCATCTTCTGGTCCTCAATGAAGTGTCAAGTTTTCTCTCTCCCTCTAATTCTCTTGAGTATTTGAAGTGCAATTAAACGTCAGTTTACGCTTCCGTATTTTTGTGACACAAACCCTCCTCTGAAGGCCCCACTCTCTATGGCGAGAGCGGTCTACTTATGATTACACAAATCTCTACAATGCTTGGACTTGCCGACGAGGTCAACGACGATGAGGACGACGAGGAGACGGGCTGAAATCTGAAAATGCTAAGGGCTGAAATCTGCAAATCTTTATTTGCTGAATTCTGACTCTATGTCGGTGACGATATCGATGGCGACGATGCGACGACGACGTGCTGAAAACCCAGATGCGGAAATCTGCGTTTTCCGGGCTGAATTTGCAAACTTTGTTGGATCTGACCGTGCGGCGAGGATTTGCTGCGAGAAGGTGAGATCTGCGAGGTTTGGGGGTTGTACTGCAGGTACTGACTGCTGAAAACAGAAAACTCTGAGTCTAGGGCTGATTTCGTTGCGAAGATCTGCAAAAACACTGAGGTGTCTTGCAGATGCAAAAACGCTAGGGCTGAAAATCTTTTGTTGCCGTGGAAATCTGCTAAGTGCTGTAGAATGTGCTAACGCTAGTGGATCTGCTGTCTTCTGGGGAATCTGCTAACGCTAGAGCTGATCTGCCATCTACCTTCATCGAGAATCTTTAAGTGCAAAAACGCTGGCTGATCTGATGCAAAAACGCTAGGCCTTCTTGTGAGTGAAAACGCTAGAGTTGTCGCGGGGGGGAAGTCTTGTTTAGAAGTTGCCTGATGAACACCGGGTTCCTGCTGCCTCTTCCGCCAAAAAGTGCTAGCGCTAGGTTTCTTATATACAAACTTATGTAATTTGCCCTACCTAGTTCCCAACAAAAGTCACTTAAGAATAATAAGTGAAAAATGTCAAAAATAAGGAAAATAGGTTTTGTGCACTGGAAAATGCTGCTGATGGATTTTGATGATAATGCTAATGATCATGCTGTGTGCAACCAGAGGATATGCGTGTACTCTAAGTGTCTGGACATGCACAGTCTGCGAACAGACTCACAAAAGTGCCAGATCACCTCCTATTCTATACTGACTTGACTGAACTGAACCCTGGCTATGCTGTAGCTTGTCCACGGACACATAGGGTTGGATGTGTCACGTGACATGGTGTGCGATGCGATGATGTGGGCATCTGACCAATAGCACATCGTTGTCCATAGGATAAATGAGTGTCCATATTGGCCGGTCTGATCACATATCCATCCTCTGTTAGTTGGAGGAGATGCTCTCTATAGAAAGCCATCTTCGTGCTCAACTCTTGTACCGGTTGTATCCATGTGCTTCTGGTATTTAGTTGAATCAAATCTTGACGTGTAAGTCTAGTTGTCCCCATCCGTGTGAGAGAAAGGGAGGGTGCATCCAAGGAGCACTATAATGGAGGCAATCTGTCCATGCTGAGGCCGTGTGATTGAAACCATGATGTCATCTGCCCATACCAACATGCTTGTAGCGCTAGCTGTTAGGATGACTCAAGTGCTAGCCGAGCATATATGTCTCTGGGAAGGTCCCATAAATTATGCATGAAAGAGACTGATTTAGTAAGGGCCTCAACTAAGAGAGGAGGGACAACTAGCTCAACCCAAATAATCTCATGTGGCACTGAGGCCTTAGCTTGAATCATCCGAGAGAGCATAGAGACTAGAGGCCTCTCCATACACGTCCATCCATCAGTGCTACTAGATCTGCCTTGGTGGTCCGTTGAGGGCCCCCAAATCTTAACCGCATAGAGCATAGCTGAAGCCACTAGAGTGTCAAAAAGCCACAGGTTTGTTCGAGGTTCTTGAAACTGAACCTGCGAACACATCTTCTCCAAACCTGCCAAGGCTGCATGAGCGGTCGTCAGTCTAGTCTCTGCTGCACCTCAATGAAAATGTGGGTCCACTGAAGACTACCCCAAGATAGGTGTATGCATCTGTATACACCACCGTCTCCTGGCCATATGTAAAAGTAGGTGCTGACCTCCTGACCCATTATGGTTTTCCCCAGGTTAATAGACAATCCACTATCGTGGGCAAATGTGTACAAAGCATCTAAATGACGCTGTATCCCCTCCAAGGAGTTAGAAATCAGCACAATATCATCAGCATATAATAGTGGCGGGATCCATGTCCCTGCCAATTGTGCTCCTCTATCACCATCTCTCTCAATGTAGTCAGCAATCTCATCCACATACATGCCAAATAGTGTAGGAGATAGCGGGCAGCCCTGTTTTACCCCAATAGTGGAGTGAACCAAATCAGAAATCCCCTCTGGAGTGTGTACATGCCCCACTACTAACTTGTATAGACCCATGATCCCCCAAATCAACTCTTTTGAACCCCCATCTCTTGCAGTCTGCGCATCAGTCTAGCTCTGGGCATTGTATCGAAGGCTTTGTAGAAGTCCACAAAGCAACAAACCCGCTTGTCTTGTTGCTCAAGGATGGATGCGTACAACCGTGCCAATGTGTGTCCAATCATGACAGTGCGGTAATTCCCAGGCTCCATAGGGTCCCCTGATTTGAAGATAGGTACAATCATAGACAAACTCCAAGTATCAGGTAGGTCCTCGCACATGGCACGGTTGAACATCATTGCTAGAAGCTCTGTAAGCAAATCTCTGGCATGTATAAAATGCTCTCTACTAGGCCATTGTAAGAGTGCACGTGTGGGGAAGCGTGAGAGGAGAGAGAGAGACAGAGAACACAAATGCCAGAGATGGTGAAGAGGGAGCGATAAGCTCCCCATGACTACCATGAGCAAGAGACCCAATACAACATAACCAGATAGTGTGGAAGTGGGTATCCCCTTGGCCCCATAAATGGGTGCCCAAGGGGAGGTAGGGCAAAGCCTGGAAACATTCCCCCACGACCCAACATAAATGATATATGAAAACATATATATGGACACGCGGACAAAGGTGGGCGACCGGCCCCAAACTCGGGGGTCCGTTGGACCAGGAGCAACCTATAGACTATGGGTGGCCAGCGTGGAGACATAACAGCTGTCACCAGCGTGTGACTACTATCTATCCTTTTTGTTGATTTCTTTCTTATTATCTATTTACTTTCACTTTTTGGAAACACCCCTCGGGAAATCTAACTGCCCTGCATTGCATAGCTAGTGTGGAACTGTTCAGAGGGAGTCCAGGCCTGAGGGCAAGAGAGCACTAAGGTTGGACAAGGACTATGGTTAGCCAAAGTGGGGTCATTGACTAGCCAAACTGGAATCCTTTGTTACAGAGGCTACATTTCAGTTCTGGGTGTGGCTGCAGTGTACAAAGAGGGTCAGATGACCTAGAAAGATACAATGGCAGCATCTCCTAAAATTTAGGGAACTGCTATTTTGGGACTTGAAAATGTGTTTGCGTCATTACCTCCGGAATGCAAGGAGAACATTTTCTTACTCTGCCGTGAAGTCAACTGGGCGACCGATTGGGAGATTTTTAGGCGGCAATCCCGAAACGGGAAAATGCTTATAAATGTGCCAAGTGGCACCTTCTGGTGCACTTTCCTCATGCGAGAGAAGGGGGCGCTGATTTTAGAGAGGAGAAGGGCTCATTTGCAGATTTTTTGTCACAGGTTAAGAGCTATGGAGTGCTTGCTTTCCCTCCTATGTACAGTGCGGTGCTAGGAGTGATGCCCTGCACGCTACGCACTGCCCTCTCTCTCCCCTATGGCAATATGTTATGCCCCTCTAGTGGGCTTTTCATTTGACCAATGTACATTTGTGTGGGTTCATGCGCGATTGCCGAGGCAAGAGCCTCTTGCACAGGTATTGGATTAGCTAGCGGCTAATCCCCCGCAGGTACAGGTGAATTCGGAGAGGTTTCACGCCAGAAATCTCGTCCGATTCAAAGGGCAAGTAGCCCTACAGGTGCGGGAGCTCGAGGACTTGCTACGGATGCGACCGGCACGCGAAACGGAGCCCGAAACAGTAAATTACAGCCTGCTGTGTATTTTTGCAGGTTTAGGGTTTTGGCCCTAAACGGTCCCTAATACCCCCAGGAGGTTCGGGGACGCGAGGGGACCGCTGTACAGGTGATCTGGCGCATTTTCGTGGCATAAAACAGAGAATTCAGCGTGCTGCAGATTCTTGCTTGGTTTTGTAAAGTGCCCGTATGCATCGGGAAAGTCAGTCAATGCGTGGGAATACTGACTGTGAAGTGTCCTAATACAGTTATGTTGCCGAAATCGGGCCGGAATAGTTGAAATTCAGCCAAGTTTGTGCGGGACAGCTCGTAGGGAACCACAACGTTTATTCCCTCTGTTAAACAATAAAGAAATACCGAAAGGGGCGCCTAAGTTAGGGGCCAATCTGGTGTCGGTCTACTCATACAGGTGCAAGCTAGCAGCCTGTACCCCTCTCCCCTTTGTTGTGTCTTGAAAGTACAGGTAGAATAGACGACTAATAATGGGTGAAAGCTAAATCAAGGTTTTAAGTAAAGTCTACCGCCCTTTTTGGATTGAATAGGCCGGTTTCATGGTTCCATCGACGGGATTAAATCACTTTTTCCCATAGAAGTGAGCCTTGGTCAGTTTGGGCTTAAAGGCACAGGGGATCATAGACCAGACACAGGGAATTGCAATTATGGCTGACAGACCAGATGATGTGACTGATGAGGTTTCCTCTTTGCAGGGTCAACAGACACATGAAGTGGGTGAGTCTTCAAGACCACCACAGACGGATGATGATATATTCAGGACCCCGTTGGCTACTGCTGTGGCTATGTTCACACAAGTAATGCAGAACCCGAGGTTTTTAGCCTTTCTGCAACCTCCTGTTCCGTCTCAGCAAGTTGGGTCACTGGATCATATTCAAAAGCCTGTTAAGGCTCGAGCACAGGTGATTCATACTGCAGAGTCAATGGAAACACCTGTACACTTGACGGAGAACATGCAGTCTCCACAACCTGTGCCTAAGGTGCAAGAGCAGGTGGCTGAGATGCCAGTCTATCAAGCTGTACCAATTCAGCGCGCCACCTTTCAGCAGCCTATAGCTAGTTCTAATGGGTAGGGAAGCAACCTACAGGCTATGCAACAGGTCTTCCCACCACCTTCAGTACACGCTGGCTATTTTGGAGGTGGATTGGTATTCCAGAGCGTGGTTGGTCATGCACCTGGAAATCAGTTTTACATGCCAAGAACAGTGTTCGGAGGTGCTCAAACGATGATGCCTAACCCCATGTATGGTGTCACGGGCATGCTACCAGGCTTTCAAAGCACTCAGGGCCAATTTGGGATGCCACAGGCAAATTTGGGTATGGCTGGAATTACAAATCAGCAGCCAAATATGGCATTTCCAGGTCAACTTAATTGCGGTCAGGGAACACAAATGAACCCTAACAATGTTTCCATGTTTTAGTCACTTCCATATGACAACTTAACGCCGCTGGAGAGGCCAACTCCGTACAAAGAAGGTGGCAAAGGTGTGACATTCACGACCTTTACAGGGTTTGATGACAGGAAGAAGGCTGTTTCATTCCTCCAGCAGTTTGACAAGGCCTATGCAGGGGGAAACTTTACAGAGGCTTCAAAGGTCCGCAAGGCAGCCACTTTCTTGACAGGGAATGCGGGACAATGGTGGACAACTTCATTGCTTCAAGGGCAAGCTCCGTCCACATGGATTTACTTCAAGCAGATTTTTGCAGGAGCATGGTTATCTGATGACTTTGAAGCAAATGTCATGACAGAATGGCACCAGCTTAATCCTGCCACTTGCAGAAATCTGGATGACTATAATCGGAAGTTTTGGAAAGCTCTACTTCCAATAACTTCCTATAGGTTTGTGCCATTGACAGAATAGATTGAAAAATACTGTTGTGGCCTACCCAAAGGATTGAGAAAGTACTGCACGAAGACCAAAGTCACTACTTTGACGCAGCTCATCGAGGTAGCAAACACTGACAATGGTTTGCTCAAGGGAGAAGATTGTGAATTTAATACTGGCGTCAAGGAAGGATCAGCCAAGAAAAATTCAGCGAAGAAGTATGTTCCCAAGGAGGTTCCTAAAGTGACTTAGGAGCCAGCCAACGCAGGGAAAGACAAAGCTACGGCTGAATCAGAAAAGGGACCAACGAAGAAATGGAAAAGACGTTTTCCTTGCAAGTCAGAAGAGCAAAAGAAGGTCCTAAGGTCAGAGAACAAATGCCTCATCTGTGAGCAGCCTGGCCACATTGCATACAACTGTCCTACAAAGAAAAGGCCAGCTGATTCTGAAGACGAGGAGGACAGGAAAGGAAAGAAGCCCATGGCTGGTCTAGTGCTAGATATGGTGGGCGACAAGCCAAATTCAAATGCAAGTGAGCTTTGCAGAGCATGGGAAAAGGTAAGGGATCAAACAATGCTTATCTTCTTTGATCCAGGTGCCAAAGCCAACTTCATTTCCCCAGAATTGGCTTCAAAGTTGGGAATCAGACCTGAAGAGATGGGGTATATAGCAAAGGTAGGTTTGGCATGTCCTGGCCATACAGAGGCTGTGACACCCATCATCCGAAAGTTGCGCCTACATATCCAGTCCTATGTAGACGCTGAAGAATTTTACATCATGCCACTGGACGGATGTGATGTGTTGTTAGGTATTCCTTGGTTGTTTCGTGTACAGGGAATCATGGATACCTACAACAAAAAGATCTCTGTACAAGCAGGGGAAAGACTCACATTCTGGATGTAAAGCTTAAAGGGGAGTCTATTCCCACTGTGTCAGCTTCTGCTATTACTTCTGTAATGAAAAAGCATCTTTCTGCGTACTTGGTTTTTGCACGTGAAGTGTCAGATTGTGATGAATCAAATTTATCTGTGCTAGATAAAGAAAGGCCAATGTTTTTACAACAGTATAGTGACTGTTTTTCCGATTCATTACCGTCTCAATTACCGCTAGAGAGACCCGAGGACCATGCGATAGATTTGGTGCCAGGCAGTAGCCCACCAAATAAGCCTCCGTACAGGGTTAGTGCGGCTCAGCAGAAAGAGATAATGGGCCGAGTACAGGAGTTGTTAGAAAAGGGGCTGATTCAGCCCAGTTCATCTCCATTCTGTTCTCCAGTGTTGTTGGTGCAGAAAAAGGATGGCTCATGGCGTATGTGCATTGACTACCGTGCACTGAACAAGAATACCATCAAGAATAGGTTCCCTATACCTAGAATTGATGATATTCTGGACAAATTAGGAGCAGCTATGTTTAGCAGGATAGATCTAAAGAGTGGGTACCATCAGATCCGCATTAGATCAGAGGATGTGCACAAGACTGCTTTTAGAACAACGTTTGGCCTTTACGAATTTCTAGTGATGCCCTTTGGTCTCACAAATGCTCCTGCTATGTTCAATAGGATGATGGACAGAATTTTCCGTCCACACCAGCAGTTTGTTGGTACATTCTTTGATGACATGATAGTCTACTCAAAGAATGAAGAGGAGCAAAGGCATCACTTGGCCATTGTGTTCAAAGAGCTACGCAGTCATAGGTTGCTCATCAATGCAAAGAAAAGTGATTTTTTTTTGGAAGAGATCCACTTTTTGGGACACATTGTCTCAAAGGATGGTGTCAGAATAGATCCTGCAAAAGTTGAAGCGTTCAAGTCATGGCCAGATTTGAAGACGGTGCACGATGTCCGAAGTTTCTTGGGACTATGCTCCTATTATAGAAGGTTTATCCGAAATTTCGCTGAGATTGCTTCACCTTTACATGCTCTTCAAAAGAAGGCAGTCACCTTTAGATGGACACAGAAAGAGATTTCAGCTTTTAATCTCTTAAAGGAAAAGATGACTTTAGATCCAGTCATTGTGTTGCCAGATCTTAGGAAGTCATTTGTGGTCCAGTGTGATGCTTGTGGTAGTAGCATTGGTGCAGTGCTAATGCAAGATGGCAAGGTAGTAGCCTATGAGAGCAGAATTTTGCAAGGGCCAGAGATGACCATGCAGGTCTATGAGGAAGAGTTACTGGCTGTGATTCATGCGCTCTTAAGTTGGAAACACTACTTGCTAGGTGCAGATTTTGTTGTCCAAACGGACCATCAGACCTTGCGATACTTCTTGACACAGGCAAAGTTATCTGAGAAGCATATGCGATGGGCAAATATCTTGTCCATGTTCCACTTTCAGATTGTGCATGTGGAAGGCAAGAAGAACGTTGTGTCTGATGCCTTGTCAAGGAAGCCACAAATTTCAGCTGTGTCAATTCCTTATCATCATGAACTTGATGATATGAGAGAACAGTATGCAAATGATGAAGATTTTGCAAGGGTCTTCGAGCAGCTAATGGATGGACAACGTCATGAACACTATCTTCTCAGAGATGGGTTCATGATGATGCATGGCAGATTGTGTGTCACAAAGCCATTGCGACGCAAAGTTATAGAAGAGAGTCATGTCCCACCGTATGCAGGGCATCGCGGTATCGATACTACAGTTAAAGCGGTTGAGACATTCTTCTATTGGCCTACATTGAGAAGAGATGTGGATGCCGTTGTGCGAGAATGCCTAATTTGCCAGAAGGTCAAATTTGACAGGCAAAAGGCACCAGGGTTATTGCAACCACTACCTATTCCAGATAAACCATGGGAAAGTATTGCTATGGATTTTATCTTTGATCTTCCGAGAACGCAGACAGGAAACGATGGTATTTGGACCATTATTTGCAGATTCAGCAAGCAGGCTCATGTTATTCCTGTCAGGAAGAAGATAAAACCAGATCAGATGGCAGGCTTGTTTATGAGCAATATTTTCAAGTATCATGGCATGCCACAGTCAATTGTTAGCGATCGTAATCCACGCATGACAAGTTTGTTCTGGAGAGGCTTGTTTGAGAATATGGGCACCACGCTCAAATTCTCTTCGTCATTTCATCCTCAAACAGATGGGCAGTCAGAAGAGGCAAATTCTAGTGTCCTAGATCTGCTGAAGTGCTATGTGTCAGAGCATAAAGGAAAGTGGGAGCAGTATTTACCATTGGTGGAGTATGCATACAATAATACAGTGCATTCATCAACTGGCAAGGCATCTTTTGAGATAGTTGAAGGTGGCAAGAAAGTTCCTCCCATACTGCATACAAAGGACAAGATATTTGAAGCAGACAAGTATGTTTAGGACATGGATGAAATGTACAAGAAGGTCAAAGTGGCCTTAGAAAAGACTCGGGCAAAGCAAAAGAAAGCAGCTGATCGTCACCGTCGTGAAGTGGTATTTTCACTTGGTGATTGGGTGCTTTTACGCTTTGAAAAGGCAAGGTTAAAGAAGATGAAGGGCAAGGAAAGACTGTTTCCGAAGCTCAGCATGCGTTACTATGGGCCTTTTCAAGTGTGCGACATAATCAGTGATGTTGCATATAGGCTGAAATTGCCTGACAGTTGGAAGATTCACAATGCGTTTCATGTGAGTCTTCTCAGACCCTATGTGGGTGATGTGCCAAAAGATATGCCAGGTGAAGATCAGCCGGAAGTCGAGGAACTTGACGAGATCTTGGTCCCGGAACAGATTTTGGCACACAAAGAAAGTAAAGTGAAAGGCAAGGTTGCTAGGCGTTACTTGGTAAAGTTCAGAAACTATCCACCAATGGATGCTAAGTGGATGGAAGAAGATGAACTTGCAGAATCACCAACTGTGTTAACACTTTACCTTGAAGCCTTTGATTTGCAACCTACCTTGACCCCTTGAGTTTCAGAGCTACATGGATTGTCAGTGTGACAATGGCTTCTGAAACAAATAATGTACATGGTATTTAAAGTGAGCTCAAATGAAATACCTGTTACATGAATGTTAGAGCTGTACAGATTGTCAGTTTGGCAATTGCTCTTATGGAATGTCCAAAAGTTTGGTTAGTGCTATAGAAGTGAGTATTTCTTGTCAGTATGTCAAGGATACAGTAATTGCTTCTATTAAAGAGTACATGTGTAACTGCATTCTTAAACTGTCGGTTTGGGTATGCTCGAAAGTGTTACGGGATCCAACGTGTACTATAAGACAATGGCAAAATGTGCAGCTACCATTTTGTCATTGGAAAGTTAGTGACTCGCAATGGCACAGTGCGAAGCTACCACTATGTCATTGGGACAGGGTTCACACGCAGGCAATACATGAGTCGACGAGGTGTTGAATACACCAGGGTTGACAATGAGCATGTATGTGTCGTACATGTGTCGACAGGTGTTGAATACATCAGTGTTGACAATGAGCATGTATGTGTCGTACATGTGTCGACAGGTGTTGAATACATCAGTGTTGACCGTGAGCATGTACGACATAGATGCAAACGAGGACGTTTGAGATTTCAAGAGGGGGGTATGTCACCAGCGTGTGACTACTATCTATCCTTTTTGTTGATTTCTTTCTTATTATCTATTTACTTTCACTTTTTGGAAACACCCCTCGGGAAATCTAACTGCCCTGCATTGCATAGCTAGTGTGGAACTGTTCAAAGGGAGTCCAGGCCTGAGGGCAAGAGAGCACTAAGGTTGGACAAGGACTATGGTTAGCCAAAGTGGGGTCATTGACTAGCCAAACTGGAATCCTTTGTTACAAAGGCTACATTTCAGTTCTGGGTGTGGCTGCAGTGTACAAAGAGGGTCAGATGACCTAGAAAGATACAATGGCAGCATCTCCTAAAATTTAGGGAACTGCTATTTTGGGACTTGAAAATGTGTTTGCGTCATTACCTCCGGAATGACAAGGAGAACATTTTCTTACTCTGTCGTGAAGTCAACTGGGCGACCGATTGGGAGATTTTTAGGCGGCAATCCCGAAACGGGAAAATGCTTATAAATGTGCCAAGTGGCACCTTCTGGTGCACTTTCCTCATGCGAGAGAAGGGGGCGCTGATTTTAGAGAGGAGAAGGGCTCATTTGCAGATATTTTGTCACAGGTTAAGAGCTATGGAGTGCTTGCTTTCCCTCCTATGTACAGTGCGGTGCTAGGAGTGATGCCCTGCACGCTACGCACTGCCCTTTCTCTCCCCTATGGCAGTATGTTATGCCCCTCTAGTGGGCTTTTCATTTGACCAATGTACATTTGTGTGGGTTCATGCGCGATTGCCGAGGCAAGAGCCTCTTGCACAGGTATTGGATTAGCTAGCGGCTAATCCCCCGCAGGTACAGGTGAATTCGGAGAGGTTTCACGCCAGAAATCTCGTCCGATTCAAAGGGCAAGTAGCCCTATAGGTGCGGGAGCTCGAGGACTTGCTACGGATGCGACCGGCACGCGAAACGGAGCCCGAAACAGTAAATTACAGCCTGCTGTGTATTTTTGCAGGTTTAGGGTTTTGGCCCTAAAGGGTCCCTAATACCCCCAGGAGGTTCGGGGACGCGAGGGGACCGTTGTACAGGTGATCTGGCGCATTTTCGTGGCAGAAAACAGAGAATTCAGCGTGCTGCAGATTCTTGCTTGGTTTTGTAAAGTGCCCGTATGCGTCGGGAAAGTCAGTCAATGCGTGGGAATATTGACTGTGAAGTGTCCTAATGCAGTTATGTTGCCGAAATCGGGCCGGAATAGTTGAAATTCAGCCAAGTTTGTGCGGGACAGCTCGTAGGGAACCACAACGTTTATTCCCTCTGTTAAACAATAAAGAAATACCGAAAGGGGCGCCTAAGTTAGGGGCCAATCTGGTGTCGGTCTACTCATACAGGTGCAAGCTAGCAGCCTGTATCCCTCTCCCCTTTGTTGTGTCTTGAAAGTACAGGTAGAATAGACTACTAATAATGGGTGAAAGCTAAATCAAGGTTTGAAGTGAAGTCTACCGCCCTTTTTGGATTGAACAGGCCGTTTTCAACAGCCATACATGCATGCCCTAGACCTATGAAGCAGCGGAGTGGTATAAGTCTTAACACCCCCTCTCAACACCGGATGCTGAACAAACTGCGTGAAGCCGAAGATGTGAGGCAGATGAAGATATGTGCTCAATGTCTGCAGCAGTCTGGGGTGTCCCAACCTTCGAGAGATCTCCATGGTAAAGTGCGGTCACGAGCAGTGTAGCAAACTGCTGTACTCCGCCGATATAGGGTGAAGATACTACGTGAAGGTCCCGAACTGAGTGAAAACAACTCGTCGTCGTAAAGGAATTCCCAATAGACCTGCAAGTGTCCTGCCCAATAGGATCTGTGGTGTCTGTAGTCAAACTGTTGGGAGAAAATGGGGAAGCCCAGGAACCGTCATGAGAATGATCGGAAGCCTGTCAATGCATGAACCTGTAACCCAGTGTGGCTAGGTGACTAAGCGGTGTAAAACTCCGGGAAAGCCAGATGTAGCAATCTGCACTGTAAACGTCTTGCGAATCAAGGAAAGCCCGACTAAGCAGTCTGCATTGTAGAAGCTACCGTAAGCTGTAGCAGTCACCGGGAGATCGCATGGACCACCACCGGATGGTGTCCTGTCAGTTGGTACGGTAATCCAAGATGAGGGGAAAGCCAGACTCAACAGTCTACGTTGTGAAGGGTGTAAGAAGAGGTGTGGTCAGACCAAGCTGTCTGCACCGTAATCATCATGTAGAAGTAGGGAAGCAAGACTGAGCAGTGTGCTGTGTGAATATCCTTTGAGAAGAGATAAGGCCAGACCAATCTGTCTGCGCCATCTTGCCTGTATCTCCTTCCTCCAATCTCCAGTGTCAACCAAAACAGAATCTACGCCAACAACGCCACCAAACCGCCTGTCGGTGTGGCTCTCAATGTGAATGAGCTGGGAGTGGCCTACTGCCCAGGTCGGGGGATAAGTCTGCTATAAGGTTATCGAGGGCGAGTGTAAGCAACTCTGAAGGTAGCAATCCAAATGATTAGGAGTGTAGAAGAGCAACTGCACTACCATCCAAGCCAAGCTCCGGGTGACTCCGGATGTAGTTGCGTAATGATGCCTGATCTCTCGCATCTCGCGGGTAAACTCTTCAAGAGAGTCCAAAGCATTGAAAACACACACACACACACACACACACACACACACACACACACACACACACACACACACACACACACACACACACACACACACACACACACACACACACACCTGCACGCACACGCGCGCACACGTGCACACACACACATGGAGAGAGAGAGAGAGAGAGAGAGAGAGAGAGAGAGAGAGAGAGAGAGAGAGAGAGAGAGAGAGAGAGAGAGAGAGAGAGAGAGAGAGAGAGAGAGAGAGAGAGAGAGAGAGAGAGAGAGAGAGAGAGAGAGAGAGAGAGAGAGAGAGAGAGAGAGAGAGAGAGCAAAAAGTTACAATGTGGTGGATCTGATACAAAGTCCAGATACATGGACACCCACTTGTCTCATGGGATACGATGTGCTATTGGCCAAATACGCACATCTTCACACCAGCTGCGGATCGAGACTGGGAGATACAGCGGAGTTTCAACAGAGGCCAAGACATGCCTCCTGTGTGACATCGAGCCTGAGACAGAGTTACACTACACATGCCACAACAATGTCTACTACGAGATACGAGGCCGCTTCCATTGCTTGTTTAGAGAGGGCTTTGGACCACTCTCCAGAGTCATGCATGCGGTATGAGGATCAGAGATGCCTAGGTTTGTTTTTGCTTGAGCTGCGTAGACACAGAGAGAGCTTGATGAGAGGAGAGGCTAGCCAATCTCAGAGACAGATCACAGACTTCTTTAGAGCTGCCACTAGACTTCGAGAGGAGCTACTACCACAGCAGAGCTCGTCACCTCACACCAGAGGCACACTGATCGACCGAGCGACCGAGCTGGGGAGATCCAGACGCCCACGACTGCGGAGGACTACACAGTATCGACAAAGGCTGCATTAGAGGATTCGGATCGCTTTGGCCCGACATGCACGACGCCCGGTCAGACTACTGACCATGGAGGAGATTGATGAGATCCACCAGCGACCGATGCTGGATCTCTTGTGATCTAGCTATCCTAGCTAGCTGCTTAGTTCACACCTAGCAGTTTAGGATTCCTTAGTATTTTATCTTCGTTTCCAGCTCCTGTGCTGGCTGTATCCATGTCCTCCTGGTGTCTAGCTGAGTCAGGTCTTGGCGGGTGAGCTTGGTCTGTGTAAGAGTTAGAGAGGGTGCATCCAGTGAGTTCTGGAAGGGAGGTAATCTGTCTATGCTGAACCCATGCGCCTGAAACCATAATGTCATCTCTCCATACCAGCATGCTATATCTCCCTGCATGGCTAACTGTCGAGAGGACTCAAGTGCAAGGCGGGGATATCTGTCTCTGGGAAGTTCCCACATGCGGTGTATGAAGACAGATCTAGTGAGCGCCTCAACCACTAGTGGGGGAGCAGCTAGCTCTGCTCGGACAATAGCATGTGGTACTGAAGCCTTAACTCTAATGAGCCGCGAGATCATAGAGACCAAAGGCTTCTCCATGTTCCCCCATCCATCAGTGCGGCCTGTCCTCCTGTGATGATCCAATGAAGGTCCCAAATCTAAAGCAATGCAGAAGCCACCAAAGTGTGAAAGAGCCAGAGCTTCGTCCAAGGCTCTTGAAACTGAACCTGTGAACACATCCTTTCTAATCTACCCAATGCTGCATGGGCTCTTGTCAATCTAGTTTCTACTGCCCTTCTCAATGAAAATGCTGGCCCACTAAAAACCACTCCAAGGTAAGTGTAAGCATCTGTATACTCCACTGCCTCCTGGCCGTATGTGAATGCAGGCGCTGACCTCCCGATCCACTGTGGGGTGGTATTAAATACCATGACCTTGGTTTTACCAAGGTTGACGGACAAACCACTTTCCTGGGCAAACCTAGCAAAGCATCCAAGTGACGTTGCATCCCCTCCGGAGAGTCGGAGATCAACACAATATCATCAGCATATAACAATAGTGGAATCCATGTCCCTGCCAGCTGTGCACCTCTATCACCATCTCTATCAATGTAGTCAGAAACCTCATCCACATACATACCAAATAGAGTAGGAGAGAGCGGGCAACCCTGCTTGACTCTGATAGTTGAGTGACCCGGTGTGGATAGACCCTCTGAGGTGCGTACATGCCCCACTACTGACCTGTATAATGCCATGACCCCCCAAATGAGCTCTGTGGGTACTCCCGTCTATTGTAATCTGCGCATCAATCTAGCTCTGGGTACTGTGTCAAATGCTTTGCGGAAATCCACAAAGCTACAATAGATCTGTGTCCCATTTGATCTGCCCTGCTCAATGATGGCTCTGAGTGTCAAGATATGGTCAAGAGTAGAAAACCCCTCTTGAACCCTGCTTGTCGGGCTGCGCGTATCCCCTCCCTCTTTGCCCATCTACTCAGCTGCTGCTCAAGAATGGATGTGTACAACCGTGCCAATGTGTGTCCAATCATGATAGTGCGATAATTCCCAGGCTCCATAGGGTCTCCCGACTTTTAGATAGATATGATAGTAGATAGGCTCCAAGTATCAGGCAAGCCCTCACACATGGCACGGTTAAACATAACTGCTAGAAGCTCTACTAGTAGATCTCTGGCATGCGTGAAATGCTCAGCCACTAAGCCATCATGATCATATGCTCTCCCAGTCCTCATCTTGTCAATGGCCTTCCTCACCATCTCAGCGGTGGAAAAAGCACATGTGTGTGGGCATGGATCGGGGGGGTCGGGAAGGGGGGGTTGCTCAGGAAGTGTGTACAGAGATGATGCGTACTTTCTTAGGCCTCTATAGAAGTGATGGCAAGGGGAGGGGAGTGCTCATGAAAGAGCCGCCATGCCTCACGTGAGTCCCGACTCAAGAATAGTTGGTATAGATCCTGCACTAGGCGAGCCAAAAATGCCCTCTTCTTCTGTCGCACTAGGCGTCGGAAGTCAATCTGTGACTGCCTGTAAGTGATATCCCCCAAAAGCACCTCCCTTTGAAGTCTAGCTCTATTGTCCCGACATTCCTCATCATACCAATTGTTTTGGGGCATGCTCCCCGAACGGCGTCTCTGCTCAGGCTGGGTATGTGGGTATGCCTCTACTGCTACATCATGTAGTGTCTGTGTGTTTATAGTAGTAAGCTCCTCCAGAGGTCGCCTTGGCTCCTCTGTGCACAGGTGTCTGTAGATCCCATCTATGTATACAGAGTCCGTCTCCCGCGTGAAGGTGTAGCGAGTAGGGGCTGGTGCCCGTGGCTTTGTGCTACACTAAACTAAAAAGATATGGTCAACGACACAAGAGCGTGATCCACTGCCACACCAACAGGTCTGGGTCCAACCGCGAGATCCTGGATACCAGAGATGAGGCTCGGCTGTGCCATGACATAATCCACTGTGCTGGCTCCATGTCTGTGTGGAAAGCATGCAAAACCCCCCGCAACGGGAAATCTCTGTAGGCCATTCAAGATGGCCAATCCATGTGCAGTCCCCCATGTCTATCAAGTGTCGTCCATACTCAGTGTGTTCCCCATCCTGTGATAGTCCGGATAGGCCCGTCTTTGCAACATCCAGCTCTCTCAGCATCTCCTGTGAAGTATCATAAAATACTGTTTGATGATGGGCAATCCTAGCATTGAAATCCCCTAGAATGATGATGTCACCATCTTTAGAGAACTCCCATATGTCATCATCCAAAATAGAAAAGGGGGACTGTCCTCTCGGTGGTGCATAAACTGACGCACTCGGGGGAAAGTAGCAAATAGCAAATGTAAAGATATCTGCCTGTCTTTGCTCTCAATCTCACCCACATGTACCTAGTTTGCTCATCCCTAAGGGCTATATGTATCAATGGCTGCAACTCCTCCCTGCATAGCACTGCCACTCCTCCCGAGCCCCTTCCTCTGTGCTCTGATTGTGTCTCCTGTCTACAGGCTGTCTCCCATCTATATCCACTAATGTGAGGCATAGACTGCCCAGGGGCTTGATGTGTCTCAAAAGTAGAAAACGATGTCTCTTCCCTTAAAACTATCCTCAAAAGCACCCACATCAGGGCGCATAGATCCCTTACAATTCCAGGTGGCAACTTTGAGTGTGGTCCCATAGGTCTCGCACCGTCATGTGGAGCGCCGCTCTACAATCACCACCCGACCATCTCTGTAGAAGGCCGTCTTTCCCTCTCCCTTGCCGCTTGAATCTCTGGCATTACCTCTCTCATATGCGCAAGTGTGTGAGAGTGAGGTCATCTCCAAGGAATATGCCCGTTTTCTTTAGTGTAGGACGCCTCTTCAAGAAGTCCTTCTTTGCCTCCATGGATGGGAAACGGATGATTAAAGCTCTCTCTTTTGAAGTCTCCCCATTTCCTTGTGTCTTCTTCCCTACCCTCCATGCCTTTGTATGAGTAGCCTCACTACCCATCATGCGGAGAAGTTCTTCGACTTCCCCTGCCACATCATCTCGGTCTTTTAGACCGGTTACTCTTATATGCAAAGCTCTAGTTTTCCTTCGCTGCTCTTCTTCTAGAGTCATGTTGATGATTGTAGGAGTGGGGACAGATGTGGTTTCTTTCCCTTTCCCTTTCTTAGTGACTTCTATCCATTTCTCAGCCTCACCCGCCTTCTTCTGTGTCTTCGTGATCACATCCATCCACGAAGACGTCTTTACCACATTCTGATTCTCCTCCTCTTTGATCATCCGTACCTGCTCCTTGATGACCTTGATTTCCTCTATCACCGGGCTGGAATTCCCCTTCCTCTAGTCCACTGCTTGCTCTATCAGCAAGCTCTCGCTTGAGGGCTGAGACCTCTTCTTTAAGTGCTTCGGAATCCGCCTTAAGTGCTTGTAGCTCTGCGTGCAAGTCCTCTTTCTCTTTCTTCCATTGCGCGCCTTTGTTGAGAAACATTTGAAGAAGGTTGGTCTTCTCTTTCCACCATCCCTCCGTGTCTGCTTTCCATTCCTTCATCTCCCTTTCCATTTGTGTTATCCGTTACACATTGGCGAAGCGCTCATGACCTCCATCAAAAACACAATCTGCACTTCTGCAAGAGAGGCCAACCCACTATATCCACATCACGCATACATCCATGTCCTGCATAATGCATACATATGTTTCCTCATATCAATCATACATTTTTGATTTTTTGATTTTCTGCTAATTTCTGTCAATGCTGTTCTGTATTTTGTAAATCTGCAGGTCCTTGCAATTTCTGCCGAAAAAATCTCCAATCTGAATTTTTTGAATTTCCTGTATTTCTGAATTTCTGCCTGTAGATTGTGAGAATTTCTGACAGTTTGAGAATTTGAAAATTTCTGGAATTTCAAAATCCTTGTTGCAGATGGACTGTTGGAGTGTACCTGCGGTTGGGGGGGGGGGTGGGCGAGAGTGTTGGGGGTGGCGCAGCAGGCGGACAGCAGCCAGCAGCAGCAGCCTGAAGTAGCACGCAACAGCTGCAGCAGCAGGGCCTGAACGGCAGCGTGACAGGCAGGCAGCACGGCAGCAGAGAGAGAGAGAGAGAGAGAGAGAGAGAGAGAGAGAGAGAGAGAGAGAGAGAGAGAGAGAGAGAGAGAGAGAGAGAGAGAAAGAAAGAAAGAAAGATTTTTAACGTCTATGTCAGGCCGAAATCGGCCTATGAGACAAATCAAATGTACATGGTGTGTATGTCATCCGTCTATCGGAAAGACAAATGAAACAAAACTGATACAAAACTGAACTGAATGTAGGTAGTGGAGTATCTGAGGAGGGATGGAGCTCTATCTCTAGGGGTATATGCATGTCTATATGCTCAAGGTAGTACAATCATGAGAATGCATCAAGCTATCTATCTCCATCCTGTACTAATGGGGGGATGTAAGATGTGGTACATGGGCGGGTCTGGGGCCAAGGCTACCCGAATGAAAGCTGTCGGGTCGGCCCTCATCTGAGCCACTCGCTCCTCAGTGGCACGGCGCTCCTGGGCTCGGATCTCCTCGACCTGTCGGTGGTGGGAGCTCGCGCCCCTGTAGCCTGTGACTCGTGGTCGTCGTCTAGCTCGGCTCACCTCCGCCTGTGGGAGTGTCACTCCCCTCTGAGTGTCTGGTGAGGGAGGGGCGGCAATCCTCTGAATGAAGTCTGTGAGCTGCGACTGTCTCCCCTCTGTCTGTGTAGCTGTGTGTGGCTGTAGCAGTGTGTCCCGATGGCTCTGTATCTCTAGTAAGAAACGTCCGAGCTGTCTCTGATCTCGAGAGTCCATGATCTCTCGGAGAGTGGGCTGTCCTCTAAATAAGGCCTCATACCTGCCTCTGATCTCAGTGTATGCTCTGCATCTACATACAAAGTGCTCCTCACTCTCCACCTCCTCTGTGCAGGCTCCTCCCTGGGAACACCAGTATGTCTCCCGATCTCAATCTCTAACCTGTGTGAAGCCACTCTCAGCTGACCAATCGCCACCCGTGAGCTATGTGGCATATATGTGTCCATGTAGCGTGGTCTCTGTATGAACCCCCCAGACAATATGGTGAGAAACTGGTCTCTGTAATCTGACATCCTCGTCCCCAAGCCAGGTGACTCCCAGACTCTCCTAGTGTATAGCTGCCACAGATCCTGTCTCAATACCAAGTTCCTCTCACTGCGAGAGAGGTGAACATATGGTGAGTGGGGGTCGTACTGGAATGGTGGTAGGCTCTCCATGTCAAGACCGTGTCCCTCAAACCATGCTCTGACCTGTGAGTACCATGCTCTCTCATGCCCACTCTCTGATAGCTGTATAGCTGCCTCAAATGCTCTACGAGTAAGTCTGTCAGGAGGTAGCTCTCTCATCCTCTGGATGAAGCAGACTGTCTGGAATAGTGCCTCTACAACCATAGGTGGTGTGGCGAGCTCGGCTCTAATAATGTCATGTGGCACTGTCTTCTTGTTGCGGAGCAAGCGTGAGATCATACATACCTGTGGCCTCTCAAGCTGTGTCCACTGGTCAGCTGTCAATCCTGGTGCCCATACTGCCGCCGAGTACATCAAGGCCGGGGTGACTAAGGTGTCGAAAAGCCACCCCTTCGTGCGGGGCTCCTGAAAGTGTGCCTGGTGGCATCTCCGCTCTAGCATGGTTAGAGCTGCATATCCTCGGGTGAGCCTGTCAGCAGCAGCCTGCCTCATAGTGAAGGGTCCTGGTAGGCTGGTGAATGTGATGCCAAGGTAGACATAGGAGGTGACTACATCAACCTGTCCTCCTGCTGCTGTGAAGGTGGCAGCGCTCCTCACTGCACTGGATGTGTGAAAGATCATAACCTTGGTTTTGCCAAGGTTCACAGTCAACCCCCTGTGTGGGCTGAATTCGTCCAAGGCCTCAAGATGGCGTTGCAAGCCCTCGGGTGACTCTGAAATCAACACAATATCATCAGCATATAACATGATGTGGACCGGAGTACCTGCCAAGTCGCTCCCTCTCCCCCTGCTCGCAGTATGTAGTCGGAGATCTCGTCGATGTAGAGCCCAAAGAGTGTCGGGGAGAGTGGGCATCCTTGCTTCACACCAATGGTGCTAGCAATGGTCTCTGAAAAACTGCATGGGAAGCGAACTCGACCCGTCACCCTCTCGTAGAGAGCATATATGGCCCAAATCATCTCTGTTGGTACCCCAATGCTGTGAAGGCGCTGGAAGAGTCTCTCGCGTGGGACTGTGTCAAAGGCCTTGCGGAAATCCACAAAGCAGCAGTAAAGCCTCTTCTTCCGCGCCTTTGCCCCATCAATGAGGCAGCGCAGAACGAAGATGTGATCAGTGGTGGAGAAAGCTCGTCTGAAACCTGCCTGGCCTGGAGCTCCTAAACCCTCGGTCTCTGCGTAGCAGCTGAGCTGTGCCTCAAGTACTGCTCCATATAGCTTGGCCATCGTGTGGCCAATCATGATAGTCCTGTAGTTCCCTGGGTCCAAGGTGTCGCCAGATTTGTGGATAGGCACTATGGTGTGCTCTGTCCACTCCTCTGGGAAGCCCTCCCCTATAGCCCGGTTGAAGACATGTGCAATCAACGGGGCTATAGTGGAGGCCGCATAAATGATGTGCTCACTCTGTAATCCAGTATGGTCAGCTGATCGTCTGTGCTGCATGCGGCGTATGGCCCTCTCTACCATCTCTGCTGTAAAGGAGGAGGAGCACGTGGGGCGTGGCTCGTGTGGCTGTGGGATAGGAGGCTGCCCTGGCACCTCATAAAGTCGCTCTGCATAATCATGCCATATCTGTGGATCCTGAATAGCTGTAGTCGGACGTGGCTCGCGCAGGGTGCGCCATGCCGTCGCGCTATCCATGCTCATGAATAGGCGGTATAGCTCAAGCTCCTGTGCCTCTTCGAATGCTCGCCGCTTTTGGCGTGTCAGCGTCTTCATATGCCGTCTGGCCTCTCTCTCTGTGATCTCTCCTAAGGCTCGCCGTGCACGGAGGCGTCGGTATAGCTCTCTGCACTCATCATCATACCAGCGGTTCTGAGGCATAGTCTCGGGGGGGGGGGGGGGGGGGGAGTGCGTCCTGTGTGAGTGGTGTGTGGAAAAGAGCTAATAGCTGAAGTGTGGAGAACGGAAGAGATATGTGATGTGAGAACTGAGAGTGGTGTGGATGGGTGGAGGAGGCATAGGCCATGCTCGACCTCGGCCGAGTAAAGAGAGGCTAGCTCATGTGTGAAATGGATGGTGGTGTGTGGAGTGTGTGCTGTGGAGCTGTGTGGGATGGTATCTCCGGTGATGGAGAAAGAGAGGTATGTGTGGTCGGCTCCGATGGGTATGGGTGGAATGGTGAAGGATGTGATAAGGTGTGTAGCCTCCCTGGGTCCCAGAATATAGTCGACTGTACTCCCCCCTCCCTCTGTAACTCCATGTGGCATACAAGTCAGGCCCCCTGAGGTGGGCCACTGGACCATCCCGTTATAAATAACGAGACGGTGCTGGGAGCCAAGTCGAAGTAGATGTCGTCCGTAGGCTGTGACTGGAGCTCTGTCTGCTGTATCTCTCATAGTAGCCTCCTCATCTAGAGTGTGTAGTGCCTCTGAGTCCTCGTGGTCATATGTCTCACACTGCTCACTGCGCGTACGAGCATTGAAGTCTCCCATAAGGAAGACTTCACCCAGTGTGGAGTACTCCATAATCTCCTCCGTGAGGCATGCGTATGGTGACTCCTGCTCAATAGGGGCGAATCTGGAGCCTGTGGGAGCAAAGTAGCAAAGGGCAATGTAGACGATCCTGTCTCGTGAGAGCTCGAGGCGAATCCACATGTAGCGGGCCTGTGGGTCCCGGGCAACAATCTGTAGTCTGTTGTGAAGCCCCTGTCTAAAGAGTATGGCCACTCCTCCTGAGCCGCGAGTGGTGTGCTGGCGCATACATCCCCGATGTAGAGACTCCCACTGGAATCCATGTATCCGTGGTAACCCTCTCTCTGGGCTCTCGTGTGTCTCTGTAAGTAGAATGATGTCTCGACCTCTCATCACCTCCTCAAGTCTCTCTGGGTGTGTCCATAGGTCTCCATTGCAATTCCAAACCGTGACATGAATCTCCTCGTGTGTCCCACAGGCCGCGAGTCCCTATGTGATGGTCTTGCCATCAATGATAACCCTACCATCTCGATATATTGCCTTCTTCCCTTCTTTGCGGGCTTGGTGGACTCTAGGCATGCACGCGCGACGGTGATCTTGTTGCATCTTTGTGAGGTCGTCATCAAGATAAATCGGGGGGCCTTCTAGCCCTCTCAAGATGACCCTCTTTCGGAGGAAAGAAGTTCGAGACTCCTCGGAGGCGAATTGGAGGATGAGAGCTCTCTTCTTTGGATCTTTGCCGGCTCTCCAAATTTTGGAGAAAGGGATCTCTTCTTCCTTGTATCCCACTTTCTTGCATAAAGCTTTCCCATCGCTCTCGGGTGTAGACCCTTCTTCTTCTTTGATGCCGGTCACTCGCACATTGAGACGGCGAGCTTGTCGCATCTTCTCCTCCTCGATGGTTGTGTGTACGATGAGTACCTCATCTTTTTGGGCTTCCTCTCTTGCTACCTTCTTGATATTCTTTTTGACCACTTCGACCCATCCTTCTTTGGTGGCCTCTAATTTGTCCTCAATGCTTGCGGTGAGGGCTTTGGTGATTTCCTCCTTGAGGGCTTCCTTAGCCTCCTCTTTAATCTCTCCTTCCTCGGGGGTGAGGGATGTGATGGAAGCATGAAGGAGATCGATTTGTGCTTTCATCTCTTCTTGCTCTTTCCTCCATCTCTCCCTCTCCTTCTCGTTCTCCCGTTCCCTTCTCTCCTTCTCCTCTTTGAGATTTTGGATTTCCGCTCTCATGTCCTCCTTCTCTTCGTTCCATAGCTTGATGAAGGTGGCTTTCTCCTCCCTCCATATCTCTCTCTCCATCCACCATTCTTTCATGTCCTTCTCCAATTGTGCAAGCCTCTTGTTCGTGAGCATGAAGGTTGTCTTCATTGTCGATGTCGGCGTCTTGATGATGGGGGAAGACATGGTTGTCTTCGAAACTACCCTCTCTTCATATTGTGAAGAAGAGGGGAGAAGGGGAAGAGAGGGAGTACGTGTGTGTATGCGTGTATGTGTGTAGTGTGTGTGTGGGTATGTATCCGTGTGTGTGTGTGTGTGTGTGAGAGAGAGAGAGAGAGAGAGAGAGAGAGAGAGAGAGAGAGAGAGAGAGAGAGATGGCTGCGTGATGGGGAGCGAGGAGGGGCTGCTGGAGGGGGAGGCTGGAGGGGGAGGCTGGAGGGAGGCTGCGTGAGGGGGGGGGGGAGGGGCTGCGTGAGGGGAAGAGAGGGAGTACGTGTGTAGCAAGGAGAGGCAATTCAGCAGCAGCAGCAGGTTGGTATAACAGCAGCAGCAACAGGCGGGTATTGGGGGTGCTGTGCAGGTGGGGTGGGCGCGTTGAGCAGCTGGGGTGACACAGCAGTGCGCAGTACAGCAGTAGTGTGCGTGGAGCAGCACAGCAGCAGGTACGCGCGCTGGTGCAGCAGGAGGAGGGCGCTGGTGCAGCAGGTACGCACAGAGAGAGAGAGAAATGAAAATGAAATGTTATATTAACGTCTTCAAAAGGCCAAAATGACCTATGAGACCAATCAGTTACAAAATAGTGAATCTAATACCATGTCTGGGTACAAAAGAACTAGAAGTGGAACAAAATACTACTACTACTACTACAATCTAAAACTACGTGGGTGTAGCAGCTGATACAATAGGTACCCGGTAAACTGGATGTAACAGTGTGAGAAACAAAGATGGAAGAAATGGTGAGGATCCATCCTCATCTGCACTCTGGATGTCGAGAGAGTATGGCTCGAATCTTCTGTTGTAGTCTCCGTCGATGCTGTGTAGCTCCTCTCCTCAGTCGCGGTCGTCTGTATCTCTGTAGCTCCAATGCTCGGTCGATGAGAGTGCCAGTAGTGGTCGAATGAGTGTGGGACGAGCTCTGCAGTGGTGGCTGCTCCTCTGGCTGTCCCATATCTAGTGAAAAGAAATCTGTAATGTGTCTCTGGGACTGCCTCTCTCTAGCTCTCCCCAGTAAAGTGTCTCTATACCTGTGTAACTCAAGTAGATATAGTCCAAGACATCTCTGATCCTCATAACTCATGACCCTAGATAGAGGACCAAAACCCTCTCTGAATAAGCAGTGGAAACGCCCCCGTATCTCATAGAACACTGTGCAATGACATATGTAGTGCAACTCTGTCTCTGGCTCTCTCTGGCATAATCGGCATATCCTGCTGTCTGCTGGTATCCCTCTGAATCTACCGGTCTCAATCTCGAGCTGATGTGAGGATGTGCGTATCTGACCAATGGCACAACGCAAACCATGAGACATATGTGTGTCCATGTAGCTGGGTCGAATCACAAACCCATCTCCTGTGAGGTGGAGAAGATGCTCTCTATAGAAAGCCATCTTTGTGCTCAACTCCTGAGGCGGCTCTATCCATGTCCTCCTAGTGTCGAGCTGGATCAGGTCCTGACGAATGAGTCTAGTGATCTCCACCCGTGTAAGAGACAGCGAGGGTGCCTGAAGAGAATACTGGAAAGGGGGCAACCTGTCCATGGTGAAGCCATGCGTCTGAAACCATGAAGTCATCTGTGCATACCAGCATGAAGTGTCCCCCTGTAGAGCTAACTGTCTGGAAGACTCAAGGGCCAATCTAGCATATCTGTCTCTAGTAGTATCCCATAGGCTGTGCACAAAGGACACTGATCTGGTAAGCGCCTCAATCTCCATGGGGGGGGCAGCTAGCTCTGCTCGAATGATCGCGTGAGGTACGGAGGCCTTGGCTCTAATCAATCGGGAGATCATAGATACCAAGGGCCTCTCCATACCTCTCCAACCATCCTGGCCTACAGAAGGTCCCCATACCTGTACCCCATACATCATAGCTGAGGCTACTAAAGTATCAAAGAGCCATAACTTTGTCCGAGGTTCCTGGAACTGAACCTGCGAACACATCCTCTCCAAGCCTCCCAAGGCCGCATAAGCTCTGGTCAGTCTAGTCTTTGCTGCTCTCCCCAAAGAAAACCTCGGCCCAGTGAAGACTATCCCAAGGTAAGTGTATGCATCTGTATACTCCACAATCTCTTGACCATACGTGAAGGTCGGTGCCGATCTCCTGATCCACTGCGGTGTGGTGTTAAACACCATGACCTTGGTTTTACCAAGGTTTACAGACAATCCACTATCCTCTGCAAAACTGTGTAATGCATCCAACTGTCGCTGCATACCCTCTGGTGAGTCAGAGATCAAGACAATATCATCAGCATATAACAACAATGGGATCCACGTCCCTGCCAGCTGGGCACCTCTATCACCCTCTCTGTCAATGTAATCAGACACCTCATCAACATACATACCAAATAGAGTAGGAGACAATGGGCAACCCTGTTTCACCCCGATAGTGGAGTGAACTAAGTCAGATATCCCCTCTGGGGTGCGTACATGTCCCATCACTGATCTGTATAAAGCCATAATCCCCCAAATCAACACTGTGGGCACCCCCATCTCCTGCAGTCTGCGCATCAGTCGAGCTCTCGGTACCATGTCAAATGCTTTGCGGAAATCCACAAAGCTACAATAAATCCGTCTCCCATGTGACCTGCCCTCCTCAATGATAGCTCTGAGTGTCAGAATATGGTCAAGAGTGGAGAAACCCCTCCTGAAACCTGCCTGTCCCTTTGCCCGTACACCCTCACCCTCTGCCCAGTTACTCAACTGCTGCTCAATAATGGATGCATACAATCGTGCCAGTGTGTGTCCAACCATAATAGTGCGGTAATTTCCAGGCTCTGTAGGATCACCTGCCTTGAATATAGGCACAATAGTAGACAACCTCCAAGTCTCAGGTAATCCCTCACACATGGCACGATTGAACAACACTGCAAGAACCTCCATCAGCATATCCCTAGCATGTATAAAGTGCTCCGCTACTAGACCGTCATGATCGTAAGCCCTCCTGGTCCTCATCCTGTCAATGGCTCTCTTTACCATCTCAGTGGTAAAGAAGGTGCTCGTAGGTGGACATGGCTCTGTAGGATCTGGAAGGGGATCCTGCCCAGGAACCGTATATAACGATGTCGCATACTGGCCCCACACATCAGGAGAAGTAATCACTGGGGGAGGGGAGTGCTCATGGAAGAGTCGCCATGCCTCGCCTGAGTCTCTACTCAAGAACAACTGATACAAGTCTCGCTCCATCTGGGCCAGGTAAGCTCGTTTCTTCTTTCGCACAAGGCGCCGGAAAGCAATCCGCGACTGTCTGTAGGTGATGACTCCTAAATGAAGATCCCTCTGAAGCTGGGCTCTCATCTCTCTGCACTCCTCATCATACCAACTATTCTGGGGCATGCTCCCAGAATGTCGCCTCCGATCCGGTTGAGTGTGTGGGTATGCCTCTGATGCTGCATCATGTAGTGTCTCAGTCAATAAAGTAGTGCACTCCTCTACTGAGAGGCCTGGAGCAACTGTGCATAGACGATCCCAGATCGCCTCTGTATAAACCGAGTCAGTCTCTGGTGTAAATGTATAACGGGTGTGTGACCTGCCTCCTGATTTCTGGGCTGTACTAAACTGAAAAGATACGGACAGTGTCAAGAGAGCATGATCCACTGCTACGCCCACTGGTCTGGCTCCCACCGTGAAATCCTGAATACAAGGAATAAAGCTCGGCTGTGTCATAACATAGTCCACTGTACTGGCCCCATGTCTGTGTGGAAAGCATGTGAAGCCTGCTGCTCCAGGAAACCGCTGTAAGCCATTAAGTATGGCTAGCCCATGTGTAGTCGTCATCTCCGTGAGGTATCTCCCATACTCAGTCTGCTCTCTGTCATGTGAGCATCTGTCAAACCCCAGCTCATCCACATCCAACTCTCTAAGCATCTCATCTGAGGTGTCGTAGAAGACTGTCTGACAGTTGCCCGTTCGAGCATTGAAGTCTCCTAGGAGGATGATATCACCATCCCTAGAAAACTCCCATATATCATCATCTAGAATTGAGAAAGGCGACTGCCCTCTGGATACAGCATATACTGACGTACTGGGGGGGAAGTAACATATAGCAATATATAGAAATCGACCTGTGTCAGCTCTCAGCCTCACCCACATGTATCTAGCCTGATCATCTCTCCGTACAATATGTAGTAGTGGCTGTAGCTCCTCCCTAAACAACACCGCTACTCCTCCTGAACCTCTACTCCCATGCTCAGATCTCGTGACTGTTCTGTGGGCTGTCTCCCATTTGTATCCCACCACATGTGGCAACAGTTGGCCAGGGGCCTGGTGAGTCTCTGAAAAGAAAACAATGTCCTTGTCTCTGAAACTGTCCTCAAAGGCACCAACATCCAACCTCATAGACCCATTACAATTCCAAGTCGCCATCCTCAATGTGGTCCCATAGGTCTCGCACCGTCATGTAGAGCGCCGCTCTACAATCACCACCCGACCATCTCTGTAAAAGGCCATCTTCCCCTTCTCCCTTGCCGCTTGAATCTCGGGCATTACTTCTCTCATATGCGCAAGTTGTGAGAGAGTGAGGTCATCGCCTAAGAAAATACCTGTCTTCTTGAGAGTAGGTCTCTTCCTCAAGAATTCCTTCTTCTCTTCCAATGAAGGGAAGCGTAGTATGAGAGCTCTTTCCTTTGAAGATTCTCCGGGGCCCTCACTCTTCTTGCCCACTCTCCATGCCTTTGTGTGTGAAGGCTTCTCCACCCCCATCATTGATGTGAGGCTTGTGACCTCTTTTTCCACATTGTTTATGTCCTTGAGGCCGGTTACCCTCACATGTAGAGCCCGCACCCTCCTTCTTTGTTCCTCTTCGAGGGTCATGTTGATAAGAGTGGGTGTACAAGGAGCTTCCTTACCTTTCCCTTTCTTGGCAACCTCAATCCATTTTTCGGCCTCCTCTACTTTCTTTTGCGTTTCGGATATGACCGCGGCCCATGACTTCTTCTCCTCATTGATGTTGTCAATTTCTTCCCTCAAAGAGGGCTGAAATTCCCCCTCTTCAAGCCCATTTTTTGACCGTGTGTCTTCACCAGCAATGTGCATGCTTAGGTAACTTTTGCCTGTTGCTCTTAAAAGGCAAGGTTTGTGAATAAAGACGGTAACAATTGTTGAAGGGCAGCATGCAAAAAGGGGGGGGGGGGGGGGGGGGGGGGGGGGGAGGGCATGAGGAGCGTGGTGTAGAAGAGGGGAGGGAAGGAGGGTTTTTTTATAACATTTATTTAGAGGATTGGCTTAGGCAAGGAAGTGCGTGTATGTGCTCATTCCAGGCTGAATTAATGAAGAAGAAACGGCCGTGGCTAGTTTTTGATTCCAAACGACAAATTCTACTGAAACAAAAGGAGAAGGAAAAGCAATCAAAGAAGAACGTACAAGGTTTGGCTCAAAAGATGATCGAGCTGCGTGCACCTATAGAGTAAGAGGAGTAAAGCTCAAAATGTGGAAGGTTTTCGATGGTATTGGAGAAGTTCGCTGATTTTTTCTGGTTGGTTCTTGTAGTATGAAAAAAGGACTCAAAGACGAGGCAGAGGCAGCTTGCAAGAAGATTCTGGCGGCTAAGGCGAAGCTGGATTCAAGAAGAAGTCAGTTGACGGAAAAAGAGAATCATATGGTGGGTCTTGATTAGCTTCTAATGACATTAACATGAGCTAGGCTGTTCATTTTGTCCATTCAAGTTGATAAGTCGTCCTTATAGGCCCACTGGAATGTATACTGATTTTTTTACTGCAGCGCATGAACAGAGTGTGCAAGTGAAGTCAAAATTAGCAGAGATTGAAGAACTTCATAGTCGTGAAATGCATCGAGAGGAGCGCATTGATAAGGCACGTCAGGAATTGCAAGCAGCTGAACTGGAGCTTTCAAACATAGCTCCGTATGAGCCTCCGAGGGCGGAAATTGTAAGTTACTTTTGTGGGGCGTGACATCATTTGATCTGCTAGAAATAAACATGTTCTTTGTGGCATTTCAGGAGACCCTCAGTACACAAATTCACGAATTAGAACTGTTAGCTGATGAGAAGAAGAGACAAAAACAGGAAAAAGAAGGCTTGGCAACCCAGAAACGTCGTTTATTGGAGCATTGTGTAAAAAGGTATCGACCCAATCTGCTGGACATGAAGGGCAAGGGGTGTCCATTTTGTGTGCTTTGAATTAAGGGAACATGTGCTTGTTTCAAGCTTGGCAAAAAGAAGAGTGGCCCATTTTTTTGTATGGAAACAATTCTTTTGCATGCAGCTTTGGATCAGGCTATAAAGATAGGCAAGAGACTGTTTATTTTGTCGCTCGAAGTCATATTTGTGCAGAAGCATCAATTGATGCCTTACCGGAGTCGTGAACCTAAAAGGCTCGTGAGCACCAACACCAGTTTCCCTCCAAGAAAGACCACCACTAATGCAACTACTCCCTAGGAAGCAACATACTCCTTGCCCATTTGAAAAATCCTTGTGTGAAATTGTGAAGGGTATCTGTGCATACATTTATGTGTGTGTGGGTGTGCGAGGAAAAGGCAACATGGCGAGCAAGCAAGGGTAAAGGGATTGGCAGAAAAGGCAAGGGCTGAAGGATTTGGAATGGATGGGGAAAGCTGACTAAGGGTGGGAAAAGAAAAACAATGTGGCCTAGTGCAGCAGTGGAGCTAAGGTGGCTACATGAAACAGGGAAATATAATCCGCATATGACTAGTGGGGCTAAGGTGGCTACATTAAACAGGGAAATATAATCTGCATAAGACTAGTGGGGCCAAAATGGCAGCATGATGGAGCAATGGAAGGGCAGATAGCCAAGAGGCTAACTAGGCAGGCCTGAAGTGAAATCCAGACTTCTCGTTCACAGTTGTTTTGAAGTGTTGCTAAGTGTGTAGGTTGCAGTTATATCTCTGTGTCTCTGTCCGATCTCTCTCCGGAAGGCCACCAACTGTGTACAGAGGCATGTCGGTCCGACATCTTTCCCCTTCACTCTCAATCAGTTTAGTTATTGAAGTTGTTGCCGATTCCTCAACGGAAGTGATTACAACTACCATGAGTCTATATCTCCACTTTCCTTCATGGGTGAATTTGGGCTCTTCATTCATTTAGGTATATGTATATATACGTACACATAGACTTACACACGCCTCTTCAACTCTTGTACACCTCCACATACACATACACATCCACAAACCCATACACATGCACATACACATCTATGTATGTGTACACACATATATACACATGCCTCTTCAACTCATGCACACCTCCACATACACACTTACGAACACATACACATGCACGTACTTATATAGAGACGCTTGCAAACATGCTTGCCACGAGATGTGATGGCTCGTCTCTCAAACCCCAATCCCCTTGCCACGAAGTGATGACAAGGTGTGACTTGCCGGCAGAAGACAGATTGGAGAGAAAATCGGTCAGATGCTGAAGTGGCATGCGCTATACAGATTGTTGACATGGCACCCAAAATTCTCGGCGTAATTTACGAAAATCCGTACTGTTGGTGATGTAGCATATTTTACACATGTGAAAGCAGGGCTTTTGCGCTCCAAAATTAGATTGCTTTTGTGCAGTGCTAGCCTTTTGTACCTGCTGCTTAGGGTCCTTTATAAGAGCCTAGGAGATCACTCTTGGCATATTAACTTTGGAAGCAAGACTGTAGAGTGACTCCCAACCAGTTGTGCTTTGTGATTTATCAATATAAAAAGAAGTACTGAAAGGGATGCCAAACTTTGGGGCTAGTGCATCTGGAAGTGGAACTCGACCACTTTGTGTCGCGACTATTGTTTGATTTGAAGTGTTAAAGTTTTCAGTTCGTCTGTTGTTGTGAGATTACCGCCTTGTCAATGCCAAGCCAGTTACATTGGTATTAGAGCTTCAATTGATTCTGCTTCTATGGAGGATCTTGTCCGACTTTTTTGCAGCACACGCATGGATTTTAACGTCCCGCCTATAGTTATGTAGGAAGAAGAACCCAATGGCAATAGACATTCGAATAAGAAGAGTTCGATTGACGAAGAGTTGGTTGACCAACTCGAAGAATCTCAAATCGAGGATTCACAACTTGCAGATACGGAAAGTGCAAGTCAGCACTTGTACAAAGCGCCTCATGAAGTATTCTAAGGATCTTAGATATGCATTTTTTTTGAAGAAACAACCGATCCCAGAATTTTATGAGAGGTGTCTGAAGGTCGCCAACCCTCCTCTCCAGTTGGCAATGAAAGTGAAAACAAAGCCGCAATCTGATAAGACGATCGCTTTTTGGACATCAGAGGAAATTGATCGAGTTATGGAGTAGAAGATAAATGAAATCTTGAAATAGAGGTAAAAATCTTGCAACGGAGAGAAGTTTGAGTCTTTCGCGGGCTATCTTGGCTGGCAGTCAACTTTCGTGGATTTAGCAGAGAACGGGTCTAAAAGAAAACACCACCGACATGTTCACTTTGAGGAGGACTCCAATACTCCTCCTCCTTCTAGTGTAATGTGCAACGGAAGTGAATGATGATGTAAGCTCAGGATGAGTGATCAATGAGTGCTCAAGGGTCCTTTTACTTTAGAGGAAGGGAGAGCCTTCCTTGCTTAGAGAGAGAATGTGCAATGACCAAAACAAGAGAGTGGAATGCAAACTGTGAGAGAGAGTGCTATAGAGAGAGAGACAGAAGAGACGACACCAAATGGGGTCCCAAACCCCCCTCCAAGGGTCCCCCTCTCTATTGCTAGAGAGGTATTTGCTTTAGATTGCACAAAGGTTTGGTACAATGCTTCTAGATGCTTTGGACCTTTGGTACTTGACGACGAAGATGTTGGTGTCGATGACGACGACGATGCTGTCGCTGTCGAGGTCGAGATCTGCGAGGCTAATGGCTGAAATCTGAAAAGGCTAGGTGAACTGCTGAGGATATGATGCGACTGCGACGCGACGGTCCGGAATTGCTGTGGATTTAATGCGTCAATGGCTGAAAACTGAAAACGCTGGCTGAAAGGTGGGCTGAAATCTGCTTGCTGGCTGATGTGCTGTGATAGAAGAAAACTGGCAAGGATCTGCTGCAGGGGAATAGCGGTACTGTGATGCTAAGGGCTGATCTGGAAACACTGGTTATTGGGCTGAAAGACGTTGAACTTGATGGCTGAAAAGGCTGATGCTTGCGGCAAAAACACTGATCTTTTTGACGAGGAAACGCTAGAGAGCCTGCTGTCTGATGGCGCTAGGCTCTACTACCGTCTTTTGCCTTCTCATGGTGCCCCTTGCTGTAATAGACTTGGACACTCCAAGTCAAGATTCTACCGCGACACGCCAGGAATTCACTTCAAAACAGTTAATAGTTCACAATTGATTCGACACGGCCCGGTTGAGTTCCGTGCCTAGAGATATTGTCCCCAAAGACTGACGCTCCTTTCGGTATTTCTTTTTGTATTAATTTGTTGCACAAAATACACTGAGTGGTTGGGACTCACTCTCAGACTCTGCGTCCAGATGCTTCGAGAAGTGAGAGGCCAGGCCACACTTATAAAGAGTTACAAGGGATGCCAAAAGCAGAGCCCCAAAAGCTGTAAATCAAAAGCACTTAAAAAATAAGTGGCAATTCCTCTCAAGCCTTGGTAAAATAAAGCAAGGCTTAAAAAAAAAAATTAAAGCTCTCTCTCTCTCTCTCTCTCTCTCTCTCTCTCTCGCTTGCGTAGAGTTTTTATGTTGCTAAATTGGCTTTATCTTACAGAAAAATAATTCTAAATGAATTATTGGATTTATAAGTGAGAGGGTTTTCTCGCTTGGAACACCAAGGAAAAATAATTCTAAATGAATTATGGAATTTAAGTGAGAGGGTTTTTCTCACTGGAGACATCCGAGTACAGAGTATTCCTAGTGCGTCATTCAAAGTAATGACAGGAGCAGTGAGAACGGGAATATCTGTAAGGCCACCAAGAACGGGTACTTCTGATGCGTCACATCGGATGGCTGACAGGGAGCATTGGAAAGAAGTATCCGACCATCCGGGAACGGACATCTCTGATGCGTCATAGGATGGGTGACATAGAGCATCGCGAAGGAGATTGTACCGTAAGTTCGGTAGGAAAGGACTAGGTGATGGGTATTCCTGATGCGTCACAAGGTGGGTGACGGGTGCATCGGAAAGGGAATATCCATAGTCGGGAGGAAATTCCGAACTGTGTTAGAATTGTGAACAAGGAAAAAGCAAGCACTTGAATGAAGATGGGTTCAGAGGAAACTTTGAGGAAAAACGGATGCTTTTTGAGAAAGCGGAATTGCTTTTCGGGAAAGCAAATGCTTTCTCGCGAGGAAGTCTATGTCTGCATTGCAACTGTGCATGTGATTGCATCCAGGGACGCTTGGGAAGTGCTGTGAAAGCATTGTTTTTAACTTATAAGGTTTTATTGAGTTTTTGGACATTCAGACCATTTTTAAAGGCGACCGACCGCCCACTTAATAAGTGGGCAGCCATCTGATAAATAAGGCAACAAATCAGCCAGCGTTTTCTCTCTCTCTTTTTCTGGCAGAGCAACGAAAAAAAAAAAAAACGAAAAAAAAGAAAAAAAAAGAGAAAAAAAAAGAAAAAAACGGCTGCGATCTCTACGCGAGCAGCTATTCGTGCCCGTGGCTAGGAGCTATAAAAGCATCACATGCCCTTACTCAGAGAGGAGGACCAATCTTTGCAAGGAGGAGATGCTGCTGCAGATTTCAGCCGTAAAGAAGACGTTGCCGGTGATGCCCATGGCTGCCCCAAGTGTACCAGATGTCGTCAAGACCCAGTGCGCGAGTTCCCTCGCGAAGAAGTGCCTACGAAGCGTGTTTCCATCGCGACAAGTTGCTGTTTTTCTCTGTTTTCAGCCCATAAACGTCGTAGACGGGGCTGATTTACGAGAAGGAACCCAAGAACACACCTCTTTTGTGTGTAGGATTGGAAGAGAGGATTTTCTATGTAGAGATCTCTTCTGGGGAATTTCTTTTTCGAGAACCGAGTTGCGTTTCGAGCTTCAAGACTTTGAAGGTAACGATTTTCATGTTATGATCTTTGAGTATTTGATTGCAGGTGTACTTCCTCTTCGTGAGGGAGTAGGAGCAGAGGAAGGCATGAGCCTCTGCAGGAGAAAAGCTCTTTGAGGAACTAGAGCCAGATCAGCCCAAGGGTTTCGTACCCGAGTTTGGGAAGTAGATCCACGGATCGGAGAGAGGTAGTCTCTCAAGTTGTGATCCGGAAGTTGGGATTCACTAGGAACACACATCTAGCACATGTACTAATGGATAGTCACATCACACGACATCACAGGACATCACATGACAAATCACATTCAACATTCATTCGGATCTTAGACCATGATTTATCGTCAATGCAATTAGCAATCGCATCTAGATCCACTCATGACCTCATAGATGCCCAATTGACTAATCCCTATTGCAACCATGTCTATGGAGATCATTCAGACCAAAATGCTGTAGTCATTTCGTCTATCAGTTCCTGCACTTAAACAAGTCAAGAACAAATCAGTATCATATTATCGGGAATTCTAGTTCATAAAGTCATTACAGTAGACACCTGTTAGCTCTCAGTATCCCTGAAGCTGTATTCAGAGGCATCTGTTGACAAAGGAGCTGAGTAACTCCCCTCTTGTGCATACCCGTTGCACCAGATTTTCGGCCAAGCTGAGTTCGGGGTTCCATTTGGAATAGACTATGCTAAACCAAAAGCTTCACGGTAAAGATTGTCACAAGACGGGCACCACGTGCCAATAGAAAAGAACAGACTGAATAGACTTTTAGCACTTCAATGAAAGAGAGAGACGACATGTGACACGGAGTGGCGGAATTTCACCCCCGAGAGTATTGGCCCCAAACCTTGGCGCCCCTTTCGGTATTTCTTTATATTGCATCAACACAGTATAAGCCGGTACTCCAGACTTTGCACCTTCTCCAGGAAGCATGCCAGAGAATGAGCCCTAACCTCATATTTAAAGGCCCTTGGCTTGAAAAGCAGTTACAGTGAAAAGCCTTCAAAACTCAAAAGCATCTGGTCCAAAAGCAATGCTCAAAAGCTGCCAGCATAAATTCCGGAATTCCGTACAGCTGCCATGTCGGCAGTCAGCGCAAAACGCGGAAATCTGTACAGCATGCCACGTCATCTGCCAGCATGATCTTCCAAAATCTGCCACGTCATCAGTCAGCTTCGCAATTTCTTTTTTTGTGTGTGTGTGTGTGTGTGTGTGTATGTTACTTGTTCTTCTTAGGGTTTAGGCCCCTCGGCTGACATCTGTAAGTTGGCTCCATTCTTCAAGGCTTTGACACGTCAGCAGTTTCTTACAAAGATTCACAATCTGAGGAGTATCTGCTAGGTCCTCCTTCTCCATCCACTTCGCATCCAATGCAGGATAGTTCTTGAATTTAACCAAGAACCGCCTTATCACTTTACCCTTAATCTTTTTGTCTATATGTGCCAATATCTGTTCGAGAACAAGGATCTCCTCGTTTTCTTCCACTTCGGGTTGTTCATCAGGCTCCCCATCTTCGGGCACATCGCCTTTAAAAGACTTCAAGAGACTCACATGAAAAGTATTGTGAATCCTACAAGTTTTGGGCAGCTTTAGTCGAAAGGAGACATCATTTATCTTTTTGGAGATCTGGAAAGGTCCGTAGTATCGCATACTAAGCTTTGGAAAAAGCCTCTGCTTTCCCTTTTTCTTTCTCAGGCGTGCCTTCTCAAAACGTAAGTGCACCCAATCATTCTCCTTCAATTTCAAATTGCGACGATGGCGGTCTGTTGCCTTTCTCTGTCTTTCTTGAGATTTCTGCAAAGCCTCGCGGACCTTGGCAAAAGCCGTGTCCAAGTCATGCGTGTACTCATCGGCTTAAAAAATCTTATCTTTTGTGCTTAGGAAGGGTGGAACCTTCGTAGCACCTTCAATAATCTCAAATGGCGCCTTCCCCTTCGAAGAGTGTATCGGGTTATTGTAGGCAAATTCCACCAAAGGTAAATACTTTTCCCATTGAGTCTTTTGATCCGAGATGTAAGAGTTCAATAAATCTAGTACGACCGAATTGGCAATCTCAGATTGCCTGTCAGTCTGCGGGTGGAAAGATGACGAGAACTGCAACCGCGTGCCAATGTTCTCCCAAATTGCCTTCCAAAACAAACTCGTGAATCTGGGGTCCCTGTCGAACACAATCGTCTTGGGCATGCCATGTAATCTGAAGATTTGGGCCACAGACAGTCTCGCTAAGTGATCCGGCTTGACTGTTTTCTTCACTGGAATGAAATGAGCTTGCTTGCTAAATCTGTCAATAACAGTTTAGATACCATCGTGACCACTCAGTGTTCTCGGGAGATTAAAAATGAAATCCATTTTGGAATACTCTCCCAGGGGTGGGTGGGTATGGGCAAAGGCTATAACAATCCCTGTGCTTTATGCGTGTCAAACTTGACCTTCTGGCATACCAAGCAAGTGCGCACAAACTCGTCCACATCCTTCTTGAGTCTCGGCCAAAAGAAGTATCTCTCTACCCCTTTCAAGATGGTAGCAATGCCGCGGTGACTCGTAAAAGGTGGACAGTGGCATTCGGTCATAACCTTTTCCCTCAACGACTGTGTAACGCACAACATGGTTTTCCTCATCAAGTAGCCATCCCGAATGGAATATCTTGCTACTATCTCCCCATTCCGTATCCGAGTGAAAACATCTGCAAAATCTTTATCTATGGCGTACTGATCGACCATATCCTTGAAGCTCTCATGATGAATCACGGGAATAGCCAAAACCAATGGCTTCCGGGACAAAGCATCTGCCCATCAAATTCTTCTGTCCTTGCACATGGACAATCTGGAAGTGAAACTGTGACAGGATGTTCGCCCACCGCATCTGCCTTTTCGATAGCTGCTTCTGTGACAAGAAGTAGCGTAAACTCTGATGGTCTGTGAAGACAGTAAAATCTGCTCCGAGTAGGCAATGTCGACACTGAGTAAGAGCATGGATAACCGCCAAAAGCTCTTTCTCATAAATTTGTGCTATCAATTCCGGCCTTAAGAACAATCGCCTCTCATAGGCAATGACATGGCCTTCTTGCATTAAGACCGCACCCAGACTACGACCACAAGCATCACAATATACTTCAAATGAGTCTACAAGTCCGGCAAAGTCAAAACTGGTCCTGTAGTCAATTTCTCTTTCAAAGTGTGAAAGGCAGTCACCTCTGTGGGTCCCCACGAGAAAGAGACTCCTTTTTGTGTCAAGATATGCAAAGGGAAGCAACCTCTGCAAACTTTCAAATGAACCGCCTGTAGTACGAACACAATCCCAAGAAGCTTCTAACTTCATGGACATTCATCAAATCGGGCCAATCACGGATAGTCTCTATCTTGGCCGAGTTCATCTGCACTCCTGTTGACACAACTGTCCCAAAAAGTGTATCTCTGGTAGGAAAAATTTTCTTCGCATTAATCACGAACTTGTGATCTCGTAATGCTTGAAAGACGTGCAGCAGATGTTCTCTATGTTCTGCCTCATCCTTGGAGAAAACAATGATGTCGTCAAAGAAAGTGCCAACAAATAGTCTGTACTCTCGAAAAATCCTGTCCATCATCCGATTAAATGTCGTAGGAGCATTGGTTAGGCCAAAAGGCATCACCAAAAACTCAAATAACCCAAAAGTCGTCCGAAAAGCTGTCTTGTAGACATCTCCCGGCGCGATTTGGATCTGATGATATCCGCTCTTCAAGTCGATCCTGCTAAAGCACGAGGATCCCTGTAGTCGGTCAAGAATATCATCGATCCTAGGAATCGAAAATCTGTTCTTGATGGTGATTTTGTTGAGAGCTCTAAATCGATGCACATTCTCCAAGATCCGTCTTTCTTCAAAACCAAGAACATTGGAGAGCAGTACGATGAAGTACTAGGCTGGACAAGGCCCTTTTCCAAGAGGTCTTTCACTTGGTTCATTATTTCTTTGTTCTGGTCTCAGCTCACACGGTAAGGTGGCCGGTTCAATGGTGTGCTTGTAGGTATCAGATGAATGGTATGATCCTCAGGACGAGCGGGTGGTAACTCGCCTGGCAGGCCCTTTGGAAAGCAGTCGGCATGAGTCTGGTGAAAATCTTGGCGTTCTTTATCAAGTTCATACATATTTGTCCTATCCTCATCATTCAACTCTCTCAAAAAGATCGAGTTAACAAACAGACTGGATTTCATTAATTTTGAAACGGCCTAAGCCGATACAATAGGGACAGACTCGCCCTTAAGTTTTACATCAAGTACAATGGTTTTGCCCTTCTCTGTAGTCAAAGTTGCTTTTTTCGCCCATAGTCGACCACGACATTGTTCTTATGGTACCAGGGAATTCCCAAGAGGACATCACAACCTCCCAAGGGCATTATGTAGAAGTCCTCATGCCCCAAATACCCATGGCAATGCAACCGAAGTTTGCCAATGACAGGTGTAATGGCTACGTCCTTGTCGGGTGCCGCTAGAACTGCTTCTGCTAGTGGTCCCATCCGATCGAGTGTGATCTCGAGCTGCGTCGCCAATTTAGGTGAAATGAAGTTGGCCTTGGCTCCTCCATCAAAGAAGATCAGGGCTTCTTTGTCTTTCACTTTGCCCCATGCTCGGGAAAGTTCTATACTCTCGTCCATCGTGCTTGGGTCAATACCCATGCAATTTGGAACCAGTCCTGTTTTCATCTTGCCTTGTCGTCCACGTTTCTCAGCTACTTTCAAACTCTCAGGCCTTTCTTCGTCTTTGTCATTCTGTCCTTTCGGTGCATTCTTAGGGCACTTCGCGGAGATGTGCGCAGTTTCTCCGCATCCAAAACACTTCCCCTCTTTGATGTAAAGAGCTCTCTCTCAGGGAGTGAGTTTAGGTGGTGCATCCTTTTCTTTCTTTTCTGGATTGCTCTTCCTCTTTCTACCCTCATTGTTCGAAGTTTGTTCGGTCCTTTGTGTCATGATTTCATCTGTGGGGTAGGTCAAACTGCCTGAATGAATGGCAAAACCCCGTTTCGCATGACTCATCAGTTTCTGAATGGTATTTGACTTTTGCTCTAAGCAGTGATCTCGGATCTCTGTAGGGAGTCCCAAGGTAAACCGCTCAATCTGTTCTTTGAACGAGATCTTCTTAAATGAAGAGGCTGGTAGAAAAGAGCTCCAGAATCTCTCGCAGTATGAGTCCAATGTATCCTTCTTGGTCATCCGAAGATGGTTCCAAGCAGTTTGTATGTGGCGCTTGTACTCTCGAGTCAGCCAAGAAGAAATAAAAAGCCTTTTAAATTTCAGCCATTTAACTGGCGTTGTCCTGTTCAATAGAAGCGCGGACCACCAAGTTCGACCCTTGAAGTAAGAAGTAGCGCTCCGAATGTTGGAGTGCTCTTAGTAACTCCCTCCAGAGAAAGCTGGAATTAGAGCTGATCTCTTTAGATAGCTGATTCCAGTGTTAGAGTTTACAGCTACTGGTGATTCATTAGTTCAATCAGTAGGACTGGAGGAAAGATAGAAACTGAGCTAGAACCGTTATATGAACTGGAATACATCTACTGAGAATTAGACAAGTTGAATGACTGGAATTAGTGTTCAGATTCAGATTCAGATTCAGAAGAAATGGATACAAAGTATATCTGGCTGAAGTGTACTTGACTACTGTATTAGGAATTACAGAGTAATAGTACAAGTGGGGATAATGTAGCCTAGGAACAGCTTCAGGACTACAATCACACACTAAGAGTAGGAAGTCAAAAGATAAAACAACCCAAAAGTACAGCCAACAATTGCCAACGCGATTACCATTTAATGGGTCCTATTTATAGCTTCTTGGAGTTATTGTGGTAACCGTCATATTAATTACTGAATGATCCGTCGCTCGGCTTTCCAAGAGCTGGTTCCCACCTAGTGAAACTGCCTCCGCCATCTACATCCTTCCCTTTTTTTTTGAATTTTGGTAAGATTCCAAAATTTATGAAAGAAAATCCACCGTCTGATCCTTCTGAAACATGGTTTTATACCATACTTCATGCTTTGTTGACTGCTTGACACCCCCTATAGTTGTAATTCCATGGGTGTCAGCCAGAGAGATATCCACACCTAGCTGACCGTCTGATTTTGAAACTCTTTGATTTTGAGACGGCTGGAAAATTCTTCTATCAAATACCAAGATGGAACTACCCAGTATCCTTCCACTGAACCCGCTTTCTTTTGCCCTTAGGTCTTGATGGTGTCTCCGAAGTCCCAGTGCCAGCATTGTCCTTCTGAATGAGTCTGGAAATGGCCTCCTGCTCAAGCTCATCCCGCCTCTCTGTGGTCATTTCTACTTCATAAGGCATGAGAGGATGATAAGTTTTGGTGTTGGGATCATAGAGCGTGCGTTTGCCCTTCGTGAAACGAGTTCTGGCCAATTTGTGACAATGCGAGGCTGTATAGATCCATCTTTCTGGAAGAGGCTGATTAGTTCTGATCCTAGCTTCAAAAAGAATCTCAGCCATCTCTCTGTATTGGGGTCCTAGACCTGGTTTAGCCGTAATGTCCTTTTAAGACACTTTAGAGGACTCAATAGTGAGTTGCAGCAGTTGGTTGGCGATCTTAGTGAAACCTTTGAGCTGAATTTTCCACTGTCCCATACACGGTTCAATCCTCTTCACCTCATCTCTTAACTCCTGGAAATCATTCAGCTGGAGAGCGTCATTGAAAAGTGTTTGCTAGGTTTTCCTTTCCACAATCGATCGCTCATACCAATCTTGAAGATCATCAGTAATCTTGAAGTATGTGAGCTGATCTACTGGTTCTGTGTGTTGAGGATAGAGTACTGCAGTCTGATCTTCAAGAATAGCTCGCACCCTTTGATCCAGAACTCCTCTAGCAATTTGCATTTGCATTAAAACCTCTTTTAATTGACTCCTGACATCCTTCATACATCTATACGTCGGCTTGTTCCCCAGCAGAAGTTCTAATTCCATGGCTAGGGAACGACAATCTGCAATAGAATGCCGTTGCCAATGTGGATTAGCTACTCTCTCTTCAACAGTCAATATCCATTCAGGCATCCTTTCTAACAGTTGTATTGTACTGGGATGCTCAGGCAGTTGATAGACCTCCTGATCATGGAAAGCAGCTGATTTCCAATGCTCAACCATTTCCCTGGCGCCGACATATAGTAGTTGAAATCGCTTTAGATAAGAGATAAGATCATCATCCTCCAGATACCGCCTGGTTATAGGAGTCTGTTGATGTCTCAATTTCGTATTCAGCGTGATGAGCTGTAATGAATGTTGCCCATCACCTGCTAGACCCTCAGTCACATCTTTGCCTTTCCCTTTAGCATCTCTACTGTGTTGTGACTGGTTTGTTGGTGATTTTCCAGTGTTGCTGGGTTGTTGCTTTCCCAGTTGCTGATCACTCGACTGCTGCCTTTCAGGCTGGTCTGGTTGGTCTGTGTGAGACTGATCATTTCCTCTTGTTGTCCCTGCACCACCAGTACCAGGTTCTGGAGGTGGAGATGGAGGAGAGTCATCATCATCATCATCATGCCCTTCTTCTGGTTCATCCTCCTTCTTTGCTTCTTCTTCCTCCTTATCATCATCCTTCTGCTGTTCAATGTAATCAAGGATAGCTTGATTTGCCAGAGCACTGTTATATTCAGAAATTTTATCTTTCAAATCACTCTGCATTGTCTCCATGAGAACCCTCAAGTTATCCATGTTGAAAACAGCATTCCCTTCTGGATTCAAGATCTCGGCCATATTATTATAGATAAATCTTTCTATCAATGTGGCCTTCAGAGTAGTGTGGCTGGTCAGTAAGGAGTTGAACTCAACTCTCTTCGTTCTCAACATAGTTTCAAACCTATCAGCAGCTCTTTCAGCTCCTGCCTTTTCTTCCCGTATGGTCCATATCTCAGACTCCACCTTGTCAAGCTTACTTTGTAACTGTTGAATAGTCCTAGCTGACTGAGCTTCAAGGATACTGTGGCGCAGGTTCTGGGCTGCTCTCCCTTGCTCCAGCTTTTCAATCTGCTCCTCAGCCTCCCTCAGTTCAGTCTTTATCTTAGTTAGTTCATCTTCTGACCCTTGAGTATCCAGCATTTGTTGCATGCAATTGACAATAGTGTTCCATGATGACTGAATAAGTACGGAACAACCATCCTTAACTGCTGCTGGATCAGAGTCAGTTGGCTCATAGACCGTGACAGGAGCCAGGTAGGGTAATGCAGAATAATCAGATTTTTGCAAAACTAGGCGTCCCTTGAGAGGATGAATCTGCATCTGCTGTAACCTATCTTTCTTTGTCAATAGCAGGGCCGCTTCACTGTATGGGACAGAAACCCTGCCAAGTGGACTTGGAGATGCTGGTCCTTTTCCCTTATCAGTCTGGTCTCCTGGCTGCTCAGGAGTGGCCCTTTCTGATTGGTCTTGTTCAGTACTGGTGGTTGCTGAAATCTGGCCTGCTGGCTGGCTAACTTGACCAGTGGTTTGGACCGTATGCTGTTCAGTCTGGCTAGCTGAAGTCTTTTCAGTAGACACTGTTTTGATTTGACTTTCTAGGTGCTTCAAGAGAGCCGTGCTTTTGGTCAGTGTCGTCCTTGGCCTCTTTGAACTGCCAGCTTCCTCTTGTATAGCCTTTCTCTTTTGTCCAGTGGGAACTGACTGGCTTTCTGGGGGCTTCTTCATCAGATGATAATTCCACATTTTGGGATATTGGGAATGGCTTCTAGCTCTAAGGCATTCTCCCCTGATCATGGGCGTCTGGAGAAGTTGCCAAGTACAGAAACTGCTAAACATACCAAGCCTTGAATACACTTTGAGACTTCAACTTGGCAGTTTGCTGAAGTACATTGTGCGACAATATCTGACAGAGGTTGATATCGACTTTAGAATCCAATCTCTTTGCTAAAAGCATAGCAAAGAGTTTCTCTGGCACATATGTCGGATTATTTTTCAGGCTCACAGCTTCAGCCACAAATCGGTAAGCAGCAGGACGGTCGAGACCTGCTACTGGAATCCCTTGCGCACTAGCTTTTCGTCTCCTTTTGGCAACGTCATCTTCCTTCAAAGATGCACAGATCTGCTCTGCGGTTGCCACATATGGCTTTGGCTCATTTGTTATTCGGAAAGCAAAGCAATGTTCTCTGGATTAACTGTCACTTTTCTACCATAGACCACAGTACTTCCATCTTCAGCATTAAAAGAATCAAGGACTTGCCTTATGATGGCTGTGTCAAACTCAATCCTTGTGGCTTGCAAAACCACATGCAAATCCCATAGTTGGAGTAAAGCCTTGGCTTGCTCAGTAAACACATAACACTGAATCTTACTATGCGGAATGAGTGGAAGAGTTGCCTTTGCAGTAGTAATAAGAGCTTGGGTTTCGTCGATAGCCTCCTGCATCTTCTCCGACATTTTCTTCCTACCCATACACCTTGAGGACGATGAAGCAGTAGACGAAGAAGAATATGACTTACTTGATTCGTCGAACCCGTATCTAGGTGTGGTTGTCAAGGATAAGCGACAATCCACAGTCTCCTCAGAAGAAGAAGTTTGCGGCTGTAGTGAGGAAACTTCGGAGCTCGGCGATGGTGAATGGACAATAGAAGGTAAGCGTTGCGCAGGAGACTTGCGAGAAAAAACGCTTACTCGCCTTATTGTTATACGCGTTCGCTCCATAAAAGCTCCACCACTTACCGTTCCTAGAGTTCTGTGCACCGCAAGTGATGAGGCAGACATGCATTGGACAAGAGTTTCGCTCGTCTTTGAAATGATTACTACTGATATTCCATGTGACTGTTGATCCCCCAAAAACTGATATTGGTGTCTATACTTTTCTGGTTCTGGTCTGGACAGGGTTTTATCACACTGGCGCTGTTCTAGCTTTTTGATTGGTTCTGGAACTAGTTGTACATGGAAAAGACCTAAAATAGCTGATCCCGGATTTTCGTGGTCTTCAACTCCCAGACCATCAATGCCCATTTCCTTGGCTTCTGAATAATAGAGCTTGATTTTAGCTCCATTATATACCCCCGGCAACAATAATCCAGACAAATCTTTTAGCCTTACCGTGCCATTTGAGAACACCCAATCAACTTCAAATGGTCCTGCCTAGGCTATCTTTAAGTTTGGTTTCTTAGAGCCTAATTTGGACTGATATAATAGAACCAGATTGCCTTTCTGAAACTCTCGAACCTTAATTTGTTTGTCATGCCAGTGTTTCCTTCTTTGCTGAACAATTTCTTGTTCCAGCATAGCCCTCTGTCTCAGCTCGTCTAGCTGGGTTAGCTCTTCCAGTCTGTTCTTCAAATTGTGGTTAAAATCTAAACCATACTCTACAACCATTCTGAGACTGGGTATAACAAATTCCATAGGGACAAAAGCTTCAGTGCTATACACCATTCTGAACGGTGTTAACCCCGTAGTGACCTTATAAGCTGTTTTATATGCCCATAGAGCAGTCTAAAGCTTCAAGTCCCACTGTTCTGGCTTTTTCTTCACAATCTTGGTGAGGATAGTCTTAATGGTCTTGTTGCTGCTTTTGGCCTGCCCATTGCATTTAGGATAATATGTTTGGATTTCCGATGCTTGATTGAAAGCATATCCATGAGGATATCCATAGTGTCATTTATGAAGTGTGTCCCTTGGCTTGACACAATCTCCACAGGACATCCATAGTGGCATACAATATTCTCAAATAAAAACCTTGCAGTGTATTTTGCTGTATTGTCAGGAAGAGCCTTAGCTTCTACCCACTTGGTTATATAGCAGGTAGCCATCAATATATACCTATATGCCTGCAGAATCTTTTTGAAAGTAATATCAGTAGAAAAATGTCCACCAGATTCCCCATGATGTGCTTCTGAAATAACTTACAGTCTGCCCTCCATATAGACACACATCGATGAACAATCCCTTCGATACCCAATCTGTAGAGTAAGCCACCAACCTGCTTCCAGTCATCTGGGAAGCCACCCTGAGAAAGAAACTGATATACTTCATATAATTTAGGATCAATTGATTCCGTCGCTTCTAGCTGAAATAATTCAGCATCCACTGGTTCGTCTCTTAAAGACGCTTCAGAGTAGCTCTCCGTACTCCTAGAGAGGAGATCAGTGCCACAGTGGTTTTTGCTAGTTTTATGGAAAATTCGAAATTCAAATTCCATAAAGAACATCATCCACGTTATTAGCCTGCCTTGAATAATGACTTTATTAATCAAGAATAATAGGGCTTGATGATCCACATAGAAATGAAACAATTTGCCTAGCAAATAATGTCGAAATTTCGTAGCACTGAAGACCATCCCTAAAGCCTCTCTTTCAGTGGTTGTATATCCTTGTTTAGTCTGGCTGAATCTGCGACTAGCAAAGTATACAGGAAATCAGTTCTTCCATCTGGCTGAGCTAGTATCGCTCCCATTGCCAGTCCCGAAGCATCCACATGTACATGGAAGATGACGTCCCAATTCGGTTGGCGAAGAACTGGTTTACTGATGATGACACTCTTTAAGTTCTGAAAACTTTCCTCAGAATCAACAGTCCAAATGAACTTGCTGGTTTTCTTTGTAAGCTTATACAATGGTAATGCTTGAGAAGCAAACTTATGCACAAACCTTCTGTAAAAATTAATATATCCCAGAAAAGAACTCAATTCTGATGCATTCCTAGGCGCCTTGGCTTGTTGGACGCACTGGATCTTGTCATTGGCCATTTCTATTCCATTTCTGGACACCACATGTCCCAGTAGTTGTCCTTTCCAGACTAAGAAAACATATTTGAATGGATTTAGACAAATCCTCTTCTCTTAACAACGCTTAAAAACCATCTCCAGAAATAGTAAATGCTTTTCCTCTATGGAATATACGGTGAAGTCATCCATGAATATGGCGAGGAATTGATGAAGAAATTTACTGAAGATTTCCATCATACATTTCTGAAAAGTGGCCGGTGGATTGCAAAGGCCAAATGGCATTACCGGATACATAAATGCTTCCCACTCCGTAATGAAAGTTTTTTCTCGATTCTCAGGAGCAATTTGTAATTGGTTATAGCCACTATATCCATCCATAAAATTGTACATCTTATATCCTACAATCTCATCAAGTAACATATCTGTGAAGGGTAATGGGAATGGATCCTTAATGGTTTGAGCATTCAGTTTTCTATAATCTACACATACTCTCAGCTTCCCATTCTTCTTATAGGCACAACCACAATAGGAAACAACCAATCGCTACTGGCTACTTCAGTAATGAACCCAGCTTTCAGAAGGTTGTCAATCTCTTCTTTGACCTTCTTAGCATAATTCGGATTCATTCGATAGCGCTGCAGTCGTACTGGCTTGGCATCAGGTTTCAGTGGTATTCTGTGTTGACAGACCTCTGGATCCACCCCTTTCAGATCAGTATACTCCCATGCGAACACATCTTTATAGTGCTGGAACATATGTCGTGCCTTCTCTTTCATCGTAGGATTCAAATGTTTATTTACCTAGATCATTCTAGGCTTTTCTTCAGACCCTAAACTCCATTTCTCAACTACATTTCTCTATCTTCTGATCATCTGGAAGCAACCACTTAGGCCCTCCACCCTTTCTCTTGGTTTACTCCTCAGCATAATCCAAGGACGATCCTTTGAGCTCTGAATTACCATTCCGATTTCCAGTAGCTCCTCTAGAGCATGCCGGTTCTATTGGTGTGCTGAACTCAACTGGTTCTTCTGGCCTTCCAATTAACCTCACCGTACGTTCTCCTGAATTCAGTTCAGTGAACTGTTTTGGAAATTGTTTCTTTTGTTTTTCAGCTTCATCTTTGTTTATTAAAACTGCATTGAGATCTATCTCTGTTAATGGAAAAATATTCGTAGCTTCCAACATTTTCTCAATTTTCTTCACCTTGTACTTCTGGCAGAGCTCTTTGGGTCTCAGTTCCTTTCTCCAACTTCTGTATTCGTCTGAATCTCGATTCTGCTACCTGGCCCCTTGTATTGTCAAAGTCTGATTAGCATAGTCGTGAACAACCTGTGTCGTTCGCAGCCATGGGCGTCCCAGTAGCATCCCATACGCTCCTTGCACATCCAGTACTAGGAAATTGGCTTTGAACTTTGCTTTGCCCACTCGTATCTGCATATTCTCTACCATTCCAATTGCCTGCACCACTCTATGATCCGCCATTCGGACTTTGAAAGGTGCTAGTTTCAGGTTAGTAATTCTCATCCTTTGCTGAAGATGTACTCCCAAAATATTTACCCCTGCTTCTCCATCTAGTATAATGCTTGAGAGTGGTTCCCACTGTTTCCTCACTTTGTAGTCCACCTGAATCAATGGCACTTCATCATCTCTGATAGCGGTCAAGTCGACTGATCTGGCCTCCGCCTCAGCCTTCATTCGCTGCTTGATGAATTTCGCTGCTTCAGGTAGAGTTCTTTTACTGTCCTCTAACTCCACAGTGAGTTTCTGAATTTTGTCACAAATCTTGACATGAATCTCCTCTTTCTCATGCTCAGAGTTGTCGTCAGAACTTGAAGAACTGGTATTATCTTCACAATAGCATTCCTTTGGTTCAGTGCTTCCAGCTCCTTTAGCAGTTCCCAACTCTTCCATCAACCCTTGTACTGCAGGCAACTTGGTCTCAGGCATCCCAGTCTTCGAGTGATTTGGTTGTGCTGTCTCAGACAATTGGGTAGGTATCTTATGAATGACCCGGGCATCAGAACTCTCTGGTTGCTCTGGCAGTTTCTTTGCTAAATCCTGTGATTTTTGCCGCTAGTTCTCTTTGCTCCTGCCATTCATCAACCACCTTTTCTTTACCCTTGGCCTTCCACACCTCTCTCTGCTGAGCCCATTTGCTACGTTCATGATTGACTGGTTTTGCTGGTCTGTCTGGAATTTCCTCAATCACCACCCCTTTGCTTCGTGTAACTGCTCGTACAGGAACCGGTTCTGGAACCTTCGTCTCGGTATCCGCAACTCCAGGTGTGTCTGGACACTGAGCCGCGAAATGCCCATACTTACCACATGTATAGCAATTCAGGCTTCGATTCTGAAAATTACCATGACCTCGGCCTCGACTGGTACCCGCTTGGTATCTACCGCGCCTTGCTCCAATACCACTTGCACCTGGTTTCTCCTCTTGAGAAACACTGGTAGTTTCCACTCTTACTGGTTCAACATTGGTGAATGTTACCACTGACAAATCTTTTCCCTTCTTAAAATGATGAATTCGAATACCACAGTTGTTCCATAAATGGCCATAGGCTTTGCAATAAGTACACTGTGGACATTTGTTTGAAACATGGTCTTTAGATTTACACTTTGAACACCAAGTTTCCATTCTTCTTACCGGCTGTCTGGTTTGGCTAATTTCAGCAATTTGCCGGACCATCTCTTCGATCTTCCTAGACCAAGATTGTTTCTTAGTCTTGTCTTTGGTTCTTTCATATGAACTGCTTTCAGAGCTACTGGAGGCTCTACTGGACTCAGAATCTTCAGTAGAAGTACTGCTACTACTGGACCTCCTCTTCTTATGACTCTTTTCCTTCTTAGCTTGCTGTTCGAGCTTCAGGGCCCGCTGCACCAAATCATTGAATTTCTTGGGTTGGTGCCGGCACCTCCTGTTCCCTAAGCTTCTTACTGCGAAACCCATTCAAAAACCATGCTCGCAGCCGCTTTTCGGATGGTGGTTCTTGCAGTTGTCTAGTTAGTTCCTTGATTTTCTCAACATACCTTCTGACTGACAATTTTCCCTGCTTTATCTTATCCAACTCACAGAGTATATCCTCATCTCCTCTGTTGTTTGAATATTCTAGTCGGAAAGCTCTAAGGAGTTTATTATATGATCTGAGTTGACAAGCTGGGTAATGGTAGTACCATTTTCTTGCTGCCTCCTTTAATGTTTGCGGAAAGTAGTCACCCCAATCATCTTCATCAATCTTTTTTAAGTCAGCATATTGCTCAAAGGCTTGGATATGAACATCCCTCTTTCCCCCTTTGAACATGGGAAAAGAGAATTTTTAATGACGATGTGTAATCATGTCTATCAGCCTCATTTCTTCCTCTTCTCACCTTGGAATCGTGACTCTTTTTTGCAGCCTTCTTACAATAGTCCGTGTCTGTATCCCAATTAATTTCTGCCTCCGTCTCAGTTGCTGTCTCCTCTCTAGCTTTTCTACTGGAACTATGACGACTTCCTTTACTGCCTTTTGCACTTTTGTCTCCCTATTTGGTCGGAGAACTCTTGACCTTGCGTTCTTCCCTTTCAGCTCTGCGTCATCGAGGCTGACTGGAATGCTGAGAGTCCTGTGCCTCATCAGCATGACTGTGCTCCTCCTGAGCCTCAATGTCACTTACTTGTTCATCCTTGGGATCAGAGTCTCTCTTTGACTTCTCAGGAATAGAGTCGACACGGTAGGATGGTTTCCGGCCACGATTGGGTTTGGGTGCCATTACTGTAGCTGAAACTCAAACTGGGAGAGAAGAGTCTGCTGGTCAACGAGCAACAGCTCTAGCCATCGTGATCGCCGAAATGGAATTGGAGTTGATCTCTTTAGATAGCTGAATCCACTGTTAGAGTTTACAGCTACTGGTGATTCATTAGTTCAATCAGTAGGACTGGAGGAAAGATAGAAACTGAGCTAGAACTGTTATATGAACTGGAATACATCTACTGAGAATTAGACAAGTTGAATGATTGGAATTAGTGTTCAGATTCAGATTCAGATCCAGAAGAAATGGATACAAAGTATATCTGGCTGAAGTGTACTTGACTACTGTATTAGGAATTACAGAGTAATAGTACAAGTGGGGATAATGTAGCTTAGGAACAGCTTGAGGACTACAATCACACACTAAGAGTAGGAAGTCAAAAGATAAAACAACCCAAAAGTACAACCAACAATTGCCAACCCGATTACAATGTAATGGGTCCTATTTATAGCTTCTTGGGGTTACTGTGGTAACCGTCATAGTAATTACTGAATGATCCGCCGCTTGGCTTTCCAAGAGCTGGTTCCCACCTAGTGAAACTGCCTCCGCTATCTACAAAAGCTATGTCAAACTGCTGAATGAAAGCCAAAGCCTTCAAAGCATCTCTATATCCAGAAAATGTGTCAAATTTAATTGATTGTCCACCTTCCTTAAACTCTCGGTCTTTCTTGCTTTTATCTTCCAGAAAGTCATACTGGTTGGCTTTATAAAAATTCTTCTTCTTTGCGCAAAAGCTGCTGTCGTCGGAGTCCGAACAATTCGAAGACGAGTCCTTTGTAGAACTGTCAACAACTGGGCGAGATTTAGACTTCTTTGCCTTTTTCTTGCCCTTTCCGAAGCTTTGTTGTTTGCTTCGCTTTTTGCCTTTTCTGTCTTCTTCGCTTGAGTCAGAGGAGCTAGAAGAACTCGAAGAAGAAGAAGAAGAAGAAGAACTGGGTACTCCTTCAAATCGAACACGCTTCTTCTGCTTTCTTGCTGATGCAAATGTAGACTGATGACCCAAATAACCCGGGAAGTTAGTTCCTTTCTTCTGCTTTTTGTCGTGCTTTTCTGCTTTGTTCTGCCCGTCAAAAAGCCGAGAAATCCGTGCATCAACTACCTCTTCTAATTCTTGCTTTGTATACATCCTTGGAGTAGGAGGTTTCTTGAGTGCTGGTTTGAGGGGTGGTTCTGTGGTTTGCCGCCACTGTGAGTGCACCTCGTCGAAGGAGGTCTGGCCAGTGTGACATAAAAACGCGTTTCATGTAGATGAAACCCCGAAACCCCGAAACCTATGAAACGTTTTGCCGGAACGCATGAAATGGATAGGCATTTTTTATGAAACGTTTAAAATTGGGGCTTTTTTTTTCCAGAACCCAACGTTGCCCGTAGCGAAGTGCGTATTGCTACCGAATTCCGACTCCAGTGAAATTATCGAACGCAAATTGGGGATTCCGAACGAATTAGGTGCGCGCTGCAGCTTGCATGTGGTATATTGAAAGTGTGATTCATGAAACTAGTGTGGCTGTGTTTTAACTTTCATCAATACTGAACATCTCTTTAATCGTGCTTGCTTGAAGTCGCTTCTAAGCAGGGAGCATGTCTCTCTCTCTCTCTCTCTCTCTCTCTCTCTCTCTCTCTCTCGTGGACATTAAAGTCTAGAGTCATGTGTGCTACATTGTATACATATTTATCATATTTTATGAATATATAATTTAATGTCGTTTATGAAACTTGTTTCATGTTTTTGACGCTTTGAAACGAAACGTTTCAAAACCTCGAAACCCCGAAACGATCGAAACCTGTTTCATGTCACTTGGTCTGGCTCATAAATTTTGCAAATTTCGGGTCCTTCGCAAAATTTAGCATTATCTTTGTTGCATCGTCGCTCAATCGTCGACGTTCCATCTCTTCGAGCTCCGCATCAGTAGGCCGAGGCGGGCCATACTCGCGTGAATCTTCTTCGTTATCTTTTCTTGCATTGTCTGATGCAGAGGAAATCGATTGATCTCTGTTTGAAGCCATAAGTGCTGCATAAAAAGGATTGGATTTCCCGGTAGGAGAGAAATCGATCGTGCTTTGATACCACTGTAACAGACTTGGACACTCCAAGTCAAGATTCTACCGCGACACGATAGGAATTCACTTCCATACAGTTAACAGTTCACAATTGATTCGACACGGCCTGGCTGGAGTACCGTGTAGAGATATTGGCCCCAAAGATTGGCGCCCCTTTCGGTATTTCATTTTGTATTAATCTGTTGCACAAAATACATTGAGTGGCTGGGACTCACTCTCAGACTCTGCGTCCATATGCTCTGAGAAGTGAGAGGCCAGGCCACCCTTATAAATAGTTACAAGGGATGCCAAAAGCAGCGCCCCAAAAGCTGTAAATCAAAAGCACTTTAAAAATAAGTGGTAATTCCTCTCAAGCCTTGGTAAGATAAAGGAATGCTTAAAAAAAAAAAAAAGCTCTCTTTCTCTAGCTTGCGTAGAGTTTTTACATAACTAAAAACTGGCCCAAAACTGCCGCAAAAACTGCTGTACAGAAATCTGCCCATCAGCTTTGCATTCCGTACGCTGCCTGCCACGTGGGCCTTCCAGGATTTGCGCCGCAATCTTGCGGGCCTGCCACGTCCAGTCCAGCCTCGCGTGAATTTCGGGAGCAGCCAGCATTTCCGGCCAGGGGAGGGTGTATGTGTGTGTGTGTGTGCTATGGGCACACCACGTCACCTGTTTGTGACACTTGCCCTCCCTTTATAGGTGCAACATCTTGGGTCGAGCAGTGCTATCCCAACCCCCATGATCTGGATTATTTAAAAAGTCACTTAATAAACAAAGTGACATAAGAGGTTGTTCACATGCCGTCACAAAATTGGATTCATGCACTGGAGAATGCTCATGCTGGGTACTGAATAAAATGGTAGTGATCATGGGTTGTGCAATCAGAGGGTATGCAGCTACTCTAAGTGCCTGGACATGCACGGCCCGCGTACAGGCTCACAAGGGTGCTATAACACACTTCCTAGGCTACCTAAACCCTAGAAGTAGGAACAACTTGTCCACATGCACATAGGGTTAGATGTGCACGTGACATCTAGTTCCAGTGAGGAAGATCTTAGCATGCAAAATCAAAATTTAAAAAACAAAGTTTTCCTCCAAATTAGTCGTCTTGCCGATAATAGAAGTGAAAAAAATAATACTTACCTCATTGTACTCGGGCTCCCTTCTTGTCCATCATGATCGATAGGCCTTGAAGGTGAACTTGGCTCATCATTCTTAAAGTAAAATGGTCTTGAAGAAGATGCAACATCAGCAGCCTTTAAAAGAATTATAAAGATAAAAACAATATGTACGACAGTATTGGATGACCAATATTTACTGTACAGAATATAATGTCTTGGACAATAATTTTCACCTGCTAAACCTGCTTTTTCTCTCTAGAACAGGTTTATCTCTCTAGAAAAGTGTAGTTTTCTGTCTCTAACGGCTTGGACAGTTTTCTTTCTTTGAAAGCACGTGCTGTTTTTCTTCCTCTAGGATTGCTGGCAAATTTTTTATTTTTTCTAAAGCAGAGCTGATTTTCTCTTGAACTGAAAAACTGTTTTTTTCAATCACCTTACTTGTTTGGATAGTCAATGGAGTTGATTGATTTTCTGATTGAAAGATCTTTGGCTTCCTCTGGAAAGTTTCCAAATATCACTAAAAGATACTTTTAGATTGGCTTGAGTCCTTAATAGATATTACGCATTTCTTGTGCGTTAGGCTGGAACATATTGAAAGCTTTGGCACTCGTCGTCTCCAAGCTTTGAAGGACTCTGGAGCACGGCACATATTTGAAGCTTATCAGTGGGTGCAAGATCACCGAAATGAGTTTCAAATGGATGTTTATGGACCTGTTCTTTTGGAGGTATGTTCTTCCCTTGAGTTGAGTCGGTCACGTTGGAGTGGTTGATGTCTACTACGTATTTGCTACTTTAAAAGTGAAAAGGTTCTGAAAGACAAGACTTCTTGCCTCTGGGTGTTTTTAGCTTCATACACGTATATTCTAAATATGACCATTGAAGGGCTAAAGGGAGGAAGTAATAAACAGGCACTACTCAATGAGTACAATGTGAACTTTACTATTGATTAACAGGTTAATCTTTCAAATCAAGACTATGCAGCCTACTTGGAAGGTCACGTTGCTGGCTATATCTGGAAGGCAGGCTTCTTGTGCTGAAATGCTTTTGTTTCTGTTTGAAGATCCAACTTCGAGCTGGTGTTTTTTTGGTTAACAGTAAAGCCTTGACTTTTTAGGCCTTTGTGACTCAAAATCCGCATGATCGAGATCTTTTGAATATTAACTTGAAAAAGTTTGGAGTACCCGTATTGAATTTTGTACCATCTGCAGACAAATCCTCTCCTTCCTTGACAGCACAGGTTTGAATTTCATCTAGTTTTTTGGGCTGCTTTATTAACAATTGCTAACAACCTCTGTTAATGAATATGATCTTGACAGATGCAAGACCTGGGGATAAAAGCCAAACTAATTGATGTGTTCACCGCACCACCTATTGTTAAGGAAGTCTTAAGAACTCAGGCTATGCTGGGTCATTCTGTAAGTTATTGATGGCTGACAAACTTATTGGTTATACACATATACAATTTTGTGTTCGCTATGTAGCTTATGCCTTTCCTTGTTAGTAGTTTGTAGGAACCTCTGAAACAAATCGCCAAGCCGATCAAGCAAACAAACTTGGGGTAATGGACCTCTGGACTCCAGAGAATCACTATCACTGGCAAGCTTCAAGGTATGGAGGCCATATATCTGCAAGTGTCATGCCTGTCAGACCGGCACGGATATTCTCACATAGTAAGTAGATACTGAAGGATGCTTTTGCAAGCATATGCTATCATATTTCTTTGTAAAGTACCTTGAAATAGCAGCAACCCTTTCCCACAGGCGTGGATATGAGAGAGCAAAGAGAACTGCAACAAAAGAAGCTGCAAGCAGAGGATGCTTTAGGAAGCATCGACAATGAGTTAAGGCATCTAAGCATTGAGCAAAGACAGCTCGAGGATGATGCAGCAAAGTTACATAGACAGAGGGTCAGATACATAACCAAGTCTTTACTGTCTGGTTGCATATTTTCTTCTTTTGCTTGTTATATACTAACAGATTTATTGTTCCACACATTGTTGTGGTTACCAAGAGGCTCTGTTCTTATGATTGTAAAAGGATGGATTGTAATTTTCTTAGAGCTTCTATGTACTCATGCTTGAAATGGTTTAGGAAGGAATTATCAATGTGGCAAAGACGGAAAAGAAGAAGCGCCAAGATTTAGCCAACAGAGTTGGTAATATCTGGGTTTGCTTTGTTTGAAGCTTGATTATGTTTTGGATTAAAGAACATGAAATTTTATCTGTTTCTTACTGTGTTTATGCAGAACAGAGGCAGCGGAAGCTGGAAATGATTCGAAGCGAAGAGGATTCTCAAAGTGCAGAACAAAGAATACGAGTGCAGATTCACGACCTTAATAAAATGCGTCATAAAGGCGCGATTGAAATTAAGGTGATTGAGAGGTGATACTGAAGGTAATTTCAGAGATGATTTGCAGATGAGGGATTTGATTGTATATTACTCTTGCTCTACAGGATCTTCTGCATGAAGCTGTCAGTATCCAGAAACAGTATCTTGCAAGACGTCTTTGTGCCTGTGAAGTCGAATTGAAGGCAAGATTTATTATGTTTTTCTGGATAACCTGTTATGTTGTTGTGCAATCATGAAGATTCTTCTGGATATCAATTTTGTATCTGGTTTGTGTTTTGCTAAACAGATCAGAGAAATGGAGCGTTCTGTGAAATTAATTGAGACAGAGGGAACCAAAGCGCAGCAGGAGTATGACCATTGTAAGTTTTTCTTTGGCGTATGTCTGCTCACCAATAGGCAGGATCAATCCTTTTCATGATGCTAAAGTGTATATGGCTTAAGAAGATAATTGAGTGGTTTCTTATACATTTAGGATTTTCTGAGTTGCCTTGATCTGTCTGATCAGTCTTTCAACTTTTTATTAATTGTTACTGTTGCAGGTAAGAGAAGTGTCGAAGAGTGTAGAAGGGCAGTCGAGGCTGCGAAAGTTGCAGCAGAAAACATTGCAAAACTCACGCCTGAGATTAAACAGCAGTTTGCAGAGGTAGCAAGGGATACATTCATTGCTGTAGCCTTGGAAGGTAGTTGAGGTCTCTGTTGTTGAGCTAAACCATTTTTGGTCATGATAAGCTGTTCAGATGCCAGATACGATTGCTGATTTGGATGATGCAATTCAAGAAAATATGGCAGAGGCGAATGCTGTACTTTGCTTGAATGATAGTGTCTTAGAAGAGTATGAAGCACGCTGCCGAATGGTAATGACTTAATTTTTTGTGATGGTCATCAGAAACTCTGACGTATTTTGTGAAGGAAGGCATATGTTTTGTAAATGTAGGGTCAGGCCTTGCAGTTCCAAAATTTTTAAATATTGTCTTGTGCGATGTCTTGTTTGTATGTGCTTTTACACATACATACACTCGAGGAAAAGTCTGAAAGGAAAAACTGAAATTGAGTTGGTGATTCTACCAGATTTCTAGCTTGAGTGCCAAACTCGATGAGGAGGCGACTAGATTAAATGAATGCAAGCAAGGGGTTGAAGCCATCAAAGTAAGGCTTGGTTGATGAGTGTAGGTTGTGATCATTCAGTCTGCTGACATATGGCTTTTACCAGGCTTTTAGTTTGGTCCTGATCTTTGATATCTTTTAGGATAAGTGGTTACCAACCTTGAGAGGACTTGTATCTAGAATCAATGTAACCTTTAGCAGGAATTTTCAAGAGATGGCTGTTGCAGGCGAGGTAGCACTTGGTAAGCTTTGTGTTTTGAAAATCATGCTCTTAACTGAAAGGGTTTGCAGAACTGAATTCTGTTCTGGATTCTTACAGATGAACATGGAAATAATTTTAGTCAATATGGGATCTTGATCAAAGTGAAGTTTAGGTATGTACACTTGTTCTTCATGGGTATATGTTTTATTGTTACTGAAGCTTTGTTGGGTTTGTGCTGTTGTGCTTGCAACTTATAGTTGCAGGTGATGTTTCAAGATCTTTTTCATGCACTCAGTTGCTACATTGTTCTATTAGGCTGTGAGGTGTGAGGCACAAGGTTGATGGGATGATTTTTTTGATAAGGGGATGGCAACTTGGAAGCAAAGCATCTATTACAGTCATTTATAATATTCAACCTATCCTCACTAAGAGTTTCAATTTTCATTCTTGACAAAATTCAAGAGGCAAAACACTTTTTTCATTCTGCGAATCTGCGTGATATTGGCGTTTAAATGATCATGGCCTTTGTCACAAGCGTCTATGAAATGCTTATGACAATTATGATAGACTGGCCTTCGCAACAGCTAGCACAGGTGGGGATCTGGCTTGTTGGTATTCTCCAATGAGAGTGTCTCAAATCACAGCGGATCCATGATTGTTTGGCTACCACCTTTCTCGTAGTCTTTGGAGGAGGCATCACTCAGATTGCGGTGCTTAGAGGGGACTAGAATTATCACGAAGGCATGACACTGCTGGACTGGATGTGAGTTATACTTGGATTCAACTTATAGAGTAATTTGGGACAAAGATACTAGTTTACAATATTATTTTCTATGTCTTGGTATCACATCACATCCTCGATACATCAACCCACACCTCTTCTACCCTTTTGTGCTCCACTGGCCAACTAAGCAAGGTGGAAAGGTATCCGTAAGTACTGAATGGTTTGCGTTTTTAGGTACATAAATTTTGTATGTTTTTTTAAAGAATACTTTTGGAGATTAGGTATGTTTAAACATCACTCCAAAATGTTAATACTACAAACAAAGACAGACAAGATAACTATGAAAATTGAGACTTTCATACGATTGTACGATACCGTAGAACCGTAGACCACTGGAGACATCCAAAGCTGAAATATTAGAATCGAACATGAGATATAAAGCTTCTGTCACAAACTGTTGACGTGTCCAATCACTAAAGAACGGAGCCAAGCTTTAGATCACGGCCGAGGGGCCTAAACCCTAAGAAGAACAAGCAACAGCAGAAGAAGAAGTCCTACCAACTTATGGGAACCCCGTATGATGGGGCCCAAGTGACATAAAGACATTAAAATAAAGCAGGACCCACACACACGCGTGGTTAGAATCGAACATGAGATATAAAGCTTCTGTCACAAACTGTTGACGTGTCCAATCACTAAAGAACGGAGCCAAGCTTGGCCTAAACCCTAAGAAGAACAAGCAACAGCAGAAGAAGAAGTCCTACCAACTTATGGGAACCCCGTCTGATGGGGCCCGAGTGACATAAAGACATTAAAATAAAGCAGGACCCACACACACGCGTGGGCTGACAGTGTTGACATGGTAGATTCCGCAAAACATGTTGACAATGCCAATGTGGCAGTTGTATGGATTTCCGCAAAAGGCGCTGGCGGATTTTGGCGCTAGTACTTTTTGGACTAGTTGCTTTTGAGTTTGAAAATTTTCATTGTAACTGCTTTTCAGGCCAAGGGCCTTTAAATATGAGGTTAGGGATCATTCTCTGGCATGCTTCGTGGAGAAGGTGTAGGGTCTGGAGTACCGGCTTGTACTGTGTTGATGCATTATAAAGAAATACTGAAAGGGGCGCCAAGGTTTGGGGCCAATACTCTCTAGGGTGGAATTTCGTCACTCCATGTCGCGTGTCGTCTCTCTTTTTTAGTTCAGTTGTTATTGAAGTACTAAAAGTCTGTTCAGTTTGATCTTTTCTGTTGGCACGTGGTGCCCGTCTTGTGACAGAATATCACAAACTGTTGACGTGTCCAGTCACTGAAGAACAGAGCCAACCTTCAGATCACGGCCGAGGGGCCTAAACCCTAAGAAGAACAAGCAACAACAGAAGAACTCCTACCAACTTATGGGGACCCCATCCGATGGGGTCCAAGTGACATAAAGACATTAAAATAAAGCAAGAGCTACACCGTGCATGGATTAATGACGTGACAGTTGTATGGACAACCCTGAAATTCTGTTGACAATGCTGACGTGGCAGATTTTCACAAAACACACTGACAATGTTGACATGGCAGTTGTACGGATTTCTGCAAAATGCGCTAATAGATTTTGGTGCTAGTACTTTTTGGTCCTGTTGCTTTTGCGTTTGAAGCTTTTCACTGTAACTGCTTTTCAAGCCAAGGACCTTTAAATATGAGGTTAGGGCTCATTCTCTGGCATGCTTCTTGGAGAAGGTGCAGAGTCTGGAGTACCGGCTTGTACTGTGTTGATGCAATATAAAGAAATATCGAAAGGGGCGCCAAGGTTTGGGGCCAATACTCTTGGGTGTGGAATTCTGCCATTGTGTGTCGCGTGTCGTTTCTCTTTTTCAGTTCAGTTGTTATTGAAGTACTAAAAGTTTGTTCTTTTTCGTTGGCACGTGGTGCCCGTCTTGTGACAGTGGTATCAGAGCAGCAGACGTGTGCTTTTTTGAAAGTATACCGGTCCTACAAAAGAGCAGATCGAGCAAACCAGAGACTATTGGATTTTTATTTGAAGTATCTTCGGGTCCCGACCCCGGACTTATTAGCCACTCCCACCCTTCATACATTGTGCATCGGGTGCGCTCCCGTCTTCACCGCTCATGTCTTATAGGACATAAGCCATAAAGATCACTTGCAAAGAAGGATGCAAGTTTTGTAACAAGCTGTTGTTTTTCTCAAAAGCAGTGTCTTACAGATGTTGATGTCTATAGCTACCAAGCCGCACACTCCAAGGACTTGGCAAGCTTTCTAGAAATTTTTTGCCCAAAGTTATATGGTTTCTGACATCTTCCTTCAGAGTGTAACTTGTGGCAGAGTGGGGTATCCTGAAATGCTTGCCATGGAAACCCTAGCAGATTACGACTTGAAATTTTTGGACATCTCTCACCAGGTGTCTCTTCTCAAGATGATAATCTTGGAGGTCCATTGTGATTGCCAGATCTTGGCACTACCATCACCGCCATTGTGCCTGAGGAACATTGCTTATCGAGGCTTGTTTCGACTATTCAAGAGTTTGTGGATCATGCTGCGGTTGACTACGACCTTATGGAAGGAATCTAACCCTAATTTTTGGTGCAAGTTTCCGGATGGAAAGTCAGTCGACTTTTTGAGCTCGATTGATGTCGAGATTGCTTTTTAAGTTTGAGTTCTGTTTGAGAGCTTGTTTGGTGATCTTGTTTGGAATTTGTTTGAAATGGATGGTATCTGTTTTGAACCTGTCTTGGTGCCGATTTGAACTATTTGAACCTTGGAACGATGCATGCAGATGCCTAGGGAGCATTTCGTTGCATGTTTGAAAACCTCGGAACGACGAAGGCCGATGCCTGAGGAGCGTTTCATTGTATGCTTGAAAACCTCAGAAGGACGCAGGTCGATGTCCGGGGAGCGTTTCGTTGTATACTAGAAAACCTCCGAACGACGCAGGCCGATGTGTGAAGAGCGTTTGGTTGTATGCTTGAACCTCCAAGCGACGCAGATTGCGGTCTGGGGAGGGTTTGGTTGTACATTCCTCAGAGCTCATGGCTTTGACCTTTTTAGGTTATTTGCGGGGGGGGGGGGGGGGGGGGGGGGGGGGGGGGGGGACGAGGTAGTCGTTGAGTAGCTTTATACCGCAGATCGTTTGTCTCGGGGAAGTGCTCAACGACGCTGTTTGTTGTGTTTGTAACATGCATATGTGAGCATTTGTGTTGCATTGTGATGTGCCAACCACTGAATATTCCTAATTGGATGAGATTGCCTGTGTATGTAATTTTAGTGCATAGACACCTGTGGAAGATGACTGCGGTCTTGGGTGTGATGGCTAATTTTACTACGCCAGATATGAAGAGTTCCGATTTGGACGAAAGCAGAAGCCAACTCCTTGATTAAAAGAGCCGAAAGGAGAAGCCAACTCCTTAACAAAAAGAGCAAACTGATTGTCCCTCTGAATGACCCTCAGAAATTTTTGAGCTAACTTGTTTTGTTTTGCAGATGTGTTGTAATAGCGGACGATTACTTTCCTTCAAGAAGGGGGGATGTCACAAACTGTTGATGTGTCCAGTCATTTAAGAACATAGCCAACCTTCAGATCACGGCCGAGGGGCCTAAACCCTAAGAAGAACAAGCAACAGGGGACGCCGTCCGATGGGGCCCAATTGACATAAAGACATTAAAATAAAGCAGGAGACACACACACACACACACACACACACACACACACACACACACACACACACACACACACACACACACACACACACGCACACACACACACACGTGGATTGATGACGTGGCAGTTGTACGGACATCTGTCACAAACTGTTGACGTGTCAAGTCAGTGAGGAGCAGAGCCAACTTGCAGATCTCTGCCGAGGGGCCTAAACCCTAAGAAGAACAAGCAACAGAAGAAGAAGAAGTCCTACCAACTTATGGGACCCCGTCCGATTGGGCCCCAATGACATGAAGGAATTAAAAAGCTGATGACGTGGTAGTTGTACGAACACTTCGGATTTTCCGCTGACATGATGACGTGGCTTTGTACGTATGTCCGTGTTTTGTGCTGACAGCTGACGTGGCAGTTTTATGGAATTTCGTGATTTACGTTGGCAGCTTTTTGGCATTGCTTTTGGATCAGATGGTTTTGAGTTTGAAGGCTTTTCATGTAAGCTGCTTTTGGGGCCTAGGGCCTTTAAATATGAGGCCATGGGCTCATTCTCTGGCATGCTTCCTGGAGAAGGTGCAGAGTCTGGAGTATCGGCTTGTACTGTGTTGATGCAATATGAAGCAATACCGAAAGGGGCGCCAAGGTTTGGGGCCAATACTCTCTGGGGTGGAATACTGCCACTCCGTGTCGCGTGTCGTCTCTCTCTTTCAATTCAGTTGTTATTGAAGTGTTAAAAGTCTGTTCAATTTGTTCTTTTCTATTGGCACGTGGTGCCCGTCTTGTGACATCCCTGAAATTCCGCTAACAATGCTCACGTGGCAGATTTTCGCAAAACATGCTGATAGTGCTGACGTGGTAGTTGTTCGGATTTTTGCAAAACGTGCTGGCAGATTTTGGCGCTAGTACTTTTTGGACCAGTTGCTTTTGAGTTTGGAGCTTTTCATTGTAACTGCTTTTCAGGCCAAGGGCCTTTAAATATGAGGTTAGGGCTCATTCTCTGGCATGCTTCCTGGAGAAGGTGCAGAGTCTGGAGTACTGGCTTGTACTGTGTTGATGCAATATAAAGAAATAACGAAAGGGGCGCCAAGGTTTGGGGCCAATACTCTCTGTGGTGGAGTTCCGCCACTCGGTGTCGCGTGTCGTCTCTCTCTTTTAGTTCAGTTGTTATTGAAGTACTAAAAGTTTGTTCAGTCTGTTCTTTTCCGTTGGCACATGGTGCCCATCTTGTGACAGCTTCGATTACTCCTCAAATGTTACATACAACGAAAACCAACTCAATACATAATGGATGACAAAAGAGACTAGATACAATTACCGTGCACAAGAAGTGCGAGAATTTTTGGTGGTGACTTTGCAGACAATCTTCTGTATACTCAATATACTCTTTTTAAACTATCTGCAAGCTTATTTGTGATAATGTAAGGTGTCTAGATGCTCCAGACCAAAGTGACCCATATGCTAGGGCTACAAATATCTGTACTGTACGGCTATACCGTACGGATTGGGGAGGTGGGGGAGGGAATGTCACAAAGTGGTAACGTGGCTTGCTTGCATTGGACCTGAAGAGAAGTACAAATAGTAGAGCCAAGCTGGACCTGAATCCACAGACCCGAGTCATAGTGCAACTGGCTGCTATTTACACCACATCATGGGAGACAGCACGGCAGTGTGGACGTGGGAGTGGACGATCAGGGCTGATGGAGCTGCTCTATGTTGGGACTTATGAAAACATTTTGTTTTCGTGCGACAGTTAAAGCTATCAATTGATAGTTGGTGCCTTTAACACTTATGAAAATGACTTGTGATTTTTAAAGTTGCTTTGGAGGTTTTTTGTACTAGTGCCTAAAAACGAGAGGTCGAGATCTCTCTAGTCCTCATATTTTCCACTCTGTGGGTGTGCTCTCTGATAGTTGTAACTTTGACAACTTGATCAATAAATAAAGAAATACTGCCAGGGGTGCCTAGTTTAGGGCCAAGGTTCTTTGAAGAGAATTCTGTCTCTTCCGTGTCATCTTCAGGTCTCAAGTTAGAAGTTGTCAGTTCTGTTCCAGTTGCTTAAAGTTTGTTTGGGTGATTCTCCCATTGACATGGGGTGCCCACTGGTTACAATAGTATCATTCTTTTGTTGCAAGGGTAAGAAAAGGGCTGAGCTCTTACACCTTAGTGACAACTTCCGACAAGTGGTCGGATAGAAAGACAAGGAACTACCAAATCTGCACGACTTTAATGTACTTCAATATCTCAAAACAATTGAACAAGTTGAATTGAACAAGAATTGAACAAGAATTGAACAAGAGAGTGAAGGGAGATGGAGAAGATGGTGGAGAGGGATGCTCCTGCACAAGAGAGTCGATGGCTTTGAACCGCCTTTGCTAGCACCCCTGGTTGGGTATGTCTTTATTGATTGAGTGTGATGGCAAGAATCTGCAAGTCCTCTTGAACCTTCAACCTTCAGACTTGTGCTCCAAGCAAGCTCTGGGTGTAGATGTGTCAAAGTGCCTACTCTACAGGAGAGCACATTGAATAGTTGCATTTTTGGCCTTGATGTAGAAGCCCTAAGCCTAAAACCCGTCACTGTTTGCTTTGCGGTGGCATGCAGTGTGGGGGAAAATCGAGACCTTTTGGTTACTTTGTTATAGAGACCAGGGGAACTTCATGGAGACCAGTGAACACACCTTTGGGAAAGATGAGGAACGGGTAACCTATATTTGATGTATGTTCACATGTTTTCTCTCTTATTTTTGTTGGTGTTAGTGCGCCCTCATGCATTTGATTATAGATACTGTGATATGTTAATTAAAAGTTTTGCTGAGGGTTGTCGAGAACAAGTACTTGTTAGAACTGTACACAAAGGTGTCAACCTGTCTTCATTATGCAATGAGCTTACATCTTACAGCTTGCGCAGTTTCAATAACAGTTGCATCTATTAACTTCTTTGATTTGTTTGAAATGGTACTTGTGGTGATTTGAAATACCTGCAATTACCATGCTAAGGCACTTTGTCTTTAACAGAGAAGTAGCTTGTCACGTTGAAAATTATTGTTGTTGTCAGTCTTTTTCTTCTTACAGTATCTATAGCTGAGGTTACTGTGAGAACGCTTTCTTTGCAGGGAAACTGGAGAGTTGCAAGTCTTGAGCGCACATCATCAATCTGGAGGGGTATGTTTTTAGACATTTGAGTTCGAGTCAATTAATTCTTTCTGATATTTGTTGATTTGGAGCTTGCTGTTTTTCCAGGAGCGTTCAGTATCAACAATACTTTATCTAGTGTCCTTGCAAGATTTAACACATTGCCCTTTTCGAGTTGTTGATGAGATCAATCAAGGTGTTTGAATATCAAAACTTGTAACTGAATCATTGTGTTTTTTACTCCATCAAAAGAATTATCCACCTAATGATATTTTTTAGCACAATTCTTTTAAGAAATATATTTGAGTGCATGCTTGGAGTTAGAATTGTTTAACATTCCCTTCACAATATGTAACTCCTTTCAAACTGTTATGTTATTGAAGATCAGTAGTTTTAGACTTCATGTTATCAAGGCTGGGGTAAAACGATTAAGAGGAACTTAAATTAAGAAGGCAGAAAAGGGCTGATTGAAATGCATTTTTGGGTGCATGGTCGTTTATGTGTTCACTGGAGGAAATTTGACTGACACTTAGGTCCACATAGATGAATTTTTAGAAGTTGAGTGATGGAAGTGAATGATGTTCAATTTGCTTTGATATGCATGCATATGTTTCTGAGGACTCATGAGGGACCACATAGAGGAGCAAGCTCAAGTCACTTAGGAATGGTTACATTGTGGACATCAAGGATGTAGAGGTAGTCAAAGAAGAGTTTTGACTGGTGTTAAGTGGTAGTTCAATAAGGGTTCGTTTCATTTAATGTTGTTTACTCCAACTCTTGCATCATTCATTCGTGCAGGAATGGATCCCATTAATGAAAGGAAAATGTTTCAACAGCTGGTCAGAGCGGCAAGCGAACCAAACACTCCACAGTAAGATGACCCTGAAGTAAAGGCTGGCAAGCTTTGTGTTTTTTAAGGGCTGGATGCTAATATATTGCTTGATTTCCTCAGATGCTTTTTATTGACACCCAAGCTACTACCAGATTTAGAGTACACTGATGCCTGCACGATACTGAATATTATGAATGGACCGTGGATAGATAGTCCTGCTAAAGGTGAAGCTTTGTTTACATGATTGTATATCTGTTGCAGTGTCGATGATCGTGTTGAAACGATGCCAACAAAAAATTGAAGTATAAATTGCCGGAGGGTGCCAAAAGTGGTGAATTAATGTTCTGGAACTAAAGCCTTATTATATTGCTCATTGATTAAGTCATTGTATGGAGGTTGACGGTCTCTTAGATCATATGAATCATAGACTGAGGATGAACTCTGCTTACCCTTTCTGCTTTAGAAATTCTAAAACACTTTGCTCATGCCTAGAAAGTTCATGCTGGCATCTTTGGCATTCCAGACCTACTGTGCCGGAAGGGGTAGACAAGGCTGTAGTATATTTTAAAATAGTGCCAAACTCATGACTAGTAATGCCACAATTTGAGTTTTGAGTAGACTCTAGAGGTTCATTTTCTCTCACTGAATTTTTCCTGAAAAGGGCATCATTTTTGTGTGTTTGTATATTTTTGTCAAGAAGATGCATCAAGACTCCAATTTCTTATGACCGTCATTCCTGCATGTGTTGCCTGCAGTTTGGGGCACTGGATCATCTTGGAGTGCTGTTGTGGAGTCTCTCTCTCAAGCTTCTCAGGCATCTCAGCATTTGATATCAACGCAGTGAGCCTTTCTTGCAGTGCAGGTATTCTTTCAGTACAAAGAGCCCTTTTCATAATTGGGCTTCAAGTTCTTGTAAATTTGGCAGCTATCTATCCTATTTGCAGTTGCCATGCAACATGTATATCTATTTAGAGTACGTCCATTACCTAAGACCTTACACAGGTATTATGAGTAATTTGTCATTCATTCCATCAGATTGCATTTACTGATTCATTTTTTGTATACAAGGAGTTATGATTAGTTGATTTTGTCAAGCTCTTTATCAATTTGAACTATGAGCAAGCCATTTTGAAAATAGAATCTGTGCATGGCCTCCAGCAACAAAATAATTTCTAAAGATTTTGAAAGGAAGCGCTAATGTTTAGGCTTAATTGCCGCCTCTCCATAGAGCTAAGAGCCCTTGTGCAGTAATGCCACCATTTTGTGTCTCTTTTGTCGTGGAATGTCCACCTAAGAGCCCTTGTGCAGTAATGCCACCATTTTCTGTCTCTTTTCGTAGAATGTCCACCTAGTGGAGTCTAAATATACAGTCTTATACCATTAAAATGATGGCACAAGCTTGCGCTTTGTGCGAAGATGATGCAAGGCATGGTACAATCAACGGTGGAGCTCTCTTTTTGAGAATGTGTACAAAGATGTTTTTGCTTATTCCAGCACGCTCGCTACTGCTGCCCGCTCGCTCCCCCTCCCCCCTTCCTGGCCATCGCTACCTTCCCTCCCTGCCCCTGCGTTGTACCCCCACCCTCGTCCCCTAGCACAGCCTGCCCTGCCTGCCTCCCTGCGCAGCCCCCCCCCCCCCCCCCCCCCCCCCCCCCCCCCCCCCCCCCCTGCTTCCTTCGTTTTTTTGCCTTTCTACCCGAAGGTCTCCTTCAGCCGGCGTTGGCAGTACTACTCCTTGGACAGTCCTCGTCAAGGTCGTTTGCAGCGAAATCACTCTATCTGCTTCTCCGACACAGCAGTAGACACAAATGGAGGCTCCAGCTCCGCCACAGAGGGACTCGCCCGAAGCCCCCTCGCCCGACCCCGCTGAGCCCACCATTCGACTTGCTCTTTCACCGACAGAGCAAGCGAGCCTAGCCGCAGAGGTAGAGCGCTTGCAGGTGACTTCTGTCATTTGCAAGATTCTCGGCACCGGACCTAGCAGAGGAGAGCTGCGTGACCTTCTCCAGGTCCGCCTCCTCGCAGAGGTGGGCAAGATCCTGGACGTGCAGATACTTGGATGAGGCTACTACCACATCGAGTTTGAGACCTCCGAGATGGCGTCCAAGGTCATCGCCATGAGTCCACTGACCATCGGAGCAGCACGTGCCCACTTTCGACAGTGGAGACATGGTTTCGACCCTGCTTCGGATGTTCTAGTAGAGGAGGCAGACATCCCCATCTCGGTCTGCTTTCCGGGTTTGCGGAGGGAGTACTTACCACTTCTATCCAGGATCGGCTCAGCCATTGGGACTGTCCTGGAGACACCTCGTACGGCAACATCAGTAGCTACCAAGGCGACTGGTATTCCCTCAATTCGGGTTTTGGTCCGAGACACTCACACGCTCCCGAAGGTTATTCTTTTGCCTCGGGTGAGTGGGGGTTGGTTTAGACAGAGTGTGGAGTATTCGGGCCTCCCGAACCAGTGCTTCATTTGCCGACAGATGGCCATCTAGCGAAGGCCTGTCCACGGAGGAGGCCTCGACCTACATCATAGCCTCAACCCCAGCCTGCCAGGGCTGGCCCGCAGCCACAGACAGAGGCACAACGCACACATGCAGAGCCACCCTCCGAGCCTGGGGCTCCAGCGGAGGAGGGATGGCAGCAAGCCTGTGGTAGACGACGACAGGGGCCACATCGTCAGCCTGGCACTCAGAGTGGCCCTCAGGCGCCTACTCAACAGCAGTGGGTTCCCACGGGGAACCGCTTTGGTCCTCTTGAGCAGGAGGAGGTCCCTGCTCCAGCCCCCACCCTAGCTTCACCCTTGACAGCCTCTCTCCCCTCAGAGTTCCCCCCCTCTTCCTCATCCTCCCCCCCGCCTTCTGCTCTCGCCGCCTCTGCACCTCGCCCCTCTACCTCTGTCACCCCCTCCCGCCCCTCTTCTCCACCGCTTCCCCTAGCTCCTGCTCCCCCCCTCCTACTCCAGTTCCACAGTCGGCCCAGGGGACAGGGCCTTCTCCGGCGGCTAGGTGTCACCAGCCAGCGGCAATTCCATTTTTGTTTATTTTCTCTTTCTTTGGGGAATTTCGTTTGTTTTACCTTTTGGAAACACCCCTCTGGAAATCTAACTGCCCTGCATTGCATAGCCAGTGTGGAACTGTTCAGAGAGAGTCCAAGCGTGAGGGCTAAAGAGCACTAAGGTTGGACAAGGACTATGGTTAGCCAAAGTGGGGTCATTGGCCAGCCAAAGCGAAATCCTTTGCTACATAGGCTACATTTCAGTTCTGGGTGTGACTGTAGTGTACAAAGAGGGTCAGATGACCTAGAAGAATGTAATGGCAGAAACTCCTAAATTTTAGGGACTGCTATTTTTGGATGGCAAAATGTCTTCGCGTCATTACGTGCAGTTTGACATGGGGATCATTTTGTTACTCTGTGGCCAAGTCAACAGAGGCTACAGGTGAGATATTTTTAGACCCGAGGGTCTAAAGCAGGAAAATGCACAAATGAGTGACACTTGGCACTCTGAGGCCAGTTTACCACTTAAAGAGAAGGCAAAAACGTGATTTTGAGCTGTGAGCTCGTTTTTGAGTGCTGTCACAGGTGGGAGAGCTTCAATGGAGTGCTCGCTTACCCTCTATGTACAGTGAGGTGCAGGATGTCATGACCCGCATACCTCTCACTGCTCTCTCTCTCCACTATTCTTTATGGTTATGCCCCTCAAGTGGGCTCATCAGATTGACCATGTACAGTTGTGTGGGTTCATGCGCGATTGCCGAGGCAAGAGCCTCTTGCACAGGTATTGGATTAGCTAGCGGCTAATCCCCCGCAGGTACAGGTGATTTGGAGAGGTTTCACATGCTAAATCTCGTCCGATTCAAAGGGCAAGTAGCTCTACAGGTGCGGGAGCTCGAGGACTTGCTACGGATGCGACCGGCATGCGAAACGGAGCCCGAAACAGTGAATTACAGCCTGCTGTGTATTTTTGCAGGTTTAGGGTTTTGGCCCTAAACGGACCCTAATACCCCCAGGAGGTTCGGGGACGCAAGGGGACTGCTGTACAGGTGATCTGGCGCATTTTCGGGGTAGAAAACAGAGAATCCAGCGTGCTGCAGATTCTCGCCAGGTTTTGCAAAGTGTCCGTATGCGTCAGGAAAGTCATCCAATGCGTGGGAATATTGACTGTGAAGAGTCCTAGTACAGTTATGTTGCCGAAACTGGGCCAGAACAGATGGAATTCAGCCTGGATTATGCGGGACAGCTTGTAGGAAATCACAGGTTTTATTCCCTCTGTTAAAGAATAAAGAAATACCGAAAGGGGCGCCTATTTAGGGGCCAATTTGGTGTCTGACTCGCATACAGATGCATTCTAGCAGCTGTATCCCATTCCCCTCTCTTGTGTCATTATAGCACAGGTAGAATAGACGACTAATAATGGGTGAAAGCTATATCAAGGTTTGAAGTAAAGTCTACCGCCCTTTTTGAAGTTAACAGGCCGGTTACACTAGGAGATCTCTTGGCAGTGCCTTTGCCACGAGTCGCCTAGCGAGAGAGGGTCAGCCTTTCCTATGGCACCCTTTGCAGGTACAGACATCTTCCGTTGCAGCTATCCCTCTTGGTCTGATGAGCATTGACATCCGGCGTCGTTGGGACTTCTTCGACTACGGCTTCACTCGTTTTCTCGGCGATCCCTCAGCAGACCATGAGGCAGCCTGCTTCAGGGTGCATGCTCTGTTCCTTGCCGCTAGGGGGACAGAGGCCTTGGACTCAACAGTTGGTTTCTCCTTCCCCCTTTGCGGTAGGGCCCAGACAGAGTGGACTATCGACTTAGTGTTGGGATGGTTGCATACACAGGTCCTAGAGTTCTCTCACCACATGGGAGAACTAGGAGTTACAGACATGCTACAGACCTTGTGGCCATTGGCCAAGTTTGCGGTGACACCCCCAGACTCAGCAGGATGGAGGCACATTGTGGTTTACTTCTTTGCTGATACACAGTGTTTGCCATGCTATGTGTACATTCATGAGGACTCTTGGACAGAGGAGGTTGCTTTACGCACGGCTCGCTCTGCTTGGGCTTGGGCTAGGCACTCATTGCAGTCACGCCTATCTAGAGGACGCTCGGATGCGGATTACTCCCCATCCAAGCCAGCCTCGAAGATAGCCCGTCTAGCTGCTGCGGCAACATCTGTTCTCTCTCGCTCCCCATGAGGATCGTCTCATGGAACGTGCAGGGACCAGGTGGGCCCCAGTTTCAGCGAGACAGCGGGGCCGATTGCGTCTGGATCTTCAGCGTTGCCTTGTGGGAGGAGAGATTGATCTCCTTATGCTTCAGGAGCACCATCTGTGTGAGAGCCGCATTCGGCGATGTGGTCAGATTTTGTGTGGACGATATGATACCTTTTGATCTCCTTATGCTTCAGGAGCACCATCTGTGTGAGAGCCGCATTCGGCGATGTGGTCAGATTTTGTGTGGACGATATGATACCTTTTGGTCAGCTGCTTTTGGACCTGGAGGCATCCAGGGTGGGGTATGTATGACTATTACGGACTCATTGTAGCAGGCCATTGTGGGCAGAGGGATTATTGTGCCAGGCAGGGCTCAGTGGATTACAATGCAGGTTCAGGGTGGCCTTGTGGGCTTCCTGAACATCTATGCACACAATGTGGCGAGTGCTCGTGCAGAGTTTTGGTCACAGATTGTTGAGTCTTTGCCGTAGGCCGATCATTGGTGTATAGGAGGGGACTTCAACATGTTGGAGGACCGTTCTGACAGGATTGGTGGCAGCCATGCTACTGTGCATGGAGTCGAGTTGGCAGCTTGGGAGAGGTTTTGTATGACTTTGAGGGTCTCGGATACATGGTAGCACTCTAGTTTTGTGAGGCCCCCAGACAGTCTTGCCTTCTCTCGATCGGACCGCAGAGTGGGAGGAGTGAATCTATCGCGGATAGATCGCTTCTACTCTAATGACCACTTCAGTGACTTGGGAGGGTCAGTGGGCATCCTGGCAGGGACCTCTTTCTCGGACCATGCACCAGTGATCCTCATAGTGGCAGACAGGCAGAGGAGTGGGAGCACGATGCTTCGCATCCCCGAGAGGGTCTTGTTGGACTCAGCACTCAGAGAGAGGGTAGAGGCTCTTTGGACAGAGGGCATGGATAGGCAGGATTCTCCTGCTGACAGAGTGGCCTCAGTCCTAGCTCAAATTAGCCATTTTTTTCTTCAGGAGTCTCTAGCTCGCCGGGCTGCAGCGAGAGAGGCGGAGCAGCGTCTCAGACGGGGCATTGCTTCTCTACAGAGGATGCAGGAGCAGCATCCAGACAGTCCTTGGTTGGAGGAGCAGTTACAACAGGCTCGTCAAGAGCTTGCTAGCACAGAGGAGAGGCGACATGAGTTTGCTTTCCACTGACATGCATCTCAGGGGACTCAGGTGGGCGACAGAGTGACTGGTGCTTTCTTTGAGACAGTGGGACCTCGGCACTCGCATGCCAAGGTCAGTCAATTGAGGAGGCCCGACGGGTCAGTTGCTTGTGAGCCCGAGGATATGCGTGGAGTTGCTACTGACTTCTATCGTGAGTTACTATCTGTAGAGCCGCAGTTAGAGCGGCAGGATGCATGCAGGGAGCAGGTTTGGGCACAGATGCCTTGTCTTGTGACTGAGGAGATGCGTCAGAGGCTAGAGATGCCGCTTCAGCTTGAGGAGCTGCACACGGCTCTTAGGGCCCTCCCCCGTGGTAGCTGTCCAAGTGAGGATGGGTTGACTCCCAGCTTTTTCTTGGAGTACTGGGACCTGCTTGGCCCAGATCTCTGTAGTGCTTTTCAGTACATTTTGCACACAGGAGTGATGCCTGACACCATGAGTGAGGGCCTGATCTACCTCATTCCCAAGGAGGGTGGCTCCTTGGATGAGATTCGACAGTGGCGCCCCATCACCATCCTCAACTCAGCCTACAAAATTCTTGCCAAGGCTCTTGACGATTCAACCACTTTTAGAGAGCCTTATACATGGGACCCAGACAGGTTTTGTCAGGAACGTAGTATCCTTGACAACATCTTTACTTTTTGGGAGGCTTCTTCTTCTCGATTTTGAGAAGGCATATGACAGAGTTGACTGGGACTTTCTAGAGGGCACTCTACGCAGGATGGGCTTCTCAGATGCTTGGATCAGAGGGATGTTAGCTTTGTACAGACAGGATCACAGTCAGGTACTTTTGGCAGGAGGTAGAGGTGATCGCTTCATGCTTACACGCTCGGTCAGACAGGGCTGTCCTCTTGCCCCCTTCCTCTTTCTGTTCTATGCGGAGGCGATGAGCAGGTTTTTGGTGTCACAACAGGTTGGTCTGCGAGGCTTAGCACTCCCTATTCGGGGAGATGAGCTACTGGACGCTGAGTTTGCCGACGACTCAGCCTTGTACTTAGATGGCCAGGAGGCCAACCTTCAGAGATGTGAGCAGGCTTTGGAGACCTTCTGTTGTGCATCGGGTGCACTGATCAACTGGAGAAAGACAGTGGCTTTCTTGGTTGGTAGTGCTTCTGTGCCCGATTGGATGCCAGGAGAGGGTTTCAGGTGGATTCCCCCAGGGACTGCAGTTCGGTACTTGGGTTGTCAGGTTGGTTTTGACTTGTCTCCCGAGCAGCAGATTGCTCCCCTTCTCCTGTCTATCAGGAGAAAAGTTGTTACATTGGAGCTCAGCACGGCTTTCTCTGGTTGTCAGAGTAGTAGTTGCCAACCAGGCGTTGTTGGCGACTATGTGGTACATCACTTCCTGCTGGATCTTCTCGAGTTCTTGTATCAGCCAGGTAGAGAGGCTGATCAGGAACTTCCTTTGGTCAGAACATGACACTCAGATAGGCCGAGCCAAGGTGGCTTAGCAGGTCATCACGGTTCCTTGTTCTCAGGGAGGGCTTGGGATCATTGATCCACCACAGCAGAGCAGAGCAGAGCCCTTCTTGGGAAGTTCATCGTCAGAGGACTTCTTCCAGGTGAGGAGCCCTGCAAGGAGTTCTTGCTACAGCGGCTTCGTGCTAGGGTGCCTCAGTCAGGAGGCCCTTGGCAACCTTCGACCAGATGGATCTTTACAGAGATGCGCAGAGTTGGTTTGAGCAGGAGACTGGAGGACCGCTTCGTTGTGAGTTTGCTTCGATCTTGGGAGCTCTTACGCCTTTGGCAGCCCCTCGTCTGGAACCCCATGGTTAGCACTCAGAGAGGCCACTTGGCTGGTAGTCGGCCTCATGTTTCTTGGGGTCCCATGGCAGCAGGTCCAACGCGCTCTCTAGGTGACTGGCTAGAGTTCACAGGTTTGTCAGAGGAGGTGCAGGGGCTCCAGTTGCAGGGCATGAGAGGGGTGTAGAGCATGTGTCAGGACATCTCAGCGTCAGTTCCAGCTGAGTGGCTCACGCCTCTGGAGCGAGTAGCACCTCGGTGGATGGGAGCCTTCACACGACTAGAGGTTCTCATCTCAGTCAGGGCCTGCTCAGAGATTGTCCCAGCCGTGTTCTTTGAGCTTCAGGGTGGGGGACGACTACAACGAGTTGCAGTAGAGGCCCCACAAGTAGCAGAGTGTTGTTTTTAGAGGATCCGAGTAGTGGGCATCTGTGGGAGGACTTGCGTCATAGACCTTGACCCAGCAGCTCTTGAGACTGGACACTGGAGGCTGTGGGCTTGGGAGTGTTGTCCACTGGCACGAGTACAGTGGGATCCTGGTGAGTGGCTATGGAGGGACCCCTTCTCTTCTGCAGACCACCCAGGAGTCCCGTTCTTTCAGTACACTGTTCGACTGGGACGTCATATACTAGCAACATAGAGAGAGGCCCGCCCCGCTGCAGCACGTCATTGGCAAGAGGAGGGTCTCACAATCGAGTTCTTGGCAGCCTTATGAGAGAGGTTGTGGGACTCCAGACAGCGGAGGCGAGTCACCTTGTTTCAGTGGCTGGTTGCACATTGAGCTACTGCAGTAGGGAGTTGGCTAGTGCATAGTGGTCTCTCGGCCGCATGTGCAGCTTGTGACCATTTGGTGGAGAGTCAGCATCACTGTCTTTGGGACTGTCCCTTGGCCTAGCAGGTATGGCTACGAGTTCTTCGGCTGATGCCTGCTCTCTCCACGGCTCGACAATACACTTGGGGGGCAGCGGCTTGGTCCACCCTCACGGGCCCGGCACTTCAGTTTGAGCTATCATCCACCAGCAGAATGATAGTGATGCGGGAGGGGCGACCTACACTCGAGCCTGCTACAGAGCTTACTCCACAGGAGTGGTGCAGTGAGAGAGAGGAGTGTTGGGAGCTCATCAGTGGCCTGACACTTTGGTTCATCTGGCGGGCCCGCTGTTTCCGCATCTTTGAGGCTCGCTATGTGCCACCAGCAGACTGTTCGTGACTTTTGGCTAGAGCTGATCCATACTCTTAGAGGCCAGCTTGAGGGACTACAGGGCAGCTCCGATCGCATGCGGGAGCGCTGAGAGGCTTTCCTTCGACTCTGGCGCCCTGGGCCTTGCTACACCATAGTCCAGGGTGTGCTCAGATGGCACTACCGTCCACCTGTGTGGCTAGTCCCTCCTCCCATCTCTTGATTTAGCCTCATTGTACATATGCTGTTTTTCATTGGGAGAGTCTCCCCATCATGGTTGTTGTAGCCCTCTCTTGCAGAGGCTGTTGTAGCCCTATGGGCAGTTTTCATTAACTAATAGAAGGATCTTTTTCTTGGGAAAAAAAAAGATGTTTTTGCTTAGTTTTTTGAGAAGATGCTTTTGCCAAAAACTGTGTCTGTGTAATGGCTATTATCATAGAGCATGGTGTCCAGTGTGATGCCCTACCCCTGTTTGGAGCGCCTCGAATGCCCAGGGTCTTGGCAGTGCTCTGTCTCGGCTCTGCAAGTCCTGGGGTCTAAAATGTTGACTCGCACCCTGCCTCAGGCCATGCAAGCACCCGGATTGGTTCTCATTCGTCTCGGTGATTTACCAAGGCCGCTTGGCTTGGCATGTGAGGCCAGCTCGAGGCTTGCCCCCAGTGATTGGGACTATTGAGTCTTTTCTCGCAGGCTGTGGACTCTCTGCAATTGCTGTGGGCTCACTGTGGGACTATCAGTGTTGCATTTTCTCAGATTTAGTGATCGAGGATCTTTTTGAACATTGTTTTATTGGGAGCCGAAAGCCTTTCTTAAAGGCTCAATCAAGATGTCTCTAAGTAACTATGCTGCATTTTGATGAATGGAATATAAATATCAGCAAATAAGCTGAGAACACGTCTCAAAGTGCCTACTGCAGGTGAATTGCCAGAGAATGTACTTAATCTGAATGGGGATGGTCAAGTCTGTATGAGAGGCTGAGATTATTATGGAATTTGCAAGGCAAGAAGGTGTAGGGAATGGTCCTTCAGTGACCATTCCCCGAAATAACTGTGACCGCATGGCGAGCGGCGGGGGTCTGTATGAGAGGCTGAGATTATTATGGAATTTGCAAGGCAAGAAGGTGTAGGGAATGGTCCTTCAGTGACCATTCCCCGAAATAACTGTGACCGCATGGCGAGCGGCGGGGAGGCCGTGAGCCATGGCGGGAGCAGTTATTTCGTGGGAATGGTCACTGAAGGATCATTCCCGGCCGTCAATAGTCCAGGGGAGGGGGGCCGTCAACAATTGTAGGTGACAGTGATGACAGTACAGCTCAAGGCGTAGGTTGCAGGTGACATTCCAGCTGCTGACTTGGCATGCGATGATTGCCTTATCTTGCAGAAAATTCTGGCTGCAGCACTGCAGTGCGTTCCGTGGACTGATGTGTCAGCACTGCAGACTGTCCTGGCTTCTAAGTATTTCGGCTGCTGAGTTGGCAGGCATCGGCAGCATGCAACCTGAAATTACGCATTATAATCGACAGCAGATATACGGCTGTGGTGCGCCGCCCCTTGACCCTGAACTTTGACGAAATCAAGATAGTGCCTTGCATGACTCTGGTACTACTAAAAATCAGAGATGTTTATTGATTATGAGGATAGGAAGACACTGCTAACAACGGGGCCTTTTATGGCGACAAGAGGATGTAAGTGTCTAGTTGATGCAAACACCTACTCATTTGAAGGATTTTGAGATGGTGTGTACATAGACCTATGTGAAGAATTTGAGATGGTTACGGATGTAAAACACAGGTCTGCCTTGGATAAGCAAAATTCTGGATGAGTAGCATTCTCGAGAGAGATTGGATGCAATGAATGCCACCTCATGCAATGTAGTGTGGCTCAAGGGTAAAGGAGCCGATTATGAGACATGCTCCAGTAGGGAAAGGTATCCCAGAGTTACTACTTTTCATACAAAATGTCTGTAATATGGCTTCTCTATTTAATGCTCGGAAGGGCGAATAGAAACCTATCTTGCATGAGTGAATACAAAAAAGACTCAAGAGGATGGTTTCTGGCTTACTAAAAAATTTTACAGGTCGTGGAGGATTGGACAGTAGACAGACCATGGATAAACACAACCTACAATAAACGTCAAGTGTAGCCTTGTTTTGTTGAAAACTTAAAAGTTGTCGTACTTTTTGGAAACCATCAATGTCAGAGAAATTGACTTGCCTATCATGGTGCTGGAGGCCATGCCTAGCACTACCATTTGAGCCGAAGAGATCTCAGAATGTTGTAGTAGATAGAAACAATGTCCGGCGCTATCTTAGGCTCTTTTATATATACGGGCCATATTTAAGACCCTAAGGTAGCGACAGAATGTTGCAACGGGCAAAAATAGCGCCGGCTGTACCTTAGGGTCTTAAATATGGCCTCATATCCATATATATGCGCGCGCGCACCCACACAGACAAACATGCAAATAGTTAGATAGATAGATCGATAGAATTAACTTCTTCTAAAGGTCGTATTGACCTATGAGACCAAAGAGGTACATCATGGTGAATTTGATACATGGTAAGAGGTACATCATTGTGAATTTGATACAAGGTTAGAATAAAAAGAACGAGAGAAACTAACTAAACAAAAACACTACTAGAGTTGTAAAAGGTGGGTATCAAAAGCTTGAAAGTTACATATGCAAAAAGTGGGTGTGTATCTCAGAGAACATAGACAGAATTGTGGATATTTGTATTAGAATCCGGGGATGGCTTGCATTGATTGTTACATGATCGTGTCGATGTCCTCTGGAACGGATTTGGACACCCCAAGTCGGGAATCTAGCATGACACACTAGAAACTACTAAAAGATCACAAACTTTATCACAATTCAATAGAGAGACGACACAACCTATTGTAGTTCCATGCCTAGAGGTATGGGCCCCAAAGTTTGGTGCCGGTATTTATTTTTATATTAATGCTTGAGCAAAGTACAAAGTTTGAGGGTCCTCTCTGCTTAGTGCTCCCAAGCAAATCTGAAAGAGGAGAGACCCTAGTTACATATTTATAGGCCCATAACCTTCCAAAAGCAATACATGAAAAGCTTCAGTTCTAAAAGCATCCAGCCCAAAAGCTGGCGGTCCCAACAGCCATCACAATTCACGAAAAATTTGTACGATGCAACGTCAACTATCAACGCGATTCGCTTGCCGTTCGTACAGCTTGCCATGTTAGCTAAATTTACGAAAATCTCTACCATGTCACCACTTGCACTAATTCTTTTTTATTTCTTTGTGTCTCCATTGCCCCATCGAACGAAACCCCGATAAGTTGTGACAACTTATAAAAAATCATTTTATCCATCATATCCATCAAGTGGACATGCCACATCATCATTTTGTGGCATACCCCCCTCTTGAAAGAATTGTAATCACCCTCGATTACGTCTGCAAAATCAAACATAAGACAAAAACTAGTTCAGTAGACACTCACTCTAAACATTGACGCACTAGACAAACATATATCCAACACTTGCACGAAGACGACAATCACTGAACATTCAAATCAAATCACACAAAGTCCATCGAGATATTGGATCATGATCTATCAGCAATGTGTTTAGCAATCACATCTAGATTTATCCCACATCTCCACATATGTCTCGATTGACTAATTCTTATTGCTATCATGTCCATCTCATATGGAATCACAAAACTGAAATGATGCAGTCATTTCGTCTTTCAAACATGCACTCAGACACTACTCACATGAGAGAGCACATGTAAATCAGATTCATTTCGAGAATTCCCATTTCAAAGTACTTTTTTCATAAAGTCATACAGAAGAATACTATCATCCCATCAGTATCCCTGAAATCCTTTATTCCATCTGGGGTAACCTGTGACAAAGGAGCAGAGTAACTCCCCTCTTGTGCAGTCCCATCTGCATCAGATTCAACCGTGCCGATCTTTGGGATCTCTCGGAATAGTCGAAGCTAGACCAAAAGTCTCAAGGTAAAGTTCTTATATTTGAGGAGCATTTGCCAGGTCCTCCTTCTTCATCCACTTCGCATCCAATGCCGGATAGTTCTTGAACTTAACTAAGAACCGCCGTATCACTTTACCTTTCACTTTCCTTTCCTTGTGAGCCACTATTTGTTCTAAAACGAGAATCTCCTTGTTCTCCTCTACTTCAGGTTGCTCCTTAGGCTCCCTATCGATTGTCACCACACCCTTGAAAGGTTTCAAGAGACTCACATGAAAAGCATTGTGAATCTTTCAAGTATCAGGCAACTTCAGTCTGAAGGATACATTATTTATCTTCTCTTGAATCTTGAAAGGGCAATATCGCATACTTAGCTTTGGAAAAAGCCGCTCCTTTCCCTTTTGTTTCCTCAAGCGTGCCTTCTTATCGTAAGAGCACCCAATCATATTCCTTCAATTGCAAGTCGCGTTGATGTTTATCGGCTGCCTTCTTATGCTATGCTTGAGACTTCTCAAGAGCCTCGCGACCTTGGCAAAAGCAGTGTCCAAGTCTCTCGTATTTTGATCCGCTTCAAAAACCAATGAATTGGCTATCTCAGATTACCCGTCTGTCTGTGGGTAGAATGAGGACGAGAATTGCAAATGCATGGCAATGTTCTCCTAGATTGCCTTCCAAAACAAACTAGTGGATTGGGGGTCTTTGTTCGAGACTATGGACTCAGACATACCATGTAACCAAAAAATTTGTGAAACAAACAGTCTCGCCAAATGATCAGGCTTAACCGTCTTCTTTACTGGAAGAAGCTGGTCTGCTTACCGAATCTATCGATGATTGTCCAAATCAAGTTGGCTTGTTTATTGAATCTGTCGATGACTCTCCAAATGCCATCATGCCCACTTTGAGTCTTGGGAAGATAAAAATAAAATCCATGGCATTGCTTTCCCAGGGACGGGAGGGTATGGGTAAAGGCTGTAGAAGTCCTAGTGACTTATGCCTATCAAACTTGACCTTTTGATATACTAAGCAATTGCGAACAAACTCGTCCACATCCTTTTTGAGCCTTTGCCAGTAGAAGTAACGCTCAACACTCTTCAAGGTGGTATCTATGCCGCGGTGGCCAGAAAAAGGTGGACAATGGCACTCTATCAAAACATTTCTCCTCAAAGGCGTACTGGTCTACCATATTGTGGAAATAGTCAGGACCAAGGGCTTGCGAGACAACGCATCTGCCACTATTTTTTTTTGTCCCTGAACATGGACTATCTAGAAATGAAAATGTGAGAGTATTGTTAGCCCATCTCAAATGCTTTTCTGAAAGCTGCTTCTACGACAAGAAGTAGTTAAACTCTGATGGTCTGTGAAGACAATACCGAGTAAGAAATGTAACCATTGTGTAAGAGCATGGATAATTTCCAACACCTCTTTCTCATAATTCTTTGCAACAAGTTCACGACATGAAAAAATCTTGCTCTTGTAAGCAATGACATGGCCTTCTTGCATCAAGATTGCTCCCAAAATGCAACCAGGAGCATCATAGTAAACTTTAAATTGCTTTTGCAAGTTTGGCGAGCCCATAACTGGTCCCGCTGTCAACTTTTCCTTGAGAGTCTAAAAGAGTGCAATCTATGTCGGTCCCCAAGTAAAAGGAACACCTTTCTGAGTCAACACATGCAAGGGAGAAGCTACCTTTGCAAATTTTTGAATAAACCGCCGATAACATGACACAAGCCAAGAAAGCTTCGAATTTCATGAACATTCTTGGCCAATCACGAATGGTCTCAACCTTCGCCGGGTCCATCTTTACACCTTTTGCTATCTTTATACCTTTTGTTGCTGCGACAGTGTGTCCCAAAAAGTGTATCTCTGGCAAGAAGAACCCGTTCTTTTTCTCATTTGCGACCAATTTATGTTTCCGCAATGCCTGGATAACCTGTAAAAGATGGTGTCGATGCTCTGTCTTTGTAAGAGACTTGGACACCCCAAGTTAGGACTTTGACATGACATGAGAGAATCACTTAAAACACTTCACAAACTGAATCACAATTCACTTGAGTCGACATGGCCCGACGTAGCTCCCTGCCCAGAGGTATTGGCCCCAAAGTGTGGTGTCCCTTTCAAAATTATTTTTTAAATTAATGCTTGAGCAAAGTTACAGAGTCTGAGGGTCCTCTCTGCTTAGCTGCTCTTCAACAAACGGAGTAGAAGAGTGGCCCTGGGTTCATATTTAAAGGCCATGGCCTCTCAAAAGCAGTACATGAAAAGCTTCAAACTCAAAAGCATCTTAGCCCAAAAGCTAGCGTTCCAAGCCATTAGCACGATTTGGAAAAAATTTGTACAGCTGCCACGTCATTATTCATCGCAAAACGTGGGGTTGTTCGTACGGCGCCTGCCGCGTCAACAACCTTCACGCGATCTCTTTTTTTTAAATTTTTCTTGTGTCTCCCAGGCCCCCATTGGATGGGACCCTATAATTTGGAACAACTTATAATCTTTAAATCTTGTTAGTTTTTGGGTAGATCTACCACATTATCATTTTGTGACAGTCTCACTCTTGGAGAAGACGATGATGTCTTTAAAGAACGTGCCCGCAAACGATGGATACTCTCTGAAAATCCTACCCATCATACGATTGAATGTCACTGGAGCATTCATAAGGCCAAATGTCATCATCAAATATTCGTACAAACCAAAAGTCGTCTGTCTTGAAGACGTCTCCAAGAGCAATTCAAATCTGATGATATATACTCTTCAGATTAATTCTGTTGAAACAAGTGGACCCTGAAGTCTGTCAAGAATGTCATCGATCCTTGGGATGGGGAATCTATTCTTGATGGTGATTTTATTGAGAGCTCTATAGTCAATTGACATTCTCCAAGATCATCTTTCTTTAGTACCAGCAACATCGATGAGCAAAATGGTGAAGTACTAGGTTGGATGAGACCTTTTTCAAGAAGTTCTTTCACCTAGTTCATTATTTCTTCATCTTGGGAACGATGAACTTGGTAAGGTGACCCATTCGATGGTTTACTACTGGGAATCAAATCAATCGTGTGATCTTCAAGACGTGAAGGAGGTAACTCGCCTGGTAGGCCTTCAGAGAAACAGTCAGCCTGCACATGTAATTCTTGTCGTTCCTTTTCTAGATCATACATATTTGACCTTTGTTCATCATTCAGTTCTTTCAAGAAGATTGAGTAAACAAAAAGATTGGATTTCATTAATTTGGAAACGGCCGAAGCTGATACAAGTGGGACAGAATCACCCTTTAATTTTATATCAAGTATAATTTCTCAGCCCTTCTCATTTTGCAAGATGGCTTTCCTTGCCCTATAATCGACCATGACACTGTTCTTGTATAACCAAGGGATTCCCAAGAGTATGTCACACCCTTCCAAAGGCATGCTATAAAAGTCCTCATGCCCTAAATACCCCTGACAATGCAAACTAAGTTTGTCAATGATAGGTGTAATGGAAACATCCCATCTGGGTGCCGCTAGAACAGCCTCCGTCTATGGCCCCATTTCCTCGGGCGTAATTCCAAGTCCAGCCGCCAATTCTGGTGAAATAAAGTTGGCCTTGGCTCCTTTATCAAAGAAGATTAGGGCTTCTTGGTTTCACACTTTACCCCATGCTCTGCAAAGTTGAGTGCTTTCGTCCATCTAATCCGAGTTGGTCCCCACGGAGTCTAGTACCAGTCCTGCTTTCGTCTTTCCTTGTCTTCCGCGCTCTTTGACTGCTCTGGAACTCTTTGGCTTGTCTTCTGGTTGTCCTCTGGGTGCGTTGTGGGGGCATCATCCTGACATGTCCATGTTCTTCACATTCAAAATACTTCTTCGTTTTTAGATATTTAGATTGTTGTTCGTCTATCAATCGAGGACATGTGTCTTTCTTTATTTGAAACCTTCCTTGTCTTTTGTTACCATTATTGAAATTTTATATAATCCTTGTGGGCAGGAGTTGATCAATTGGATACGTAAGAGTACTTGCATGCATTGCAAATCCCTGTTTCGCATGTCCCATCAATTGTTGAATGGAGTCGAACTTTTGCAATAAACAGTAATCTTGTATTTCTTTAGGTAGACCACAAAAAAATTGCTCGATCTCTTCCTTGAAGATGATCTTTTCAAGAGAAGAGGCCGATAGAAAAGTATCCCAAAATCTTTGGCCGTAGGTATCCAAAGTATCTTCCTTGGTCATCTGGAGATGATTCCAAGGTTTAACCACATCAGGTAAATACTCCTGAGTGAGCCAAGAGGAAGTGAAAAGATGCTTGAACTGCAGTCACTTCATCGATCCTTCCTTTCGTAACAAAAGAGTGGACCACCAAGTCTGTGTATTTCCCTTCAGATAGAATGCTGCCCTCCTAACCTTGGAGTGCTCTAAATAGCGCCCTCTTGAATAAGCTATGTCGAACTGTTGAATAAAAGGGGGCCTTGTGGGTATCTTGGAATCGTGGAAAAGTATCAAAATTTAGTGCCTGTCCACCCTCCTTGAAATCTTTGGTTTTCTTGCTCTTGTCCTCGAGAAAGTCATATTGATTGTCTCTATAAAAGTGCTTCCTCTCAGAGTAAAACATCTGCTCATCGGAGTCCGAACTCCCAAAGGAGGATGATGCATCAACCTACTATTGACGATGCATCTCCATTTGTTCATACTCCGTGGGCTAAGGTGGTAGGTACTCTCCTTCTGAATCAACAAAAGGTGGTCATTGTCCCATTTGAATCTCTCTTGAACCTAGTTGATCAGGTGCAACAGTTTGCTCCTTGCGGGATTTGTTGACTGAATCCATGTGTGTTGTGATAAAAGGCATCGGATTCTCCATAGAAGAAAAACAAATGAGCTCTGATACCACTGTAACGCACTTGGACACCTCAAGTCAAGAATTTGGCACACTACACAAGAAACTACTTAAAAATCACTTCACAGACTTTATCACAATTCAATAGAGAGACGACATGGCCCTACGTAGTTCCGTGCCCAGAGGTATTGGCCCCAAAGTTTGGCGCCCCTTTCGATATTTATTTTTATATTAATGCTTGAGCAAAGTACAAAGTCTGAGGGTCCTCTTTGCTCATTGCTCCCATGCAAATCTGAGAGAGGAAGAGACCCTAGTTACATATTTATAGGCCCATGGTGGCCTTCCAAAAGAAGTACTTTAAAAGCTTCAGCTCTGAAAGCATCTAGGCCCAAAAGCTAGTGCGCCCAACAACCAACACAATTGATAGAAAATTCGTACACTGGCACGTCAACTGTCAACACAATTTGCGGGCCGTCCATACAACATGCCACATTAACGGTATTTACAAAAATCTTTGCCACGTCAGTAGTTGCACGCTAATTCTTTTTAATTTCTTTGTGTCCACATGAGCCCCATCGGATGGAACCCCCATAAGTTGGGACAACCTATAAAAAGTTATTTTATCCATCATATCCATCAGTTGGACATGCCACATCATCATTTTGTGACATCCTCCATGGTGTGAGTCTACACAGAGCGTCTCCCATGTCTCGCTGATGTAGATGTAATCCTTTGCTGACACCTCCTTGTCAATGGGAGCATGCCCTCATCTTGGCACCTCGATCTCCCAGCTCTGTTGCTCGATCACTCAGTATACTATGCTAGTGATGTGCCATGTAGCCCTCCTCTTTGGATGGTCTTGTCTGTGCTAAATCTTTTGATGGAAGAACATTCTGATTTGTCTCTGGGTGTGTCTCCCAGTGTGTGACCCTCTCTCTCTCTCTCTCTCTCTCTCTCTCTCTCTCTCTCTCTCAACAATCTTGCTCGATATTGTTGAATCTCCAATAGATAAGAGGCCAAGGCATCTGTGATCTTGGTATCTCATAACTATAAGATAGAGGCCTAAAAGCTTCTCTAAAGAGGTACTAAAAGCAACCATGTATTCTCATAGTATGCTCTATACAATGGCATACATAGTGAAGCTGTGTCTCTGGCTCTCTTTGATATAGCTGGCACGACTTGGTCTCAATTGAAATGTCTCGATGTAGGAAATCTCAAGCTCGAACTGATGTGATGATGTTTGGATCTGTCCAATAGCACATTGTAATCCATGGGACAAGTCGGTGGCCATGTAGGCAAGCCCAGATAAGAACCCACCCTCTTTGAGCTGGGAGAGAATGCTCTCTTTATTTAGTTATCTTTGTGTCCAGCTCTTGTATAGGCTTTATCCATGTCCTCTTGGTATCCAACTAAGACATATCATGTTTTTCAGTCTAGTGACCTCCCTCCGTGGGTGTCAGAGAGAGAGAGAGAGAGAGAGAGAGAGAGAGAGAGAGAGAGAGAGAGAGAGAGAGAAACGGTGCATCTAGGGAATAGTGAAAGGGGGGAAGCTTGTCTATAGAGAGACCCTATAGCTCAAAACATATTGCCATCTGTGCATACCAACATGATGTATCTCCCTATGCTATTAAATGTGGGGAGGACTCCATGACCAACTGAGCATAATGATCTCATGGGAGCTCCCATAGCCAGTCGAGCATAATGATCTTGTGGGAGCTCCCATAAGCTGTGTATGTGTAACAGACTTGGGACACCCAAGTTGGAAATCTGGCACAACATACGAGAGAATCACTTAAAATACTTCACAACTTTATCACACTTTCAAAATAGAGTCGACACGGCCCAACGTAGTTCCGCGTCCAGAGGTATTGGTCCCTAATTTGGCGCCCCTTTTGGTATTTCTTTGTCATTAATCATTGCCAAGTACAACTCTTGAGGAACCTCTGCTCTTAGACTTTGCGTCCAGATCCCCTTAGAGTGAGGTCCTAGGGGCTCTTATAAACAATACAAAGTATGCCCAAAAGCAGAGCTCCAAAAACATTCAATTCAAAAGCACTAAACCCAAAAGCATTTCTCTCAAAAGCTAGCGATGGGGACTCCCAAAAGCAACCATCGTACTTTCCAAAAATCTGTCGCCCGGCATGTCAGCACCTGCCAACACAAAACACATAAATCCGTACTACTGCCACGCTAGCTTGTCAACGCAATTTGCAGTGGTTCCATACAATTGTCCACACCATTAGGTCCGTACCGTTCTACCACATCATTAGTTTGTGACATACCCCCCTCTTGAAAGAATTGTAACATTAGGAAGAAAATGAGGTCTAGGAGAACCTCTTTATTTGGCAGTTTAAGGGAGTCGTTAAGAAAGCAATCAAAGGATAAATTTTGAATTCAAACAGGCAAAATGATTAGTTAATTTGAATTCAAATTTCCCTCCCAAAATGAAATTTAAAATCTAGCGAGCAAAACCATATCATGTAACATATCTATGGAAAGATCTCGGGGTTCAGATTACAGATCTATAATCTCCACTCAAACTAAAGATTTTATGTAGGAGTTGTGGAGGGCCAAAAATCATAAAGTTGTTAATCCCCTTTTTTAGGGGGAAAAGTGCATACTTTGACTACTCTTACACACCCACCATTCTTGCACACATGGCATGTATTTATTCGTCAAAATGTCAATCACTTCCATAATCTCATGGAAAATAAAGAGGCCCTTCTAGACCCCATCCTATTCCTAATGTCACCCTTGATTATGCCTGCAAAATGAAACATAAGCCATAAACCAGTTCAGTAGACACCGACTCTAATTACCGATGCACTAGACGCCACAAATCTAGCACTTGCATAAAGAAGACAGTCACTGTACATTCACATCACATTCAAATCATATCACCTAGAATCCATCTAGATCTAGGACTATGATTCCTGGCAACATATTTGCAATCGCATTCAAATCCACAGCGGACCTCACTAATGTCGGATTAACTAATCCTTATTGCGATGATGTCCATAGATTTCTCAAGACCAAAATGTTGCAATCATTTCATCAATCATTCGATCCTTCAGTCCTGCACTCAAACACAATCACATGTGTCAGTAATCATTTCCGAGAATTCTAGTTCATCAATCAGACACTGAGTTCATATTGGACAGAGTGTTTCAATCATTCAATTCTAATCATCTTATCGCTGTGTACTCATCTTATCTCTCTTGATGCGCTCACCACAATATCAAGTCATATCATTCATCATTAGTCATCATCATCATTCAAAATTCATGATTCTTATTTAGAATCGTGAACGGGTTCATTCTGGAGCTGTCTTTGCTCCCAATTTGCATTTGTCATCATCAATTTCACATGTTATCTGCACACAAATAGCAAGTTCTTCCAAAACTATTAATTTCATACATAAATCAGAGTCATCTTCGAGAATTTTCCATTTCAAAGTGTTTCATGATTCTTATCATGATCAGGTTCACTCTAGAGCTCCCATTGCTCTCGATTGCATTCAAATGCAAATTTGTCAACATCTCATTCTTGGTTCTATTTGTTATCTATACACAAACAACAAGATCTTTTAAAAACACTAACTACCCACATGCTAATTTTTTTTGCAAAAACCCTAATTTTCCAATGTTTTTGGATATAAAATCCGTTCATGTCAATATGTAGAGCTTGTTGAGAAGGAGCAACTTCGCTTTCTGTCGCATATCCAAATCCTCAACCATTAAAGATATTTTTTAATGTATCTGCAACAAATAAAAACCGTCAAAAAACATTTTCAGGGCAAAAACGAACTCCTTATTCTCTTGCAAGTGATCTTGAATTTGTTATCGCTTATGCCCTGTAAGACAGAGCGATGAAGACGGGAGCGTGTCCGATGCACAATGAAGTAAGGGTGGGAGTGGGTAATGAGACCGGGGTCGAGGCACGAAGATTCTTTAATAGAATTTCCGGTAAATTTGGAAGCACCAAATTGCTCTGTTGCTCTTTAGTATATCTGCTCTTTAGTCTAACCGGTATGATTTAGGAAAAGCAAACGACTGAAGCTCTGATACCACTATAAAAGACTTGGACAGCCCAAGTTGAAAATTTGGTACAACACATGAGAGAATAGTACCTTGTGCAAATGTGTGTAAAGCATCAAGATGGCGTTGCATCCCCTCTAGTGAATCTAAAATAAGTACAATCTGCATGCGACAATAGGGGTATCCATGTACTTGCCAATCGTGCTCCTTTTTAACCCTCCCTCTCTATGTAATCTAAAGGCTCATCCACATACATGCCAAAGACAGTGGGGGACAATGGGAAGCCCTGTTTCACCTTAGTGGCGGAGTGAATAATCTCTGACATCCCTTGGGGCATATGCACTCGCCTTGTAACTATTCTATATTGTTGGGTTTCAGGCCCCGTGGCCGGGCGTCTGCCCTCTTGCATTCTATTATTGATTATACTGATGAATAAGGAGTGAGAGGGATTCCCCCTCTCATAGCTCCACCAAAACACGTCTTCCTCTTCATCCCCTTCCCCTTCTCTCCTCCCCTCTCTTTATCTCTCAATTTCTCAAGCACATTCTTGCTCACTCTCTCTCTCTCTCTCTCTCTCTCTCTCTCTCTCTCTAGCTGTCTCTCATGCTTGGGGTATGTGTGAGTCACATTTTAAAGAAATATTTTACTGCTCTCTATCGAAAGCCTGACTTTTGACAAGCTACAGAGATGGAGTGTGTGGGTGTGTGTGTGTGGGCTTCGAGTCTTCCACTCTCTCCACCCGACTCCCCTTTGCTCCCAACGCTGCTACTTGTTCTTCAGTTTCTATGATACCACTTGATGGATCTGGTGATCTGTGCAAGAGTGGGAAGGAGAGAAGGGGAAGGGGATAGAGAGGCATACCTGTTTTGGTGGAGCTATGAGAGGGAGGATCCTCTCACTCCTTATTTCTCATTATAACCAATTTTAGAATGGAAGAGGGTTTCAGGCCCCGTGGCCGGCGCCCGGCCTCTTGCATTCTATTATTGGTGATAATGAGGAATAAGGAGTAAGAAGGATTCTCCCTCTCATAGCTCCACCAAAACAAGTCATCCCCTTCCCCTTCTCTCCTTCTCTCTTTTGCACGGATCACCGGATCCATCATATATAAGACCATGATCCCCATATGAGCTCTACTAGTACTCCCAGCTCTTCTAGTGTGTGCATCATGCTTCCCCTCGGCAAAAGCTTTGCTGAAATCCACAAAGCTACAGTATATCTTCCTCTAATGAAATCTTCCCTCCTCAATAATAGCTCAAAGTGTGAGAATATGATCTAGGGGAGAGAAACCCATCCCGAAAGTAGTATGGCTGGCGCTCGGATGCCCTCTCTTTCTGCCCATCTGCTCATCTCATGCTCAATGATGGATGCATATCATCTAGCTAGTGTGTGTCCTATCATGATAGTACGGTAATTCCCAAGAAAAGTAGGGTCCCCATATTTGAAAACAGGTACAATCCTGGATATGCTTTGAGTATCAGGGAAACCCTCACACATAGCTCTATTAAACATTAATGCAAGAAGATCAACCAAAAGATCTTTTGCATGTATAAAATGCTAAGCTACCATACCATCATGGTCATCTGCTCTCCTAGTCCTCATCCTATCAATAGCCTTCTTACATCTTTGCAATCAAGAAAGCGCAAATGCAAGGGCATGCCTCTGGTGGATCTGGCAATAATTGTTGGTTCGGGGCCATGTAGAGAGGTGGCATACTCACTTTATATGTATTTAGATGTAATAGATGGTGCTGGAGAGTGCTCATGAAACAAACTTCAAGCCTCACTTGAGTCCCTACTCAAGTAGTTGATATAAATCTCTCTCCAATTGAGTCAGGTCATCTCTCTTCTTTCTTTGCACAAGGCATCGGAAGGCAATTTGTGACTATTTGTGATGGCCATGAGGACCTCAGTGGATAGTCTGACTCTCATCTCTCTACACTCCTCATCATACCAATTGTTATGGGCATCTTCCCAGAACGAGATCTCTCTAAAGGGTGGCTATGTGGGAAGGCCTATAATGTAGTGTGTCTACCAGATCCTATGTGAGCTCATGAAGAGGGCATCGTGGATCCTCCACACATGATACATGCATATCTCATCAATATAGACATAGTTTTTCTCCCTTGTAAATGTGTAACAAGTGGGCCTGGGTGCCTGTTATGGTGCATCTGTATTGTAAGAGAAATTAAGTGAAAAAGTTAGAACATTGTTATCCACTACCATGCCAATTGGCCTGGGGCCCACCACAAAATCATCAACACATGGAATGGAAACTGGGTGTAATCGTGACATAATCCTCTGTACTAGATCCATGACAATTGGAAAAATAACTGAAGCTGCTCGATTCAAGGAATCTCCCAATACCATGTAGGATGGGTAAACCATGTGCACTCCCATCTCAGTAGGACATCTGCCATACTTTGTCTGCTCTCTATCATGTGAGACTTTGGCCAGACCCATGTCACTAGTATCAAGCTCTCTCAACATATCCATAGAGGTGACATAGAAGATGACTGGCATTGCGTTGTCCTTGCATTGAAATTTCCCAAAATCATGATATCACCATCTTCGGAAAGTTCCCATATATCCTCATCTAAAATAGTAAATGGTGATCGCCCTCTACGCGTCGCATAAGTTGACGTACTAGGTGCCAAATTGCATATGGCAGTATATAGGTATTTGCCAATCTCTGGCTTGACCTTTATCCACATATACCTGGCATAATCATCTCTATGAGCAATGTGTATCATCCTCCCTGCAAAGTACAACCACTCTGCTAGACCCTCGTCCCCGAGCCTTGATCTTGTCTCCAGTCTGGTTGACTCCCATCTATATCCATCCACTAACTTGTAGTAAACTTTGTCCAAGTGCTTGATGTGTCCGAGTAAAATACAATGTCCCTCTTAGTGAAGCTATCCTCGAAGGCTCCTACGTCCAGTCTTAGAGACCCATTACAATTCTAAGCATGAACGTTGAGTTTGGTCCCGTAGGCCTCACATGGTTATGTGGTACGCCTCTCCATAATCACAACGTGGCTGTCTCTATAGAAAGACACCTTCTTCTTCTCCCTTGCCGCCTTGATCTCTGGCATGACCTCCATTATGTGTGCTAGTTGTGCCAATCTCCTAAAAAGACACCTTTCTTCTTTAAAGTGGCCCCTTTTTGAAGACAAGTCCTCTGCTTCCATTGAGGGGAAGCACAAGATTAGTGCCCGAGAGAGAGAGAGAGAGAGAGAGAGAGAGAGAGAGAGAGAGAGAGAGATGCTCGAATATTATATAGCATATCCTTGTAATTTACCCGTTACTCAAAATATTATTCGCACCTCTCTCTCTCTCTCTCTCACACTCACGCACACACACGTAGAGTGAGGCGGGGTCTCTGTGCCAACACATGTACACATCCCCCTCCCCTTTGTGCTCCTTCTCTCCCTCCTCCTCCTCTTCCTACAGTTCCTTGCCATCACTCTCTTTTCAATTGGGTTCTTTACTTCAGCGCGCGCGCGCGCGAGAGAGAGAGAGAGAGAGAGAGAGAGAGAGAGAGAGAGAGAGAGAGAGAGAGAGAGAGATTGAATTATCATTCATGAAGGTCATATATGACCCATGGAGCTAAAACAAAATATTATAACGGTTCCTAAGTCCGGATGATCGATACGTATGAATTAAGGACTGAGGGTCCATCAAGAGGGTAAAATAAAGGAAAGAACGAAACCTAAGGGGGGTCAACTAATGAGAAAGCCGATTTGGGAGTTTGAACTCTTGGATGATGGCTTTTCCACCTCGGTAGGCTACCCATTTACCTTGCTTGCAGTCCACCCATTTACCTTGCTTGGGTGCTTCATGCATCTTCTTCAACTCGCTTGCTTTACTCTTGAGTTGATTTTGTTGTCAGTTCCTCATTGATTGAAAACTTTTTTCGCTTGAGAAGTCGAGATTGACGTAACAACTTCATCTGTTCATCTTTGTCCTTGAAAGTGAGTATGCAATGCTCAAGTGGTAAATGCTTATGTGTGTCATTAATCCAAGAGACAATTTCGGGCTTAATGAAGACAAGTTGAAGAATGCCATTGAGGCTGGGGATTGCTTCTTCGAGGGTGTCCTCGCTGGGCCATCATGGTGAGTGGAGCCCGCCAATCCTAACCTTGAGGTCGAGCGATTCTTGTAGCATATATTCTTGTAAGACCGCCTTATCTTGGTGTCAATCTTCTTATGTGTTGCTTCATGGGATTCCTTCTTAGCCACCATGACAGTCTTAGTGAAAGAAGCTTCAACTTCGTGTGCTTTTGCAAGTGGAGGTCGGCTCTCTACTTCCCCAGTGTCTTCAAGCTTGCGGAGATGTTGTTTGAGTCTCTCATTTTCCTCGATGAGTTCCTAAATTTCACTGTCGAGGGTTGTGATCCTTGCTTCTTAGCGGGTGGCGAGGTTTCCTTGGTGCCGATGCCACTGCAAGAAAGCTCATGTGAAGTGGGAGTGCCCAAGGAGGACATCGCTGCCACACATGGGGCTAATAACACCTTCTCAAAGGTTATGATATTTGAAAACTCTATTTAACTTTTTGATAGAGTGGTGAGATCAAAGGCTTAGAGTGAAAAGCATAGCGGATCCCTTTTCCATTCCCTTTCACGCAAGCGAAAATTGAAATGTATTTGTTTTTAGGGCTGACGCAAACTTAAGGTAAACTTAAACTGTGCCCTGGCGTAGTTGGAGAGGGCGAAGCAGGTGCGTCGTATCTTCTCGGCCTTTTTCTTTTCCGCTGCCACATGTTCCCTTCATTTCCGGAAGGAGTGTCTTCCTCACCTGAAAGCTAGCTTACTTGATGAATCAATCGATAGATCAATCCTCGGCCCGGGTACGTATTCACCGCGGCATGCTGATCCGCGGGGCCGCTGTACGCCTGGCCCAGGCTTAAAGCATAAAAGCTAATGTAGGTTAACTCTATGTAAGTGGACGAAAACTCGATAGTCGATTGTCGATAGAGGACGTGCTGAGGCACCTTGAGCACCGTTGGCGAGTAGCTCACGCAAGGGCAAGGCAACAAGTTCTGGGGCTTGGACAGTGCTCACTACTTGACGCCCCCCATAGGGCCGCAGAGAGAGAGAGAGAGAGAGAGAGAGAGAGAGAGAGAGAGAGAGAGAGAGAGAGAGAGAGAGAGAGAGAGAGGGGTTGGGGGAGCTATGACCTGCGCTTCAGAGAAAGAGAGAGCCATGCCCACGTCTTGTGTAGTGCCACAGGCTTATCTGAGGTGCCGAAGGTTGATCTTCCTTCAACTTGCCACCCTCCACTCTTGCCTCCCTACAATGTTGCACTGCGGCTCGACCTCGCGTTTCCCTGCACTACAATGAAGCCTTCTATAATTAGACGCAGCTTAATTATAGACCATATGGATTTTTTTGCAAGACCTTAATCACACTCACATTGGCTATATACTCGCCCTCATTAGATTGTAGGAGAATTAAGCTATTGTGCCTCACTTTTTGTATGTTGTGATCCCGGTCCTATGTCTCCTCTAGACCCTAATTCACAAGAAGTTTTGGACAAATTATCATAACATTGTGACTTACCTCAACATCATGAGCTTCTGCGAGGGAGGTACTGCATACCTAGCTAGATACAATTGGGGACAGGGGACCGTCGGCCCTGTGGGGGGGTTGGTGGTCCCTTGCCCCCAATCGTACCTAGCTAGGTATGCGGTGCCTCTCGAGCAGAAGCTCATGATGTTATGCATTGTATGAAAAACACTGAAAAAGACCCGTTTTCGTACATTAGAAAATTTCTAAATCTTCTTATGTAAATATGCAGCTATGTTAAATGCACCTCTCCCCATACATATTGAATAAAGCACCACCAAGGGACGTATGATCATACGATCCATTTTTAGCGTATAATATGGGTCGGGATTGCCAAAACTATATTGGATGGCCACAAGTCTTTGCATGAGTGGGGGAGGGTATAGTTTTTCCACCCTTGCAAATTTTCTCAGCCATTCGATATGGTATGGGCACAGTCAAGGCCCATTCTATGTGCTAAAATGAGATATATGGCTCATACAACAAATTTTAACACATATGGGTTGAGACCTCTCAAACCATATTGGATGGCCATAAGACTTTGCATGGGTGGGGTTGAGTACTATTTCCTCATTGGAGCAAAGTCTCATAGCTATTCGATATGGTTTGGGTAGTCAAAGCCCATACTATGTGCTAAAATGAACCGTATGAGCCATACGACCCATTCTAGCGCATAGTATGGTTTGAGACCACCAAAACCATAGTGGATGGCCACAAGAATTTGTACGGGTGGATATGAGCACTATTCTTTCATCCTTGCAAAGCTTCATAGCCATTCGATATGGTATGGGCGATTAGCAGCCATATTATGTGCTAAAATGGGCCGTATGAGACATATGGTCCATTTTAGCACATAGTATGGTTAGGGACCACCAAAAACATATTGGATGGCCATAAGAATTTGCAAAGGATGGGGGTGATCACCACTAATTCACCTTTGCAATGTTACAACCATTCGATATGGTATCGACAATTAAGGCCCATATTATGCGCTAAAATGAGATGTACGTCCCATTTTAGTGCATAGTATGGGTCGGGATTGCCCAAACTATATTGGATGGCCATAAGACTTTTCACGAGTAGGGGAGAGTATATTTTTTCACCCTACAAATTTTCCCAGCCATCCGATATGGTATGGGCAGTCAAGGCCCATACTATGTGCTAAAATGAGACATATGGCTCATACAACAAATTTTAGCATATATGGTTTGAGACCTCTCAAACCATATTGGATAGCTATAACACTTTGCATGAACGGGATTGAGTACAATTTACTCATTCGTGCAAAGTCTCATAGCTATTCGATATGGTTTGGGTGGTCAAAGCCCATACTATGCACTAAAATGGATTGTATGAGCCATACGACCCATTTTTGCGCATACTATGATTCGAGACCACCCAAACCATATTGTATTTCCACAAGACTTTTCACGCGTGGGGGTGAGCACTATTCTCCCATCCCTACAATGTTTCACAGCCATCCGATTGGTATGGGCGATCAAGGTCTATAATACGTGCTAAAATAGGCCGTATGAGACATACGGTCCATTTTAGCACATAGTATGGTTTGGGACCGCCCAAACCAGCCACAATACTTTTCACGGGTGGGAGTGAGAACCATTAGTTCACCCCTGCAATGTTACACAACGATCTGATATGATAAGGGTAGTTAAGGTCCATACTATGGGATATATGGCTCATACAACCCATTTTCGCGAATAGTATGGGACTTTACTGCCCTTACCATATCGGATGAATGTGCAGCTTTGGACGGTGGAAGAATAGTGCTCACTCCTATCCGTAAATGAGTCATACGACCCATTTTAGTGTATAGTATAAGCCTTGACCACCCATACCAATTTGGATGGATGTGCAACTTTGTACAAGTGGGAGAATGGGACTCATCCCCACCCTTGCAAATTCTTATATCTATCCGATATGATTTGAGCAGTCCCGATCCATATTATACGCTACAATGGGCCGTTGGGCTCATACATCCCATTTTAGCACATAGTATCGGCCATGATCGCCCATACCATAGCGGATGGCTGTAACAGGAAGAAAAATTGTTCTCACCCCTACTCCTAAAAAGTTCCATAGCCATTCAAACTGGTATGGGTGGTCAAGGCCCATACTTTGTGCTAAAATGGGCCGTATGGCCATTTGACCACATAGTATGGTTCGCGACAACCCAAAGCATATTGGATGGCCACAAGACTTTTCACGGGTGGGACTGAGAACCATTTCATCACCCCTTCAAATTCATCATCCCTTCAAATTTTCATAGCCATCCAATATGGTATGGGTGATCAAGGTCCATAATATGTGCTAAAATGTGTCATATGAGCCATACGGCCCATTCTAGCGCATAGTATGGTTTGGGACTGTCTAAACCATATTAGATGTCCATGAAACGTCTCACAGATGAATGTGAGCACCACTTACCCACCCCTACAAAGGTTCACAACCATCCAGTATGGTATGGGCGGCCCATACTATGAGTTGAAATGGGACATATGGCTCATGCAACACATTTTAGCGCATAGTATAGGTCGAGACTGACCAAAACATATCGGATGAGCATGAGACTTTGCACGAATGGGTGTGAGCACCATTCACCCACTCTTGAAAAGTCACACAGTCATCCGATATGGTTTGGGTGCCCAAGGGCCGTACTATGTGCTAAAATGGGACATATGGCTCATACATCCCATTTTAGCTCTTCTATCATGTATTAGGATATGATCATCTGGTATTGTTGGATCTTTCTCCGGGTACATGGGTCTCTGTATGGTTGTCTATATTTTCATCTATACTATTAGATTGATTGCCACATATGTGGACCTTTATATGTTCATCTACATTGGTATCCTTTTTTAATGGATTAGGACATGCTTGTATTTATAGTTTCTATATGGGTGTTTACATGGCCCTCTACAAGTGCATCTACAATGTTGTCTCTATGGTCATTCATACAATTGTCTGCATGGACATATACATGGTTAACTTTCTAAAGATTGGTTGTCTATGTGGATCATCAATATGATCGGCTAATGTCATCAATATGGTCACCTTCATTGATATCTTTCTATATGATGGATTAACATATGATTGTCTTTATATGGTTCTATGGAAATCTATATTAGACTCTACGGTTGTCTCTATGACTATCTACATGGGAATTTATATAGTCCTCTACATTGGCATCCATATGGTCATCTAAATGTAGTGCTATCCTTTTTCCATAGACCACATGTATATGGTAGTCTATATGGTTAGTTCTATGCTAGTCTATATGGCCAGTTCTATGATCTTCTATATAGGGATACATATGGTCATCTATGTTGTTGATGGTATGATTCTCTATAGGGTCATCTATATGGTTTCTTATAGGATTGCTCGAAGCCCTTTTAAATGGTTCTTTGTATTGTTAACTAGATTAGATTATTTGCTATATCATTATCTTTATTGTCGCATATATGGTCAACCAGATTGGTGTATACTTACCCAACTAGCTCATCGTCCATATGGACAACTAGATTGTCATCAACTAAAGTTAAAAAATAAAACTCTCTCTCTCTCTCTCTCTCTCTCTCTCTCTCTCTCTCTCTCTCTATTTCTGTTACCAAGTGATTATTCGTGTACGCTCCCGTTTGTGTCAATTGTATCAGAGCTCGATTATCTCTCTTTTTCTATAAAGGAGTACGATTCTAAAAGAGGCTATTTCTTGGCTGTCTTTGTGGGGGAAACTGCTGAAAGTGGGTACACCTTATCATGCACACACCCACAACTCTTAAGACAAATCATCAAGACGTTCAAGAGCATCCAACATCCTGAGACGAAGACTCTCCCAAGGATTCTAAATCGAATGCAATTAATTTCACTGATACATTTAGAGTTTAAGGGCAAAAGAAGAAAGTAAGACTCCTCCAAACGTCCAAGGACTGAAGAGGAAGGTCCAATTGCTCATGGAGTAGTTGTTGAATCTATCACCCAAATTATAGGAGTAGTCACATCTTCTATATGTCCCTCTATTACGAAGGAAGTTGCTTTGGATGAAAGCCTAACCCCCCCATCCTTCACTTGCTTGATGAAATTTCTATTTTTCACCTATAAGCTCCCCAATTCAATGAAGGTCGCTTTGCTGTTGTGAAGCCGGTTAAGCTAACACACCCAAAATTCATGGATACAGTGTATGTGGCCAAGATTTACAAGCTCATGCCACACGACAAATCTCCCATATAGATGCCACTAGAACAGGGCACTTCCATGACTATTCAACATCGTGGTATGATCCTTGCAAGAGCTGTTGTGTGCCATATCATTAATCCAATGTTTATGTTCTGACTGTGGAACAGTGGTCATCTAGAGCAGTGGATACAAGCATGTCACCAAGGTGGGAGAAAACTTGCCATAAGAGAGTTCCAATATACCTCTAGCAACTTATTGATGACATCTTACCAATCACGAATTCCCTCTTGCAGACGCTAAAATTTTTGCATATCGATAACTTTCTACACAATGATCTGCATGCTTGTAATATAATGATACACTTTGGCACCAAAGGTGTGTATGCTGGCATTGCTCTGTTGATTGGGGATCAAGCACTGTCGCAAACACTAAAGAGATTTTCCTTGCATATTAAAACTAAGCCTAGAAGCAAGAGCACAACAAGAAAGATATTATCCATGGGCACCTCCTAAAAGTATTAGCACAAACCCCCCTCTTTTCACTAAAGCCTCTAATGTATATAGCTTATGTTGGATTCTTAGAAGCTTGATTTTGTGTATTCCACAACCTCCCGAACGTGAAAAACAAGCCTTTTTGTGCAATTTATTGCAACATATCGCCCAAGGGAAAGAGAGGAATCCCTTAAATAAGCCAATGTCATGGGATTTATCACTTTGTATGAATGGAGCGCCACCATGGTGGCTATAAGTTTATAACTTACTCTGGTCTACGACCATTTGATGTGATTAAATGATATATGAATCACATGTTTTCTTCCATTCTTTAAAGTGTGCAGTGCTTGCTCAATTTAAGTCTTTAAGTCTTTTCTGAAAATCGTGTCATAAATTATTTCATATTCAATTCCAAAAATGTTGCGAAAGCAATTTCAATGTTTGAGGGTCATGCACATTTCATGTCGTTAATGTGTGCTTCTTGCTATGCATAGGTGGAAAACATACCTCATCACGTTGACACACCTTCCCAAGCTGATGATATGCCTTGTGAGCAAGATGCTGTACCATCGTATCATGATCAAAATGCAAATGAAGATCCCTACCTAAACTATGAATTAGCACAACAAATCTACCATGAAGAGGAGATTCATGTAGTTAAAGTGATCTAAGTGGTTTGGCAAGGTCCCAACAAGATAAATCAGACAATGATGGAGAACCGCTTAGCTACAAGAATTGTGCCCAAATCATTTTGCATGGCACACACTTTTTAGGTCCTTCGACAACGCGAAGGGGTCTCCTTCTTTAAAGATTTCAAATCTGCCATACACGATACTGGCAAAACACATGCATGCCAGATTTTTACAGGTGTAGAGACAGAAGCCAAACAACAACCATATAGCCATCTACTTTGTGCAGTAATGCTATTGTCATTATGTTTTGGGACAGAAAGTAGGCTGGAACAATTGACCTAGCACGGGAGGAGTTGGCAAGGGACAACCGGCAGAACAAGTTCACACTCAAGAGACAAACAAAAGGAGAGTCTTTGCCCAAGAAGGGCTTCACTTACCTCCCCGAAGAGACAACAATCCTTGAGAAAAATTGGCTAGCCAAGGCATTGAACTCGCCAACCAAGGGGAGACTGCACAATCATTGCGCACTCAATGTGAAGCATTAGAAGCCGAGAGTATTGGATTGAAGCAGAAACTAGCAAGATATGAAGCAAATTTTGGACCCTTAGAAGAAGATATATTGCAAGAAGAGACAAGTAGATCCATGGGAACATATGAGTTTTGCTTGTTGGAGTTCATGGGAGATTACACCCAAGATCTAAGCTAGATCTTCTCTATGTTCATTCCATTCTTTTTGTAATTGCTCTTTTTGTAAAAGCCTACACTTTTAGAAGTAACCAAATTAATAAAATTACTTTTTGGCAGAGAGAGAGAGAGAGAGAGAGAGAGAGAGAGAGAGAGAGAGAGAGGTGTCTAACACTCAAGAGATTTATTTGATTAATAATGTCAGTTATACATCATTTGGAGTGTCAATCACACGCACCAAATCATTTACTTTCTCCTCATTTGAACAATTTGGATCCACATCTTCAAGATCCCACTCAATTTCATCATCAAGGTGGGCTTAATCTGCAATTGCTTCGTGGGTCTGAAAACGTCCGAAGCTTTTCTCTGTAGCTTGTGTAGCTATCCTTGCCGGATTGTGCATTAGTCGCATATTACAAAAGACGTATACTAGATCTGTAGCCCGTTTAGGAGTTAATCGATTTCTTTTCTTAGTCCGTAAGGCAAAAGATGAACAATTCCGCTCATAGCTTTCTCTAGAGGCGGCCACATACAAGACTTTGAAAACCACATGTTGTATCTCCACTTTCTCCCCACCATATTTTTTCCACTAAATAGGTGGCCTCATTGTCTTGATTACATCTATGTGCCATGGATATCCGACAGGGATTTAATATTTGCGTAATTACCTAAGATTTTGTGTGATTACAAGGTCTTATTAACATATTTACATAATCACACTTAACATGATCACAAACAAGCCGTTGAGAGCAACCTGGAAACCCACAACAAGCCTGTCGGGCAAAACAATTTTTGTGGGGCCGTCGGGAATCAGTGTTTTCCTACTGGCCCGACGAGAAAACCCAAATTCCCAACGGGCCCGCAAAATAATATATATAGGGCCCCAATCGAGTCCATTGGGTGTTATTTCTTGAGCCACTTTGAGAGAGAGAGAGAGAGAATCGCTCCAATTGAGTCCACTGGGTGTTATTTCTTGAGCCACTTTGAGAGAGAGAGAGAAAGAGAGAGAGAGAGAGAGAGAATCCCCTACGCAAGTACATCAAAAGGAGAGAGGGAAAGAGGGGATCGTCTCGGGGGTTGCACTATGTAATCATGTTAATGTATAAAGTGAGTTCGTTAGAAGCGATTTTAAAATGAAAAAAAAAGCCAATTTAATAGAGATACATTAAATAAGGGGTTTTTATATTCAATTTTGGAGAAAATTCCTAAAATAAGAGGTCATTTTATTCATTCAAACATGTTAAAAGAGGGCTTTGTTTAATACCCTGCAAACACACGTTGTATAGGGGGTACTGAATGGTGAATCCCCTAAGGGAGTCGTGTGGGAGCGTGCTCTGTGTCGCAGTGCACGGCAACAGTGGAGTACTTGACCACACGACCTAGGTGTGTGTTTTGTGTGTGTGCATTGTACGGTCCCAGTGTCCAGTTTGCTACAAGAATTTTGATGGATGGAGTGGATTGTATACATTGGCATGTGGTCATTATTATCACCTCGTGTGTTTAAATTCATTTAAGACAAGATGGCAGTCGATACGCAATCTGTTCACAAGATATTCCACAAGGAATATATTATATGTTTGGCATGGCAAATGAATATAAATTGAAGCAAGCTTGCCAAGACCCCCCTGTTACCATATACATGGGGTAGTGATGTGTGTGAATACACTAGGATCGTCAGGGCATTTTTTCCCTCTGTAGGAGGGTTTTTCTTCCGTGCATTGTATATACGCCCATCACTCTAGGGATATCTTCTTTCCATTGCACACTAAGTAATTCTCTGTTGTGTGCCTTGAGCTTCCTTCATCTTCTCCAAGTTGTGTGCGTTTCCCTGCAACCCTAATTCCAACAATTGGTATCAGAGCATGTTGCATCCTCCCGGGCTTAGTTGCCAACAGCTCTAGCACACGCGTGCTCACTTTCTTCGATTTTTGTGAGCTTTGCCGATCGTTCTTAGGTCGACAATTTTTTTGGGACGGCCTTAGTCTGCTTATAATTTTGATTCGGGCTCATTTCAGCCTCTGTTTCCACTACAGGTAGGTCTGCATAGGCAATTTCATTTACTGCAGAATTTTGATGAGTTCTGTTTTCTGCATAAAAAATCCTATACAGTCTATTGCGGGTTGTGCTATATAGCATGTGCTGGTCTCACTTAGTTTCTCCTCATTCCGGGCAGTTTTTACATCAGGTGCATGCATTTTCCATGGCTGACAAAAACACATGTGTTCAAGATGTTTGCTGCTGAGGACATATTGGATGCGGACAATTACCGTATGTGGGCTTACATGATGGAACATGTTCTTGTGTCAAAGGAAGTCTATAATATTGTGCAAGGAATTGATATACGTCCTGGTTCTGAGAGGATGTAGGCAATGTTGAGGATGTTGCAGGTCTTGCTACAAGAATTGTTGCTATTAGAGTTGTTTTGCCTACGGTAGAACAAGCTCGTTGGGATGTAAAGGATGCGCAGGCTCATGCATTGATTGTGTTATCTGTGAAGTGCACCATTACTCCTCACATTTGTTCAACAAAATCTACAAAACAGGCTTGGGATATTCTAGCAGGTCTTTATGCAAGTCACAATGAGGCTAAAATTGCTTTGCTGCGTAAAGAGCTGGAATCGAAGATTATACACGAGGAAGATGATATCGAGACTTTTCTTGTTGATGTCAAGGATATCAATGAGAAACTTATTTCTGCAGGTGAAGTCATTTCAGACAATTCCCTTGTGCAGGCTGTTCTTGATGCCTTACCAGATTTTTGCTAATACTTGGAGACTTATGACCCAAGGAAATCCCGAAGTTGTCAAGTTTGATGCATTATGCACATTGCTGTTGCAAGAGTCACTCTCCAGAAAAAACAAGACTAGACAGCATGCAGTTGAACAGGCTTTTATTGCTTCTCAAAGAAAGGGTGGTAATAGCAATGTAACCACTTCTTATGGTTCTGTTGTGAGTGGCAAAATCTCTGTTCCGAATGCTTCTGTTGAGAGCCGGAGCAATTTGTCTTAGAAATTTTGGTGATAAGGGCAAAAAGAAAATGCATTGCCATTATTGTAAAGCTAATGATCACTTGATCAAGCAGTGTGCTAAGTTGAAGGCCAAAGAGGCTAAGAAGGAAGAGGGTGGTTCAAATGCAAATGCTGGTTCCACTACAAATGCAACCATTGTTGAGTCTTCTATGAAAGGAGAGTGTGATGGTGATGTTGATGCAGAATGGGTAGAGTGCACTTACAATCCTGTTGTCCATGATGCATGCATGTCAATTGTGTAGATTCACATGTGGTATTTTGACAGTGGTGTTGCAAAGCACATTATCTCACATTGTGAATTGTTCACCTCTCTCGAGTCTGTCCCTCATGGGAAATAAGTCACTTGTGCCAACAATTCCTCTTATCTGGTTCAGGGAGTTGGAAAGATTGTGCTTATTGCTGCAAATGGCAGTTCTTTCACACTTGTTGATGCACTTTATGTACCTGGGATCAAGAAGAACCTTTTGTCTATATCTGCACTTGCTAGACTTGGACTTGTAGTCAAATTTGTGGATGACAGATGTACGGTTCATGATCTCAATTTTGGTGATGAAATTGTTGCCAGACTTGTAGTCAAATTTGTGGATGACAGATGTACGGTTGATGATCTCAATTTTGGTGATGAAATTGTTGCATTTGGCCTTTTGTGCCGTGGGCTATATAAGCTCACTTTGTACGACAAGCGTGGAAAAGATTTTACAAATGCAATTGCAAATTCAAGGATTGTTTCAGATGCAAAACTATGGCGTGCACGTTTTGGGCATCTGAATTTTGCTAGTTTGTTGCGTTTGTAGAAATCTGATATGGTTGGTTCTTTGCCGCCTCTTGAAGAACCTGTCAAACATGTTTGTGAAGGCTGTATTTTGGGTAAGATGCAACGTTCAAAGTTTTCAAAGGATGGTTCATTTAGGGCCACATGCAGATTGCCGCTTGTGCATAGTGATGTTTGTGGGCCCATGCAAACTCCGTCCTTGGGCAATTACGTGTACTTCATGACTTTCATTGATGATTACTCGAGGCATGAATGGGTATTTTTTCTTAAAGCGAAGTCCGAAGTTTTTATGTGCGTCAAACAATTTCTAGCTATGGCTGAAAATAACTCGAAATATACTATGGACACCCTCCATTCCGATCGAGGGGGGGAGTATATGTCTCATGAATTTAATGCATTTTTGGGTATTCGTGGAATAAAACACCAATGTACAGTGCCTTAGACCCCTCCGCAAAATGGTGTTGCTGAGAGGAAAAACATGTCATTTACAGAAATGGCACAATGTATGGTCAAAAGCCAAGCTTTGCCGCCTTCTTTTTGGCTTGAGGCTTTGCCAAGGGCTTTTTTAATTCTTTGCCTTCTTCGTACTACTTGTGGCGACATTTTGCTCCATTGATTTCAATTTAATACTAAAGGCATAAGAACTCGATGTTCAATTTTAAAAACATTTTTCTTCTTTTCAATATATATTAGAAAAACATTCACTAAGAAAGTAATTAAATCTGCACAGGATTTGCAATGCACTCTAGTCAATCCACATTCCGATCACATATATTTGAAGAAAACATACACATTGCTCTCTACACAATATTATGAATAAAACAATGCTATAAATTTGTCAATGCAATTATAAATATGATGATTATTTATACATCCTCTTCGATTTATAAACAATAAGACACATGTATTTTCAAATGCTACAAAGAATAATCAGCTTCTACAACGAAACGGTGATACCTGGATTAAAAAACCCTTGGGGAGTTTGGAAAACCCAAGCCCCTATAAAAATGTAAAAATATGAACCGGTAATGATGATGTGAATGTGAATTGTAACATTTAATGCACTAGTAACTTGTGTGTAGCGGGAATTGATAATAGTGAACATTTCATTAAGAACAAGTTCCTAATGAGGATAGAGAGAGTACTTAATTTGAGAAAGCAACATAGAAATTTACACCTAGCTAATTTGGAATTGACAATACTTGAAAAGAGAGAGAAATAGAACAATTGACAATAGTTGACCGGATTTACATGGAGCCGGTCCCCCCTTATAAGGCTTTGTATTATAGCTTCTCGTATCAAAGGAGACTTTTGTACAATATAATTCTTGTGTTCCTTGACAAAACTCGTTGGTGCAATGAAGATGGAAGCTTCATGCACCAAATTATGCTTGAAAAACACACCTAGTGTCCCTAGCCTCAGTCCCAAGACGTCACGCACCTTCAAAAATGGTGAGAGCTAGCAGGGAATGAGGATAGATTGAGAGGAAGAAGATGTATTTTATGAGAAAGAAGTATTCTCCTCACATAATCACTCTAATAACATTGCTTAGCTTAGTAATTAGCATTGTAGAGAAGATGAGCATGCCAATGAAGCTTGGCTCTTGATTGGATTTGCATTCCATAGCAAAGAGTTGTTGGTGTAGGCCTCTACTTCCCAATGCTTGGAGAAGGAGATGGAGTTCTTCTTGCACACATGAGTTGTGTGTATATTTGTGTGTGTGTGTGTAGCATTGAGTTAGAGTAAAATGCAGCCCCTTCTCTCATCTTGGTCGACCCCTCTTGCTAAATTCTCATGCTGGCCTCCCATTGGCTCTTGTAAAGCTTAGCCGATCACAAATTAGAAGCATAGTTGATAGTTTGTTGAGAAGTGTCCCCCTTTCCCCTTTTGTGAGAGATTTAGGTAATTAAATAATTCATCTAAACTCTCATTGGACCTTTTTGTCTTCTGGCCAATAAGAATCATGCAAGCCATTGGGCTACTAGATGCTCATTGGACCCCTTGCTAGACTGTCCAATAGTCTTCTAGGGAGCTTAATTTCTATTGGTTCTTTTATCAAGCATTTTTAAATTGATTAGACCAAATTTGCTCTAGCCTAATTCTCATTGGTCCACCTCTATGGCCATCCAATAGGATTTGAGGGAAGCTTGGGGGCAACTGGCCTAGAAGCCTGACATGTGTCCAGTATTCCCTTTGTGTAAAGGGGGAGATTTGGAGTGTGAGTGTGTGTGTCTGTGTTTCTTTCTCATCCCCTACTCTCATGGCTCACCCCCTCCTTGATAGGGATGTGGGAAGACTTTTTAGTCTTCCCATGACCATCCAAATTTCCCCTACATTGCCTTTGGACTATTGAATAAAAATTAGGAACCTTAGCCTATGGAAGTCTTAATAGAGATGAATCTTAGGTCTTTTAAGCCCTATTGAATCACATCGCTCTTTTACGGACTTTCCCCCTTTGGATCCTCATTTTCCCTCATTTGGATCCCTGCAGAGACCGGTCTTGCAGCCTTACCAATATTCTAGCTTTTACTCCCCTGGTACTTCCCCACATTAAATGATCAGTTTAACATGAGAAATCATTTGGGAGAATTAGATATTAGTTTTTATGACATTATCTCTCTCTTGAAATCATAGTCGTCCTCGACTATGAGGTGGAAGATAAAGCCTAGTCATTAGTCCGTTTGCTAGCGGGTAGAGGATCCCTATTTTACCCTACGACACCATTCCAGAATGGATGACTAGTCCATTTGGTGCTTGAGAGCCTTAGCTACCGCAAGCATGTCTACACTTTAGTCCGTATCAATCTTCCATAGTAGAGGGACAAACTGTACTTGGTGTGCAGGAGACATCATCCCCACAAACATGATCCTAAGCATGCATACTTATTAACATGTGCGCACAATAAAGAAAAAGAGAGTTTTATAAGACAAAAACTTTGTTCATTTATATATATTTACATTTGCTTACTCTAGGGAATCATTGTAAGCATTGACAAGGTGTAGGTTATCCTTTAATTGTATGCCTTGCATCCTATCATCTTCAAAAGGATAATTTTAAACTTGATAAGATATCGTCGGATAGTCTTACCGCCTCTCGTAATACCTTGTCTTCGTGTAAGAGAATGGACTCGAGCTGCAACACCTCTTCTTGGTCCTTGATCTCCGGTGGGTCTTCAATAATTGCTTCTTGAGGTGCCTCTCCTTTGTAAGGCTTTAGTAGGCTCACGTGGAAAGCATTGTGTATGAGCCAATGGCTGGGTAACTTGAGTTGATTGGCCTAAGAATTTGGAAGGGACCATAGTACCGTTTTGCTAATTGAGCATAGTACTTTTGGTGTCCCGTAGGATTCTTGCCCGTTGTGTGTCTTAATTGAGCCTTGGGAAACTTAAGCAAGTCTCAATCATTTTGTTTAAAGGTTAGAGATCTTCTATTCTTATTAGCAGTAGTCTTTTGCCTTTGCTGAGAGATGGATATAGCATCCTTAGTCTTTTGGAAATATTCTTGCAGTCTCACATACATTCATCTGCAGCAAAGATCTTCCCATGTACCTTGAGTAGCAAGGGACTTTTTGATCTTCCCTCTATCACCTCAGTAGGTGCTTTTCCTGTGGAAGTATGTATAGTGTTATTGTAAGCATACTCGAGTAAGGGTAAGTACTTCTCCCATTGGGACTATTGATCTACTTCTATGACATAAGCTTTTAGTAGATCAAGGATTGTTAGGTTAGCTTTGCACTTTGGCCGTCCATTTGGGGATGATAGGCCAAAGATAAGTTTAGCATTATATCTATATTCTCAAAGAGACCCTTCCAAAAATTACTGGCCATTCTAGGATCTCTATCCGATACTATGGACATTCGTGGTACTTGAAAATTTGTGATATAAGGATGATTTCCATTTGATGGGCCTTGATAGTCTTTTTGACATGTATGAAATGTGCCTTTTGGTATCTGATTTTCCTTTCTTTATGTGGCACTTGCAAGAACTGCATGGTGACTTTGTTTTTCATCTACACTGCTGAGTAGCCTACAAAGCTTGATGTCAGGTTGCTGATCACTGGCCCAAATATTTTTGTTCGCAAAGTGAAGAATCCCGTTAAACGCTTTCTCAAACGCCAGCATATTGTGAGAAGGTAAAAACATACACCTGGCGTAGAAGCCCTAGAGGACTCTTCGGAAGGTTGGCCACTAAGATCATAGCACAACCCTTCGTTACCCTCGAGGAATGACATCCAAGGGGTGCCTTCTTGCTCTAGCTCATGGAACACTTCGATGCAGGTGAGCAGCATTCGGTAGATTTTGTATAACATTGCACATAACAAATCTGGTAGACTTTTAAAGAATGACATGGCGCCCTTTAGGGTTTTCACCATGTACTCTTCCATCGGTGGTGCCTTTTTTGGAGCAGGCAATCTGGGGTAATTTAGCCAAGTTGGCCACTTCTTTAGTAGCGCTTCATGTGCTATCGAGGTCCTTACTCTTGGTACAAGACAGAAAGTAGGATCCTTTTGTAGGGCCGCAGGTGCTCTTGTGAACAGAATCAAGTACCTTGGATTCTTGTTCAACCAGCTCAACCTCCACTTCGGGTGGTCTTGATCTGCACCCTCGACTTTCATGTTGGTGTAAAGCCTTTCTTTTACTTGTAGCAGTTCTATTTTAATCAAAGGATAGGGCAGGGATTGTAGGTGCCATTGCTCATTGAGCGGTCCTCTATTTCGAAAGTGTTGATGCGAATCGGTATCTGTTGATTCTTGAGAGCAGCTTTCCGTTTGAGTACCCAAAGACGAACTTCCTCTTGGGCTTCATCAATAACTTGCTATCGTATTATCTTCCTTTGCTTGGCTGCATGGATTCTTTCTAGCAATTCATTGGTTAGCGGAAAATTGTACTTCTTTAAACGACATCCACTAATCTAATTAGCCATTGGTTCACCATCTAGGGTGGATAGCTTAACTACTCCACTTGGAGACACATCTTCCATGATAAACGATCCGTTTCTCTTTTTCTTAAACTTGGAAGTGTGTTGCTTAAGGGAATAGATTAAAACTAAGTCCCTTCTCTTGAAGATATTTGTGATGAGATGGGAATCAAAAAACTGTTTTTGTTTCCGTTTTCGTGCATAGATGTGAGCTACGGCAGTTAGTCTTTGCTCATCCAGCTTTTCTAAATCTTCTAGTCTTTTTGACAATTCATGTCCAGTCCACTCAAGATCCTTATCTACCCTTGGTGTCGGCAATAGAAATTCTATTGGCAGTATGGCATCAAGACCATAAACAAGGTGAAAGGGTGTAGCATTTAAAGTTGTTTTGAATGAACCTCGATAAGCCCATAGAGCAGCATGGAGATTCATTTCATAGTCTGTCCTTCCTGAACTAACCACTTTAGTCAATACCGAGCTAAGAATTTTGTTCATATGCTTAGCTTGTCCGTTTGCTTGTGGATGATAGGGAGCTGATTTATTATGGATGACCATAAATTCATTAAGCAGATACTCGATTACCTCATTGAGGAAATGAGCTCTCCTATCACTTACAATCTCTATTGGAAGTCTATATTTTGTGAAAACATACTCATATAAGAATGTGGAAGTGATTCTAGCATCATTATTTTGAGTTGCTTTAGCCTCGGCCCACTTAGTCAAATAGTCCGGAGCTACAATGATATACCGAGCTTGGGTTCTATAAGCAGGTGGCTGTATTGGCCCAACAAAGTCTATACCCCATTTTGTGAAAGCTCTATCTCCCATCATTGGTCTTAAGGGCATTCTCTCTACATGTGTTGGCATTTTTGCTCGTTGACAAGCATCACACCTTCGAACATATTCTTTGGCATCTCCAAAAAGTGTTGGCCACCATATGCCTGCCATTAAGATTGATCTTATGGTGGCCTCACTAGAAAAGTGACCTCCAGCTAATCCAACATCTGCTTGTTCTACAATTGTAATATACTCATCTTCATTTGCACAAAGACACAAATGTTGATCCTTACCTCTCCGATACAATTGGTTTCCAATAAGAGCATAGAATCTTGCTTTAGTTTCAATTTCTCTTTGGTGGTGTTTACTCATATCCTCAGGAAATGTTCGGTTTGATAAGTAAGTAACTAGATAGTTACTCCACTTAGGAACATGTGACATTTGGAACAATGTTACGTGAGGAATGGGTGTCTGTTTTTGACATTGAGGACAATCCTTTACAAAAGAGCGAACATCACTTCTCATAGTCAGCCAAAATACTCCAAGTCTCAAAATTCGTCACATAGTTTGGGGTGAAAGCATGTTAACCTGTCGCGCTTTTTGTGCTAGTTAGCAGTTTCAAGTTAGCACATCTTTAAAACGTTGGGCGTCCGGTAAAATTTTTACAAATAATATCAAAATTTCTTGGAGGTTGTACATTTGGATTCCTTGTTTCAAGTGCTTTCTATTGATATATCATATGTCATAGATCTTGGAGATGTAGCTCAAGTTATTGTACTAGTTAGCATATGTCAAAATTGTGCTAGCTAGCATTGTCCGGGACATGAAAAAGCATGACAGGTTAACATGCTTTCACCCTTTGGTCTTCCGCAAAGTGAAGTCCTACTATGGTAATATGTGCTTGACTTAGGTACTGGTTTTTCTCTTCAAGATTAATGCATAAGAGAAATATTCCATCTCGATTTCTTTTGTATAGCCTACCAGTTAGTAATTGATACATAGCCGATTACTCGATTAATCCGATTGTAATAGGAAGTGGTATTTGTGAATCCACTTAAGCTATTGTCATCAATGATACCATGTTTTTTCACCATCGAGGTATTATTTCCACGCAGAACAAATAGGCATTTGGTAGATCATTGTCTACGTGATTCTCTTGAAACAATCCTTGACAAATGATCTGTTCTTTGATGCGTAGTGCCTTTTTGACAAATTCCAGAAGAATGATGAACCATCTCACTATTCTTCCTGTGCTGCATGGCTTGTTGACCAAGTACAACAAGGCTTGGTGGTCCACAAAGAACACAAACTTGTTGGTTAATAGGTAGTGTCTATACTTTTTAACGGCATAGATCATTCCTAATCCTTCCCTTTCTGTGGTAGTGTAATTCTTTTCTGTCAAGTTCAACTGTCAACTAGCATAAGAAATAGGAAAATCGATTTTCTCGTCTCCTGGTTGAGCTAGTATACAACCTATGGCAAAATTGGAAGCATCTACATGTATGTGGAATATCTTATTCCAATCTGGTGCTTTCAATATTGGAGCTGAGGTGAGAGCTTGCTTAAGCTTCATGAAGGATTTGTCACATGGCTCGGTCCACTCAAAGTGTGTAATGAAGCTATACACGGGTTTTGCAATTACAACGTACATGTAAATAAACCGTCTGTAATATTCATAACGCCCCATGAAGGCTTGAATCCCCTCGACTGTTGTTGGTCTAGGAAAATCAGCAATAACATGAATTTTATCCATATCAGTAGCTATGCCATTTCTAAACACTGTATGTCCAAGAATTTTTCCTTGTCTACCCATGAATGTGCACTTTTCATGATTTAAGAAAATCCTATAAAGTCTACATTTTTTGAATACCTTTTTGAGGTGTTCAAAAATGATCAACCCGAATTGATGAATGTACACATAGATCATCCATATATACTTCCAAGAATTTCCTAAGATATTCTTTAAAAGCATGGCTCATCAATCTTTGAAAGGTAGCAAGAGCATTAGTTAACCCGAAGGGAATAACCCGAAAGGCAAAAATATCCCATTCCATTGCAAAAGCAATTTTATGCTGATCTTTTGGGTCAATCAAAAGTTGATTATATCCCGAAAAGCCATCTAAGAAGCTGTAAGCTTTTTTTCCTACAACTCATTCTAACACATGCTCAGTGATTTAAAGAGGAAAGTTGTTTCTAATGATAGCTGTATTCACTTTCTGGAGATCGACACACACTCGTAATTTTCCATTCTTCTTGGGTACTACCACAATTGGAGACACCCAATCTGTGTGCTCAATTTCGTAAATGAATTCGGCTTCCTTTAGTTTTCAATCTCTTTTTTGATCTTCCTGAAAAATTTTCATTATATGTGTATGGCCTTTGTTTACTTGGTTTCTCATCATCTCTCATGGGTATGGTATATTGACAGATTTCTGGATCAACACTTTTGAGATCCTTATAAGACCAAGTAAAGATATCTCGGTATTCTTTTAGTAAGCTTAGTAAAAGTTCTTCTTCATCTTTTGTTAGGTCATTTGCAATGTAGACATGCCTAGGTTCTTCCACTGGTTTAGCCAAGTCTATCTTTTTCGCGTTCTCAGGCCCTTCGTAGGACTTGCCTTATTTTTGTAGTTCTCTACAGTTTGTTCTACTATGATTTTTCTGTCTTGGAGAGTATATTTTTTGTAATGAGATGGAACACTTATTACATCTTTACCATCCTCTTCTATGGTTTCCATTTTGGTTGTATATATCTCCTTTAGAGCTTTTTTCAACTCTTGATATTTCTTTTTCCGCTCAAGTTGTGTCATGGTTGACTCCTTTTCCTATTTTTTTGGTTTTGCTTGGGTATCCTTCCTTTGTTTTCTTAATATTTTCAAAATTTCTGAATTTTCTTTTGAAGGATATCTGCCAGTGATTTTGTCCTTGACATAATCATGTGCATCTATTTGCATCAGGAATTGTGTTCTATTGGAGACTGATGGCATATGTCTTGTTTTACGTTTTTGGTGTCTCTTTTTTGTATATACCATTTTTGTCTTCTCGATTTCTGGTTAGAAAAGTCAAAAAACTTTTCCTCCCCTCCTTTCAAGAGTAGCTTAACTCTCACATGTTTTTTTTCTGACCCCGAATATTTTGAGGTATCTGAGTGTTTATCTAACTCATCTGTTGCATCGTAGTAGAGGTATGAAAAGACTTGTTGAGATTTCATCAAGTCCTTGGGTTCCTCAATTTCATCTTCAATGTGAAGGGTTGAAATCATTTGGATGGGAATTATGTCGTAGCTATCCTCATTGCAAAATTAAGTAGGCATTGACGTATTCACAAATACATCCATTGTCGCCAAAATTTGAGTCCACTCAAATGGCTCAAACAAATGCTCTGGAAAGGGTTCAGGTACATAGGCTTCGTCTGTGCAATCTCTTTCTAAAACACATTCTTCTCTTTTTAAGCTTCCATTTTTTGAAGCTCTGCACATCCAAACAGGAGTGTCTTTGTTTAACCAAGATGGAAGCTTACTTTCAACCGAAGAGACTGAATCAAACTCTTGTATGGGTGTTTTCAAGACATACATATAAGTGTGATCTTTTAAATTAACCCTTGTTATAGATCCGACTTGCTTCAAGTACAAATAGTTGTTTCCCCAATCTTAGATAAGTTGTACCTGTCGCATGCAATGTCTTCCCAATATAATTTCATAATTGAGTTTCTTTCCAAAGTCTACTATGGCAAAAGTGTGTTGATATTCAATCCCACAGGAATTCTATCACCTTTTCTAGCAGTCCTAAGGTCTTTCAATATGTCCGTCAGCCAATCACAATTTGATTTGAGTTTGTCTAATGGTTGGTTGTGCCCAGGATTCCCATACTGTTTTTGTGGCTATGGCTATGCCTGCTCCACTATCCAATATTGCCATGGTTTCAATGTCATTATATTTCATTGGAAGGGTGGTGTTTCCTTCTTTCCCTTCATAGTATTCTCCGACTTTGTTCATTGGAACAAATCGAATCTCTTTGTTGTCCATTTCATGTTTCAATTTTTCCATTTTTTTTGCAATTAGCCCCGTTATCCCCACCTTCTCTAGGGTTTTCTGTAGGTCATTCCATAAATATGGTCTGACTTTTAACAGTCCTCCAAAAGTAAGAGTGCATTGGATGGGTGTAGACATGATTGAATGAATGTTGTCTACTTCTAGGATCTGTTCCGCTCTTTTTACTTGAGTGGTCTTACACACTATGGATTCATCTTCGTTATCTCCCAAGTAAGAGGGTAACGTTTTCAAGGTCAATGGTTTAGGTATTCCTGAAGCTTCAAATCCGCAATCCCCATACAAGGATTGTACATCCACGTCCATATCAGGAGGTAGGTTGTCTAACAAAACTTCCTCTATAGGAGGTGACTTTAGACCCATCATTGATCTCTCGAACTTTCTTCCATAAGGGTCCTGGCCAGTCTTCCTCTACGAATGGAACTCCGTCTAAGGAATCTTCGCTGTCCAGCACTATAAGTTCTGGCTCTTTTGGTTCAAAGTGGGGTTCTATCACCACTTCGTATTTTTCTTTAATGTCTCTTACCACAAGCCTTTCAGGTTTTGCCATACTTTAGAGCTTGGGTTTTTGTTTTTCCACCATTTCTTGCGTGATTCTTACCAAATTTTGATAAGCTTCAAGCTTAACTGCTTCCATGTCTGGAGAGGGATAATTTTTTCATTTGTTTTCCATGTTCTGGCCTGCTTTAAGTCCTTCTTGGTAGGCTTCCAAGGCTGCATTAATAGGCTAAAAAATTTTATCAACCAAAATTGATCCTCCAGATTTCACGGTTGTTTCTTTGATTTCGCTTCCAGTTTCTTTCACCTTTTTCTAGGATAGCTTTTTTGCTTTCTCCTCGATTTCAGCTCATTGTTTCTGTGTTCTTATCTCATATCTTTTGCTTCTGCTTCTTTTGATCCTTTGAGAGTAAATTTTTGTATTCTCCGAATCATCAGAGGAGTTGTGTTTCTTTTTCTTAGCCTAGGCTCTAGTTATTACTTTGATTGGAACAATCGGTTCACTCTCAGATGAGCTACTATGTATCACTTGGACTACATTTACTATTGTTTTACCCTTGTTTAAAGGATTTTTAGGATAATCTTCCGAAAAGTGTCCACCCTTTTTGCAACATTGTATGCAATAAGATTCAATTGGCTTGAGCTTCTTGTCAGGCTCTGGGCATTCATTTTTCCAATGATCATCTGCACCACGGTTGTGACGTTTCCCGTTCTTGGCTTAATCACGGGTCTTACCATGGGAGGTATGACACCTTGATTAACTACATAATACATTGGTGCTAGCTCTGGTGGAGCATAAGTCACAGTTTCTTCCATTGGTGGTGGAATTATACCAATCTCCTTCTACCATTACTGTAGATAGACTAAGCTCAGCATAAGGCGTAACAGGCACAGGTGCTTGTTCATCTATGACTCCCTCCGGATGCATGTACTTTACATGTACTACATTATGACTTGAATACGGAAATTGTTGACCCAACAATTGTTGAGGTCTTTCCATACCCATCGGTGGTCTTTGAGCTTGGGCCATATTAGACTGATATCTGTACATGGGGTGTCCTTGTGGCCTTATAGGCACGTACTTAACATTCTTATCATACTTTGATCGGAAGTAGCACTTGTTGGTCTCATGGTTGGTCCATTTACCCTCGATTGCACACCATTTTTGTGGCCTAATTGGTTGTCCTTGTTGAGGTATCCCTTGTCCTGGTCGCCTCATAGGTGCTTTTTGCATGTTGTCCATCATGTCATTCATCCTTTTGAGCATGTCTTCTATGGCAGAAAGCGGTGCTACAGCAACCGTTCCTACTTGTGCGGTTTAGTGGATGTTGTTTTCTCACTCGTGTCTCTTTTTCTTCTATACCATCTTTGTTTTCTCGGTTTCTGGTTAGGAAAGTAAAAAAACTTTGATTATCCTTAGGGATATCTTCTTGGTTGAAAATATCATAATTGTCTCCTAAGTCAATAGCATCTGACACACATGCTTCTAGGGTTGTATGCTTCTTGCTATACAGTATAGCATGAAGTTATTTGTTTAGCAGTCCTTGTAGAAACAATGATACTAGTCGTTCTTCTGCAGGTATCTCTAGCTCTGGGCATCTGACAATGTATTGTTTCATTCGAGTTGCATAATCCCTAACAGACTCACCATGTTTCTGTTTGAAGCTATAGATTTGAGATACCGTATTGTGTTTAATCCCTATTTTGGAACAAGCAGATACAAATCCTTGAGCTAATGTGTTTAAGTCCATGATTGACCTTGGTTTGGAACCATGTTAATGATTTCTCTTCTAATGTCATTCCAAAACCCTCGAATTGAGTATGAAAATCGAATATACGTTCTGCTCTTAGCACTTGCTTAAAGCTTGCTAAGTGGTCATATGGATCCCCTGATCCACTGTATTTTTTGATCCCTTTTTGAAAATCAGATGGTCTGACGTGTCTGTTTGGTTCAACTCCCGGTCTCCTGGCAGTTGGTCATGTTCCGAGTCCTTTAAACCAGTCTGTTGGAAATAGTGACTCATGTAGCCCTGGACTGGCCTTAGTGTCACCCGGTTTTCTACGTGATGAGGTGGTTTCTGGTTTCTTAACATTTCTCTCAGATGATCTCTCACGGTGTTCATCTCTTGGAATTGTTTTTGGTCCTTGTCCCAATATCCAATCCCTTTATGGAATATCCTTGGTAATTGGTTTGTTCTACCTCCTCAGGAGTCATCATAACAAAGTTGTTATAAAAATCCGTAGGTTGGTAGGTTTGCTGATCCCTTATCCTTGATCTTGAAGATATAGATGATCTTCATGGCCGTCAGTTGTCCTAATTTGGCATACAAAGTCCACAGAAGATCTTTTACATTTCTATCCTCCCAACAATAGACTCCGATCCTAGGATTATCGGTACTAAGCTGTTTCAAAGGCTTTAAATCTACTTGCTCGCATCCCTCGAATTCTATGGTTGATGGTCCTTCTTTTACTGACATATTTGGGATTATGGTGTTTACTTCTAACCCCCATTTGTCTATCACATCAGGGTTTTCAATTTGTAAATACTGAGTTCCGTTTTGATCCATGTGCATTTTTCCTTGTTTGTTTGCCCTAATTTCTTCTTCGAACTCATTAGCATGGTCATCAATGCGAATAGCATACTCTTCGTTAGGATCCAGGTAAATCTGAGCGCCATGGCGATTAGTCTTATAAAATGAGAGTATATGGTTATAGCGCACTGTCATTTCGGTCTCCGAGCTGTGAGTCGAATAGGAAGACATTTCAGAGGTTGAATCTGAAAAAGTGTCTGAGACTTCTTCAAGGATAATGTGTAAGGAATTGCCTTGATTCATGCTTTCTTCGGTATACTCTACTGGAGGTTTCTCCGAATATGCCTTGATTTCCTAGTACACGACCAGATCTAAGGTTCATAAAGACTTACAAAGCCTTGGATAAAGTACTTACCTTTGGATTGACTTGTCGCCAATTTCTTCCACTTAACTGGATTGCACTTTCTGTCAAGCTACCGATTTTGTATAAATTTGTTAAAGTTAGCTATTCTTTCACAAAAACTGTATAATTTTTGCTAGCTGTTGTGATTGGTGTATGTGTATCACTGCAAATCGAGCTAATTGAGTCAACCGTTGCAATTTTCAAACTCGACTTTGACAAAAATCAAAGGATTACTCTGCAACCTGGAAACTGAGTGAACATGTATCAATTTGGATCCGATTGAACCCAAAATTGCCCGGTGACTTTGTATTATGCTGGTCTAACACTGTATAAGTTCAAAGGAAAAAATGGTGGCTCTGTGTAGCAGTAGTAAATAATCATGATTATTTACTTTTATCATTTTTTACACTTTTTGGCTTGGTTTGCCAAGTATACAACCTGTTAAGGTCCTTGGACAAGTTTCAACAAGTTTGAACAAAATTTGTTCAAGTTTATCAACTGTTTTGTGTCCGTAGACTGTGATTTCAAGAATCTGGTTTAAGTCTCAACTTTGAAATCCAAATTTCACCAAAATTGATTTGTGTGGTCTACTTGATATGCTTGACCTTATGGTATGCTCAAATATGCAAAATTGTCAATTTTTGGAGGAGATGTAAATAATCGCAACTATTTTTTGCAAGTTTTTGTCCCAACCTTTGTAAAGATCTGTTAATCACCTCTACTTAAGGTCTATAGCCATGTTTCATCAAGTTTGGACAAGTTTTGGTCAAATGGTCATCAATTTTCTGTCCGCAGACTAACTTTGCAAATTTGGTCACAATTTTCAATTCAATTATCCAAATCTTACCAAATTCGGTTTATGGGCTTATTACAACATGGTAAAGCTAGTGGTTTTGCCAACTTGGTAATAAAAGTTGAAAAATGTGACAAATGTAAATAATCGTGATTATTTATAACTGGTAATTTTTTACATCTTTTTGGTCAACTGAGCATGTACACATGTTTATCTCATCAATATAAGCCTATGAATCAAATTTCATTAAGTTTGGATAAATGTTTTTCCAATTTATACTCAAGTTTCAGAAAGTCAGTACAAACTTTAGTTTTTACCCAGTTTTTTGCCAGTTTGGTGATCCCAATCTTTTGTGCTTTTACAAAAGTTGTTTGTACACATGCAATGAGTCAATGGTAAGAACCTTGGTAAAATCTGAGCTCAAAGTTGATAATCGCGATTATTAGCTTCAAGTTTGAAATGAACCAATTTTTACACTTTTTTCAAGGACAATCTTTTTATGAGTCATTTTAAGCCTATGAATCAAGTCAAAACTTAATTTGGTCCAAAATATCAAGAAAAAGTAAATAATTTGAGTTTTGACCAACTCTTAAAATTTTTAACTCAAAGTGTCCTTGTGTTTACCCACTAGTTCAAACGACTTTTAAGCTTACTCTGCAGTCGGATTGAGTGGTTTGGAGTCTTTTCGTGCTATTTCTAGCCGCAGACCTGAAATTCTGTAAATTCCAATGACAACTCACAATGATTCTTTCAAAGAGAGCAATGTTCTGAAATCCACTTCGGATCCTACTTACCCTACTCTTAGGTTCTTATGCAATGGGGTTGTAGAAAGTGTCCACAAACACTCGTTTTCTTGTTTTTTTAAATAATTTTTTGAGCTTTGATCTTAAGACTTGATTCTTCTATCAATCATTTTCAAAATCCTAATCTAGTTTTGCAATCCTACAGTCCTAAAGGCACTCGACAAGTATGATTACTTCCAAGTTACCTCTACACAGCAAAAGACGACAATCTTAAGCTGTGGTTTCTAAAAGAAAGTTTTTACTATAGGAGATCATAAAGGAAGTTAAAAGATAACTTCACAAAACGCTTGTGTTTTTTCATAGTTTAGGTCTCTTTGATGCCCGGCAACGGCGTCAAATGTGCGACGTGTGTTTAACCTCACTATCCTATCATATTGTAGTTTTAGCGAGAACCACAATTAAATTGTCAATCCATGCGACAAAGCTGACTCGATTAGTACATAGAGGCTACAGGAGGTTGTCAATCTCTCGGAAAACAACTAACAACTCGCATCTAACTCAAGCTACACTCAAGTGACTGAAATCACAAAAAGTCAATCGCTTATCGACAAACAAATCACATCCGTTACAACATCAAATGACATCCAAACGTAATAAAACTTCTAAGACACGTTTATAAAACCTAAACACACATGCTTATGGTCTCAAACCCCACTTTAAGTCAAGTGCCAAAATCGCGATTATTAACAGCAGTGGAATTTTGACCTATTCGTTTTCGATCCAAAATGCATCTAAATGCTTAGCAATGCTGTCCTAATACGCCGCGTATGCTTAGTTTTGATTTTGAAGTGTAAATTATTATTTATGATGAAATTAGGCCGCGGATTGGCGACGCCAAAAGCCACGAAATACTGTGATGTGTTTACGTCAATGCGTAGAGCTCTTACCTGCGGTTGCAATGCAACAAACGCGAATGCAATGTGACAACCGGGGAGAGTAGGAAGCGCGAGAAGGAGAGAAGTGAGAGTCGTTAACCCACGGTGTGTATTTCATTATCCAAAAGTTAACAATAACTTACAAAAATTGGTTTTTATACCTTAGCCAAGGTTTTTGGTGATCAAAACTAATTATCTGGGAGCTCTAATTATGATAGACAATGACAGGTTGATACAATCTGAAAGCTTGTAGCTCCGGTTAATCAATTACAAGGTTTATCCAAAAAATAGAAGTTATAATATTCCCGATTTATCAAAATAATAAGTATTTTTACAATGAGAGCTCCAAAAAATGGTATCCGTGGTGCCCGTGTTAGCTTGCTGCTAACATGCCCCATTGCTCGACATCATTGAAGGCCTGAATTGCTATACTATTGTCTTTCCTATCTTGCACAACATCTAAAGGGCTATATCTGGTATATCTTTGAGTAAAATAAATGTTTTCTGTATTGTTTCACCATATAAAACTGTGATAGTAGCATCTTCTCTCGAATACTTGCCAACACTAGGTAGCTATGCACATACTTTTGGTGATGCCTCTAGGTAGCGAATGTCTACCATGACCTTCTTCAAGCTATTGGGTGGTAGGTCGGGTTGATTTGAATGTGTTGTGGAGTTGCTTCATAGCCTGTCTCATATGTAGGTCTCTTTTCTAACAATTTTTATCTCCATAAGGGTCAATTTTGCAAAGTAATTGCCGCTTCTTGATTGAGTAGTGAAAATGGTAGCATTTCATGTCCCGAATTCTTTATTTTTTGCTCTAGCTTAATGAATTATAGGGTAGCTTAATCAACAAACACTTCATGTATTCATTTGCTGCTGATGTACCTTCTTTAGGCATATCCTCGGCTATTTCTTGTTTTGTATCCCTTAGTGTTGCTTTAGTGTTGAAGTGAGGGATTGGTTTTACTTGTGAATTGTTGGGTACATCCGGAGTGCCCTCTAGAACTCTAATGGCCTTGAAGATACAAATTCAGAGGCAGATGTACTTACTATATTTTGATCTTTGGCAACTTGGAGATCCTTGGAATCAGCTCGATCGCTTTGATAGCTATTCGAAAGTTAGACTTATGCACTCGAGATAAAATAGCTCGATATGCACACACACAAATGCCAGGTATGTGGGTGATTATCTTTGTCTCAACTTAATGCAGACGTTGCAATTAAGTCTGTTATTCACTACAGTACTAGTAATTTAAAAGTAGTAAACTTGGTGATCATCTGATCAGACAAGCAGATAGACATCAATATCGAGGCGGAAAACCTGGTTGAACGTCCTGGTATCAATGGGGATGAAGGTGGCGTAGCCTTGTGCCAGGAGGAAGGAGCCGGTACCCTCAGTTATGGCGGTGGGCTAGGGTTCGAGAATATTGAAAAGGCCGACAAGGTTGAGGGTGCCATGAAGGCCACGCGGGTGAGCAGGGGTGTGTGGCTTGGGCTTGAGGGTGTCGAAGGCCATCGTGGCGGCGGTGAAGGCCGCGACGCCGTTGAGGTCGGAGAGCGCCGACAGACCGGACGCCGACCCCTGAAGCGCACTGTCCGCCTCCCGGCCGACCGTTATGCGGTTGTTCTGGCAAAACAGCGTCCCGAAGGGCGCGCGCAATGTCGTGATGGGCCCCGCCCTGGGCTGTGCCACAACCACGGAAGTCACATTCAGCTGGTCGTGGATGAACACTTGGAATTGCAGGCGCCGCATCCCCCTTACATGCTGGCCGCCCGGTCACCAGTGTCCTGCCTGCGCCTCCAGAAGGACCACCATGAACGCCACCACCACCGCGAGCAGCGCCGCCACACATGCCACTGGTTTGGCCATATCTTTGTGCAGCCGCGAGCGCTCCTATGCTAACTGGGCCTGTTGGCTCACTTTTTATAAGGTTTGTCATCAGGTCTCCACATGGGGTAGTAAATTTTAGGGGAAATTACCAAAATATCCCTCTAATTTGAGGAAATTCCCAAAATACCCCTCAAATTTCAAAAATTCCCAAAATGCCCCTGATATTTTGTCATAAATTCCCAATATCCCCTTCAAATTTTCCAAAATTCCCAAAATACCCCTGGTTGTGAGACTAAATTTCTCGAAAAATAAATGTTTCTGTAGGTCTTCACAAGAAGAGTGATTGTCTATCGTACAAGATGCTAAAACTACTATTTAAGTTGGTTACGTAGGCTTTGGAGATGAATTGCTTCATTATTTTTGGACATAATTTCCGTTTTTGCGGTGGTAACTGGTGACAAATTACATGCTGAGCACTCAAAAACGGATCTCAATTGTCAAAAACGAATGAAGATTAGAAAAATCTTGAACATTCCAACCAAAATAGATACAAGGGTATTTTGGGAATTTCCTCAAATTAGAGGGATATTTTGGTAATTTTCCCTAAATTTTAGACGTACCCTTCCAAGTTCAAAGGACATGAAATGAAATGCCAACGAATCGGCATTTATTGGCCTCATTACTAATTGACACTTTAGGAGGAAGATGATGATCCACAATCTTTGAATGATGCGGTGCGTTTGATTGTCTATGGTAAAAACACAAGGAACTTTGGACATGTTCCTATATAGCTAGTTGGATTGGATAGTCCAAACTTCCTAGATACAAAGAGGAGTTTTAACATTTGATCGAGCAATTAGTTTCTCAAACTCCTATCTAGCAAGGTTGTGTTTATCTGGTAATCTTCTACTTACTATACAGTAATATCTTTCAATAATCCATAAACTCCTATACAGTAGCTTGATCTTGGGCGCTCTCATCTAGTAGTTTCTCACTTCCTAGGTAGCAAGGGTGTACTAATTCGATATGATTTGAGCATATAATATATTATGGCAACAAGTGTATACTTCCTTTTTGAGCCGAAATTCAATTAGTCTAGTTAATCAATTAATTATTAGAAACATTTTGATAATTAATCAACTCACCTTATTTAGTTCATACATCACTTTAATATAGTAAAATATAAAGTTGTACAAAAATTATTATACATAAGTCTATAAACTAAAGACAAAGGTGTTATAGTTCGCACATGCATCAAATACATAAACTTGATTGCAATTAACCAAGCCTTGTTTTCAAGAGAGGATCCATGTACATGCATACAATCAATCTCGTGACCTTTATACCATCTATACATTTAGTTTCATGTCAATGGATTTTTGTTATATTCAAGGTCTATATCTAAGAATGTATTTGAACTAAAGGGACATGTCAATAGTTTATCTTGGTTTGCAATTGAAAAATAATAATGCTACATACTTACCATCAATCATGCATGCTTTCTCTTAGACTCTTAAGTTCTTGAAACGATTGATATTTTTTGGCAAAAGATATAGCCTTCTTTTAACACATTAATATCTACGTTGGATTGAAAAATACCCCATATGCACATACCTTTTATAAAACACTAAAATACATTATAAACTCATAGATATTGCAATGATTTTGTTTGTAATAAATATTCTACATACAAATAAAGAGGATGTTTAGCACCAAATTCTAGTCACTAACTAGACCACCACCTACAAGACAAATTTTTTTGCAAAAGAATCAACTTATTATAGGGCAAATTAGAAAATGAAGGAATCAAAATTAGCCAAGCAAGTTCCAACTCGTTTATTGAGTAACATGCCATGCCCATGATTGATACCATGTGTTTTTGTAATGAAATTCTGACACACAATCAAGAAAATATCAATCCACATTAAATGCTCAAAATATTAAAATATTTTTTTCACAAGATTTAAGTTATTATTAGTATATCAAATTGAGACATCTAAATCTAATTTATGCCATTGAAAAGGAATAAGGACTCAAGATATCTTGCAATTAGAGTAAAATGAAGAGTGCATTTCAAATTTTGCATCAATCTTTTTCTATTGGTGATTGTGGTAGAAAATGATTGAACTAAACAAAAGAATCTCATGAAAAGGCTCTTAACTCATAGTTGTTGTCACTATGTTAGTACAAGTAGATTATTGCATTACCTATTGTCAAGAGCTTCTCATGTTTCATTCATGATTATGATATTGTTCTATGATTGAATGCCATGTTTCTTTGGGCATTATATGATTTCCTTTGACGAATTTGGATTAATGATAATTATAATTAATGATTTAAGTTGACAATTAGCGAACACTTTAAAGCCCCCACAACCATGGATTTTTCTAGAATTGCTACAAGTGAGGCATAATAAATTTTGAAGTGTTTGATCCATGATGTTGGTTATGGATTCAATCTTCAACCTATGCTCAAAAAATAATTTTCAACCTAGACCACACTTAAAAAAGTTGTGTTCAAAAGAGGGAATTTTATGTTATGGAAGCCAATCTTGTCATTGCTTCAGTTTAGTTATATCTTTTATGTGCCAACCTTAGAGTGTGCCTAGAAACATCTCACATCTCGCCTTTGTAGTGCCCACACACCAATCTAAACATTCTACCAAATTGCTAATATCTCCTGGCACCCAGGTTTCTTCTTAACTTGCCCTTTGTTAAGGTACAAAGCTCCACAATTTCCACTTACATTCATCTACTTGCATGAAGCAAGAGAAGGCACGATGATCACTGGCGATATGGCTAGGCTAGTCTACTCATGAAGAGTGATGGTCATTGTCTTGTAGTTGTCAGCTCAATTGCTATTGGTTTTGTGTTGTCTATTGTACATAGTCGCCTTATTATGTTATATTTTGAGCCTCCATCTCCATTGTGTGCTCTCTTAATTGTGTGCATGTTTGCTTGCAAGAACTCAAGCTCTATCATTCTCTATCTCTATCATTCTCTATCTCCATTGTGTGCTCTCTTAATTGTGTGCATGTTTGCTTGCAAGAACTCAAGCTCTATCATTCTCTATCTCTTTACATATAGTATCAAAGATTGGTTGTGGCTAAGGAGTTATAAGCAGTAAGAAAAATCAGTAGCAGAAGTAGGTAGGATCCCACAAAGCCTCCATCTATGGGTGGATACAAGTTTATTTACGTTAGATATTAATTTCTTAAATAAAAAGTTTTTTATATTAAGTGGGAGGCTGAAAGCAAGGGATGGTGGTACAGAAAAAGGAGCAATTTTTTTCCCACCTTATTGGTACCACTGAAAAAGTGGGGATTGGTAAAATTTTTGTAGTTTGTGTCAAAACTTGTCCGACATTCTATTTTGATGTTCCTCTTTTAAAGATGTATCCAATGATATATAATATGATAACTAATTTCTTTTATGACTTGGATAAGTCGCATTGCAAAGATTTGTCAAAGTACCATCAAAAGGTACTGTCAAGGACAACCAATTTTGTACCACCATCCCTTGCTTTCAGTCGGGAACCTTGAGGAATCCTACATATGAAAATAAACAAAGGAATCCTTTTGCAAATGCAAATAAACATTTTATATCTCTCGCTCCTATGCGTCCAATTTGATAGCCCTATAAGGTATCCGCCTTTGAGTCAACTTTGCAATGTCATACATTTTCAAGTCTTGTGGAGTAGTCAACCAAAAGTTTTTAACCTTTTGATGGTACATTTATGGGGAATATAGATAAGGTTGGTTATAGTTACACATGTTACTCAATATAGGTTGATGCTCCTAGTAAGGCTTTACAATCATCATTGTATGAATCCTTGTTTAGCAATACATTCCATATGTCTAATTAAGGGGATGGTGCATTCTACCATTAATTATGGCAAAGGAAAGGAGAATGGTTGTGATTACACGTGTGAAGAGATGTAACCCGTACAAAAAAAAAACTATAATCGGAAGCACACTAGTGTCATTTAGTGACACAAGCATCAATTAAAATTCATTTGATTGCATGTGTTTGCACATTGTAGAGAATTTGTGTGCCATTATTTCATTTTTGATTTAGTGTCGATCTATCGTGAAGTTTTAATTAATTTAGCTAAATTATCATTGGACCCCTTGAGAGACCAACCAATAGGCTTTAGGCACCTTATGAGGGCAACATAGAGAGGAACTTGTCATGTGTCCTTGTTGCTTATTTAGACAAGGCTTGACTTGTGTGAAGGTGTGTGTGTTCTCTCGGTCACTCCCCCCCCCCCCCGAGTAGGGACACTTGTTGACTTTTGGAACACCTTGAGCCCCTCCCATGAGCAGGGATACTTGTTGAACCCTAGTGATGTGATTCTGTTTTTACTAGGATAGAAAGAGATGTATGCAACATCCAAGTCTTGTATAAGATAGAAGCTAAAAAGCCTTAGCAGCTTGGTAAGGTAGCTTATGAATGAGAGACATACATTAGAGGCACTAGATCCATGGCTTTTGCAACTAGATCATTGAGACAAGCAATGTGAAATCCTGTAGTTCTCGCTAATCACCATCGTGCCTAGGAAAAATTTAAAGTTCTCTTTTCTACCTCAATGGTTTGACTTCAACTCACCACAAATGCAGATGATGAAGCACCCTAGTTCAAAATTTCCTCTTGAAAATCCCATAAAAAGGAACTGTCCATGGTTGCAAAAATGATTATTCAAAACACTCGCCTAGGGTTGAGATGTTAAACAAGGCCGGACTAGCGTGAGTGTGAAGAGGATAGCCAATTTGTCAAGAAACCCAAAAACCTTAGTGCTAGTGAGAAACCTGGTTAGTCTGCGATAGTGACTCCATGAGCCAGGAGCGCCATGAGCCTCTTTCCTCAAGCATCCAGTGCCCCACAAGATGCGTAGGGTGACAGGTCTTCATGGGGGATACACAAGTTACTTCAAAATATTAGCTATGAAACATGGTAGGGCAAGGGTCGCGTACCATCGACGAGAAAGAGCCACACATAGGCATCACCATTGGAGACTTAATTGATGCACCACATGTATTGGAAAAAGCGGAGAGAGCTCGTAGCAACAAGATATGAACCTCCTCCTTGGGTGACCCTCTCTCGGACTTGAGTGCTCGAGGGAAAGAGCCCTAGCAACATGAACACCAGGTGAGCACAAGGTAAGTGTCCCTCTAGAGGGGACCCAACCAAGCATGACTAGCTGTTGCTGCTGACAATTTCTACTAATGCTTGAGTTTGTAATTTACCTCTAAATTTAAAACTTGAAGGTGAGAAAACCTAAAGAGGTTGAAGAAATTTAGTGTAAAACCTTCCAAATATAGTCAATTTATCTTTAAAAAAATTTGTGCGCAGATTTTCTAACTCTTAGAAAAAAATTTATTTGTTTCTACACTAACTGAGAGTCCTAAGACTCTCTTAAGATCCATCAATATTAAAAAAAGTGAAAATTACCAAAATACCCCTCTAATTTGAGGAAATATCCCTCAAATTTCAAAAATTCCCAACATACCCTTGTATCTATTTTGGTTGGATTGTTCAAGATTTTCTAATCTTCATTTGTTTTTGACAATTGAGATCCATTTTTGAGTGCTCAGCATGTAATTTGTCCCCAGTTACCATCGCAAAAAGGGCAATTATGTCTAAAAATAATGAAGCAATTCATCTCCAAACCCTACGTAATTAACTCGAATTGTAGTTTTAGCATCTTGTACAATAGACAAGCACTCTTCTTGTGAAGACCTACAAAACATTTTATTTTTCGAGAAATTTACTCTCACAACCATGGGTATTGTGGGAATTTTGGAAAATTTGAAGGGCATTTTGGAAATTTATGACAAAATATCGGGGTTATTTTGGAAATTTTGAAATTTGAAGGGTATTTTGGGAATTTCCTCAAATTAGAGGGGTATTTTGGTAATTCTCCCTTAAAAAATGACCTTTGAAGAGCGCCCCGTTGTATTAACATTTTATTTCATTTCATTCTCTCTCTGTCTCTCTCTCTCTCTCTCTCTCTCTCTCTCTCTCTCTCTCTCTCTCTCTCTCTCTCTACCCTATCGCCAGCACATCCTCCGGGCGGGAACCCTCACCGCTTTGCTAATTAATAATTGCAGCTTGCCACGAAGCGAAGATGAAGCTGCAGCATCCATGGCACCCTGCATTTTAAGCAGTCGAGCTGCATCGCGCCAATCAGGTAGCCGTGCGAGCTGCTCAAGCTCCCTCTGGCCTCCTGATTCGCTGCCCTCCCAGCCGACCACGAGCTGCAGCAGGGCGGCCTCTAGTTTCTTCTGCCCAAGCTCCACAAGCGCGCCTCCCTGCAGGACCTCTCCTTCTTGGCTCGCCTAGCTGCCGCTCTTGGAAGCCCACTCTCCACACCATACCATGTCCGAGGGCCCCCATTTCACAGCTCCTATAAGCTCCTCCTGCCTTTGCTCAATCAAACCGCTACCTAGCGCTGCAGTGCAGCCTGACCAATCAAACTGCTTCTCGCTCAATCAAACTGGCGCTACCTAGCGCTGCAGTGCAGCTCGACTTGCGTGCCCAGGTATTGCTGTTGTATTAATAAGCTGATGCCTTTTAATATTCACTTGCTAGCTTTTGAGCTCCATTCAACTGCAATAAATTATCTCGCCTCTACAAGGTTATATATTGAAAAAAACTTTAGTGCAAGCAAGGAGAGAGGGGGGTTCTCAAGGAATAAACTGTCTGTCACAAACTTGGGCATACACACTTAAAGGGGCCACAGAAATTGGATGCAATCTCAAACATGTATGTGTTGAAATATTTGCATACTAGCAACCATGGATGGATGTGATTGCTATGCAAAAAAATTGACTTTGAATCGCTCTTTGAACCCGTTGATCTACTGTTGCAGCCCATTAATTATTCCCGTGACGTCAAATCAAAGAAGGCCGTACTCGTCACCTGGTTCGTGCGAAGCTGCAGCGACTGAATGTTTCCTCATGCGAGCCCTCGGACGTGCGCATCCTCGGTTATTTGTGTGGCACGATTGGTGGCGGACCGACTTGGAAGCTAAGCATCGTCTCTGGATTAGTGCCGCCTTAACAAGTTTCCATTAACTGCCAGGTATTTATTCCCAGTTTTTCAGCAGTGCTCGAAAAAAACATTTTTCAAAAACTTGCCAAACCTACATATGTGAAACAAAAGAGGTAAATTGACAAAATTTGAAGGTTTTAACACTGAATTACACTAAATTTTTCCAAATTTTGTAGGTTTTCTCACCTTCAAATATATAATTTAGAGGTTTTCTCACCTTGTAAATATAAACCTGAAGCATTTATCACAATAAATTTTGTAGGTATTCTCACCTTCAAATATAAACCTGAAGCATTTATCGCAATATTCTACAAACTGTGCACCTTTCATTTGCATTTACGATTGTATGAGGGAATGTAAATGCTGTTGGTATTGAAATTAGAATTGGAATGTAAATGCTATTGGTATTGAAAGTTCATTTGGAGTGGTTGTTGGTGCCATAGTTGGGAATGGTATAAATTTATCAATTCAATTTAGCATTGCACTTTAGGGTCTTCGTTTGTACTCTTGTTTGTAGTGCGAGACCCTAAAGCCTCTTCTTTGTAGGTTTGTAGTAGTATTCATGTCTAGATGTATTTAGCTTACATTAGGTCTTGAGAATCTAGCATATGAAGGTATGTCACATTAATCTTTATTGAAAACACTTTATCTTAGGTGATTACTCAATGTGAATTGTAAATTGAGATGGGTGAAATTAAGCTTTCAAGTTGAAAGAGGTGTCAGCCTGACTAGCCAGTGTTGCTTGTGGTATTCACTATACAGATGGCTGGTGAAAGTGAGCAAACACTATGTGATGACATTGATAGTGAAAGGATAAGTGAAGTGCGAGAATATCCTATAGAGAAACGCAGAGAATTTGTAGACTTGCAGTCACAAATCTTATATCATGAGTTTGGGTAGGATAGTGCTTGGCCACAAGAACAATATCTATTATTTGGAAGGTCTGGGAGAAAATGGAACATTTTAGCCATTTTCATTGACGATGTAATGGCATAGGATGTAAATGTAAAGCTTTTGACTCTCAAGAGGAAGCTAGGACTTGTTGATCGCTACAAGGTAGTATACCGCTCAAATGAGGAGACCATGTCAATGGTCACCTTGATGGAGAGAGCGAAAGTGATAGGACATATTATTCCTAGAAGAAAAATTATTTTGTATCGGCTGCCTCCACCATATCCCACTGCACAACCACCTTATTAAGTTTACTATGTACTCTTCTTGCAAAATGGATGACTATTTCAACATCTCTTAGGAGTAGTGTATGATAATAATATTTGATCAATAATGTACTCATTTAAAAGTGTTTATGTTGTACGCTCTTTGATTGGTACAAAAGTTCACACATATATTTATATTTGGTGTGCAGTCATGAGTACAATAGCTTCTTGGAAGTGCACGTGTAATTATAAGTGTTTGCACTCTATTAACGGTTGGGAGTTGGTGTCAAAACGGAGCTTTTATTTTCATAAAAAACAAGACTCATTAGGAAAGTTACATCCTTCCGTGACCAAGGGTAGAAGGGTACAAAGTGACATTGATTTCAATGTCACACATAACATCACAAAACGAACAGAAGATCGGCATGTAGAAAGAAATGAAGAGTCTAGTAGTTGGAAGGAAGGCTTTCTGCAACTGTTCTTTCTATTGCTATGGTGGGTGGTTTGTGCATACTTCAACCCTTTATCGACACCAAATTCTCTCAGAGAGATTTGGGAGCTTGAAGCTCCATTTTGGTTTAGACATGCCACATGTAGCACCTTCCTGAGTGAAGGTCTCAATGTGGAGGAAGAGCAAATGGAAGATTCAAATGGAGGTGACTATCATGCAGATGGTGATGACCATTTACAGACTGATGCTAACATGCAAGATAGCAGGGAGGAAAATGAGGAAGGGACATCTATTGTTCTCTTTGAACTAATAGAGAGAATAGTAGAACTTCAAAGTTTATGGGATGATCATAAAATGCCGATAGGTGTTCAAGATCAAATGCTACGTCTTCTGTTTGGTGACCTTTGTGGAGCTAGGGTAAAGAACTACTCTTCAAAAAGAAGCCTAGCTAGATTATTGGTTCAATTGCCAAAGACATGGGAAGGTGAGCTTGGAGGGGTTCAAGTACCCGCGTGCTGGGATCAGTTACAAACAATGCTGAAAGGTTTGGGGATGGTGACCACCTCTCGTTATCGGATATGTACAGGAAGTAATGGAGCAAAGCACACACCCGAACTTCTTTATCCAAGCACCGAGGACAACTTTGTAGGAGAGGTTCAAAGGTGTGCTTGTTCAGGTGCTTCAAACTCCAAAAAGCTTAAACATGACTGCATTACTTGCTGTGAGAAGTGCAGAGTATGCACAAAGCCAAGAAAGGCAATGCTTGCTTTTGATTATATTCCAGTAGGATCTCAACTAAAGCTTCTTACAAGGAGTAGAACTTTTTGTCATGAGCTATTGAGTTTGTGGCACCATAAAAATCAATGGCGTCAGGGAGATGCTTTAATTGTGGGAAGGCACATTAAGGAATTTTGGGATGGAACAAAATTCCAAGGAGTGAAGAAATTTTGGGACCCATTGTCAACATATGAGCTGCCAGTTGCTTGCTCTACACCTGGATGTAAGAAGTCCTACACGACTTTTCCCTATGATAAGCGCTCTCAAAAACTTGAAGATGCATGGGATGCTGAGCGAGCAGTGTACACTTTTATCTGCTCCAAATGCAAGGAAGGAATTGAATGTGAGAAAAGGGTGTGCAAGGTAACTATGTCTATCTTCCTCTTTTCTTAGTGTCATGTACATTGGATGTCCTTAATTACTCTGATTGTTTGTGTGCATAATCAGGGTGACCCTAGAAATTTATCTCTTTTGTTGCATTGGGACGGGTTTCAAACTTCCAGAACCACACAAAAAAGTTGTGGGGTTGTGGAGATTATGGTGCTCAATGCTGGAAAGCAAAACTCTATGGATATCATGCAGGTCTTATTTATTCCACAAAGCTGCAAAAATATTATTAAGTCTTCCGGTGATGTCTTCGGATCATTTCTGAAACCATTAGTGGATGAGCTAGAATCACTATATATTGATGGAGTGGGTGTATTGTATGAGTATCCACTGGAAAATATCTTTGATGATATGACGGTGGAATCTAAATTCTGTAAGATTCGGACTATGGTTATGATGGATACCAGAGACCATCCAGCCCAGTGCAAGATAGGCTTGTTCAAAAATGGGGGACAGGAGTTCTGCAGGAGAGATAAGCCACAAGCATCACTTAAAAGGGATAGGCTAGGACTAGAAGGGAGGTATATTTACAATGAAAATCGCTTACAAGTTAGACATCCACCAGTGGCAAGAACAACAAATGAGATGGTTCATGCCATAGTAGAGGCTAAGAGGTGTTGTACTTTTACCGAGAAGGATGAGATTTGGAAGAAGGTTGGTTTATCATGCGAGTGAATACTCTGGAGACTCTATGACTTATATGGGTTTGACCTCTCTGTTGACTTGGTTTTTGATGTAATGCACACCTTGTCTCTAAATGTTTTCAAGAAGTATATTGCACACTTATTCCAGAATGCAGATGCTTCATTGAAGAAAAATATTGATGAAGCTGCTTTGACTGTCACAAAATTGGCACCACCATCTATTCGCTATGGTCGGTGGCCAAACTCACCAAGTGTCTATTATTAATCCTTCAAGGTGGAAGAGAATCAAAAGTTTATGCAGTGGTGTCTACCATATATTCTGAGACTTGTAAATGGTATTCCGCAAGAGATGCAAACTTTAGGAATCTTGTTGGTGGACATAGCACATAGCTTTTATGGCTATAGTCAAGAACATGGAATGTCAGCTTTTGACATTCAGTTATCAAATCCTTGCTGCAATCTTGGAGAATTCGAAAGGAGGAACACTCAGGAGCAAACTCATCACCCTTGGAGCATGTAGCTGGAAGTGGGGAACTACTTGAGGATATTTTGCGGCATGGACTACATGACATATATTGGTGCTACATGTTCGAACGTTTAGTGAAAGCGTACAGTGCTATCAAAACAAATAGCATAAATGATGAAGCTTCACAAAAGTATTCCAAGCAATCCAACATGATAAAGATGCCTTGCTACCTTGTGATAGAGTCCTACAACAATTGCATAGTGTATTGGGTCAAACTACTGCAGCTGATTGTGGAATCGTGGCCTCCCTTGAGTGCTGCTCTTCACATCTTGATGGAATATTCAACGTTACTTTTGTTGGAAAGGCAAGATCGTTGTGGAACGACATCTTAAAGTATGGCAAGAGAGCATCTTGTATTGATATCATTCTTATGAAGGGTATTGCAATATCAAAGAGGAGGGGTAATTACAGGGTTCCAACATCTGAGGAGATTAACTACTTAAGGAGCTTTTGGAACATCGATGACGAAAGCTTTTCATTTGGTGATGTGCAAACATATGACAAAGTCTTCTATAAAGGAGAACTTTTCAAGATTGGCAATGATGTAGTTGTAAAGGTGGATGCGTCAGAAACCTTGTTTGAGGAGCGAGGTCATTGGAAAGCTCGCATAACCTCTTTCTTCTCCATGCAACTTGATGGAAAAGCAATGATGTTTTTGGGTGCAACTTACTACAAACAATGTATTACTGGAGACAATTATTCAGAGGAATTAGTCATAGATACAATGACTGGAATGAGCATTCTTGAGAAAACACCGCTTCCATTTACTTGGGTTTGTGTGCGACCTATCTATTTTTTTGCTTCATAAATTTATCCCATTGCCATTACCGAGGAGCCAAAGATTGATTGCATATGAAGTTAAGGACCTAAAGCAGAGGGCTAAGCTACTAATGGAAGGAAATTGTGGGAATGTACCCTTGTGGTTGGAGCATGATGACATTGTCAAAGTCCTTTTAGAAAACATGGTACAATACAATTCAAGCATGTTGCTGTAAGATGTGTACAATGTGACAGCAAAATCACAAAGCTTGCTATTTTGAAATCTGATGCAAGTGATCCTCATATATGGAAAGTTTATGAGGAGGAAAGCACATGGAGAGATTGGGATTCTTGTGTTCTTTTAATCAAAGATTGGATTGTATTAAAACGTAAAAAAGTTAGAAATCTTGGAGAAAGTGATCGATGGATCTCTATTTTGTGGAGATGTCCATAAGTCAAGGACATGAGAAAAAGACATTTATAAAGTACTTGATCACATTAGGCTTTTGCTATTAGAGAATTGAATGATTTTGTGGTTTAAATTTTATTATATGGTTGAGCATTGTTCTCTCTATGATTTGTTTTCATATTAACTTTTTGTATTGTTCGAGTTATATCTCAAGTGGCACAAATTGAAACTTTTTGGAGTCTATCTTATCTACATGTGTCGACTACTCTTGTAGGGCTCGCATGGATCTTCTGCAGTCAATTTTTCAGCAAAGTTTCACTTCCTCATGAGGAGACTGTGAAACTACTTGACGCTTGGAGGGAACATCACTCTTTGGGTAGCAAAAGGGTTGTTGGTAACTCAACTAGTTCTCCTCCATATGATCCGATCATATATGATCAGGTCTTTAGAGCTCCTCCATCTAAACATAGAGAGCACAATAAGTTGTATGGTAGAGAATTTCTTAAAAAAGAGGATCATGGCCAGTATAGAGTGTTGTGTGCAAATTATGGGATGGTGCGAGGGTGGTTTGCAAAGGTAGGGCCAATTACAGATTTGAGACATAATAGCAAGGGTAAAGATATGGTTTTGAGTATCATCCGAGAGAAGATGGGTGAGCTAAAGCCAGTGAAAGTATATGGTGTGGACTATTTGTCGAAAGAGTCCGACATTTACAATTGGTGTATAAAGTCATTGGCGTCCAAAAGAAAGTGGACCAAACAAAAGGCTTGCAAAGGCGCTATAATGGTATAAGTTTTTGTATTATCTTTTTGTTTTGCTTTCAAATCATATGCTATGTAGATGTTTATCTTATTCTTGAATTATGTTACATTTTTAAGGATATGATGTTCGAGAGCTTGACAATGATGGTGTAGAGAAAGAGACAGAATTATCATCAAAGGTAATAGTATAGAATGATTTTTAAGAGTTTTGATATTAAGTTTCTTATTGATTAATTTTTGTTAGGACGAGGATGCTTCCAAGCAAAGTTATGATGAGAACTTTGTAGATGTGGTAGAGGGCGATAAAGACATCTCAGAATCCACATCGGTAATTGATATATACTATTCTTTATACAAGTGTAATGCCGATCTTTTAAGATTTTTTAAAGTTTGTGTATGGCTTATGTATTCAGAAAGAACCTGATGTATACATTCCAAAAATATCTTGGGACAATGATGAAAATCATATGGCTGCATATGAGGTATATGAAGATCATGCTACTTTTTTTGCTCTCTCTCATTTCATATCTACATGATGATTTATTTATGTGAAAATATTGGCTTAGGAGGATCAAAATTTTATGAAAGAAAATATCTTTTCTAGTGCACTAGGAGATGTGGATCCAATGTCTTTGTCTGCTGGTGATAAGTCTCATGAAACTTCAATCGAGAAGCCGGTGAGATTTTGTTTATGTTTTTTTTCCCATTGTGTAACGGTTTTAGAGATGTTAAAAATATCAAGTTGTGTTTTTTGTGTTGGCAGATATCGGATAAGTTAAATAAAGTTGAAAAACTTGCATCTAAAGGGTGCGATGAAGAGCATTCTAGAAAGAGTACTCGAAAACGGAAGGTATTCAAATTATACTATTAAACTAATGCTAATTGTAAACTTGTTAAATAAATGTCATTAAAGTAAGCTTGGGTTATGTCTTAGGCTACAACTAAGCTTGCTGAACTCCTTCACAAAAAAAAAAGAAGGGTCAAAAGCTAAGAGGATTCAAAAGTCAAAGGTAGCTGTTTTGTTTTTTGTTGATGGCTCTAGACACTTATACTATGGTAATAAATCTAAAGTAATGTGTCTTGTCTCTCTTTTTAGGATGTTGAGAAATATGTTTTTGTTTCTAATGAGAAGGCTACCTTAGAAGTGCAGGTTTGTTTTCAATCTTACAAATATATCTCATGCTTACTCTTGAAAAGATTACAACCACATTCTCTAATTTAACTCTTTATTGTGGTTTATTGTGTAGGCACGCAAACTCACCAGAGAAGATCAAGAAACCATTCTGATGAAATGGTTTGGGGTTAGAAGAGTGGAAGAAGTGTATCCACTTGTGAAGCCTACTTACATGGCTTTAAAAAATCGAACTCCTTTTTTTGTAGAAAAATGTGTGAAACTAGCTCTTCTACTATGTGTGAAGATTTGGTAGCTTGGCTTTTATTAGAAGGCATGATGATTGTAAGACTTCAAAAGATTGGCTCTCTTTCTTTGAAGGATGTAGAAGTAGCCAATGATAAAGACTAAATATGGTTGTATGATGGACTTTGTAAGAATTTTTGAGAGACGTCTATATGAAAGTGATCATTTTTAGTTTTCTACTTAACCTTTATCTCTTTTAGTCAAACAATATGTGCTATTTTGTATATGTTATGTTAAACTGATTATTTATGTGGATTATTATAATACAACTACATAGATAGCATTTTGTGGCTACAACTATGTAGATGAAAGAAGAATTTCTTACTACATGGTTAATGAAAACTCCCATATAGCTATAATATTATGGCTACATCCATTTAGGAGAATCCGAGTCAAACTAGTAAGAAATCTTGCTATATGGTTACTTAAAACTCCCATATAGCTATAATATTATGGTTACAACCATATAGGAGTATTCTCATTATTACTAGTTTGCACTCTTACTAGATATGTGTATTCAATCTAGTAAGTTGCCTAGTAATTATATATTTTTTGCTATATAGAAATGCGTCCAAAGTTCCTTGTGAAAGATACTTATGCATCCATTTTGCCTCAGGCCTTGAACTCACCACCTCCTCCACACTTGACTACTACTAAGTAATCGCGCATCAACTAAAAGGTAGGTGGAAATATACATTATTATGGTAAAAATTGTCATAGGGTTTCACATACCGTTCACAGAGGTTCACTTTGGACTCAATGTGATCATGTGAGGTTCACTTGGGAATTAGAGCATTCTTATTGGGTTCACGGTTCACAATGGTTCACTTCGTGTTTACTTTTATGTGGTTCACCTCACATGAGGTTCACTTTGGACTCAATGTGATCATGCAAATTTCACTTGGAAATTAGAGCATTCGTTTTGTGTTCAGGGTTCACAATGTGTTCACTTGGTGTTTACTTTCATGGGGTTCACTTGATGTTCACACAAATAATGCCCACAACTTCAAAAAATATATGCAAAGAAGCCGCGGGGAGCCATTAAGTTTGTGCGACTTCTTCGACAAAGACAGAGCTCATTGGCACTCAACTTACAAAGCTCGAAGGTAGCCCCCCCGCCCCCCCCAAAAAAAAAATTAAAAAAAAAATTCAAAAAACAAACAACAACAACAACAATACCCCACACACACACACACACACACACACACATGAAATAAAAAATACATACACACACACACAATCCAATCAATGGTGTCGATGATGTGTAAGTCCCATTGGCCATTTGTGCTTCGATTTGCATCCCTTTGGCATATTACTCAATATCTAATCTTGCATTCTGGGAAGATGAAGTTTTGCATGGAACCTAAATCACAGAGAATAAGGGCATCTTGATTTTTAACTTTTCCCATAGCTTTGCATGGTTCATTGGATGCGCCAATGGTAGAAACACCTATCAAACACCTATCAAACCAGAGATAATCCAAATAGAGGGTTGGGGTTTCTTGTTTTTTGTGCTTTTATATGGGAGCGATCTTTTGTTACTGAGGTTTTCGGATAGTCTCACGAAACATGATTGTGAAGGCATCATTTTTAACACCTTCCTTTGATCGATATTTTGCCATCTCTTCAAGAGTCAGCTGTCGAATAGAAGTATTGGAGACCGTACTGGTTTGCGGTTGTGGGGTATCTTGGGTGGAGGATCACGAACTTGGGTTTCTCCTCTGAGAAGGAGTGGTAATGTCAGTAAATACTAGTTTCTTTTTCATAATGTGATAACCGACTCTTTCATTTGACATAAGTTGATGCGTATTTGAGAACACTTTTCTATATAGTAATCTCGCAATGGAAAGCATAGGCCCACAATGTACTCAATTTTTTCTGCAAAAGTAATATATCAAAATTGGTAGATAAGTGTCCCAAAGTATTTGGTTGTATCTTGGAAGAGTGTCTGAGGGATACATCATGAGGCAAGACCAGGCCGGAATTATGTCTACCTCATCAAGGAAGCTTGGGTAAAAAACGAGTTTAAAGTCATGTTAGGTTTTTGGATTGTGAGGTCTCTTTGTTAGGAAAACCCACCATGTCTAGGCACTATATTTGAGAAAGGAGGTGACTCGTAGCAACTTTTTTTATTCTTTTGTAAATTTTTTGTTACTGAACAAGACGTCGAACTATTGTAGGAACTTGCTTAAGAGCATTATGAGAATCTTGGATTCTTGAGAAGGTGAAAAATTTCATTGTACACTATGAAAATCTCCAAGTGTTTACCGGGCTGTTTTACCGCGTTTTGTAGAGAGAAGGTGTAAATTCAATGAGAGAAACAAAAGAGAGGAGGGCGGGGTTTCTTTTTGTGTTTAAAGTATTACCGCGACTATATCCGCTGTTATTACCGGTATTACCACAGTAATTACCGCGTCCATTACCGGCGTTATATTCACCGCCCAAATTTAGCACCTAAACTTTCAAATTCTGGATTAACTCCCCCCTTCCCCCCCCCCCCCCCCCCCTCCTTCAAATTTTGGTGTTTCCCTCCTCTCAATAAAAATTAAAGAGTATTGTATATAATTTTCAATTATAAAAATGAAGAGAAAGAAAGACAGAGAGAGAAAGAGAAAGAGGGGAGAGAAGGAGGCGGGGGATATAAGGCCCGGTCCAGACGCTACGGAGGAAATGCTTTCCACAAGGGCGTTTAAGTTGCGTGGCAAAAGACTATTTGCTGCAGTAGATATCACCTTCCTCCAGGCCTGCCATGCATTTTTCTTTCGGCAAACACCCCCCCCCCTCCCCCCCCTCGGAAGAGCTGCTGGCCTCTCTCCACCTCTCTCTATTTTTCGCTCATCTTCCTCCAACACCGTTTAGACGAGGCGGCTGTAGACCTGCAGAAGGTCTTTCTTCCTCCAACCTCGTCTGAACCCAGCCTAAGATTACCCTTCTTTACAACTAAAATAATCATTGTCAATTGATTAACATAATTGAGCATATTTTTCAAATCTAAAGAGAGAAAGAGGAGGGAGAGAGAGGTGAATGGATTACACAATCAAAAAACTTCATAACTACAAAATGTTTATGAATCATCTTCCAAAAGATCTCTACATGAAGCATCATCCAATTCTAAGCCCATGGCTCCTAAATCAATAAAGAGAGAAACGGAATTGTCGTTTGTGGATGCATTGCCAGCTTCATCATCTTCGAGTTCGTCATCCTCCATCTCATCATCTTTATCATCATGACAATCATCCTCGCTAAGACTTGCTGCCGCCGGACTTGATTCATCGACCTCCCTCTCCTCTGTCTCCACCTCATCCAAAGTTGGAGGTGGAAGAGGGTCGAAGATAGTCTCCACTTCATTAGTGGAATTAATGGTTCTCCCCCGAGGTGTTACGGGAATTACGAACCAAAGTTTTGGTTGGCGTATTGTTGGGATATAAATGACCTATAAAATAGAAGCTCAAAGTGAGTAACATTGGTATAACTAACGATACAACAAGTAATAAGAATAAAAAAGGTACATGTCACTCACTTGCTCACACTTGCGCGGTGAAACTAAATTGTCATACCTCCCTGTGTGATGCACACTAGAGTCCACCATGTAGAGGCCATTCTCATGTTGTCTAGACACATTTGCAAACCACTTGCACTCGAAGATGAATTTATGAAAGGTTCTAAAATTAACCTTTAGTATCCTTTCAATAGTTCCGCAGTACATGGCTTCATCACCGTTTGTGTCAAAGTTGCCCATGATGGCACAATCCATGGTGGTTCTACGCTCGTCAATGTGGCGCGTACGAAAGTGACGACCCTTTGACCACATAGAGTTAAAGGAAAGGCACTACAAAATAGAAAAATATATTAATTTATCAAATACATATTAAAGATAATTTCAACAAATAGCAAGACAATATGGTTTAGGTATATGAGTACTCTACCTTTGGTACGCAGCCTCGTGCATACTCCCATTCTTTGTTGGTGATGTCTTCTCCGCGTGCTTTTGCCTCGGTCATTCTCTCATGAATCCACTCTGCACTAATGAGATCTTGGAAACATGCAAGGTGTCTAGGCACTGGGGGTGCCCTCCTTCCTCCATGTGCTTGTTTCCATGCTTCCCTCTCTTGCAAACGTCTGGACTTTGCCCCACCGTCTACAAGTCCACCCACTTGGTCATAATCGTTGCATTGAGAATGCAGAAGTTATCGACCACTCGAGATAGATTCATATCCATGTTAAGTAGTTTCCCCTTTCCACTTGTCAAGTGTGAAGTCATCCTTGAATCTTCCTCGTCGGACCACATGCGAGGCATTGAAGGATCAACTTGTGCCAAATACTCTGATATGTAAAAAAATGCCTCTTGAACAATCCACCCTTCGGCCATACATGCCTCTGGTTGAGACTGTAGCCGCACAAAATCTTTGAGATTCTTTAAAAACTTCTCTAAGAAGAACATCCATCGTACGTGCACTACTCCACATATAGGTATCTCCTCCACCACATGAACCAAGGGGTGAATTTGACTAAGAAGGACCGATCGAGGAAATGCATCCTCAATGGCACACACAGTTTCTGTTGCAAGTGTATGAGCAGCAGGGATAACATCTATTTCGATTTCCTTGGAGCTCACAAATCTGCAAGAAAACACACAAGGATACACTAAGTGCTAGTTGAAATTATTGTGTACATAAAAAAGGTGTAGTCGAGTGGAGTCTTGTGGTGTACCTTACTAGCTCTCCTAATTTGAAAATAGCGTCCCTGACTTTCTTGTCCCGACATATACACATACTCACCGGCAGAATGAACTACAATGTAAATCAGGAAAAGGAAAAGTGAGTGATAGTCATACACACAAACTATAGATAGAATAGGGAGTATGAAGAATACCTGAAGCATCTTGTGCCAATTGTGGGACTTCAACTCATACAATTGAACGCTTCCTTCCTTCTTCGCTTTTGTGAAAGCTCCCTTTAGCGACCTCATGTATCCTGTTGGTGTGCGAATAGAGGCAATGATACCCTTCACCTTGTCTAATTCTTCTTTTTCTAGCATCCATGGTGCTTTGGGAAGCACAATCTTTCCATTTGGGGCATGCCATGGAGTGGCAGAGGCGGGGAGACATTTTAAAAGACTTAAATCCTCCCTCGCACCCAAAGAGTCCTTCTTTCCAATAATGTGGTCCCATAGTGCTACATTCTTGAATATGTGCATGGGATCTAAGAGGTGTTGTATTTTTAAGTCCTTCCAATATGGAAGCCTTTAAAAATATGGAATACCTCGACATACCTTTTGGTGGAGGACACGGAGCCGGATTGTTGTTGTGGTGCTCCTCCCAAATGGTTGCCCAATCTGCCATTGTGAGCTTTATTGGAGCCTTCCCATTTGTTGGAGCCTTGTGTTTGCTATGACCTTGGGGTAAGAAACGATAGTTGTTTGGATAGATTACCTTGCGCAAGGAATCAAGCCTCTCCGTCACCAACGATGGCCCGCAAGTAGGACATGCATTGTGGCCCGACGTGGACAACCCTACATACATATCATATGGTTAGAGAGATGAGTGAGCTAAAGGGAGCTAAAGGGAGAGAGAAAAAGAAAGAGACAGAGATAGAGGACAGGGGGTTACCAGAAATCTCTCCAAGCCCATGATAGTCGTGCATAGTCCACATAAGGATTCTCGTCACTTGAGCCTCTCTCCCCCCCTTTGCAAGTGAGACATCGACAACAGGAATGCCTCTCCATAACTCCAACTCCTCAATGAGGGGCTCGAGGTAAATGTCAATATTTGACACTTCGTACTTCCCTGACACAAGCAAGGAAAGAAGTATATTGCCCTTCTTGGTTGTCTTCCATAGTGGAATATTGTAGTTGACGATCACCATAGGCCAAGTGCTCCATGAAGTAGACTTAGTGCCGAAGGGGTTGACACCATCACTTGCTAACCCAAGTCTCAGGTGTCGAGGCTCCAACCCAAACTCTGGCCATTGAGTTTCGATGTGCCTCCATGCAGGTGAATCGGCAGGGACACGCATCATGCCATCATTTGAGCGATGGTTTGCGTGCCACGCGAGAAGCTCCACGGTAGACCTGCTTTTAAACATGTGTTGGATGCAAGGAATTAATGGAAAATGTCTTAATACCTTGCGGGGTAGGTGTGCCCCGCTCACACCTATTTTGTATCATGCCTCCCCGCACACGGGACATGAGGTAGAATGTGCATGCTCATTGCGGTATAGCATGCAATCGTTGATGCACGCATGGATGCGCTCATACTCCATTCCAAGTGCAGTGACATACGATCTAGCTCATCGACGATCTGGAGGCATGTGGTGATCAACTGACAGCATTTTTCCCATCAAACTACAACAAACATGCGTATTAGTATAATTCCTAGAAGACAACACCATAAAGAGAGAGGGAGAGAGTATATAAAAACCACATTCTATACTTACAAAAGAAGTGCATCGACACTTGCATTACTCGAACCGAATTTTTCTTGCAAGTTGAGTACTTCCAACGATGCTCGGAGCACCGAGTACTGTGCACCGTCGTAAAGAGGTGTTCGGGCACTCGTCATCAATCTATCCTTCGTTTCGGCAGCCCGTTTAGTGCAGGGCTGACAATCTTCTTCACACACGTCACGCTCATGAGATAGTAACATGTCGAACATGTACTCATACTCTACCTCAAAGTGTAAAGAAGACGTCGTAGGAGCTGCTGACGTAGAGCCAACGGTAGGATCACCATGCGGTGCACCCAAATCGCCCAGCCGCTCTTGCCTCTACCGTTCGGCCTTGCGCTCCGGTGCACCACCACCGAACACAGACCAATGGGACACCTCCTCAAGCGACGGGTGAGTCGTGCTATCATCTCTCTGAGCGCTTTTCGGAGGATGCCAAAGCCCTTCGTTCTCCACGTGCTCCAAAGCAATGCGCCTCAAGCGAGGAATTTCCCTTTTGCACTTGGCACAAGGACAAGGTAGTTTTTCTTTGAGCCAACGATCTCGCTCTGGGCCTCCAGGAGGACCCCGATCATCCCAGTCGATGTCCTGCACACGCGAAAGGTTGTTTATTCAGTCATTAGAAAAATTACACTTAATTCCATTAGAAAAATTACATATAGTTAAAGTTGAAGGGAATAAATGACAATGAGTGTTAAAATTATTTTATAACTAAAAAAGATTTTAAAAATTCAATTATTAAACATTTAAAAGTATTACAAAATAAAGTATCCATAAAAAATTAAAAATCTTCATTAAAAAACTCAAAAGGCTAAAAAATGAAATAATGTATAGCTAAAGGTAGGGGCGGGTGGTTTGTACCCCCCCCGCCCCCCCTGCAACCTCGGATTTGCATGTATCCGTTTGAAATGACTGGCCGCAGTAATATGAGCAGTAATAGTCGCGGTAATAACTGGCGCCTAAAAAAAGGAAAGAAGGCAGAGTATGCCACGTTTTTGCAGCATACCCTGCCTTCCTTGCGTTTCTTGCTCTCCGCCATCGCTCACAAGCTTCCCCATCCTCCTCTTCCCCACTCCCCATCTCTCTCTCCTTCAACAAGCCCCCCCTCCCTCCCCCCCCCCCCCCCCACCTCTCCCTTCCTCCTCTCTCCTTCTCCAAGCTTCTCAAGTTTTGTCGAAGAGGGTTTCGTGTAAGTTTCGGCAAGGGGGTATTCCGCCATCTTATTTGGACTCTCAACCTATTCGAAGCAAGCTCAACCGCGGTACAAAGACGAGGTAAACACAAAAGCACATCCTCCCTCTTCCCCTGCTTGTTTGCTAAACCTGTCGACTATTGTCCATATTCCCATATTCCCATGGATAGACTTGGGTAATCCAAAGATGAAATCCATGGATATACTCTCCTATGATGAATTTAGGATAGGCAATGGCTGGAGTAATCCAGGTTGCTTCTCTCTATCATATTTGGTCTTTTGGCATACTACGCATTTTGAAACATACTCTTGTATGTCCACTTTCATGGTAGGCCAATAGAAATACGTCTCTACTCCTCGAAGAGTAGGTTGAATATCTCTATGCCTTGCATATGGAGGAGCATGGCATATTTACATAACTTTCTCACGAAGGGAATGGGTAACACATAGCCTATTTCCGTGGAGAAGATAACCAACCTGCAAGGTGAATGGTTCCTCTTTCTTCCCCAAAGCAAGGGCTGACATTATGTCTCTAAAATCAGGGTCAATAGCATACTCATCTATCATAGAAGATAGGTCATTGTGAGTAGCTATAGACACTGCATTAACTTTCGGTCGTCGTGAAAGTGCATCAGCCACTCGATTGTGCTTACCACCAATGTGAGCAATACGAAAATTAAATTGCGAAAGAAAATTTGCCCACCTCATTTGTTTGTCGGACAGCTTGGTTTGCGTCATAAAATACTTGAGACTTTGGTGGTCGGTACATAGAATAAATGGAGTCCCCAATAGGTAGTGATTCCAAGTGTCTAGGGCATGTAGAACATCTAAAAGCTCTTTCTCATAAATGCCCAAGACTCGTTCATCCGTATTGAGTCTTCGGCTCTCATATGCTATGACATGCCTTTCTTGAAGCAAAGCTACTCCAAGGCAATCACCACAAGCATCACATTGGACCTCAAATGGTTTTGAGAGATCCGGAAGCATGAGGACTGGTTGGGAGTTCTCCTTGAGCTTATCAAAAGCATTTTGCTCTTTAGCAGTCCATACATACTTAACGTTCTTCTTAGTTAAGTCATGTAGTGGTCCTGCTATTTGAGAGAATTTTGCTATGAAGCGTCTATAGTATACACACATACCAATAAAGCTTCTTAGATCATGTAGATTCTTTGGGTTAGGCCATGCTTTTATTACCTCTAACTTTGATGGATCCATACGAATACCATCTTGAGAGATAATATGACCTAGATATTGAATCTCTTGAAGGAAAATTCGCTTTTCTTTTGGTTTCTCCAAAGACTTGGAGTAGATGATGATATCATCAAAGCACTCAAGTGAATTTGCGGTAAGGTCTAATTTTTTTTTTCCATTAGACGATTGAATGTAGCTGGTGCATTAGTCAAACCAAGAGGCATGACTAAATATTCATAAAGACCAAACGTTGTGTGAAACGCGGTCTTTAGGATATCTTCATCCATTATCCTTATTTGATGATAGTCACTCTTAAGGTCAATCCTACTGAAGTAGGTAGAGCCTTGTAGCTTATCAAACAGATCTTCTACCCGAGGTACGGGAAATCTGTTTTTGATAGTGATATGGTTTAGTGCTCGATAGTCCACACACATACGGTATGTACCATCCTTCTTTTGCACTAAAAGGACTGTAGAACAAAAGGGAGAGGAAGTAGGCCTCACCATCCCTTTTCTACCAATTCCTATACTTGCCTCATGATCTCCTCTTGTTGAGCTTGTGAAACTCGATAAGGAGGCTTGTTAGGTGGTGAGCTTCCTGGAAGGAGCTCAATACAATGGTCATCATCCCCTCATTTTGGAGTTAAGTCCATAGGGATATCATCGATGAACACATCTTGGAATCCTTTTAGAAAATTAGACAAGTCTAACTCTTTTTTATTCCTACCATCTACATTTGATGAAACATTAGGATCTTTTAGAGACTCTTTGACAAAAATCATGTACGCAAAAACTGAGCTCTTCATTGATTTATCAAAAGCAGGAGAATTTACAAGTGGAATAGTGTGACCACGCTAACTAGCATCTATATATATATTCTTTCCCCTGTAGGTGAAGTAGATTCTCCTTTCAGGGAACTTCATATTGGTAGCCATGCGATCAAACCATGGCGCCCCTAGGATAACATCCTCATGTTGGAGAGGAGAGATGAAGAAGTCTTCTTTGTCAACATAGATTTGGACATGAAGCCTCAACTTCCCAATCAAGGAAGTAACGGAGGCTTGCTGTCCCTTGAAAACTGCGTCAACCATTACCATATCTCCCATCTTGAAAGCTTGAATGCCCAACTTGGTGGCTAACTCCGTTGATATGAAGTTGTGAGTGGAGCCAGGATGAAGGCATCATGCTCTCTTACCTTTCCCCAAGCATAGGAAAGTGATGATCCTTTGCAATGAGCATCTTCTTTTGGAGCTTTGATGGTGGAAGCCCTAGGAGTCTCATTGCGAGCATTCTTTGTGGGGCAAGAACGATAGCCATGTCCTTGCTCCCCACACTTGAAACACTTATGGTCCTTGCGAAAAGCTTCAAGCTCTTCAGGAGAGAATTTGTTTTTACTTTTATAAACTCTCTTCTCCTTGGACCGTTGTTGTCGTCGTTGGAAGTGCCTTGGGAAGAATTTTGAGCATTGGTCTTCCCCTTTGCATCATTTTTGTCTTGGTTGGGCTTGCCATTCCGTCGAGCCCCTTCATGGAAATTAATGCATGAAGCAACCATGGTGTGATGGATTACTTCGCTAATAGTACGAGGCCGTTGAGAGTTGATGTATTCGGCCATCTCTTCAGATAATCCCCACAGAATTGTTGCCTTTGCTCGGAAAAGTCTATCTTTTGAAAGACAGTAGCCTTGAGATGTAGATCCCAAAACTTGTCTACATACTTGTGGATAGACTCATGAGAGAAAAGCTTCAAGCTGCGCCATTCGGTAAGCACTTTGTCCTTTGCATCGCTTGCAAGGAATTGCTTCATGATGGAAACTCGTAGAGTTTTCCATGTCTTTGGGGCTTCGCTGTTGCCACGAAGGCTAGCCCACAATTGACGAGCTGATTTTTGAAAGTGCATAGCTACATGACATAGCTTGGAGGACTCCGTAAAGCCCTCATCTCCAAAGACCGCATCAAATTGCTGGATGAAGGCCAACACTTTGTCGATAGCACCAAATGTGCCATCATAGGTGAGAAAAGAGATACTCTTTCTCCCCTCCTTGAACTTCTTTAGCTTTTGTGACCTTTGCCATGCAGGGAGTGATTTGCGATGTCCTCCCCTCTTGTATTCTCTAGGAGAATAGCCATAGCTTTCGTCGGAAGAGGAGGAAGGTGAAGAAGAAGGAGAAGAGGATGACCTCTTCCTAGCCCTTTTCTTCCTTTGTTTCCTCTCTTCCCTTTCGGAGTGACGAGGAGAAGGACTACATGTTGATCTTTTCCTCTTGGGAGGAGTGGGCGATCGTCTAGACCGCTGTCTTCGTGGAGCCACATCTTTAAAGGAACTTAAATTTTCATTGCTTTCTTGCTCTTTGGATTCCTCCTCTCGTATGGGAGAGAGTCTTCTTTTGGGAGTCTCTTCAAGAGGCCTCCTAAGCTCTCTCTCCTCTTGGAGAGGAAGGGAAATTCCATAAGCACGAAGTCGTTGAGTAACTTCGGCTTGCAAAGCAGGGTTGCCCAGAGATTGTTGCAACCTAGTGATAAGATAATTCACAAACATGGGGGCATCATCATTAGCACCTTCATGCGCAAAATCAAAGCTATCAATATTCATTCTACTCTCTTGATTATTGTCAGCCATGTTAACAAAATTTATGTATGTACTTAGTGTATGCTTTGGCAATTCAAAACTTTAGTTGCCACTCCTCTTAGCATTTGAAAATTGGCTCTTAAGTATCTACACCCACGGCTCAAAGTGGTTAATTATAAAGAGTAGTGGCGTAAGTCTAACATAGCAGAGTTGCCGAGGGCTAGCTCCTTTCGAACTTCTTATGGCTCAATAATGGTAAAGCCGTAGGCAAGTCTTAAAAGACTCCATTATTAAGTCCAAAGCTCCCGAGGTGTGCGCCATATCCCACATAGTGGGCTTAACAAAACCGATAATAGATCCTAGTTCCACTTACCCTAATATAATTAACAACATCAACCATTAATAGGCTACTTAAGGACCTCTCTTCTTAAGCAAGGAAAGAGAAACCAAATGCTCTGATACCAATGTAATGGAATTAGCCTTTTAACTTGAGTTGGAGCAGAAGTGAATAACATATAGAGCATTTCTTTGTGTGTAGATGTAGAGTGAGAAGGAAAGTGCTTGGATGGAAAGAGCAACACTAACACATTACTTCATTAACATGGCATGAATAATACTTGTAAAAGAGAGTGAGAGTTTAGAGAAATTGACACCAATAGAGGACCGGATTAGTTGGAGCCGGTCCCCCCTCCAATAGGCATTTGTATTATAGATTCTTCCATGATGGAAGACTTGTTTACAATACAACTGATTGTGTTCCTTGAGACCTTCTTGATGAGGTGAAGATGGCAAGCTTCACTCACTAAGCATTAGCATGGTAACAACAATAAACATGATTAGCATGAACTTGAAGAATGCCCAGCCTCAATCCCAAGACCTCAAACACCATAAAAGGTGAGGAGAGCTGGCAGGGAGTGAGGAAGAAGAGAGAAGTAGAAGTAGCTCTACGAGAAAGCAATAACCCCTTGCACATAATCACTCATAGCTCTTGTAGCATAGCTTAGCATAGTGATAGTGGAGATTAGAGACATTGATAAGCAAGCATAAGCATTCTCTTGTGTGGATTTGCATCCATAGCCAAGAGCTTGTTGTAGTAGGCACTCAACTTCTCAAGCTTGGAGAAGGAGATGGAGTTCTTGCTTCACAAGAGTGTGTGAAGAGAAGAATGAGAGAGGGAGAGCTCGTGGGATGCTCAAATGAGAAAGAGAGAGAGGTAGTTTGGTCGACCCCCTTCCCTAGGCTTTCCTTGAAGCTCATTGGGCCATGTAGCCCTCTAGCCAATGAGAGATTGGCTCCCTTTGGGGCAAGTTGTGTAGTCTCTTGACAAGTGTCCTTCTCTTCCTCTATGAGGTTAAGCTAACACCCCCCTTGCTTAAGCACAACCCTTGCCTGCTTGGGCAGTGTGCCTCTACATTTGACATGTGGTCCCTTTCCTCCCTCTCATGAGAGTCTTGGCCCTTGGTGAGGTGCATACATGCTACTCATATCCCTCCTTTGTAGGGCTCGTCCCCTTCTTTGTACCAAGTTATTTGAACTTAGTAAGTAGGCAAGCCCCATGCTTAAGCACAACCCTTGCTTAAGTAAGCTGCCCCCTTGCTTGCTTGGACCTTAATTGCCTAAAGTTTAAAAATTAAAGACTATGTCCCAAGGCTTTTGACACTTACCTTTGGAAGCTTTAATGAAGTCAACCCTAAGTTCTTTTGCTCCATTGGTTAACCTTGCTCTTTGATAGACCATTTCTCATTTGGGCCCCTTTACCATTGGCCTCGTGTTGAAATAGACTTATAAGCACATTTGTATCTTAACCCTTGTTCCCATTTATTCTTGCACATTAAGTGATCAGTTTGATATGAGAAAATCATTTGGATCGATTAGATATTAGATTTTATAACACGGGTATCTTAGATTATGTTTTACAAAAGTAATTTAGGGTACCCGCATTCCAGATCTACGGTCCATAATCCCCCGGTCATAGATCCAACCCTCCCATGTTCGTACCACTTAGTCCTTAGGGGGATGGGGAGGGGGGAGGGTTCCAAAGTCAACGATGTGGAAGCACACAACGAGCGGGAGAATATGTGTGAGAGAGAGAGAGAGAGAGAGAGAGAGAGAGAGAGAGAGAGAATCTACTGAACCAACCAATTAGGCAATGAATTAGTGATTATACAATGGGGGCGGAAAACTTACAAATTAGAGGGAAATTAGAGGGAAAGAGGTTTGAATTTTGCTCGTCGCCATGATGTGAAATGGAGGACTATCAACAACCGGGCTACGGGGAGGAGCCCTCTGTCAAACTCGAGGTTAGTAGCTTTGTACCTATCTTGCCTGTTCGTGTTTGTGAGGAAATAGGCATCTCTTTGCCTCTTTGCGTATTGTTTGTTGTGATGTAAACGATTGCTGTCTGGTATGCGTGTGAAGAAAGGGATGCATGCAAATGTGTGTGCTTGTGGGCAAGCGCGTGCTTGCTGCACAAGCTGCGCACGGACCCATGGAAACAAAGATAAAATGAAAGTATCTTAATCTGGGCGCAGTCACTTGTGTCATTTGGTGATGAAAATTGTCCATAACTGCTGTAAGCGGTGTCACTTTTGATGGAAAATGTGAGGAAATGCCGCTAGAGAGGCACAGTTGATGGGATAAAAATCAACAAGGCCAGATATCATGGGATTGCAACCTTTCAAACTGGTCCAAAGAGCTTGGTGTCTCTTCAAACGAGCAAAACACTTGTAATCAGAAAAAAAGGTTTCCTCATAAACATTGAATGAACATGACCCCAATATCTTCTAAATGCAGTTTTGCAAGGAACGCTCAGAATCTGTACAGAAGCATTGCAAAGCGTGCACATGGATGCAATATGCCAGCCACATTTGCAGCCTATCTGGGGAGATAACTGGCTTGTTTGGCAAGAAAATGCCTGCCCCCCTTTTTTCCCCTTTCCGCACACACCTATGTGTTCAAAGGGGTTGCTCAACTCCACTAGAAGGTTCCACAACATGATAAAATACCCAAAATCCCCACAACAGGCATGAAATGATGTAGCCTACTTAACCAGACCTCAAAGACATCAACTTAAGAGAATGTAGGTAGAACATGAGCACATTGATCTTGTAGAAATGTTGGCCAACAAAATCAGCATTTATCTTAGTAGCTAGTCTAATTTATATTAATTTTGTGAGTTTGTTAGTGCTTGTTTAATGGATAATGTTTTTTTTGAAATAGCCAATTCAGGGGAAAAGGCGTTACACTGATGTCTTATGTTTTCCACTATCTCTTGCCTACTTGGTAAGCTATTAAAGCTCCATTATCTCATATTTTCCAATTTTTGATAGCGTGAAAAGGGTAAACAAAGGTCCAGTTAGCTATAAGGAAGCCAACTTCGTAAATCAAATGATTAATTTTACTTGTCAATAACCCTATGCTTATGATGAACATGTGAATGTCAACTCTTTACACAAGGATTTGGTAGAGGGATGTAGCAAGAAAATGGGTATGTGGGCTTTGCTCTCAATGGAGTGACTCTCAGTGCAATATGCAAGGAAGTCTACTGAAGCAACACAACATGAAATTACCAATAAGCAGTAGACGCTCAATTAATTGTGGGAGAGACCAATAATGTCCTTGATTTTCCTCTTTTACTGCGGCTGAAGGTCCTCATCACTCCGAAGGCTCATCGATGCTCTATGATCTCTTTCAATGGACGCTCTGCATGGAGAGATCTATCTACCTCTCTACACTTGTCATCGTTCCATATGTTATGGGGCATGGTCTCAAATAGTGCGGTGCATCGTGTGTGTGGCGGGGGAAGCTGGTGATAGTTAAGGTGTGTGAGATGGAGGATAGTTGATTAGGGAGTGTGTCATGTGCACATCTAAGCCATGGAGGATAGTTGATTAGGGAGTGTGTCATGTGCACATCTAAGCCATGTGCATGTGGACAAGCTAACTCCTACTTCTAGGGTTGAGGACAGCCTAGGAAGTGTTCTGGGCCCTGGCACCCTTGTGAGCCTGTACGCAGGACTTGCATACTCAGATACTTTAGCGTAGTTGCATACCCTTTGATTGCACATGAGCACAACCGGTGTCTTCTAGGTGTAGGCACTGGGGAGTGTTCCCATACAAAACCATTAGTACCAAGCCTAGGTAGCATCTGCATATGAAACACCTCTTATTAGTGGGTTTATTTACTTAGTGAGGTGCCTTTTGGCATACTTACTGCTCGATCCAGCCCTATTTTAGTATTTTGCCTATAAAGGTGAGCCTAGGGCTCACCAATCAGACATAAGTCAAGACCCGCAATACAAGCACCAAGTAGAGCAGACATCTGGCGTTTTCTAGTCCTAGCGTTTCTAGATGAGTAGCACCCTTGGTGTTTTCAGCATGTATCGGAGATTTCAGCTTGAGTCTCCAAGATCTTCTAGCGCTTTCCAGCCCAAGTACTAGGTTAGCCTAGCGCTAGTAATTTCCTTTAGATCTACCAGCATTTTCAGTTTTTAGCCCATCATCTTTATCATTATCAGCACCCTTGACATCGGCCATTGCAATGACATTGCCCTGAAGCGAAGGATCACTACAGTAAGGATTGTCCCAAACTTCGTGCATCCACGTCTTCCGAGCCGAAGTGAAAGCCAAAATGAGTTTACCTTTCCCAAGATCAATTTGATAGCAGTTAGCACCATCCCCCAGCTGCCCCCTTTTGCCCATGTGGTTGCCCCTCAAGACTCGTTGCAATTGGTAGAAGAGACAGCGGGTGTCCTCACTCGGGCCCAGAGGGCCGCTCTCGGTCTTAGCATTTCAGCAAGTTCAACTCCCTCACACATTCTCCCACCAGCGGAGACTCCACTTTCAGCTTATGACAAGCCATCCCCTAGTGCCAAGCAAGGATCCAAATCTCTGCCTCCGATATTGATGAAGCTTTCTTGGAAGCAGTTGCTGATCTACAGCAGATCAAGGTACCAGAGAAACCATTGGTAGAAAAAGGACAGCTTACAGCAGACACAATCCTGAAGAACATCTTCCAACAAGTGTCGCTCTATGACATGCTGCGGCTAGATGCGAGTTTTTGAACTGACACCCTTGCAGTTATTCAATCACTTTATCCCAGAGGAAGTCCTAGTGGCGGGCACCTCCCAGTGCAACCATCAGAGTCCTATATGATATCCCATCCCGCTACTCCCCTCACTGATTATAGAAGCCCTCGTCTCACCGTGTCTGTCTTGGGGCGGCAATTCTAAAGAGTGATAGTAGATGGTGGATCGGGCATCAACTTGATGCCCGAATTCACTATGTTGGCTTTAGGTCTACAGTCTAACCGCCTTGCTCCCTTCACAGCTACATTGGTTGACCAAAGGACGATCTACCCAGTGGGCATAGTGGACAAGGTGCCTTTGCAGGTACAAGACTTCACCTTTAGCTTAGATTTTGTTGTGGTTCGTCTTCCCTAGGTTGAGGGAGGATTTCCTTTGCTCATTGGTAGACCATGGCTGAGGCACACTAAAGCACTTCATGATTGTGGAAACGACGCCATGTGGATACATATTCCTGGCACCCCAATGCAACCCATTTGCCTAGAAGGAGACATGGATCCCACAGTGCAGCATAGTTCTTTGTCACTGGAAACCAGCCCTGGATCGGAACAGCCTACTCCGCCTGACGGGTCAAACGAAAATCTGTCGGAGTGGTTGGAAGCTACCAAGTCTATGCCTTGTTATGGAGTCTCTATTCAACCTTTGCGTGAGGATACACCCTCATCCTAATTTTCTACAATGCCCGAGCCCAATGAGCCACCTGAGCCAGCAACCAATGTTAAAGATCTACAGGAGTTCCCACACACATCAACCTCAACCCCATCTGTGTCTGACTCTCCGACCAAGCCAAAGTTATCCTCTGTGTCTGCTGTACTACATTTCACCAAGCTTCTTCAAGGCGGGTTACAACACAGATGTCGCAGCCTGATTCGTCAAACTTCTCACCAGTGCGTGTACATCTATCTTCTCCTTCCATCTCTGGCATTGGCGTACCACAAAGGCGTGTTTCTTTCACAAGCTGGAAAAGGTCGGCTTCCGCTTCCGCATCTCCACAAAATGCTTTATGTGCATCCTGTGCAGTGCAGTACCTCCCCCCATCCCCTCCCCCCTTGCCACTCACCACCTTCTCTACCCCTCGCCCCTCCCTACCTACTCTTGCCCCTCCCCAACTCTTCCCTCGTCCCTACCCACCCCCACCCTCCTTCCTCGCCCCTAATCACCCCCTCCCTGCCCTCTTGCCCCTACTCACTCCACCCCCTTCTTCTCTCCTCGTCTCTACCTACCCTCTCCTCGCCCCTACCCTCCCCTCACTCGCCCCTATCCACCCCCTCCCCACTTGCTCTCGCCCCTACCCACCCCCCCTCGCCCCTCTCCACCCCTAACCTCGCCCTACCCTCCCCTCTGGTGCCTCACCACCCCCTTGCCCTACCTCCCTCCTCAACCTCCTCAACCTTCCCTAGCCACCTCCTCAACCTCCCCTTCTTGGTCCAAGCTATTTCAACATCTTCGAGTTTGAGGTGGCTGGAAGGAAACTGGGAAATTACATGCAATAGCTTCGAATCTTGACCTTATACTCAAAGCATTTAAAAGTTGCTCTTATTTTCTTCGGATAGGAAAAATACATTTTTCTAGCTTGCCACTCTCCATCAGCCCCTATTCTCTGTTTTGCATATTTCGGAGCTTTGTGACTTTCGTTTCTTGGTTCATGCTTGGGTCTTCTTCAGTTTCTGCTTTTTGAACAGATTATCTCATTGTGGCGGAGTTGCTCATACTTCTTCATCATCTATTGCAAATACCTACATCAGCTTCTTCAGTCTGGTTGGCTACATTTTTTCCTTCCTTCCAGTTTTAGTGTTCTCTCTCACCGGGACAGTGAGTGGTCTTGTGGCGGGCAACCTATAGTAGCAGAGCTACAGTGTCACTGGCGCAGGACAGGCAGTTAGTTTCAGTTGCGCTGGAGTTCACACTGGATGGACTCTCGCCTGGGCAGTGACAAGTGGCAAGTGGTACGGATGGTGGTCTAGTGGACACCGTCCGCAGATCACCACCACCCAAGTTTGGAGAAAGGCTTAGCTGGTTTGGAATATTTGCTATCCGTTGGTGGCTCTTTAGGAGATACATATGTGTGGTTGGTTCCAGTTGTTTGATACATTATCTCTATTATCATCTACTTTGGGTGGTCATTCGTCTTGAGTCTAGCATCTTGAGTTCATGCACAACATGTCTACACCATCCCTTCACAGTTGAGCCTCGACACCCCCCTTGTACCCGTAAGTTCTGGGCTGGAGCTGATTGTGCTGCCATGCCAGAGTCTGTACTCGTTTCTTTGAGTTAGTCGATGTTCATGCTGTTCAGGTTCCACTGCTGAGTTTTGGTGTTGTTGCTCTGTTATTCATTGTCTTTTGTGTTTTCATTCTATGGAGTGAGATCTCAAGCACATTGCACTGAGGAGCACCCACTGTAGAGAGCATGGCACATAATTTCCGCTACAGTTGAGAACCCAAATAAGAGAACCGACCAGTTTTCGATACTTTGTAGCATTTGCTACATTTGAGGAGTCATACTATGACAACTTTTGATTGGGATCCATAGGGGTTGAGATAGGTTTGCACTCAGTCATACCAAATGCTTCTAACAACTCTTGGATATTGTGCTCCTGAGAGAGAAAGATGCCTCCCTTTGTCTGCCATATCTCCAATCCAAGAAAATAGTGAAGCAAGCCGAGATCTGTTATCTCAAACTCCTTAGCCAAGGTCTCCATAGTATTGCAGATTGCTGGCTACTTGTAATCACAAGATCGTCCACATAGAGGATAACAAGAGTCACCAATTCTCCCTCATTGTAAATATACAAATCTAGGTCTGTAGAAGAACGTCGAAAGGAGTGTCGTAGGAAGAAAGAGTCTATCTTTTGGTACCACCCTCGAGGGGCTTGCTTCAGGCCATAGAGAGCCTTCAACAACCTACAAACCATGTCTTTGAAATGTGGATCCTCAAACCTTGGCGGTTGCTCCACATGCACCCTCTCCTCTTAGTCACTGTTGAGAAAAGCGGAAACACGTCCATTTGAAAATGAGCCACCAAAAAAGAGACAGCAAGGGAAAAATTTGTCCAAATGGTCGCCATCCTCGCAGTAGGTGCACGCCATCCTCGCAGTAGGTGCAAAGGTCTCATCATAGTCCACCCCCTGTTTATGAGAGAAGCCCTTGGCAACAAGTCGTGCCTTGTGCTTGTCCAAAGAACCATCAGATGTGTACTTGGTCTTGTAGACCCATTTGACACCAATCACTTTTCGCTTGGTAGGCCGCGGAACCAACTCCCAAGTGTTATTATTCTTGATGGAATCAAGTTCTTTTTGCATGGCCAACTTCGACTTTGTTTGTGAAAGCGGCTCCTCAACTGTTAGAGGATCTCTGTCCTTGATCACTTGGTTCTCCGGGGCTAAGGGTTGAAATGCAAAAATGCCAAGGATTCTGATTGGGATTTGCAACCGTGACGAGGCTATGGGCTGATCAGCTATCACCGATGTCGACGATGGGCTGAATTCTAAAAACGTTAGCAGACGATGGCCTTAATACTGAAAACGTTAGCTGATTTGGTGCAAAAATGCCAGAGAGGTGCTGAGATACTGCGGTTACTTGGTACTTGTATTGAGGGTACTGACTTATCGTTGAGAAGTGACCCCTAGGGTCACTTATATATGAACTTAAAGCTGGGTTGGGCAATGCAACTTGAAATCCCACGATTTCTAAAATAATGAAAAAATGTCACTTATTAATAAGTTGATGAAATTACTAATAAGAGGTGATTCACATGCAGTTACTACCTAGGCTTGGTACTAATGCAACTATATGGGAACACTCCCCAATCCCTACACCTAGTAGACATTGGTTGTGCCCATGTGCAATCAGAGGGTATGCAACTAATATAAAGTGCTTGGACATGCATGTCTTGCGTACAGGCTCACAAGGGTGCCAAGACACTTCCTAGGCTGTCCTAAACCCTAGAAATAGGAGTTAGCTTGTCCACATCCACATAGGTTTAGATGTGCACGTGATACAGTGTCTATGCCAAAAGTTAGCAATGAATCAGCAGGTTGAATCTGGTGCTGTGCGGACTGCACAAGGGGAGAGCCACTCCACTCCTTTATTACAGATTGCTTAGATTGAATAAAGTCACTAATTTCTCTTTGAGATTTTAGGGGTATTGACAGGTTGACAATATTTTGTGAAATGACTCTATTAATAGATGTGCACTGAATTGGAAATTGCCTTAATAGAATTGAAAACATGTGCTCTTTGAACTTTCATGTGTGTATTGTTAGAGACATGTAGAGAAAGATGAAATGTTTGCAACATTTTGTCTAATGAACGATTTGAACTTAGTGCATCTAGACATCTGTTGGAGATCAACAAGATCTAGATGTGATGGCTAAATGAATAAGAACTGAATGAGATTCTAGTACATCAAGATGTCTATATGGATGAGATGACTGGATACGGTTGTAAGTGCATCAAGAGTTCCGAGAGGATGAGATGACTGCACAGTGATCTAGGTGCATCCTGGTATGGAATGAGATGGGTTAATTGAATGATTGAAACACAAATGTTTAGTGTGAAGTAAGTGTGTGATTTTGTGAATTGCATGCTATGTGGATGTACTGTCTTGTGGGGATGGTCATGGGCATGGTTTGTTTGATTAAAATGTGAAAAGAAAAGATATAAATCTGATAGTAACAAGATTTAGTAGACCAAGACATCTGTGAAAAGATCAATGAGGTCTGGATGTGATTGCTATATAGGCTACTATGATCATGATTTGTATCTGAGACCCTCGACAGGAACGCGAGTATTCAATGATTGATGTCTTTGTAAAAATGCTGGATTGGTGGAGTCTGGTGTATGAGTACATAGAGTCAGTGTCTATTGAGGAAAGTTTCTGTCCTATGGATGTTTTGTAGGCATAATCGAGGGCGATTACAATTCTTTCAAGAGGGGGGAATGTCACAAAGTGATGACGTGGCGTGTCCAATTGAAAGGGAAATGGCCGAAAGGACAAAGAGAAACTGAACCCGGAACAACTTGAAGAGTTGTGGCCGATGGGGCCTAAAAAGAGGTTAGGTTTTTCAAATCCTAAACCACTGACCTAAAGAACTATTGGAGCACTGGTCGAGTGGTGTAAGCCTTAAAATTTAAAAGCTTGAACTCTGGACCCCACGTCCGTAATTCGCACTGATTGTTGATGTGGCAGATGGTATGGACTGCTGACATGGCAAGCTTGTATGGAATTTCGTGTTTTACGCTGTGCACTGACGTGGCACGACTATACGAATTTCTGAAATCTGCGCTGATAGATTTTTGTAGTTTTATGTGGGGCTTTTTTGGGAGCAAAAGCTTCTGGGTGTGGTGCTTTTAGTATTGAAGCTTTTAGAGGCTCTGCTTTTGGGAATCCCTTGTATTGTTATGAAGGATGCAGAGTATGAGAGCAAAGGACCCTTGGGAGTTTTACTTTGCAAGCATAATAATAAAGAAATATTGGAAGGGGCGCCAGTCTTTGGGGCAAGTGTGTCTGGGCGTGGAACTCCGCCATGTCGTGTCGACTTTCCTCTCTCTCTCTCTCTCTCTCTCTCGTCAAGTTCAATGATTTTTGCAGTTTTTGTTTGTGTGTTGCTATTGATTTCTCGCTTGGAGTGTCCAAGCCTGTAACACAACTCCTACAACCAACGTCCGTCATACAATGGAAAAAAAGAAAACAAGAACAAGCACAAGCATTGCAGACAACTCACACACCACACACACCCATTTAACACACAAAGGATGCAAAAACAAAGAACCACACACGAAGGAAACAAAACCACAAGTAGACAAGAAATTGAGAACATACAGAAAAACAAGGCAACCACAAAATACGCACCTCGTAAAGAAAGCAAAAAGGAGTAAAAAACAAGTAGGCAAGGGGCACATATGAGAGTAGGGTAAACAGGAGGAGGCAGGTCGAAGCTTCCGAGGTCGACTTGCGGCTAGGACACCTAGAAACAATGCAACTGGGGCAACTTTGAAGAGCGTGAGGGCCAGAAATCATTGCCAGTGCAGGCGAGCAGGCAGCCTAGAGAGAGGGTACACGTGTAGAGATAGACCGGTGGAGCAGCTCATGGCCATTCTCTCTCTCTCTCTCTCTCTCTCTCTCTCTCTCTCATAGGTCAATATGGCCTTTAGAAGACGTTAATATAACATTTCATTTCATTTCATCTCTCTTTCTCTCTCTCTCTCTCTCTCTCTCTCTCTCTCTCTCTCTCTCTCTCTCTCTCTCGCCGTTACAGATACTGCAGAAAGCATCTTCTTGCGACAAAAGGAGAGCTACATGTGTGCCATCATCAGTGAAATGTGGACTGCCAAGTCAGTGATCTGTTTGCCATAGATTGTTGACATACGCCAGAGTGTTTCCAAGTGGAGTGAGTATTTAACAGCTTTTGGAAATTGCAAAAATTGCAGAAAATAAAAAATGTATGATTGATATGGGGAACACACATGTATGCATCATGCGGGACAGGGATGTATGTGTGATGTGGACATAGTGGGTTGACTTGGTAGAAGTGCAGATTGTATTTTTGATTTTTGATGGACGTAATGACTGCTTCGCCGGTATGTAAGCCCCATCCGAAGGCAACCTTTGTGCTTACAAACAAGCGGATTACACAAATGGAGAGGGAGATGAAAGACTGGAAAGCCGATATGGAGGGATGGTGGAAAGAGAAGGCCAACCTTCTTCAAATGTTTCTCAACGAATGTGCGCAGTGGAAGAAAGAGAAAGAGGACCTGCACGCAGAGCTACAAGCAATTAAGGCGGACTCCAAAGCACTTAAAGAAGAGGTCTCAGCTTTCAAGCGAGAACTTGCCGATAGAGCGAGCAGTGGACTAGAGGAGGGGGAATTCCAGCCTTCGGTAGTAGAGGAAATCAAGGTCATCAAAGAGCAGGTACGGATGATCAAAGAGGAGGAGAAACAAAAGATGGTAAAGACGTCTTCGTGGATGGATGTGATCACGAAGACGCAAAAGAAGGCGGATGAGGCCGAGAAGTGGATAGAAGTCGCTAAGAAAGGCAAGGGGAAAGAAAACACATCTGTCCCCACTCCTACAATCATCAACATGACTCTAGAAGAAGAACAACGAAGGAAAACTAGAGCTTTGCATATAAGAGTAACCGGTCTAAAAGACCGAGATGATGTGGAAGGGGAAGTTGAAGAACTTCTCCGCATGATGGGTAGTGAGGCTACTCATACAAAGGCATGGAGGGTGGGGAAGAAGACACAAGGCAATGGGGAGACTTCAAAAGGGAGAGCTCTAATCATCCGTTTCCCATCCATGGAGGCAAAGAAGGACTTCTTGAAGAAGCGTCCTACACTAAAGAAAACGGGCATATTCCTTGGAGATGACCTCACTCTCACACAGCTTGCACATATGAGAGAGGTAATGCCAGAGATTCAAGCGGCAAGGGAGAAGGGAAAGACGGCCTTCTACAGAGATGGCCGGGTTGTGATTGTAGAGCGGCGCTCCACATGACGGTGCGAGACCCGTGGGACCACCCTCAAAGTTGCCACGTGGAATTGTAATGGATCTATGCGACTTGATGTGGGCGCCTTTGAGGATAGTTTCAGGGGAAGAGACATCGTCTTCTACTCTGAGACACATCAGGCCCATGGGCAGTCTATGCCTCACATCAGTGGATATAGATGGGAGACTGCCTATAGACAGGAGACACGATCAGAGTGCAGAGGGCGGGGATCAGGAGGAGTGGCAGTGTTATTCAGGGAGGAGTTGCAGCCATTGATACATATAGCCCGCAGAGATGAGCAAGCTAGGTACATGTGGGTGAGGCTGAGAGCAGAGACAGACAGATATCTTTACATTGCTATTTGCTACTTTCCCCCGAGCACGTCAGTGTATGCACCACCCAGAGGACAGTCCCCTTTCTCTATTTTGGATGATGACATATGGGAGTTCTCTAGAGATGGTGATATCATCATTCTAGGGGATTTCAATGCTAGGACTGCCCATCATCAGACAGTATTTTATGATACTTCAGAGGAGATGCTGAGAGAGCTGGATGCTGCAGAGACAGGCCTATCCAGACTATCACAAGATGGAGAACACAGTGAGTATGGACGACACTTGATAGACATGGGGATTGCACATGGATTGGCCATCTTGAATGGCCTACAGAGATTTCCCGCCTCAGGGGGTTTTACATGCTTTCCACACAGACATGGAGCCAGCACAGTGGACTATGTCATGGCACAGCCGAGCCTCATCTCTAGTATCCAGGATCTCACGATTGGTGGACCCAGACTTGTTGGTGTGGCAGTGGATCATGCTCTTGTGTCAATGACCATCTCCTTTCAGTTTAGTGTAGCACACAGGCTACGGACAGCAGCCCCTACTCGCTACACCTTTACGCGGGAGAGACTCTGTATACATAGATGGGATCTACAGACGCCTATGCACAGAGGAGCCAGGGCGACCTCTGGAGGAGCTTACTACTATATTGACACAGACACTACATGATGCAGCAGCAGAGGCATACCCACATACCCAGCCTAAGCAGAGACGCCGTTCGGGGAGCATGCCCCAGAACAGTTGGAATGATGAGGAATGCCAAGACACTAGAGCTAGACTTCAGAGGGAGGTGCTTTTGAGGGACATCACTCACAGACAGTCACAGATCGACTTCCGACGCCTAGTGCGGCGGAAGAAGAGGGCATTTTTGGCTCGGCTAGAGCAGAATCTATATCAGCTGTTCTTGAGTCAGGACTCACGTGAGGCATGGTGGCTCTTTCAGGAGCACTCTCCCCCCCCCCCGCCATCACTTCTACAGAGGACTGGGGCCAGTACGCATCATCTCTGTACACAGTTCCTGAGCAGCCCCCCCTTCCCGACCCCCCCGATCCATGCCCACACACATGTGCTTTTTTCACTGCGGAGATGGTGAGGAAGGCCATTGACAGGATGAGGACTGGGAGAGCTTACGATCATGATGGTTTAGTGGCTGAGCATTTCACACATGCCAGAGATCTACTAGCAGAGCTTCTAGTAGTGATGTTTAACCGTGTCATGTGTGAGGGCTTGCCTGATACTTGGAGCCTATCTACTATTGTACCTATCTTCAAGTCGGGAGACCCTATGGAGCGTGGGAATTATCGCACTATCATGATTGGACACACATTGGCACGGTTGTACGCATCTATTCTTGAGCAGCAACTGAGTAGATGGGCAGAGAGGGAGGGGATACGCGCAGCCGGGCAAGCAGGGTTCAGGAGGGGTTTTTCTACTCTTGACCATATCTTGACACTCAGAGCCATCATTGAGGAGGGTAGATCGCGTGGGAAACGGATCTATTGTAGCTTTGTGGATTTACACAAAGCTTTTGACACAGTGCCTAGAGCTAGATTGATGCGCAGATTACAGCAGATGTGAGTACCCACAGAGCTCATTTGGGGGGTCATGGCATTATACAGGTCAGTAGTGGGGCAGGTACGCACCTCAGAGGGTCTATCCACCCCGATTCACTCCACTATTGGGGTGAAGCAGGGCTGCCCGCTCTCTCCTACTCTATTTGGTATGTATGTGGATGAGGTTTCTGACTACATTGAGAGAGATGGTGATAGAGGTGCACAGCTGGCAGGGACATGGATTCCATTATTGCTATATGCTGATGATATTGTGTTGATCTCCGACTCTCCGGAGGGGATGCAATGTCACTTGGATGCTTTGAATAGGTTTGCTCAGGAAAGTGGTTTGTCCGTCAACCTTGGTAAAACCAAGGTCATGGTATTTAATACCACCCCACAGTGGATCAGGAGGTCAGCACCAGCATTCACATACGGCCAGGCGACTGTGGAGTATACAGATGCGTATACTTACCTCGGAGTGGTTTTCAGTGGGCCAGCATTTTCATTGAGGAGGGCAGCAGAGACTAGACTGACCAGAGCCCATGTAGCATTGGGTAGATTGGAAAGGATGTGTTCACAGGTTCAGTTTCAGGAGCCTAGGACGAAGCTCTGGCTCTTTGACACTCTGGTGGCTTCTGCATTACTCTATGGAGCTGAGATCTGGGGACCTTCATTAGATCATCACGGGAGGACAGGCCGCAATGATGGATGGGGGGACATGGAGAAGCCTCTGGTCTCTATGATCTCGCGGCTCATTAGAGTCAAGGCCTCAGTACCATGTGCTATTGTTCGAGCAGAGCTAGCTGCCCCCCCACTAGTGGTTGAGGCGTTCACCAGATCGGTCTCCTTCATACACCGCATGTGGGAACTTCCTAGAGACAGATATGCCCGCCTTGCACTTGAGTCCTCTCGACAGTTAGCCATGCAGGGAGATACAGCATTCTGGTATGGGGAGATGACATCATGGTTTGAGGTGCATGGGTTCAGCATAGACAGATTGCCTCCCTTCCAGTACTCATTGGATGCACCCTCTCTGACTCTTACACAGTCCGAGATCTCCAGGCTCATCCGCCAGGACTTGACTCAGCTAGACACCAGGAGGACATGGATACAGCCAGCACAGGAGCTGGGCACGAAGATGGCTTTCCACAGAGAGCATCTCCTCCAGCTTACGGTTGATGGCTTTGCGACGAGGCCGAGATACATGGACACCCACTTGTCTCATGGGATACGATGTGCTATCGGCCTAATACGTACATCTTCACACCAGCTGCGGATCGAGACTGGGAGATACAGCGGAGTGCCAGTAGAGGCCAGGACATGCCCCCTGTGTGACATCGAGCCTGCGACAGAGTTGCACTACACATGCCACTTCCCCATCTACTACGAGATACGTGGCTGCTTCCATTGCTTGTTTAGAGAGGGCTTTGGGCCATTCTCTAGAGTCATGTAGTACGAGGATCAGAGATGCTTGGGTTTGTTTTTGCTCGAGCTACGCAGACACAGAGATAGCTTGATGAGAGGAGAGGCTAGCCAGTCCCAAAGACAGATCACAGATTTCTTTAGAGCTGCCACTGGACACCTGGAGGAGTTACTACCGCAGCAGAGCTCGTCGTCTCACACCAGAGGCACACTGATCGACCGAGCGACTGAGCTTGGAAGATCCAGACGCCCACGACTGCGGAGGACTACACAGCATCGACGGAGGCTGCATCAGAGGATTCGGATCACTTTGGCTCGACATGCACGATGCCCGGTCAGACTACTGACCATGGAGGAGATTGATGAGATCCGCCAGTGACGGATGCTGGATCTCTTGTGATCTAGCTATCCCAGCTAGCTGCTGTTCACACCTAGTAGTTTAGGATTCCATAGTATTTTATTGTGACATTTGTCATTTCATTTTTGTCATTGTTGTCATCTTGTTACTCTGACTCTGACTTTGTATCAGATCCACCACATTGTAACTTTCTGGTCTCATAGGTCACTTTGGCCTTTTGAAGACGTTAATATAACATTTCATTTCATAACATTTCTCTAACCTACCACATGTTAGTGGAAATAGATGGGAGTTCGCTAGCGGACTGGAGACAAGGTTAGAGCTTAGAGGACGAGGGTCCGGCAGAGTAGCAATACTTTACAAGGAGGACCTACAGCCAATAGTCCACATTGTATGCAAAGATGCTCATGTGCTCGATATATGTGGTGAGATTGAGGATCGAGACTGGCAGATATCTCAACATTGCTATATGCTATTTTCTCCCAAGTAGATCAATGTATGTTGGGCCTATAGGGCAGTCACCTTTCTCTGTCCTAGATGATGACATATGGGAGTTTTCAGGGATGGTGACATCCTCCTCCTAGGGGACTTCAATGCCCGGACGGGCAATGCTCAGACTATCTTCTATGACACTTTAGAGGAGATGCTTAGAGAGACGGATGTAGGAGATTTGGGGCTCGACAGGCATTCATGAGATAGAGAGCAGAGAGAGTATGGGAGACATCTTACGGAGTTGGCGACTACACATGATCTGGCCATACTTAATGGCCTAAAGCGTTTTCCTAGAGTGTTCGGTTTCACATTTCCACATAGACATGGGACCAGCACAGTGGACTATGTCATGGCACAGTTGAGCTTCATCTCGTGCATTCATTCACGATTTCACAGTAGGACCCAGACCAGTGGGTGTAGCAGTGGATCATGCTCTCTTGACACTTTCCGTCTCCTTTCACTATAGTACGGTCCATGTGTCAGGAGGGAGGACACATACCGGCTATACATTTCTACTAGGGATTGATTGTGTTTATACAGAGGAGATCTATAGTTGTCTATGACATATGTACAACAGCCAGTCGGTTAGGACTCTATGGAGGAGATCACCACTTTATTGACGGAGACATTGCCTGATGTAGCAGTAGAGGCATACCCACACAGTTTGTCTGATCAGAGACGCCGTTCTAGGAGCATGCCCCAGAACAGTTGGTATGACGAGGAGTGTAGAGAGACGAGCGCACAACTTCAGAGGGGTCTTCTCCTAGCAATCATCAATCATAGGCAGTCTCAGATAGCCTTCTGGTGCCTTGTGCTACAAAAGAAGCAAATGTTCCTAGCTCAAATGGAGCGAGACTTATACCAGTTGTTCTTGAGTAGAGACTTAGGAGAGGCATGTTGTCTCTTTCATGAGCACTCCCCTCCCCTAGTGATTACTTCTCCTGATGTGTGGGGTCAGACTTCAACATGCAACATCCTTATATACGGTCCCTGGACAGACACTCCTTCCAGATCCTCCTGAGCCATGCCCATCTACGAGTACCTTCTTTACCACTGAGATGGTAAAGACGACCATTGACAAGATGAGGACCACGAGGGCATATGATCATGACAAGGTTCTTGTAGTTCTGTTCAATCGTGTTTTGTATGGGTCTACCCGAGACTTGGAAACTGTCTACTATTATGCCTACCTTCAAGGCAGGTGATCCTACAGAGCCTGGAAACTACCGTACTGTTATGATTGGACACACATTGGCACGGTTGTATGCATGTATTTTTGAGCAACAGTTGAGGAGATGGGCAGAGAGTGAGGCATACGAGCAGCGGGACATGCTGGTTTCAGGAGAGGCTTCTCCACTCTTGACCATATTCTGACACTCAGAGCCATCATTGACGAGGGTACGACACATGGGAGACATATTTATTGTAGCTTTGTGGAGAGAGACAATCCTAGAGACAAATTACGATTTCTTCACACCAGACACTAGACAGATAGAGGAGCAACCACCACTGCAAAGCTCAGCTCTTACTCACACCCGCAATACTCTCATTGAGCGAGCATTGGAGCTAGGGAGATCGAGACGCCCACGCCCACGCCCATGCCCATGCCCACGACTGAGGAGAGAAGCTTCACACCATCGACGGAGACTACAACAGAGGATTCGAGCCATACTATCTCGACATCCAAAGTACAAATGGGGATGGATTCATCACCCATTATATCACCCTCTTGTATTGGGCACCCATTTCATCAGTTTGGCCACACATACCCCACACGGTTCAGGCTCATTCGCCAGGACTTGACCAAGCTAGACACCAAGAGGACATGGATACAGCTAGTACAGGAGCTAGGCACGAAGATGGCTTTCTACAGAGAGCATCTCCTCCAGCTTACGGAGGATGGTTTTGTGACGAGACCCAGATACATGGACACTCACCTATCTCATGGGGTACGATGTGCTATTGGCCAGATACGCACATCTTCATACCAGTTGCGGATCGAGACTGGGAGATACAGCGGAGTACCAACAGAGGCCAGGACATGCCCCCTGTGTGACATCGAGCCTGAGACAGAGTTGCACTACACATGCCACTACCCCGTCTACTACGAGATACGAGGCCGCTTCCATTGCTTGTTCAGAGAGGGCTTTGGACCATTCTCTAGAGTCATGCGGTACGAGGATCAGAGATGCCTGGGTTTGTTTTTGCTCGAGTTGCGCAGACACAAAGAGAGCTTGATGAGAGGAAAGATTAGCCAGTCTCAGAGACAGATCACAGACTTCTTTAGAGCTGCCACTGGACACCCGGAGGAGTTACTACCACAGCAGAGCTCGTCGCTTTACACCAGAGGCATACTGATCGAACGAGCGACTGAGCTGGGGAGATCCAGACGCCCACGACTGCGGAGGACTACACAACATCGACAGAGGCTGCATCAGAGGATCCAGGTCACTTTGGCTCGACATGCACAACGCCCGGTCAGACTACTGACCATGGAGGAGATTGATGAGATCTGCTAGCAACCGATGCTGGATCTCCTACGATCTACCTATTCCAACTAGCTGTTTTAGCTGCTTAGTCCACACCCAGCAGTCTAGGATTCCATAATATTTTATTTTGTCATTTTGTCATCTTGTTAGTTTGACTTTGTATCGGATCCACCACATTGTAACTTTTTGGTCTCATAGGTCACTTTGGCCTTTTGAAGACGTTAATATAACATTTTATTTCTCTCTCTCTCTCTCTCTCTCTCTCTCTCTCAGCCCTTCACTCATTGTATCAGCTATTACCCATACCCTACACAGTTCCAATTAGCTCACTTCAAGCAGTTTAGGATGTTACAGTATCTTTTTCAGTACCATTTAGTCTTTTCTTTTCGGTACTCATAGACATTGTATTAGATTCACCACTTTGTAACTTTTTGGTCTCATAGGTCACTTTGGCCTTTTGAAGACATTAATATATCATTTCATTTCTCTGTGTGATATTTGCACTTCCAGGTCCAAGAATTCCTTAATTCATTGATGTAACCTTTTGGTTTTACGGATTTGAGAGAAAGGGCCATCAGGTTGACCAAGTATGGTATTATAAAATCAAAAGTTTAGAGTGTGAATACACGAGAACAGCAGCCTTGCAGGCGTTCTGCTCAATTGTCGAGCTTGTTTAGCTGGACCTTGTTTCTGGAAATTTGCTTAATGGGCACTTTTTAATTTACATGACTCGACTTCTTGCAAGTGTGATTTTCTGTGTTAATATTCTGTCCTGACACCCTTGAATCTACATTACTTGATGTTAACTTGAAACTGGCATTTCCTATTGCTACATTCTATCCTGACACTCACTACGAGAGTATTATGCCTATGATAAGTTTTGTTGTGAAATTTGTTGTAAATCATTTCTTTTAGCTGAGCAGAAAGGCAGCAGTAATCCAATTTCAATTGCTTGCTAAGTTTGTGTGCCTCTTCACAACAGGCTGGCATGTTTATTGTGGCCATAGCTGCTTTTCGTCAAGGAAACCTAAATAGGTAAGCCCAAAACTCGTTAAAGTCCCTGGTTTTTGTTTCTGTAAGAGATACCAGGATAAGAGTAATCTGTAGTTGCAAGCAGCTAAATGCATGCCTATCATTTTAGGTTTCTAACATTGGTAATGTTAATGGAAAATTCCTCCTCTTTCAGGACTTGGGGGGGAGGGGAGGGATCAGAGGGAAAATTATGAGCAATTAGCTTTTCTTGTATTGTTTGACTCGCACACAATAGCCCGGCAGAGGCCTTTTGCTAGCTATCAAAATTGCATTCATATTTCAGGCCCATCAATATTTGCCTATCCATGTTTGGTATTGAATCAATCATAAGAGAGCATTTAGAAGGTAAGAGTCTTTCTGAACCATCTGCAATCTACTTGGCCCGAGATGTTGCTGGTGCTGAATAGTAAGAGGTCCACATATTGTTCATGTGTAAATTGTGCACATTTCTTAATTTGATTTTAAAGAAAATGCTAGACTAAAATCTTGGTCCTGAGCTGAAGTACGTCTGGCTGTTAACTGTGCATTCAATATTATGTTGCATAATAAGTCAAGATCAAACTAGGGTGTTTAGAGGCAAATGTCCACATCTGAATGCATTTTGTTTCAGATGATACTTCTCTGAAAGGCATTGCTTTTGTTATGCTCCACGTTTAGCAAATCAGAAGTACCCTCCTATTAGTACTTATTATGGTGTAATGGTCTTTCATCGTGCATGGTAATGGCATGTGAATTGTTTAGACTATTGATTTGATATCAAAGTAACTGCTAGATTGAATCATGGTCATGGACTGAAGTATGTCTGGCTGTTACAACCTGTGCATCCGATTTTACTTTTGCCTGATGAGGTAAGATCAAATTAGGGTGTTTAGAGGCAAAGGCCAACAACTGAATGTCTTATGTTTTCAAGGATAAATGACTGAAAAACTTCGTTTTTAAAAATCTAGCAAACCAGAAGTAAACGCTTTTTAGTATCAGGGTCCAAATTTGTAACTTTCTTTCATCATGCTGATCAGATTACCATGCACCATGGGAGTTGGGTTTTTTATGACTCAATAGTCTGTCTTCAACTATTAGTATTTTGAGAAACATGTAATGTGACAATTACAACCTTTTTGCAGAATTACATGCATGCTGGACAGAACTGGACATCTGTGTGGAGTCAGAAATGTGTTTGCAAATGGAACCATTGGGCCAGATTTTACTAATCGAAAATTTGTTTACTGGTAAATAGCTGTGTAGACAGTTCAGATTTTAGTCAAGTTGCATTATGATGTCTTCCTGGATTACATTGAGGTAGGCTGTTTATCTTTGTTTCAGGCTGGATCCGTATGATTTTTTGGTGGATGCTGACATTTCTACTTTCAAGAGTGTTTGTGTTACAAAGTGCCCCACAGAGGTAGGTGCACATCTTTGTATTTCCCTAATGTCTGCATGCTCAAAACCATAGCTTCTTCGTGCACTGCCCTACATCCCTGCGCTGTTGTTTCCTGCTATGCGTGGTCGCCTGTCCTCAACACGCTGGTGCTTGCTTTTCGCCCTTGCCTGCTTGGTGGCGCGCTGCTGCTACTTGGCCACCTCGCCCTTGCCTGTCCCTCCCTTAGCCATCGCCTTGCTGCCTCTTCCGCCGCCTGGAGTCTGCTGCCTGCAGAGCCTGCCTTAGTACTACCCGACCTACCCGCAGTCTGCTTTTGGCCTTGTCTGGATGGCTTCTGCCCCCCAACGTATACTATGGTGTGGCCCTTGTCACCTTGTTGGGTGCTCAGACATCCAACGTATTAGATTGCGTCGATGGCGTCCTTGGTGCAGTGTAGAGGAAACTTCTTGGAGGGGCCCCAGTCCCACTTCAGTCACCACCAGGTCTGCAGCGAACCTTGCAAGCAAAGGACCCTACATTGAGTTGCGGTTGCTGGTTTTTGCAGAGGTGCAGAAGTTGCTCTACCTGGCGAATCTCTGGTGTAGGCTGATTGGGACCGGGGGGTCTGCTTTTTCGTGTTTGCCTCCTTGTTTTTGTTTTGTTTTGTTTTTCGCTGCTTTTAGCTTGCAATTTCTTGCTCTAGTTTATGTGCGTCTATGTGTGTTGGGTGTGTGGGTAGAGTTTGGTACTTGTATGCTTTGTCCTCCTCGTGCTCTATAAACTGACTTTTGGGTGGGTGAGTGTGTAGGGTGTGCTTGTGTGTGTGTTTGGGTAGTGCATGGTGCATGGTGTGGTTGAAGTTAGTCTTTAGAGCATGTTTTTCGTTTGATTTCATTTGTTTCTTGATTTTTTCGTTTTCTCTCATTGTGTTTCTTGTCTCCCTCAATTTCTTGTGTTCTTTGCATTGGGTTGTTGGGGTTTTCTGTTGTTGGCTTCCTACTCTACTCTCTACTTATTCTACCAGGCTTCCAGAGGTGGTTGTCATTAGAGCCTTCTTCACTGTCTTCTTGGTGTTCCTCCCCAGCTCTGGTCTTCAGGAGCCACCTTCAACAGGTGTGACTAGTTTCTATCCTAGCTGATAGCTCCTTGTCAGCCCCAATGCAGTGCTTGGTTACTCATCTTGTGGCATCCTCTGCAGTCTCTTGGTGATGTCAATTGCCTCTTTTTCCTCATCTTCGACATCGACTACTCTCCCCTTTCGACATCGACAACACTTTTCCAACCGGACATGCGTGCCGCCTAGAATCACTCTCCAGTTGCCTTTGTCTTCTTGGACTCCTTTCCACCCATCCCATAAAAGTGCACTTTGTCCATACTGAGAGCTCACTGATATATCATGTAGCTGGCTACAGTAGGACTGAAACAAAGTAGTGTGATTTTAAACAAAGTGGATTATCTTTGGTTTGGGTACATTCCTGCAAATCAGCTACTCCATGACCTGTTCTCTTTGGCCAAGCAAAGATTTGTATTGGCATGATTTTACCAGTAATTTAAATAAGTCCCATTGTGTTCATTTCGTGACAAATTCTACTGGTTGCTCTAGCTGTTGAAAGAGCCAGCGTGTCTTTTAGCGATTGAGATAGTACACTGTGAGTTTTAGACTAAGAAGGGGCAAACTGGTTTTCTGTGAACTGAAGATCAGTAGGGATTTCTTGTATGCAGATGGGCTCTTCAGTGTGTGAATATGACAGTGACTATTTTACCAATTACAATGTGCCTCTAGCAAGTGCTGATTCAACTTCTGTAGGTAAACATAACTTCCTATTGTTGCTAGAAATTCAAAACACTCGGTTGATTTTAAACAATATCTAGATTTTGTTTTGTCCTTCACATGCTGTAAGGGCACTAGATAAGGCATTCGGTTTCCAACCAAAAATGTTATGTAGCCATGTATCAACGTTATAGGGCCTTATGGAATTTTAGGCTTTTCTTTTGGGAGGTGGCAGCGACTTGCTTGCAAGAGTCCAGGGAGCACACGAAGTGTCTCCACAAGATAATTTTTCCCAAATGAGCCTTTAGGAGGGACATTTGGAGGAGCCCTGCTATTTCATGAGCATTCAGGAAGGGTTTTGAGCAGTATGCTTTGGATGGGCTTCTCAGAGTCTTGGATAGTTGGGGTTGCTGCACTTCATAGCTAGGTCCACAGTCAGGTGTCTTACCTAGAAAGAGAAAATGAAATGAAATGTTACGTCTACAAAAGGCCAAAGTGACCTAATGAGACCAGAAAGTTACAATGTATCCTAAGCTGCTAGATGTGAACCAAGCAACTAGCTAGGATTGTGTAGGATATGCGGGGGGGGGGGGGAGGCAAATGGGGGGCTAATACAACACAATGCGGGTGTATCCTCAGAAAGACCTAAATCACAGGAGATGCAACATCGGTCGCTGGCGGATCTCATCAATCTCATCCATGGTCAGTAGTCTGACCGGGTGTCGTGCATGTTGGGCCAAAGTGATCTGAATCCTCTAATGCAGTCTTCGTCAATGCTCTGTAGTTCTTCGTAGTCGTGGGCGTCTAGATCTCCCCAGCTTGGTCGCTCGATCGATCAACGTGCCTCTGGTGCGAAGATAATGTGGGCTCTGCTGTGGTAGTAGCTCCTCCGATTGTCCAGTGTCTATTCTAAAGAAATCTATGATCCATTTCTGAGACTAGCTAGCCTCTCCTCTCATCAGGCTCTCTTTGGTCCTCGTATCCCATGACTCTGGAGAGTGGTCCAAAGCCCTCTTTGAACAAGCAGTGGAAGCGGCTTCGTATCTCATAGTAGACTGGGCAGTGGCATATGTAGTGCAACTCTGTCTCAGGCTCCATGTCACGTGACACATCCAACCCTATGTGTCCGTGGACAAGATACAGCATGGCCAGGGTTCAGTTTAGTCAAGTCAGTTTAGAATAGGAAGTGATCTGGCACTTTTGTGAGTCTGTTCGCAGACCGTGCATGTCCAGACACTTAGATTAGATGCATATCCTCTGGTTGCATACAACATGATCATAAGCATTCCCATCAGAATCCATTAGAATCCTTCAGGGGAATTTTCGAGTGCATTTAGCCTGGACATTTTTCTGGACATTTTTCACTTATTAATTTAAGTGACTGTTGTTGGAAAGTAGGTAGGCAATTTGAGTAAGTTTGTATATAAGCAAACCTAGACTAGCACTAATTGGCAGAAGAGGCAGCACGAGCACCATCGCTCAACAGGCAACTTCTCAGCAAGAACCTCCCTTGGTGGCGTTTTCTCCTCCAAGCAAGGCATCCATCCCCTAGCGTTTTTCATCAAGAAGTATCACTGGCAGGATAACCTCAGCCTTGGCGTTTTCCTTAGCAAGCATCATTGCCATGATCCCCATTTTGCTAGCGTTTTTCCTCCAAGACGGATTACAGCCCTAGCATTTCCAAGATCCCCAAATCGCCCCCCTTTTTGCTGGCGTTTTTCAGCAGATAAAGCACCGATAGATTTCAGTCTTTGATCCCCCTAAAGACCAGCAGATTTCAGCCGCAAAGACCAGCCCATATCAGCGTTTTTGGTGCCAGACAATTTCAACCATCAGCGTTTTTGGGACAGCAGCAAATCAGCCTCAGATTTCAGCCAGTAGCGTTTTTGGATAGCAGTGCAAAAGCGTCAGTTTTCAGCCCTTAGATCGATCTCGCCATTCCCGTCGTCGTCATCGATCTAGCCTAGATTTGCATGAGTCACATGCATCCACTTTGTACTAGTTTGTGCAATCAATAGTAGACCACTCTCGCCGACGAGAGTGGGGCCTTCGGAGGAGGGTTTTACGTGGTCTCTGGTGTCGTATTGTAAGGTGGAGCGGAATGAATGTTTGAACTTTGCTCAAGATGAGTGCTCCGAACTGTGCTCAAGGTTCCTTTTTGTTCTTATGAAAGGGAGAGCCTTCCGTTTTTAGTGAGAGAGTGCAATGATCACAACAAGTGGATGGACACTATGCGTGAAAGTGTATGAGACTGAGAGATAGAGAGAGAAGAGAATACGACACCAGAGACGTTGTAAAACCCTCCTCTGCAGGCCCCACTCTCGTCGGCGAGAGTGGTCTACTATTGATTGCACAAACTGGAATAAAGTGGATGCATGTGACTGATGAAAGTCTAGGCTAGATCGACGACGACGACGGGGATGGCGAGACCGATCTAAGGGCTAAAAACTGAGGCTTTCTAATTGTTGTCCAAAAACGCTAATGGCTCAATTCTGCTGCGGCTGAAAACGCAAGAGAAAACGTTGCCTTTGCTGGTCTTTATGGTTGAAAATTTGCGGGTCCTTGGGGTTGAAATCGTGGGTCTTTAGGGCTGAAAACTGCAGATCTTTGGGTTGAAAACTGCAGGTCTTTGTCTGCTAAAAACGCCAGGGTTGAGGACGATCCTGATATGGTGAAAATGCTAAGACTGCAGATACTTGGCGATGCTGGCTTGGATAAAAAACGCTAGGTTTTGGATTGTCCTTGCTGGCGATGCATTGATGAAAACGCTAGCATGGGGAATCTTCTGCTTGGAGGGAAAACGCCACCAAGGGAGGTCTTGCTGAGAACTTGCCTGTTGAGCATTGGTGCTCCTGCTGCCTCTTCTGCCAATTAGTGCTAGTCTAGGTTTGCTTATATACAAACTTACTCAATTTGCCCTACCTACTTTCCAATAAAAGTCACTTAAAAATCATAAGTGAAAAATGTCAAAAATAGGTAAAATAGACTAAATACATTGGAAAATTCCCTTGAAGGATTCTGATGGATTCTTATGGGAATGCTTATGATCATGCTGTGTGCAACCAGAGGATATGCATCTAATCTAAGTGTCTGGACATGCACGGTCTGCGAACAGACTCACAAAAGTACCATATCACTTCTAATCTAGATTGATTGGACTGATTGAACCCTTGTCATGTTGTAGCTTGTCCACGGACACATAGGGTTGGATGTGTCACGTGACATCCCCTCCTTTTCAAAGTGAGGTAATGGTACCGAATTGTATGGCGTCAAGGGAGATCGCCAATAGCATCCGGAATCTTGGAAGGGACTCTTCGTCGGCCGTCGCTGATGTGTGGGTCGTGCGGTACTTGAACTTCATAAAGGTCTGCAACGGTTGCTTCTTTGGGCCGCACCGAAACCGCACAACGTCTTCTGTGGCTCCTTCAATGCTTCAACGTCGTCGACAGTCATGCTTCTTTCTTCTTGAAGAATCTCCATGGTTGAAAATTCCTGAAACCATTTCCAACACAAAACCATGAACATACCTATTCCATGTAAAGTGAGTGGAAAAAGTCTTGTCTTCCTAAAAGACTGTACATGCAACGTAGATGAACAAATAGACGGAGTGCCAAACCTTTCACCACACACACGCAAACAATGACATCGAATCTTTCTCTTATGATCTAAAGCAATCAATTGTGGCAATTCACAACGGAAATGCCCATGCTTGGTGCTCATACTTTCATGTGCTCTTTCTACAAATGTGTCGTGCCAAGGGAGAGACATGGAATGTGACTTCCTTGAATGCATACTTTTCAACTTTTCATGAACAAGCTGCATACATTCGTGCTCATTCATGAGTGAAACATGCTGAACGTACAATATGTCATGCCTAGGAAAAGGGATCACATAGAGACACTGACTAAAATACAGGAAACGATCACGAATGAAACACTCGATCAATGCGGTGCGTATGAATCATGCGAACACATAATACTTCCTGTAATGGTTCTTTGGACCTAGGCTCGAGAGCCAAGATCGGTTCTTCCTGAAGGAGATCTTTGGACCTAGGCTCGAGAGCCAAGATTGGTTCTTCGTGACTGATCGGATCTGCAGGTTAGCTTCACTAGAAAAAGCATCAACTAACACATCATCCTTGTGAACAATCACATCCTCTTCATGCAAATCATCATGCTCGTGAGAAATCACATCTTAATCATCATGCAAATCATCATGCTTGTCAGTGTCATCCAAATCATCATGCTCATCATTATCATTCAAACCATCATTATGCACATCATGTGTGTCATGCTTTGGAGAAGAAGGGACTGAGAGAGCCTCCTTTTCCCGAATCTCTTGCATGTGTGCCTGAACTTGAGAAAAGAGTCGCAAGAATTCTTTCATGTGTTGGTCGCTCTTTTCTTTGATGGCTTTGTTCTCGCGATCAAATTCTGCTTGTCTTGGTTTGTTTTCTGCTTGTCTTTCTGCGCGCTCACGATCCAATTTGGCTTGTCGTTCTTTGGCTTCCAAGCGTGCTTGCTCGTGCTCACGCGCTATGGCTACCATTCTTTCTTGGTATTCGCGCTCCATTTTTGCTTTTCTTGCTTCGCGTTCTAACTTCCTTCCCATAAACATCTGGTCCAAAGCCTCCATAAGAGTTAGTGCAATCCTTGACGTAGATGGGGAAGGGGGAGGGTCCGAAAAACCTCCTGGTGGGGAAAATTCTTCTTCGTCTCTCTCATGCTCATCACCTCTAAGCGAAGTAGCCATTCCGCTTCGAGTGATGACCATTCACTGAAGTCTTGGGTTCTTGTGGTCTTGGGTTGTTAAGTTCACGAGGAACTTGGGTTCTTGAGGGTCTTGGGTTCTTGGGTTCTTGAGGGTCTTGGGTTCTTGGGTTCTTGAGGGTCTTGAGGTTTTCTTTCGCTTGCAATCTGTGTTTGAGAAGGATCTTCTCTTCACCCGAGTTCGGCTCTTTTCCGCGGGCGCACCCCTTGGCGGCCTTGCGCTCACACCAAGGTTGCTTTTTCCCACCTCACGTCGATTGGCCGGCCGCTAAGTGCATGGTCCGCTCTCAATGAGTGAAAAGAGGCACAAGGGGAGGTTGGATAAGTCCTTCTTTCTTGGGATTCCTGTCACTCTTCAAAAACACGATTAGGAATCGACACGCCCAAGCGAACTTGGGTTCATGCGACCTCAACAAGCTTTTTTTTTTTTTTTTTTGTGATTCTTGTGGTTCTTTCCTTGAGTGATACAGAACACTGCCAAAGCTTTGATACGAATGTAAGGTGCAGCGAAATGAATGTTTGAATTTTGCTCAAGATGAGTGCTTCGAACTGTGCTCAAGGTTCCTTTTTGTTCTTATGGAAGGGAGAGCCTTCCGTTCTTAGTGAGAGAGTACAATGATCACAACAAGTGGATGGACACTGTGCGTGAAAGTGTATGAGACTGAGAGATAGAGAGAGAAGAGAATACGACACCAGAGACGTAAAACCCTCCTCCGAAGGCCCCACTCTCGTCGGCAAAAGTGGTCTACTATTGATTGCACAAACCGGTACAAAGTGGATGCATGTGACTGATGCAAGTCTAGGCTAGATCGATGACGACGACGGGGATGGCGAGACCGATCTAAGGGCTGAAAACTGAGGCTTTCTAACTACTGTCCAAAAACGCTAATGGCTGAATTTTGCTGCGGCTGAAAACGCAAGAGAAAACGCTGCCTTTGCTGGTCTTTATGGCTGAAAATCTGCGGGTCCTTGGGGCTGAAATCTGTGGGTCTTTAGGGCTGAAAACTGCAGGTCTTTGTCTGCTGAAAACGCCAGGGTTGAGGACGATCCTGATATGGTGAAAACGCTAAGACTGCAGATACTTGGCGATGTTGGCTTGGATAAAAAACGCTAGGTTTGGGACTGTCCTTGCTGGCGATGCATTGATGAAAACACTAGCATGGGGAATCTTCTGCTTGGAGGGAAAACACCACTAAGGGAGGTCTTGCTGAGAAGTTGCCTGTTGAGCACTAGTGCTCCTGCTGCCTCTTTTGCCAATTAGTGCTAATATAGGTTTGCTTATATACAAACTTACTCAATTTGCCCTACCTACTTTCCAACAAAACTCGCTTAAAAATAATAAGTGAAAAATGTCAAAAATAGGTAAAATAGGCTAAATACACTGGAAAATTCTCCTGAAAGATTCTGATGGGAATGCTTATGATCATGCTGTGTGCAACCAGAGGATATGCATCTAATCTAAGTGTCTGGACATGCACGGTCTACGAACAGACTCAGAAAAGTGCTAGATCACTTGCTAATCTAGACTGACTGGACTGGCTGAAGAACCCTCGTCGTGTTGTAGCTTGTCCACGGACACATAGGGTTGGATGTGTCACGTGACACGTATTCTCTTCTCTCTCCATCTCTCAGTCACTTGCACACACAGTGTCCATTTACTTGTTTATGATCATTGCGCTCTTTCATTAAGAACGGAAGGCTCTCCCTTCCATAAGAACAAAAAGGAACCTTGAGCACATTATGGAGCACTCATCTTGAGAAAGAACAACATTCATTCCGCTGCACCTTACATTGGTATCAGAGCTTTGGCAGTGTTCTGTATCACTCAAGGAAAGAACCACAAGAATCACAAGAATTTTTTTTGCTTGTTGTGATCGCATGAACCCAAGTTCGCTTGGGCGTGTCGATTCCTAATCGTGTTTTTGAAGAGTGACAGGAATCCTAGGAAAGAAGGGCTTGTCCTGCTTCCCCTTGTGCCTCTTTTCACTCATTGAGAGCGACCGTGCACTTAGCGGCCAGCCAATCAACGTGAGGTGGGAAAAAGCAACCGTGGTGTGAGCGCAAGGCCGCTAAGGGGTGCGCCCGCGGGAAAGAGCACAACTCGAGTGAAGAGAAGATCCGTCTCAAACACAGATTGCACCCTCAAGAAGACCCTAAAGAATCTCAAGAACCTCAAGAACCCAAGACCCGCATGAACCCAAGTTCCTCGTGAACTCAAGAACCAAAGATCATAGTGCATGGTCATCACCCGAAGCGGAATGGATACTTCGCATACAGGTGATGAGCATGGGAGTGGCGAAGAAGAGTTTTCCCCACCAGGAGGCTTTCCCGACCCTCCCCCTTCCCCATCTATGCCACGAGTTGTGCCAACTTCTATGGAGGCGATGGTCAAGTCGATGATGGAGATGATGGCACAACAATAGGAAACGAATCGAGTTGCGATGGCACAACTAGAAAGAAAAGCAGGACGATAGGAAGCCATGGAACGCGAGCGCGAAGAATGAAACGAAAGAAATGCAATACAACAAGAAGCGACTCGCATTGCCTTGGAATGTGAGCTCGACAAGGGAAAAGAAAGAAAAGCTCAAAGAAAGGAGGAAGCCGAAGCAAGACGAGCGGCCTTGGAGGCCGATCGTGAGGTTCAAAGAGATCTCCACACTCAAGGATTGGTTCGACAAGTTCTTGCCTCGAAGTCTGAACCAGCCAAAGATGTTGGTAGTTCCTCAAGTGGCGCAAGCCGGGATGCGGACTCCAACAACCCAGTCACAGAGAAGTTGACTTTCAGTAAGTATGATGGTAAGATGGATGCTACGATTATTCATTCTTGGTTGCATCAATTTAATGCTTATTTTGCGGCAACTAAGAAGACAGGGAATAGCAAGGTTTTGACGACAGCTATATACGTTGCCGGTGATGCCATCAATAGGAAGCCGACGAATTCACGCCCCTTTCCTTCAATTGGGCTGATTTCCAAGACAAGCTTAAGGCGCGGTTTATGCCACCTCAATACCTCGCACGATTGAAGGACGATTGGCGCGCTCTCAAGCAAAATGGTATCCGGTTATGTCTTTCTCTAATCGTATTTTGCAGCTAGGTACCCAATTACGCAAGTCGGATGATGAGCGCAAAGAGGCATTCTTTTTTGGGTTAGACGAATATATCAAGTTTGATGTAGAAGTCTTTGATCCAATCGATCTCAACAAGGCGGTAGCGATTGCTCTCGTACAGGAGATGAAGCACAACAAGGGAAAGCCTAAGGAGAACAAGACTTCCATAAGTATCTCTCAGACTTCTCAGAACCCTCAGAATGGTAAGACCGGTAATCTTCTAACCAATCTTCCAATAGTCTCTCAGAAAAAAAATCTTCCAATGAACCTAAGGGTAAGGCTAACACAATTGCTAAACCTAAGCTCACTCCATATGAAAAGGTTGCACAAGGAATTTTAGGAGGATATATCACGTTGGAAGAGCAAAGCACTTATTCTAAGGAAGGTCGTTGTTTTCATTGTCACATTAAGTGTCACATAAAACGAACATGTCCTAAGCTTGACTCTAATGAATCTAAAGAATCCACAGAACCCACTTCCTCTGTCAATGCAATTAATGATAACACGAGTGTGCCTCAAGTTTCTCCTGACTCTCCCATTGATGAGTCTCTCATTAAATGTTATGGTCATATGACGGGGCAGCGTTTTGTCATATTGTTTGACCCAGGCAGTATGCATGATGTGATCAGTCCCTCTCTTGTTGAGAAAGCCCGCCAAGAGGTTAGTCAGAAATCTCCTCTTGAGGTCTCTGGCTTTGCTCCCGATATGGACTCTCTCATCACGAAAGAGTGCCTTGATGTGTTGTTTACAGTTCAACAAGCTGCTTTCCGTAGGAAATTTTTTGTCACTCCTCTCTCAGGATGTGATATGATTTTGGGCATTCGATGGTTTCGTGAGCATAACCCTCTCATTGATTGGGTGGAAAATACGTTCACTTTCAATGCCAAAAGTGACTCTCCCATTGTCATTCGTGGAGAGGAGGTTGTTCATTCTCCCTCTCTCATTGCTAATGTGCAGGCGAAGTTGAACAGATTCAGCAAAAGGAGACTCTCTCGGTCTCTTTTCTCCAAAGCATGACACACAGAATTTGCATGATGATACGCATGATGATTTGAATGATAATGACGAGCATGATGATTTGGATGACACTGACAAGCATTATGTTTGCATGATCAAGATGTGATTTCTCACAAGCATGATGATTTGCATGAAGATGACGTGATTATTCACAAGGATGATGAGTTAGTTGATGCTTTTTTTAGCGAAGCTAACCTCGTTGCAGATTCGATCAATCACGAAGGATCGATCTTGGCTCTCGAGACTAGGTCCAAAGAACCCCTTCACGAAGAACCGATCTTGGCTCTCGAGCTTAGGTCCAAAGCACCCTTACAAGTACTATGTGTTCGAATGATTCGTCAGCACGCATTGTTTGACTGTTTCATTCGTGATCGTTTCCTGTATTTTAGTCAACGTCTTTATGTGATCCCTTTTTCTAGGCATGGCATCTTGTACGTTGAGTACGTTTCACTCATGAATGAGCACGAATGTATGCGGATTATTCATGAAAAGCTGGAAAGTATGTATGTAAGGAAGTCACATTCCATGTCTCTTCCTTGGCACGACACAGTCATAGAAAGAGCACATGATAGTATGAGCACCAAGCATGGGCATTTCCGTTGTGAATTGCCACAGTTGATTGCTTTAGCTCAGACGAGAAAGATTCAATCTCATTGGTTACGTGTGTGTGGTGAAAGGTTTGGCACTTCGTCTCTTTGTTCATCTACATTGCATCCACAATCTTTAGAAAAGACGAGATTTTTTCCACTCACTTTACATGGAATAGGTATGTTCATGGTTTTGTTGGAAATGGTTTCAGGAATTTTCAGCCATGGAGATTCTTGGAGAAGAAAGAAGCATGACTCTCGACGAAGTTGAAGTATCGAAGGAGCCACAGAAGACTGAGTCGCTTTCGGCGCGGCCCAAAGAAGCAAGCGTTGCAGACCTTTATGAAGTTCAAGTACCGCACGATCCACACATTAGAGTGGGCCGGCGAAGAGTCCCTTCCAGGATTCCGGATGCTATTGGCAATCTCCCTCGACGCCATACAGTTCGGTACCAGTACCTCACTTTGAAAAGGAGGGGATGTCACGTGACACATCCAACCCTATGTGTCCATGGACAAGATACAGCATGGCCAGGGTTCAGTTCAGTCAAGTTAGTCTAGAATAGGAAGTGATCTGGCACTTTTGTGAGTCTGTTCGCAGACTGTGCATGTCCAAACACTTAGATTAGATGCATATCCTCTGGTTGCACACAGCATGATCATAAGCACTCCCATCAGAATCCTTCAGGGGAATTTTCCAGTGCATTTAGCCTATTTTTTCTATTTTTGACATTTTTCACTTATTAATTTAAGTGACTTTTGTTGGAAAGTAGGTAGGGCAATTTGAGTAAGTTTGTATATAAGCAAACCTAGACTAGCACTAATTGGCAGAAGAGGCAGCACGAGTACCATCGCTCAACATGCAACCTCTCAGCAAGAACCTCCCTTGGTGGCGTTTTCTCCACCAAGCAAGACATCCATCCCCAATCAGCCTCAGATTTCAGCTAGTAGCGTTTTTGGACAGCAGTTCAAAAGCGTCAGTTTTCAACCCTTAGATCGGTCTCGCCATTCCCGTCGTCGTCATCGATCTAGCCTAGATTTGCATGAGTCACATGCATCCACTTTGTACAAGTTTGTGCAATCAATAGTAGACCACTCTCGCCGACAAGAGTGGGGCCTTCGGAGGAGGGTTTTACAACGTCTCTGGTGTTGTATTCTCTTCTCTCTCCATCTCTCAGTCTCATACACTTGCACACACAGTGTCCATTCACTTTGTTTATGATCATTGCACTCTTTCATTAAGAACGGAAGGCTCTCCCTTCCATAAGAACAAAAAGGAACCTTGAGCACATTATGGAGCACTCATCTTGAGAAAGAACAACATTCATTCCGTTACACCTTACACTCCATGTGACATAGGGGGCATGTCGTGGCCTTTGCTGGTACTCCGTTGTATCTACCAGTCTCGACCCGAAGCTGGTGTGAAGATGTGCGTATCTTGTCAATAGCACATCGTATTCCATGAGACAAGTGGGTGTCCATGTATCTGGGTCTCTTCACAAAGCCGTTTTCTGTAGAAAGCCATCTTCGTGCCCAGTTCCTTTGTTGGCTGTATCCATGTCCTCCTAGTGTCTAGCTGAGTCGGGTCTTGACGGATGAGCCTGGTGATCTCGGATTGTGTAAGAGTCAAAGAGGGTGCATCCAATGAGTACTGGAAGGGGGGCAATCTGTCTATGCTAAACTCATGTGCCTGAAACCATGATGTCATCTCCCCATACCAGCATGCTGTATCTCCTTGCATGGCTAACTGTCGAGAGGACTCAAGTGCTAGGCGGGCATATCTATCTCTCGGAAGTTCCCACAGGCGGTGTATGAAGGAGATTGATCTGGTGCGCCTCAACCATTAATGGGGGTGCAGAACTCCATAGAGCAATGCGGAAGCCACCAAAGTGTCAAAGAGCCAAAGCTTCGTCCGAGACTTCCGAAATTGAACCTGTGAACACATCCTCTTCAATCTACCCAATGCTGCATGGATGCTGGTCAGTCTAGTCTCTGCTGCTCTCCTCAATGAAAATGCTGGTCCACTAAAGACCACCCCAAAGTAAGTGTAAGCATTTGTATACTCCACTATTTCCTGGCCGTATGTGAATGCGGGTGCTGACCTCCTGATCCACTGTGGGGTGGTATTAAACACCATAACCTTGGTTTTCCCAAGGTTGACGGACAAACCACTTTCATGGGCAAACCTATGCAAAGCATCCAAGTGACGTTGCATCCTCTTCGGAGAGTCGGAGATCAACACAATATCATCAGCATATAACAATAGTGGAATCCATGTCCCTGCCAGCTGTGCACCTCTATCACCATCTCTCTCAATGTAGTCAAAAACCTCATCCACATACATACCAAATAGAGTAGGAGAGAGCGGGCAGCCCTGCTTCAAGCCAATAGTGGAGTGAACCAGGGTAGATAGACCCTCTGTGAGGTGCGTACATGCCCCACTGCTGACTTGTATAATTCCATGATCCCCCAAATGAGCTCTGTGGGTATTCCCATCTCCTGTAGTCTGCACATCAGTCTAGCTCTGGGTATTGTGTCAAATGAAAGCCACAAAGTTGCAATAGATCCGTCTCCCATGTGATATGCCCTCCTCAATAATGGCTTTGAGTGTCATGATATGTCAAGAGTAGAAAAACCTCTCCTGAACCCTGCTTACCCGGGTGCGCGTATACCCTCCCTCTTTGCCCATCTACTCAAATGATGCTCAAGAATGGATGCGTACAACCGTGCCAATGTGTGTCCAATCATGATAGTGCGATAATTCCCAGGCTCCATAGGGTCTCCTGACTTGAAGATAGGTACAATAGTAGATAAGCTCCAAGTATCAGACAAGCCCTCACACATGGCACGGTTGAACATAATTGCTAGAAGCTCTGCTAGTAGATCTCTGGCATGCATGAAATGCTCTGTCACTAAGCCATTATGATCATATGCTCTCCCAATCCTCATCATGTCAATGGCCTTCTTCACCGTCTCACTGGTGAAAAAAGCACATGTGTGGGGGGGGGGGGTCAAGAAGGGGCGGCTGTCCAGGAACTGTGTACAAAGATAATGTATACTGGCCCCAAGCCTTTGTAGACGTGATGGTGGGAGGGGAGGGGGGGAGTGCTCATTAAAGAGTCGCGATGCCTCACGTGAGTCCCGACTCAAGAATAGTTGGTATCCTGCTCTAGTCGAGCCAAAAATGTGCTCTTCTTTTGTTGCTCAAGGTTTCGGAAGTCAATCTATGACTGTTTGTGAGTAATGTCCCCCAAAAGCACCTCCCACTGAAGAGTGGCTCTTGTCTCGCGGCATTCCTCATCATACCAGCTATTTTGGGGCATGCTACCAGAACGTCGTCTCTGCTTAAGCCGGGTGTGTGGATATGCCTTTGCTGTTGCATCATGTAATGTCTGTGTCAGTATAGTAGTAAGCTCCTCCAGAGTTCGCCATGGCTCCTCAGTGCACAGGCGTCTGTAGATCCCATCCATGTATACAGAGTCCGTCTCCCTCGTGAAGGTGTAGGGAGTAGGGGCTGCTACACGTGGCCTGCGTGCTACACTAAACTGGAAAGAGATGGTCATCGACACAAGGGCATGATCCACTGCCACACCAACAGGTCTCGGTCCAACTGTGAGATCTTGGATACTAGAGACGAAGCTCGGTTGTGCCATGACATAATCCATTGTGCTGGCTCCATGTCTATGTGGAAAGCATGTAAAGCCTCTCGCAGCGGGAAATCTTTATAGGCCATTCAAGATGGCCAGTCTATGTGCAGTCCCCATGTCTATCAAGCGTCGTCCATACTCAGTATGTTCCACATCCTATGATAGTCTAGACAAGCCCATCTCTACAACATCTAGCTCTCTCAACATCTCCTCTGAAGTATCATAAAATACTGTTTGGTGATGTGCAGTCCTAGCATTCAAGTCCCCTAGGATGATAATGTCACCATCTCTAGAGAACTCCCATGTGTCATCATTCAAAATAGAAAAGGGGGACTGTCCTCTGGGGGGTGCATATATTGACGTACTCAGGGGAAAGTAGCAAATAGCAGTGTAAAGATCCCTTTTTGTCTCTGCTCTCAATCTCACCCACATGTACCTAGCCTGCTCATCCTTGCGGGCTATATGTATCAACGGTTGCAACTCCTCTTTGAATAACACTGCCACTCCCCCTGAGCCCCGCCCTCTTTGCTCTAATCGTGTCTCCTGTCTGCAGGCTCTCTCCGATCTGTACCTGTTGATGTGAGGCATAGACTGCCCAGGGGCCTGATGTGTCTCAAAGTAGAAGACGACGTCTCTCCCAGTAAAACTATCATCAAAAGCACCCACACCAAGGCGCATAGATCCATTACAATTCCAAGTAGCAACTTTGAGTGTGGTCCCATAGGTCTCGCACCATCATGTGGAGTCTCTCTAGTATCACCACTCTTCCATCTTGGTAAAAATCAATCTTACCTTTTTCCTTGCCGCTCTAATCTCCGGCATTACCTCTTGCATATGAGCGATCTGCGAGAGGGTGAGGTCATCCCCGAGAAAGATGCCCGTCTTCTTAAGAATTGGTCTCTTCTTCAAAAAGTCCGTCACTTCCATGGAGGGAAAACGAAGAATGAGTGCCCTTTCTTTCAAGGTTTCTCCATTGCTTCCATTTTTCTTTTTATTGCCCACTCTCTAAGCTTTTGTGTGCTTCGGCTCATAAACCCCCATCAAAGCCATGAGTCCCTCTTTGTCCACATTATCTTTGTCTTTAAGGCCGCAAATTCTCACATGTAAAGCGCTCACACACCTTCTTTGCTCCTCTACTAGTGTCACGTTAATAATGGTGGGTGTAAACGTTGTTTCCTTGCCTTTTCCTTTCTTGGCAACCTCGATCCATTTTTCGGCCTCATCCGCCTTCTGTTGAGTCTTTGTAATAACATCCACCCAAGAAGTTGTCATTTCTTTGTGTTGCTCTTCCCCCTCTTTGATGGCCCGCAATTGCTCTTTAATCGTGTTGAGTTCTTCGATTACTGAGGGTTGTAGTTCTCCCTCTTCAAGTGTGTTTCATGATCGTACCTCAGTGGGATCCTTCTTGAGTGACACAATCTCTTTATCTTGGGCCGTCACCTGATCTTCCAGTGTAGTTATCTTGCTTTCTTGGACCAACACGCGTTCATTGAGCATCTTTATTGTGCCTTAGAGGTTGTGGTTGATCTTGTTAATGGTTTCAATCATTTCTTCTTTGCACTTTTGAATGGCATCCTCTATAGGGTCATGACCGTCTTGTCATTCTGCTTCCTCATGCTTGATAGCAGCCAAAAACGAGAGGGTACGGAAAGTTCTGGCGGTAGAAAGAAGACCACACTATACGCAGATGTGTTTCCACATTATGTATACATGTTCTCTCATGTCAAGCATACATGTCAAACATACATTTTGCGTACAGTCTACGTGACCTTCTGATGCAATTTTTGTAATTTGAATTTTTCTGAAATTTCTGGAAAACTGAACTTTTTGTGAATTTCCTGAATTTCCTGCAAGCCGATTTTTGTTTCTGAAACCTGTAGGTCTCTGTGACAGCCCCTCTGCACGGCCTGCTGCGGACAACCCAAGGGTGGCCGCCTTGTCATGTCTGCGCGCACATGTTCAGGCAAGCTCTGCAACCTAAAGACAGTTGATGGCGCAGCGGGTACGGTTAGCGCAGCTGGATACCGTCAGTGTGGCTGCAAGTCCTCGCAGCTAAGTACAGTTAGCACACAGGACTAGGTGGCGCATTGCAGGCAGCAGCATCAACTCCAAGGCAGCGCTCTCCACAGTAGGTCAGCAAACCACGTCAGCAGGCAGGTCTAGGGTTACACATGCATGTATTGCAGGTTATTTGGGCTAAAAAAGCCACGTCAGCCCAAGGGTAAGCTTTGAAGTGCAGCGGGCAGCAAATGGTCAAGATCTCGTGCAGCACGACAGCTTCTCCAATAGTGCACAAACGACGAAACCAACAGCTCTGTCTCAGAGAGAGAGAGAGAGAGAGAGAGAGAGAGAGAGAGAGAGAGAGAGAGAGAGTCGTGCTTCATGTTCTTGGTCTGCTTTCCAGGGCTGTCCCCTTGACCCCTTCCTCTACCATTGCCTAGTAGAGACGAGGAGAGGTGCTGGCTGCGGAGTTTGCGGATGAAATGTTAGCTTACACACACCAAGGTGGTCTGTTTGGTAGTCACTCTCTATGGTCTTGGGATTAGCAACCTTGCTTATTAGATTCGGAACTCTTTGTGACGCTCATTGTACGCAAATCTCCTTCAAGGTGACGACCTTGGAAGTAATTTTTTTTGCATCATGCTAGAACTCCTTGAGCAAACTGGTCTCTAGCTCTCGCAAACACAATTTTCATAGAGATGTGTAGAGTTGGATTGAGCTGATGCTGGGATGATCATTTTGTGTTGAGCAGCCTAGGAGCTTGGGAGTAGTTTCGTCCGTCTCTATCAGCACCCCCCTTCTTTCATGGAGGACAAACTTTCCCAATCATTGTATGAGAACGTTGATTCAATGCTACATAGTTTGGGAGTTGCTTGCATGTAGCTTGGGATACCCTAGCACCTAGGCAACAATCTCTATTTTTGTGACCTGCATCTTGTTCAAATCAGATTTAGGGTGCCTTGAGCATGAGGCAAGACATAATTGAAGAGATCATGGAGGGCTCTAGCTTGGATGGAGGCTTTCACTTGGATAGATGTACTGATGTTGTGCATGTACCAATTGTTGAGGTCCCCCTCGCCACCCCCCCCCCCCCCCCCCCCCCCCCCCCCCCTTCTTCCGTTTTGAAGTGAAGTGCAAGGGCATGCTCTTTTGAGTCCAATATGATTGGATCTGCAGTACATAGGTGTCGTTTGTTAATCACATTCTAGGTCTCATGCCTTCCCCTGCAAGATATGATCCTCCTTTTCAAAGTAGCCGCATGTTTGACACTCCCAAGCATCGAATGAATATTTTGACAACCTCATGTAGACTTCAAAATATTATGGCTATATAAAAAAAACATTCTTTCTAATCCTTCTTGTACGTTTGTGCAATGTTATGCACAACTAATTTGTATTAGAAAAGTTTCATCTTAAAGAAATTTTTTCTTTTAGGACAAACTTATAAAATATGAGTATGCAGACCTTTGTATTGATGTATGCTCGTGCGTGTGTGTGTTTTGTTGTATTAAGATAATAATAATACACAAAAGAACATATTGTTTAAAAGACAATTGGCTTTAGATATTAAGAAGGTGGTTTGCAAAAAAACGATTCTGTATTCGGCTCACTTTTGTGCAATATGATCAGAATGCAATAACATTCCAGTTATTCTATACATCAGGAGAACCAGTTTACAAGGATGAAATAAGCCTTCATCTCTAAGGTCGGACTATAGTTTAGCTAAACCTCTTTAAGCAAAGATAGAATTCTCACTTGCATCCATATAAACAAACTACAGGTTCGTTTGCTTTGGATACGTTTTATTGGTGTCAAAGAGGTTGTCCTCTTCTATGAGGTAGAAGAGATAAGCCTTAGTCGTTAGTCAATCTTCCTTAGCGGATAGAGGATCCCTTTTTACCCTATGACATCATTCCAAGATGGATGACTAATCCATTTGGTGTTTGGGAGACATATTTGCCGCAAGCATGTTTGCTCTTTAGTCTATTTCATTCTTGCAAACTAGAGTGACAAATTCTACTTGGTGTTTGAGAGACGTCGTCATCACAAACATGATTCTAAGCATGCATACTATTTAAATATGTGCACAATGAAAAGAGAATTAGTCTTATAAGACAAAAATATTGGTCATTTGAAAGAAATTTGTACATTTGCTTACTTGAATGTAGCATTGTAAGCATTGACAAGGTTCATACTATCCTTAAGCTGTATTCCTTGCATCCATCTAGCATCTTTAAAAGAATAATTTTTGAACTTAATAAGATACCGTTGGATAATCTTACCATGTCATAGTACCTTTTCTTCATGCCGAAGGATAGCTTCGGGTTGTAGCACATCTTCTAGGTCTTCGATTTCGGGAGGGTCTTTAATAATTGGTTCACTTAGTCACTCTCCTTTGTAGGGCTTGAGTAGGCTGACATGAAAGCATTGTGTATGAGCCAATGGTTGGGAAACTTGAGTTGATAAGCCATCTCAGTGATTGGCTTCAAGATTTGAAAAGGAACATAGTATCTTTTTGTTAGTTTAGCATAATACAACCTATCAGTTGTTATCCTTGTTCTACTTAAAGATTATTAAAATAGCTAGAGTCCTTACAAATGAAAGAGTTCTTTTTTATATTTTTTTAAAATTCTAAATGTTATTTTGCCTCTTGATTACCATCAAAAGGCCACCACCCCTTTTGATGGGGATGTTAATAAGTGATCAAAAGTTTTTTTTAAAAGGAAAAATTAGTCCGTTTTCTTAAATTGATCTATTATAAGATTTTAAAAGCTACGATTACTTTTGAAGCATATTGCATAGTCTGAACCAATTGAAACAATAACCAGTGTTACTTTCATTCACCATAGAATCTAAGTAACAAACCCAATCACAAGCAGTACTCCAACCTTCTTAGCAATAAGGTTCTTAGCTTGTTAATTCAATATTAGGTTCAGACAAAACAAAAAACACAACAAAAGTCTTAGATCTATCAATAGTCAAAGCCAACAGCTTTTTAAGTCCAGTCATAGCAAGTGCATTCTTTTCTCAACAAAAATCCAGTATGAAGATAAGTACAAAATCCATAAAACCCAAAAGGGACCAAGTTAGTCCATAGTTTCAAGAGGTCAAAATTTACAGCCAAATTATCTTCAAAAGAGACCCTTGAGATCCAAAACATAGGATAAGTCCCAATTTTTATGAAAGAAACTAATAGTATCTGGCACTCATTTGTCCATATCGAGAGCTAATTTAGGGATTAAACTCCCATGCTAAGTCCAACACATGAAGTTAAATCAGATGACTGTCAGTCCTCAGGTCATCAAACACTTAGCAGTCCAAAGGATATGAGTAAAGCAATCAAGCTAGTAATGCTAGCTTCAAAATATTAGTAATGCTAGCATGGAAATAATACCAATTCTATGCTTCAAAAACCAGTAAACGAGTAACCCAAGCTGAGAAAAAGTCTCAATCTTATAGGATTTTTAGAACAAGCCTCAGTTGAGCAAATGCAAGTTTTTTAAAACCCACGAGATTGAGCAATATCATAAGATTAGAGCAGATCAACCTTAGTTAATCAACCCCTATGGCAATATTTTAGAGTGAAAGTATTATGGCTGATGAGAGAATCAAAAGAGAAAGCCATGTGTAGAGATGTAATGGTCCAAGGAGTTCAGAATCTGATTTGGGAGAGAGTACCACCCTATCCTAATTGATTGCAAAGTAAAGAAACAGACATAATGTTAATGATGTCAAGAAAAGGAGGCTAGAAAGGAGGTGCATTCAAACTCAATCAAAACTGCTAGCAGAAGTGTAAGGTCAAAAGAAGCAGTCAAGTAATCAGAAAATCAGTCTTAAGATAACGTCAAACTCATCATAAATCCTTCTGTTTTGTGATCTATCATGTTATCAGAAACCAAGTCCCTTGTACGTCAACAGAACAAATGAACATATAATACATTTATGAGGTAGTTCATAAAACCCAAGAGATTCCAGCGTTGATGGAGAACGATAACTTCCTTGTAGCTCATGTTATGCAAGAGAAATAGAAGAGCGGTACGATAGTCATTGATGAGAAGCCAGGCCATTTCGAAAAAATAAGCAAAAAAGTACAATCAAATTCCGAAAGCTTGTAAGCCTTAAGGCTAAGCACAAAGTAGAAACTGTAAACTCAGAATTCCTTTTGGAGAAATCTGAGGTGAATTTATTCAAGGTATCGGAGGAACCTTAAGTAAGACAACCCATCTGTAATCGTAAAGATTAGCGTCATTTGTTACCACAAAAGGCATCACGGTACATGAGTGAATTAGTAATAGGACTCAAGAAGCTTCAGTGCTTAGATCACCCATCAGGTGTATTTTCATAATCCACAACAGTAGGAACATAGATTTAGCGAGATACCTGATCACAATAGAGTCTTGACAGACAGGGTAAAGCCTCATAGGATGACCAAAGGGAAGAAAAAGCTAGTTACCACATGTAGTTATAAGCAATGCTAATAATTAGCCGAAGCAAGAGGCACCAAATGCCAGGAGCAGCAAACAATCGGATCTTCAATATCCATTTAAAGACAACATCTTCTCATGGTTAGATACAATCCATTAGTATCCAAGGGCAATACATCTTTCAAACCTATCCATTGTCCTAGGTAGGAATGAGTACAAGAGGTCTTTCCAAGCTCATGAGAACAAATTTCTCTAGTAGCCAACTCGTTAGTCATTTTTCGAACCTTTCCATTGTGACACTGTCCTAGGTAGGAATCAGTACAAGAGATTTTTTCAAGCTCATGAGAACAAATTTTTCCAGTATCCAACACTTTAGTCATAGGATTCAGAAGCTTTAACAGATTTATGAAGTTCCAAGCCAACAACCAAGCCTATAACAATACATGCATGAGGGTCAGATCCATGCTCATAGGACCGTAATTGGCTAAATTCACGAAAAACCATGTAGTCCCCCTTTGTTTTATAGTAGGAATCTTAGCTAGATAATGCCAATCCATTGAATTTATTCAAAAAGAATCTCAAAGGAGAAAATGTTAGAGATTAATCAAGCGGTATCAAGGTCATCCACAGATGGATAGTAATCATAATGCCACTGTTAATCTACCTTCTCTCACTCTCACAATCCTTTTTATTGTAGACAGATAATAGAAATCTCAAGGCTAAGTGAGGGATAGAAATCCCTCACCTCAAAATAGAAAAGGGGCAGTATGCAAGATGTTCCTCCACCATCCATAAATATTGTTTAGCAAGCAAGGTACTAGGATCATTCCTCTTCATTATTGTGCCTGCAGATAGGAAAAAGCAAGTAAAAGACATTGAAAGGCACAACTGGGCAAGGACATGTTAAGGAGAGAGTAATGAACAATGGACTGAGAGGCCATTCCTCAAGCAAAGCAAGATTCCATCTAATTAAAAGGCCTTAATGGCTTCAAGGTATTGCAAAATACAAAAAAAGTATATAGCAAGATATCAAATCATCATTATAATGCGTGCATGTGTTTATGAGGGGAGGTTTCAACTCTAAGAGAGCAAAGGCAAAGCTTGCTCTCAGCCAACCCAAGTAACCGAAGCAACTGGCGATAGTGAGAGTGGGCACCGAGGAGGTTACACCAAATGAGATGAACATAGGGGAGGGAGCTATGTGCGTACGTAGCAACAGTAAGGCTTTCATTCCAACGGGGGAGCCAATCGGTGCACCAGAAGGGGGGAGTGGATAGTAGCACGACAACGGTGGAGCCATTTCATCGGATGTGAGCGTGATGGAGAGCAGCAAAGTAAAAGCAAAAGTGCAGAGCCTTGATATGGGGCATGAAAGTAATAGCCTCATCAACGTCTGATGTGAACTACCTAGAAGGTAGGTAAATCAAGCACAAGTAGGAGGTCACACCATCACAAAGCAAACCTCAAAGTTTAGCCACACAAGTGGGGTTATACCAAACCAAGCACTCCTCATTAAAGTTAGTAGTTTAGGATGGCAACATAGTAGGAGGCCACTCCCACTGGATAGGTATCCTATAGGGGTTTATATGTGAAAAGCATCAATGAGATGAGTTTTTATGCAAAGGGAAAATGAGAGATAAAAAACCGAAGATTATAGACGATAAAATACTTTTTGAAGGGTAAGTAGTGGCAAAACAGGGAAAAAAATTTTCATGTGAAATTTAGAAGCGCCATCTTGCTATGTCTGCTCTTTGGGGAGACCGGTATGCTTTTAGAAAAGCACACAACTGAAGCTATGATACCATTGTAACAGGAGGGCACCATGTGCCAACGGAAAAGAACAGAAGAAACAAACTTTTAAGCACTTCAAAAATGATTGCATTGAAAGAGATGCACGACACACGAGACGCGGAGTGGCAGAGTTTCACCCCAAGAGAGCACTGGCCCCAAATCTTGGTGCCCCTTTCGGCATTTCTTTATGTTGCTTCAACACTTTACAGCTTAGGCAACTCCTCTTTGCACCTAATACGCGGTAGGATGCCGGAGAGTAAGCCCTCAAGTCATATTTAAAGGCCCTTGAAGAAGTTTACACGAAAAGCTACAAACTTAAAAGCTTTTGGTCCAAAAGCATAGTGCCCTTAGGGGTTGTCCGTACAACTGCCACATCATCGACTGTCAGCGCGATTCACAGAATTGTCCATACAGTTTGCCATGTCAGCAAGTTAGTGTAAATTGCAGAGGGTTCGTACAGCCCTGCCATGTCATGAAAAGCTACGCAATTTGATCTTGTGTGTGTGTGTGTGTCCTGGTTTACTTTTAGTAAGTTGGGCCTCATTGAATGGGTTCCCATAAGTTGATTGGGAACTATAAAAAAATGGGCCTCTCGATGAGGAACTGTAAGTTATAAGGCTGGGATCTGCAGGTTGGCTATGGTTAGGCTCGCGGAGCCGTAACCCGCTGGGTCTTCAGTGGCTTGACACGTCAGCAGTTTGTGACAATTAGTATGGAGTTCACACTGGACAAACTCTCGTCTGGGCACTGACACATGGCAGCGATACGGGTGGTGGTCTAGTGGACACCGTGACCAGATCATCACCACCACAGTGTGCTGGACTGGGATATTTGCTAGCCATTGGTGGCTCTTTATGATTGTATATATGTGTGATTGGACCTAGTTGTCATATGTTTCATCTACTTTCTATGGTCTAGCGTCTTGAGCTTGGGTCTGTGTGCAACATCGCACACCTGCACTCTCCTTGCACATTGGAGTCTCGATACCCCATTGTACTTGTCAGTCCTGTGCTTGGAGTTGAGTGTGCTGCCAGCTAGAGTCTATACTGGTTCCACGAGTTAGTTGAGTTCCATAGTGTTCTGAGTCTATTGTTGTGTCTTTGAGTTGCGTGTTCCATTGCTGTGTTGTGTTTTCTTTCTGGTAAAAGTGAGGTTTCATGCATATTGCATTCAGGAGCACCCAGCTACAGTAGGCTTATGCCAATGACTCGTTGTTCATGCCTCGCAATAACCAAATTGACATACGAGAGATTATGCAGGCATTGGATACGTATGGGCTTGCGGAAGGCCTTATGCACTTGATTGGCACCATCTTTTGTGGCCCGGGGATATTCTTGATCCGCATGTGATTGTAAGACACTTTTGACTGGATATGAAACACTTGAACGTCAAATTGCAATATTGGAAACTGTCCATATGGCCATTGAATGTTCGACTCCGTATTGTCCAGAGCATCATGATGGCCTATGTATAGTTCTACTTGCCGTTGTTGCATTGGTCTCATCCTCACCTCACAACGCTTATGTCTGATATTTTATCTCATTGGGCGCCGTTTGTTATCAATGGAGAAACTTTGCACTCTGAAGCGTTTTTGGGGGACTGAATATTTTGGACCTTCGCCACCACGCTCTTGCGAGGAAGGCCATGTTATTACCTACTCTTGCGCAACAGTCTCAGCCATGGCCAGTCATGGTTGCCTCACTATGTCAGCATGTTACCACTTCCGCTTTTGGTGATTGGCAACCGTCCCTCTGCGAGATTGTGTTTGGCTAGATGGTCGGTCATATTCCTGGTTGCTCGATTACTTCTAGTTTACTCTTTGCTTGGAAAGCCATTACGGCTCTCTACGCCAGATTGGACTTTATGGGACACACCTTTTGTTGCCATTTCTACCCGCAACATTTATGCTTCTCTCTTGCATGATCCTTGGCTGGTTGACCATCTTAATGCACTATGGTCTTTATATAAATGTGATCAATGGTGGAGAAAGCTCTTATTGCAATTTGGAAGAGCCATTTGCTTCTAAAGGAACATCTATTTCTATGGTACTCGTTGTGTCAGATGTTTAGCCTGTGATGAGATTGTCAGACACCTCCTTTGGGATTGTCATTGCACAAGGGCCTTCCTTGACTGCATATCAGCTTGTATGCACCTCCACTTTCCCTCGGCAATTTTCCACAAACGGTTCTGGGCTTTTGGAATTCTCCCAGCTTCCCTTCAACGATTTGCGGTCTTATTCACATAAGTCAGATTTTGGTCTCTATGGTTTTTGTGCGCCAACACTATTTTTGAATGTTCCATTGGCATGATGTGGATCCCTTTCCTAAAAGATTTCACTTAGGCAATCCTTACATTTTGCCCTTGATGTTGGGGACATATCCCGGATATCCTTCAGCTTTCCTATGTATGCTTTTAGAGCCTTCACATTACGGAACACTTTTGTGTTCTTCCCTTTGTATCTGATCTTTCTGATGGGTTTTCCTCACTTTGAGGTTTTCAGCTGTAAATTAATCAAAAAGATTTATAAAAAAAAGTGTGTGTGTGTGGGAGCATAGATTGGTACCTAGTTCTAGACCCACTTCTATGCATTGATGACGTTAATGGGGATGTCATATTATTTAGTTAATACTATGCATGATGGAGCTGATGGTTATTTTGTCTTGTGGGTGTCTACCATGTATTTTGTCTTGTGGGTGACTACCACGTATACCTTGCACTTTCCTTAAAGGGTGAATCTGGGCTTATCCTGGATTCATCTAGGTATATCTTTTTTATGGTGTTAGGTATGTTCTTCTCCAAAAAACAAACATTTTGACAGAAGCACAAAAGTTTAAAACTTAGCAAGTCCTTAGGTTTGAAAATCTACTTTAAAAATAGCTTTTCCTGAGAATATTAAATTGCAACATGAGCAGCATATTGATCTGGTTGTAGTGTTTGTGAAGCTACATACCAACCAGTGCTGCTTGATTATAGCATGTAATGAAATTTTCATGGGAGTGAGAAAGACATAAATCGGTGATTGACAGTTTTTAGAGGAGGGGTTCCTGGACCAGATAGAGCTTTTGAAGGGTACAATGTTAGTAAATATTTTAAGCTTTATTGTGGGTCTCTAAATAAAATGTTCATAAACATAGTCCTTAAACCAAGGCGTTTCAGAGAACCTGCAATACAATGAAAGCATTCTCATCCTTTGGCAAATTTGAATCCTTGCTTCACAATCTCAGTTATAGTAATCTTATCAAGTGGCAGATCTTAATGAATACCATGTGAGGTGGATCATTGACCCGTGTGTGGTACTTAAAAGAGGTGGTTTACCAAAAATTGTGATTGTATGAAAGCACTGTTTTTTTGTCAACACTGGATCCTTGATTTACAAACTTGATCAATTGGCAGGTTCAGGTCCTTGCTACATGGTCTTAATGGAGACCTTCCCATTGCATAGGAAATGTGTCCCGAAGCCTTCCAACACACTAAACAGTGTGAATGTGGATATAAGTGGGAAGCAAAAGAGCATGTCATTGGGTGATAAGTTGTATGGCCGTGTTGCCCAACTTATTACAAAGAATTGGTTAGTGCCCTGATACAAGTAAATTGAATGTATGAAGAGGAATATAAGTGTTTGTGATGTTGTAAAATTGGCATTTAATTTGAGTGGATATATATATGTTTGGATCTATCTTTGGCACTCCTTTTGATTATTCAACTCAGCTAACAATTGTCCTATCCAAAAAGGGGGCCATCACTTCCTCTATGGAAAATTAAGAGCTATTTGTTTTGCTTTGATGGTTTTTTGGACGTTACCATGTCCAATGCATGAGCAGGTTGAAGCTTTGATACCAATGGTTGTCCCTCACAAGACCCATCCTGCACACAGGACGTAACACAAGCCATACTCACACGTAAACGAATGTAGAGCGCAAACATCATACTCACCTCCCATCCACAGATCCAATAGAGGCTCACCCCCGAGCTTGCAGCCAACGGGCTAGCCTCTACCACAAGGGCTGGTGTCCCATACCACGAAGCCCACACCAATCCGTGATGTGCAGGTAGAGTTGCCAAGGGCCTAGAGTCCAAGCGTGGTGATCACACAAGATGCCTCACACGAGACGCGTCCTACTTATAGGACGTACCTAAGAGGGTGCTATGTTCACACGTGGCCGGACATAGCTCAAGCGCCCATCCTGATGTAACGTTACCCTTCCTCTTTCTAAGGCGTGCCCTCTCAAGCCTAAGAAACACTCAATCATTCTCCTTCAAGTGCAAGCCACATTGATGCTTGCGTGCTGCTTTTTAATGACGCTCTTGAGACTTTTGCAAAGCCTCCTTAACCTTAGCACAAGCAGTCTCCAGATGTTGTACAAAGTGATCTTGAAAAACCCTTGACAATTTCAAAATTGGTTCCTTCCTCATAGAAGTCAGAACTCCTTGGAAGTGTTCTTGTAATCAAACTCCACCAATGGTAAGTACTTCTCCCATTGAGTTTTGTTGTCAGAAATATAGCACTTCTACAAGATTAATACCACAAAATTGGTTTTTTCTTACTGTCAATCGATCTGTGGATGAAACAATGAAAAGAACTTGAACATAGTACCCATCTTGTCACACATTGCTTTCCATAACAAATTGGTATATCTAGTGTCTCTATTTGAAACAATAGATTGTAGGCATTCCATGCAACCAAAAGATGTGCTAGACAAACAGCTTAGTCAAACGATTGGCCTTGACTGTTTTCTTTACTGGGACAAAAGTAGCTTGCTTGTTGAACCTGTCAACTATTGTACAGATGCCATCATGCCCACTTCGAGCCTTGGGCAGGTCGAAGATGAAGTCCATCGTTATACTCTCCCATGGTTGATCCAGAATAGGTAAAGACTCTAGGAGTCTTGTCACTTTGTGCTCGTCATACTTTACTTTCAAATGTACCAAACAAGTACGCACAAACTCGTGCACATCCTTTTTGAGCTATGACCTATAGAAGTATCTCTCAACACCCTTAAACGTAGCCTCTATGCCCCTGTGCCCAACAAAAGGAGGATTGTGATACTCTGTTAGAACCTTGTGCCTCAAATCACATGTCAAACACCTCCAAGAACCATCTTTCTTTAACACAAATAGCACGGGAGAACAAAAAGGTAATAATTGGGTTGGATCGAAATTTTCTCCAAAAGGTCTTTCACTTGGCTCATGATTTCTTCATTTTGGGCTTTGCTGACTCTATAGGGTGGCCAATTCTGTGGAGTGCTACCTGGGATCAAATCAAGGGTATGATCTTTTGCGTTTTAGGAGGTAACTCGTTAGGCAAACCCTCTGGACAATCGGCTTGAGTGTGGCAAAATTTTTGTCAGATCGAGTAAACAAAAAGACTGGATTTCATTTATTTGGAAACAGTGCAGTTGATATGAGTGGGATATGCGGCACGTTTTACGGGTTTGTCATATGGTAGCTTGCTTTTCTGGTCGGTGGGTCTGACACATCGTCACTTTGTGACACGAACATCACATCCCTTGACTCTCTAAAAGAAATCCCATTTGCACTTGAAATTACTCTAGATGGGAGTACACTCTTAGGCTAAAGCCTTTTCTCTAAGCGTCATTTTCCTTCAAAGCATTACTTTATTTGTATGAAGCACAATATGTCTTCTTATCAGCTTCGAAGATAGAGATGTGCATGCCATGGTTTTCTAACACTAAGCACAAGAAGGTTAATGGTGTTGCTTGGGCACATATGTTCATCCATCTCCAAATTCGACATCATGAACAAGATGGAAATGTCAAAGTTGTGTTGAGATATAGGTAATAGTTGCTAATTTGTTTATTCATGATACATGTGATCTGTAAAAGGTTCAAGCTGTCTTTGACACTTGTACCAAAGATTTAAGATGATAAACCTTCATGGCTTGGTTGTCTAATGAATGTGAGATTATATTTTTCAGGTTTCGGGACTACATCATAGATATAATGAATGGATGGTCGATACTATCATGTTGTGGTGTTATCGGTGGGCTGCTTCTTACGCTTGCATGGATTGGAGGTCTGCAAAGCTATGCAAAATTAATCATTTGGTATTCATTGGTGTTCGTTGACATCATTGCTTTTGTATATACAATCTTTTGCTACCTTAAAGCAGGTAGCTTTCATTTATTGAGCTTTTTTGGCTGTACTATTAATATTACACAAGCATCTCTCTCTCTCTCTCTCTCTCTCTCTCTCTCTCTCTCTCTCTCTCTCTAGAGTGCAGATGAGGATGGATTCTAGTAATAGTAGTATTTTGTTCTAGTTTTTTTGTACCCAGACATGGTATCAGATTCACAATTTTGTAACAATTTGGTCTCATAGGTTATTTTAGCCTTTTGAAGACGTTAATATATAACATTTCATTTCATTTCTCTCTCTCTCTCTCTCTCTCTCTCTCTCTCTCTCTCTCTCTACAACTCACAGAGAATGGATTTCTGACCAGACCAGCTTCCATGGATTCCCACTTGTCACATGGATTACGGTCTGCTATTGGAGGGATCCTCACATCAGCTGGAGATTGAGAGGCAGATTTAAAGGCATCCCAGCGGCTAACAAACTCTATCAGCTATGTCAGAGAGAGCTAGAGACAGAGCTTCATTACATATGTCAGTGTACAGCCTACTATGAGATACGTGGCCGCTTCCATTGCCTCTTTAGAGAGGGGTTTGGGCCTCTATCTACAGCCATGCAATTTTACGACTAGAGATGCCTTGGTCTATATTTGATGGAGATACGACATCGAGCAGGGCTCCTCAGAGAGAGAGAGAGAGAGAGAGAGAGAGAGAGAGAGAGAGAGAGAGAGAAATGAAATGTTATATTAACGTCTTCAAAAGGCCAAAGTGACCTATGAGACCAGAAAGTTACAATGCGGTGTATCTGATACAAAGTCAGATTAACAAAATAAATTAAACTAGGATAACAAAATATAAATATTGCGGAAACCTAAACTAAGCTGATAGGTGTGAAAGGTGAAAGGCGTGAAATGTGTGAACTAAGCAGTACAATGTGTAGACACTATGGGAGGGAAGTGGAGATCCATCTTCATAGAGATCCATCTTCATCTGCACTCTGGACGACGAAAAAGTATGGCTCGGATCCTTTGCTGTAGCCTCCTTCGAAACTGTGTAGCTCCTCTTCTCCATCGGGGTCGTCTAGATCTCCCTAGCTCCAATGCTCGGTCTATGAGAATGCCAGTAGTGCGGGCACACCTCTCCACTGTTGGCTGCTCCTCTGTCTGTTCTTCTGGGTGTACATTATCTAGTGTAAAGAAATCTGTGATCTGTCTCTGAGATTGTCTCTCTTCAGCTCTCCTCAGTAAAGTTTCTCTATGCCTGTCTATCTCAAGTAGATATAGCCCAAGACATCTCTGATCCTCATAACTCATGACCCTAGATAGAGGCCCAAAACCTTCTCTGAATAGACAATGAAAACGGCCTCGTATCTCATAGTACACTGTGCAATGACATATGTAATGTACCTCTGTCTCTGCCTCTAGATGGCATAAGCGGCATATCTTGCTATCTGATGGTGTCCCTCTGAATGTGCCAGTCTCAATCTCGAGCTGATGTGAGGACGTGCGTATCTGGCCAATGGAAAAACGCAAACCATGAGAAAGATACGTGTCCATATAGCTAGGTCGAATCACAAACCCATCCCCCGTGAGGTGGAGAAGATGCTCTCTATATAAAGCCATCTTTGTGCCCAACTCCTGTATCGGCTCTATCCATGTCCTCCTCGTGTCTAGCTGGATATGATCCTGACGAATGAGTCTATTAATCTCTACCCGCGTCAGAGACCTCAAGGGTGCCTGTAGAGAGTATTGAAAAGGAGGCAACCTGTCCATGGCGAAACCATGTGTCTGAAACCATGATGCCATTTGTGCATACCAGCATGATGTATCCCCAATAAGAGCTAATTGTTTGGAGGACTCTAGAGCCACCCTGGCATATCTGTCTCTGGTAGTATCCCACAGACTATGTATAAAGGAGACTGATCTGGTAAGCGCCTCAATCTCCATAGGGGGGGCAACTTATTCCGCTCGAATGATATCATGCGGTATGGAAGCCTTGGCTCTAATCAGCCGAGAGATCATAGATACCAGGGGCTTCTCCATACGCCTCCAACCATCCTAGCCTACAGAAGGTCCCTAAACCTGCACCCCATATAACATAGTAGAGGCAACCAAAGTATCAAAGAGCCATAACTTTGTCCTAGGTTCGTGGAACTGAACCTGCGAACACATCCTCTCCATTCCTCCCAGAGCCGCACCAGCTCTAGTTAGTCTAGTCTCTACTGCTCTTCTCAAAGAAAATCTCGGCCCAGTAAAGACTACCCCCAGGTAAGTGTATGCATCTATATACTCCACAATCTCCTGACCATATTTGAAAGTAGGTATTGATCTCCTGACCCATTGCGGTGTGGTGTTAAACACCATAACCTTGGTTTCACCTAGGTTTACACACAATCCACTATCCTTTGCAAAACTGCGTAGTGCATCCAAATGTCGTTGCGTACCTTCTGGTGAGTCAGATATTAGCACAATATCATCAGCATATAGCAACAATGGGATCCACGTCCTTGCCAGCTGGTCACCCCTGTCACCCTCTCTGTCAATGTAATCAGATACCTCATCAACATACATACCAAATAGAGTAGGAGACAATGGGCAGCCCTGTTTCACTCCAATAGTAGAGTGAACTAGTTCAGATACCCCTTCCGGAGTGCGTACATGTCCCATCACCGATCTGTACAAAAGTGCTCGTAATTGGGCAAGGCTTGGTAGGGTCTGGAAGGGGTTCTTGTCGAGGAACCGTATATAATGATGTCACATATTGGTCCCACACATCAGGTGAAGTAATCACTGGGCGAGGGGAGTGCTCATGGAAGAGTCGCCATGCCTCTCCTGAGTCGCTACTCAAGAACATCTGATATAAGTCTCGCTCCATCTGAGCTAGGTAAGCTCGCTTCTTCCGTCGCACAAGGCGTCGGAAAGCAATCCGAGACTGTCTGTAAGTGATGACTCCTAAAAGAAGATCCCTCTGAAGCTGGGCTCTCATCTCTCTGCATTCCTCATCATACCAACTATTCTGGGGCATGCTCCCAGAATGTCGTCTCTTGCCCGGCTGAGTGTGTGGGTATGCCACTGATGCAGCCCCATGCAGTGTCTTAGTCAGTAGAGTGGTGCACTCCTCCACCGAGAGGCCTGTACCATTTGTGCCAGCTGTGCCTTCCAATAGACGGTCCCAGATCTCCTCTGTATAGAGAGAGAGAGAGAGAGAGAGAGAGAGAGAGAGAGAGAATGAAATGAAATGTTATATTAACGTCTTCAAAAGTCCAAAGTGACCTATGAGACCAGAAAGTTACAATGTGGTGGATCTGATACAAAGTTAGAGTAACAAGATGACAAAAATGAAATGACAAATGACAATCGTGGTCGAATGAGTGTGGGCCGAGCTTTGTAGTGATGGCTGCTCCTCTATCTGTCCCATATCTAGTGGAAAGAAATTTGTAATCTGTCTCTGGGACTGTCTCTCTCTATCTCTCCCAAGTAAAGTGTCTCTATATCTGTGTAACTCAAGTAGATATAGCCCAAGACATCTCTGATCCTCATAACTCATGACCCTTGAGAAAGGACCGAAACCCTCTCTGAATAAGCAGTGGAAATGGCCCCATATCTCATAGTACATTGTGCAATGACATATGTAATGTAGCTCTGTCTCTGGCTCTAGCTGGCATAAGCGGCATATCCTGTTGTTTGGTGGAATCCCTCTGAATCTACCAGTCTCAATATCCAGTTGATGTGAGGATGTGCGTATCTGGCCAATGGCACACCGCAAACCATGACACATATGTGTGTCCATGTAGCTGGGTCGAATCACAAACCCATCTCCTGTGAGGTGGAGAAGATGCTCTCTATAGAAAGCCATCTTCGTGCCCAACTCCTGTGGCGGCTCTATCCATGTCCTCCTGGTATCCAGCTGGATCAGGTCCTGACGACGGGCTGACGTATGAGTCTAGTAATCTCCACCCGTGTAAGAGACATCGAGGGTGCCTGAAGAGAGTACTAGAAAGGGAGCAGCCTGTCCATGGTGAAGCCATGCGTCTGAAACCATGATGTCATCTGTGCATACGAGCATGAAGTGTCCCCCTCAAGAGCTAACTGTCAAGAAGACTCAAGGACAAGTCTAGCATATCTGTCTCTAGTAGTATCCCACAAGCTGTGCTCAAAGGAGACTCATCTGGTAAGCGCCTCAATCTCCATAGGAGGGGCAGCTAGCTCTGCTCGAATGATAGTGTGGGGTACGGAGGCCTTGGCTCTGATCAGTCGAGAGGTCATAGATACCAAGGGCCTCTCCATACGTCTCCAACCATCTTGGCCTACAGAAGGTCCCCATATCTGGACCCCATACAACATAGCTGAGGCTACTAAAGTATCAAAGAGCCATAACTTTGTTCGAGGTTCCTGCAACTACCTGCGAACACATCCTCTCCAAGCCTCCCAAGGCCGCAAAAGCTGTAGTCAGTCTAGTCTCTGCTGCTCTCCCCAAAGAAAACCTCGGCCGAGTGATGCATCTGTATACTCTACAATCTCCTAACCATATGTGAAAGTCGGTGCTGATCTATTGATCCACTATGGTGTGGTGTTAAACACCATAACATTGGTTTACATACAATCCACTATCCTCTGCAAAACTAAGTAATGCATCCAACTATTGCTGCATACCCTTTGGTGAGTCAGAGATCAACACAATATCATCAGCATATAACAACAATGGGATCCACGTCCCTGCTAGCTGGGCACCTCTATCACCCTCTATGTCAATGTAATCAGACACCTCATCAACATACACACCAAATAGAGTAGGAGACAATGGGCAACCTTGTTTCACCCCAATGGTGGAGTGAACTAAATCAGATATCCCCTCCAGAGTGCGTACATGTCCCATCACTGATCTGTATAGAGCCATAATCCCCCAAATCAACACTATGGGCACCCCCATCTCCTGCAATCTACGCATCAATCGAGCTCTTGGTACCATGTCAAATGCTTTGCGGCAATCCACAAAGCTACAATAAATCCATCTTCCATGTGACCTGCCCTCCTCAATGATGGCTCTGAGTGTCAGAATATGATCAAGAGTGGAGAAAAACCCCTCTTGAAACCAGCCTGGCCCTTTGCTCTTACACCCTCATCCTCTGCCCAATTACTCAACTGCTGCTCAAGAGTGAATATATACAACCGTGCCAATGTGTGCCCAACCATAATAGTGCGGTAATTCCCAGGCTCTGTAGGATCACCTGCTTTGAAGATAGGAGAGAGAGAGAGAGAGAGAGAGAGAGAGAGAGAGAGAGAGAGAGAGAGCGCTACATTTTGAGAGACATACCTAGAGTCGGGATCAGAGATTTTTTCATACCAGAGCACAGAAGAGAGCAACAAGATGGTAGAGATAGAGACCATATCATCAGTAGAGGCATATTGAGTGATTGAGCAGCTGAGATTGGGAGATCAGAAGACCTAGGATGCAAGGTGGAAAGGTACGTAGTGTACGGTACGGTTTAGGTACGTACGGAACGTACTTTCGTACTGAACCAACCTTTAGGTACGTGATAGGTACGTACCATTTGTAAAAAAAGAAAATTACACTAAATTTAAGTTCACAGACCTTTCAAAAGAGAGATTGTAATCCTGGTCGATTAAAAAAGCCTAAGGCTCTCTCCCTTTCACCCTATTATCCCAATCTGAAAGCGCCTCTAGCACGAGTGGTCCGTGGAGAAAATGGCCCCAAAAAAAAACAAAAAAACAAAAACACCCAAAAAAATAAAATAAAAAAATTGCTGTACTGTACCGTACGGTACGTACTGTACCGTACCGTACGGTTGTACCGTACGGAATCGTAAGGTACGTACGTACGGATTCCACCTTGCTAGGATGAGAGGCCACTCTTCTAGACGAAGAGACTACATCAGCAGATCAGACTTATCTTGGCTAGATATGGGAGTTGTCTTATGCAGACCCTATCTGTGGAGGATATTGATACCATTCGACATCGACCCATGCGAGCCTTTGATCTTTGACACCTCCCTAGTTACTTACCCATCGAGTTTATCATTTTCTTTATTGTTATTTTGTACACACACTTTTACTGTTTCACATAGACTTTGTATTAGATCCACCAGGATTGTATCAGTTGGTCTCACAGGTCCTTTTGGCCTTTTGAAGACGTCTCCTTGGTTTCAGCTTCATGTATTTAGTATGGACAGACTACCCCCCTTCCACTAGTACTCGTTGGGTGCACCCTCCTTGTCCCTGACAGTGACCGCGATTACCCGCCTCATCATATAGGATTTGATTCAACTAGACATTAGGAGGACATGGACATAGCTGACACGAGAACTTGGCACGCAGATGGCTTTCTACAGAGAGCATCTTTTTTATCTCACAGAGGATGGATATATGATCAGACCTACCTATATGGACACTCATGTATCCCATGGGATACGATTTGTTATTGGTCAGATGCGCACATCATTGCACCAGCTAGAGATTGAGACTTGCAGATTTAGGAGAGTACTAGCAGAGGCCATGATTTGCCAGCTGTGTCATATAGAGCCAGAGACATAGTACATCACATATGTCATTGCCCAGTGTACTATGAGATACGAGGTGGCTTTCACTGTCTATTCAGAGAGGGCTTTGGACCACTAGCTAGAGTCATGAGGTATCAAGAGATTAGACATAGGGAGAGTATCTTGAGGAGATTAGACAGTGGGAGACATTCACAGAGGGAAATCACCGACTTCATTAGAGCATAGACTTGGCAATTAGATCAACAGGCTTCAAAGTACACCTATACCGGAGGTATATTGACTGATGGAGCCATTGAGCTTGGGAGATCTAGACACCCACATCTACAAGGGCCACCACGACATTGATGTAGGCTCCATCAGAGGATCAAGACTATTCTAGCAAGGATGGAAGATGTCCAATACGACTATTTACCAGCGTGGACATTGACGATACTCTTCAGCGACCGATGCAGGACATCCTTGGACAGTGCCCGATGCCAGACATCCTCGGACACTAATGTTCATTTTAGCTTTCATTTTACTTCATTTTATATTGTAGATTTGCAGGCATTTTCATTGCCTATTTAGAGAGGGCTTTGGCCCCTTATCCGGCATCATGGATTACTATGATCAGGGGTGCCTAGGTCTCTTCTTGTTGGAGATCCGAAGAGTCAAGGAGACTACCCATGGGAGCAGAGGACATACACATAGAGGATCCGTACAGAGGCAGATCACTACAATTTACAGAGATACTACTTGGGATGGCCCACCACATGTTACGCAGGAACACTTTGGGACATCCTTCTTGATCAACCATCCAGCTTGGCCGCTCATGACTCTTGAGGATGCGAGGATCTGCACATCGTAGACAAGGTCTACGTCGGAGGCTACGAAGCATATTAAGCAACATTGATCCCTCCCCCTCCCCTTGGAAAGTTGACTTTTGGGACATTGAGGCCATACTGCAAAGACCCATGAGAGAGTTTATGGGATGATCTTCGTTGTCTGCTTTCTCCATTGTACCCTTATTGGCCATCATGTGATTGTACCCCTCCCCATATGTTTTGAGATGATGTATTATGTGATGCTGACGATGATGATGATGAGGATGTAGGGCAGGCTTACATTCCCACCTACTCTAGGGACCCTCATTTATTTTTAGTGTTATGTTTCCTAGACATTGTACTAGAGTTACACATGGATGCAGTGTGACATAAAAACGCGTTTCATGCAGATGAAACCCCGAAACCTATGAAACGTTTTGCCGAAACGCATGAAACGGACATGCAGTTTTTATGAAACGTTTAAAATTGGGGCTTTTTTTCCAGAAACTTTGTTCAATAGAAGTACTTTGTTAAATGAACCAATGATGCATCAGTTATGATTCATGAAACTAGTGGCTGTGTTTTAACTTTCATCAATACTGAACATCTCTTTGATCGTGCTTGCTTAAAGTCGCTTCTAAGCAGTGAGCACTGAGCACGTCTCTCTCTCTCTCTCTCTCTCTCTCTCTCTCTCTCTCTCGTGGACATTAAAGTCTAGAGTCATGTGTGCTACATTATATACATATTTATCATATTTTATTGAGATATAATTTAATGTCGTTTATGAAACCTGTTTCATGTTTTCGACTCTATAAAACGAAACGTTTCAAAACCTCGAAACCCCGAAACGACTGAAACCACGAAACGTTTCATGTCACACTGCATGGATGTAACCTTTTGGTCTCATAGGTCATTTTCGCCTTTTGAGATCTAGAGAAACATACTCTCTCTTGACAGGGGGGATAGTAGTGCAGTGGTGCAGAGACAGATGACAGATTTTTCCACTCGTATATCCACGGAGAGGCATAGCGTTCGGACAAGAAGCAGTCATTCATGCAGGGTATTGTAGTAGATCGAGCTACTAAGTTAGATAATAAGTAGATCTAGGCGTCCAAGACTTCACAGAGGGTCACTTCATACATGGTATACAAGATATTATAGGTAGGGAGCGGGAGAGACCTCCACGGTTTGTCACTATGACCAATGTGGACACCATATCATAGAGACCCATCAGACAATCTATTGGATGAGTATCCCCTACATACACGTGACACACCCTCTTCTATTCCCCCCCTCTATTAGGTTTAGGGTGGGTAAAAGAGAGTTCCATTCATACTAAGAACATGCTAATTACAATGCTATTTGCTCAATGGAAATTGACTAGAATGTGGACAAAAATGAACTTGATTACTGGGTAGAAATGAACTTGATTGCTTGGTAAAAATGAGTACAAAAGGGATGCTTATATAGCACAAGGGAGGTAGCATCTCCTAACCTCATGCATGACAACCTGGAACAACCTATTCCAAGAGCCAAACTCGAATTTTCATATTCAGGGGATTTTATGCATGCCTACATGACTCCTACATGTGATATTATGCTCTATAAATGTCCCACATTGGATAGTCTATGATCAAGGCCTCTTTTGGCAATGCTGCCACTCAGGATGCCCAGTAGACTAGGGACATGCTCCACGGTGACTCTAGGATGAAGCCCATGAACCTTACAACCCTCCCCTTGGGGTTTGGACTAGATTGACAGACTAAAGATACAACCCAATATCCACACGGGATGACACTATCCACACAAGGCGACAAAACCTTCCCTTCAACTGGAGAAGATACAAATCTTCATAAAATGTCTGCTTCATGTTGTTCTCCCTTTCTTCTCCTTCTTGTGCTACGTGTGCTGCTCCTGTCCTTGGTTGCTTGCCTTTAGTGGTGCCGCTACCGTTGTTGCTTTGATCCTTCAAATAGCATTTGGAAGGAGGATGGCCATTCTTCCCACACTTGCTGCAGAATTTGTTAATGTAGCAATCCTTTCCTACACGCCCCGTTGCATTTCTTGACATTGGATGACGATGCAAAATCTAAGGATAGTGGTGATGGCTCCTCTCTTCCCCTAGACGATGTCGATGAGCCCTATTGTTTCTTCTATATGAAATTTCATTTCATTTCTCTATGTGTTTGATCACCCTTAGAGAGCAAGAGAGAAAGAAAGAAAGTCTATTAACGTCCTGTGGAGGCCAAAGCTGACCTATAGGACAAAACCGATACATCTTTGGTTATATTCCACTTCGGGTATCATAAAAGGAAAACAAGTGCATGTGCAAAACATAACCTCATTGCTCTCATGACTCATGAGAGCTAGGTTTACAATGGTAAGAAATCACCGTGTGCATAATGTGTCTACATATATAGAAGACCTAAGTCCATGTCTTTGTGGGAATGGATGAATTCTTGAAGTCTCGGATAATAGCTTTTCCTCCTCTATACACTCTCCATATTCCTTGCTTCTTGGCTTCTCTGACTTTAACCAACTCTTTGGCTCTATTTTTGAGTTGAAGGGGTGTCAATTCATCTCAGATCCATACCGATGTGCAATGATTTAGTCTGCTTCATTACCTTGATCTTCTCATGTAGGTTGTAGTAGCAAACCTTTGCTTGCTTCCCTTTAATTTCAATGTGAGTTGGGTCACCAAGATCCACGAAGGGCACCACTTTACTTAATCTTTTCTTAAGTATGTCTACATCTAGGATGTAGCCTTCTAAATGTTCATCTGTTAGAGTGCCCACCGACCAATCATCTGGTAGACCACCAATTCTGACATATCCCTCCAAGATTTTTTCCCTCTCATTTTCCTTCAAAACTGATACCACTTCTTTAACAAAAGTCTCAGATTATACCTTTGAAGTATTATGGTCTTGTTGTGCTGCTTCCGATATCTCTTCTTGGGTTTTCTCTTGAGTTTGTTGTTTGGTCACAACATCCTGTAACTGCTCGTCTAGTTTGGATATCCGGGCTTCTTTGGTGATCAACTCCGACTTCAAGCTGGTTACCTCCGGCTGTAGCCTCTTCAACTTGCTCATGATGACCTAAGCAGTACAATGTGTAGACAATATGGGAGGGAAGTGGAGATCCATCTTCATCTGCACTCTGGACGACAAAAAAGTATGGCTCGAATCCTTTGCTGTGGCCTCCTTCGAAACTGTGTAGCTCCTCTTCTCCATCAGGGTCGTCTAGATCTCCCTAGCTCCAATGCTCGGTCTATGAGAATGCCAGTAGTGCGGGCAGATCTCTCCACTGTTAGCTGCTCCTCTGTCTGTTCTTCTGGGTGTACAATATCTAGTGTTATCATCAGCACAATATCATCAGCATATAGCAACAATGGGATCCATGTCCTTGCCAGCTGGGCACCCCTGTCACCCTCTCTGTCGATGTAATCAGATACCTAATCAACATACATACCAAATAGAGTAGGAGACAATGGGCAGCCGTGTTTCACTCCAATAGTAGAGTGAACTAAATCAGATACCCCTTCCGGAGTGCGTACATGTCCCATCACTGATCTGTACAAAGCCATAATCCCCCAAATCACCTCTATGGGCACCCCCATCTCCTGCAGTCTGCGCATCAATCGAGCTCTTGGTACCATGTCAATTGAACTAAATCAGATACCCCTTCCGGAGTGCGTACATGTCCCATCACTGATCTGTACAAAGCCATAATCCCCCAAATCACCTCTATGGGCACCCCCATCTCCTGCAGTCTGCGCATCAATCGAGCTCTTGGTACCATGTCAATTTCTTTGCTGCAATCCACAAAGCTACAATAGATCCGTCTCCCATGTGCTTTGCCCTCCTCAATGATGGCCCTGAGTGTCAGAATATGATCAAGAGTGGAGAAACCCCTCCTGAAGCCGGCCTAGCCCTTTGCTCGTACACCCTCGCCCTCTTCCCAATTACTCAAGTGTTGCTCTAGAATAGATGCATACAACCGTGCCAATGTGTGTCCAACCATAATAGTGCGGTAGTTCCCAGGCTCTGTAGGGTCACCCACCTTGAAGATGGGCACAATATTAGACAACCTCCAAGTCTCAGGTAATCCCTCACACATGGCACGATTGAACAACATTGCGAGATCCTCCATCAGCATATCCCTGGCGTGCATAAAGTGCTCCGCTACTAGACCGTCATGATCATATGCCTTCCCGGTCCTCATCCTGTCGATGGCCCTTTGTACCATCTCAGGTGTAAAGAAAGTGCTCGTAGAGCTGGGCAAGGCTTGGTAGGGTCTGGAAGGGGTTCCTGTCGACCTGTGTCAGCTCTCAGTCTCACCCACATATATTTAGCATGATCATCTCTCCGTACAATATGCAGTAATGGTTGTAGTTCCTCTCTGAATAGCACTGCTACTCCTCCTGAGCCTCTACTCCCATGCTCAGATCTCGCATTTGTCCTGTGAGCTGTTTCCCATCTGTATCCCACCACATGTGGCATTACCTGCCCAGGGGCCTGATGAGTCTCTGAGAAGAACACAATATCCTTGTCTTTGAAACTCTCCTCAAATGCACCCACGTCCAATCTCATAGACCCATTACAATTCCAGGTAGCCATCTTCAGTGTGGTCCCATATGTCTCGCACCGTCATGCAGTACGCCGCTCTAAAATCACCACCCGTCCATCTCTGTAGAAGGCTATCTTTCCCTTCTTCCTTGCCGCTGTAATCTCTGGCATTACCTCTCTCATATGTGCGAGCTGTGAGAGAGTCAGGTCATCACCGAGGAAAATACCTCTCTTTTTGAGAGTAGGCCTCTTCCTCAAGAATTCCTTCTTCTCCACATTGTGACCTCTTTCTCCACATTGTTTATGTCCTTGAGACCTGTCACTCTCACATGCAGTGCTCGCATCCTCCTTCTTTGTTTCCCTTCGAGGGTCATGTTGATAAGCGTCGGTGTGCAAGGAGTTTCTTGACCTTTCCCTTTCTTGGCGACCTCAATCCATTTTTCGGCCTTGTCCGCCTTTTTCTGTGTCCTTGTTATCATCTCCGCCCATGAAGATGTCTTTGCCACACTCAATTTCTCTTCCCCTGTGATCATCCTTACCTGTTCCTTGATTTCCTTGATTTCATCTATTACCGAGGGCTGAAATTCGCCTTCCTCTAGCCCACTGCTTACTCTATCAGCAAGCTCCTGTTTAAGGGCTGAGACTTCATTTTTAAGTGTCCGTATCTCGACGTTTGGGTTCTCCTGTTTGAGAGCTGAGATTTCTTCTTTGAGTGTCTGTATTTCTGCGTTAAGGCTCTCTTTCTCCTTCTTCCATTGTGCGCCTTCATTGAAGACCATCTGAAGGAGATTGGCTTTCTCCTTCCACCATCCTTCCATCTCTGTTTTCCACTCCTTCATTTCCTTCTCCATCTGCGCTATCCGCTTGTTCGTGAGCATGAAGGTTGCCTTTGCTCGCGACTTGCAAACAGGTGAGACATTGACGGCTTCCGTGTCCTGTGCAGGGTCCTTTGCATCTCCTGTACTTGCCACATGGTGAAGAGCCAATCCTTCCTCGACCTCCTCTCCAGTAGCTTCACCTGGAAACTTCACACTTGGTGTTGCTTGACTAATTTCATGATCAATGGTCGATCCTTCAGGAAATGAAAACCCAAGGGAATTTCCTAGCCTACTTAAGACCTCTGGATCATCCATATACCTCATTACTGTAGCAGGTCCCTCTCTTTCCATCTCCTCTACAATGGCCCTCAGACTTGGACTGCTTTGTACTTGTTCCCACTGTGCTTCTACCAGCTCTGTCTGGCCTGAAGTTCTCACATTCTGCAAGATACTAGCTTCAATTTCATAATTCACGCAGATTGGCAACGGGTTCAACAACATCTTCACTTGTGCTGCTTGCCACCCTACCCATTTCTGTAACAGTACCATTTGAGTGTGTAAAATAGGCATGAGCTAAGTCGTGGTTCACCGCCAATCTGGGGCCTAGATCTTGCTCCATGAATGTATCGCGCTTTCGTTCACCTCTGGTTGTGTCAGCCAAAGCACATCTGCTGCATCACTTGCACGCTGCTCAGACCTTGTTACAACTGCTACGCACTGCTCAGCATCTGCTCACGCTCATAAAGCAGCCCGCAGGACCTACTCGTTGCAGAGAGACCTGCCCGCCAAACCTGCTCGGTGTCTTGCTCACCCGCCAGAGAGAGGGCTGTCCTCCTCGCTGCAGAGTGACCCTCGCGCTCAGCCCACCACAGACCTGCCCGCCATAGAGCTTCAGCCTCGCACCAGACCTGCCCGCCAGAGAGCTTCAGCCCGCCACAGACCTGCTCGCCCGCTCAGAGAGAGAGAGAGAGGTCTCAGCTTCGCAACCTTCGCCTGCTGTGCTGCCCAGAGAGAGAGAGAGAGAGGTGTCTGAGCTTCGCAACCTTCGCCTGCTGTGCTGCCCAGAGAGAGAGAGAGAGAGAGGTGTCTCAGCTTCGCAACCTTCGCCTGCTGTGCTGCCCCAGAGAGAGAGAGAGAGAGAGAGAGAGAGAGAGAGAGAGAGAGAGAGAGAGAGAGAGAGAGAGATGACACGGCACGACAGAGTTCCGTGTCCAAACGCACTGGCCCCAAAGATTGGCGTCCCTTTCGGTTTTTCTTTTTTATTGGTCGTCGCAACAGTACAACTCTCGAGGGTCCTGCTCTCAAACTTTGCGTCCAGATCCTCTACAGAGTGAAGCCCTAGGCGCTCTTGTAAAAAGTACAAGGGTTGCCTAAAAGCAGAGCCCCAAAAGCACTTCTCTTAAAAGCACTAAATCCGAGAAGCAACTCTTGCCAAAAGCTCACGTAAACTGCCAAAATCTGCTATTAGTGTGAATTGTGGAAATCCTTACAGTTTGCGACGTCATCAAAGCAACACAAAATGCAGAATTCTGTACAGCCTGCCACGTCAACAAGTTGACGCAATTTGCGGACATCTCCTCTGGTGATCAAGCTTTTGATTTTTAGGGTTTTAGGCCCCTCGACCTTTGCTCTAGAAGTTCTTCAAGTTGTTAGGTTAGAATTTTTAAATCCTAACCCCCTTTTTAGCCCCTACGCCAAAACTTCTGTAAGTTCTTCTAGGATCGGTTTCTTCTTGTGCTGGCGGTCAGTTTTATTCCATTTGGGCACGCTACGTCATCACTTTGTGACATCACGACACTTGAAAAAATTGTAATCCCCCTCAATTACGCCTGCAAAAACAGGCAAAGGACATAAACTTTCTTCAATAGACTTTGACTCTATGTACTCATGCACCAGACTCGACTAGTCAAGCACTTGTACAAAGACATCAATCACTGGTCAATCACATTTTTGTCGAGGGTCTCAGATACAAATCCTAATCACATTTAGACTGCATTGAACTTTTCACAAATGTCTTGATCTACAAAATCTTGTTACTATCAGGATTCATATCCTCTCATTTCACATGTCAATCAAGCAAACCATGGCCATGACTATCCTCACAAGGCAGTACATCCACATAGCATGTAGCTCACAAAATCAGACACTTAGTTCACCCTGAACACTGCGTTTCAATCATTCAATCTAGCCATCTCATTTTGTCCAGAACTCTTGATGCATCTACATCACTGTGCAGCCATCTATCCTTCCCGAACCCTTGATGCACTCAACAATATTCAGTCATCTCATCCAGATAGACATCTTGATGCAGTAGAATCTCAGTCTGTTCACATTCAGATTTTATTCACTTAGCCATCACAATCAGATCTTGTTGATCTCTAACAGATGTCTAGATGCACTAAGTTCAAATCATTCCATGAGACAAAATGCTACATACATTTCATCTTTCTCTACATGTCTCTAACAATACACTCATGAAAGAGCACATGTTTTCAATTCAATTAAAGAAATTTACAATTCAGTGCACATATGTTTATAAAGTCATTCTACAAAAATATGTCGGCCCGTTAGTACCCCTAAAATCTCAAAGAAAAATTAGTGACTTTATTCAATCTAGGCAATTTATGACAAAGGTGTAGAGTGGCTCCCCTCTTGTGCAATCCGCACCACAGATTCAACCTGCTGATTCATCGGTAAGTTTTGGCATAAACATTGCTAATAGCCCAAAAGCTTTAACGTACAGCTCTCTGTGAAGAGAATTTGCGATGCCCTTTCATTACCTAGTTCATCTTCTTTTCAAGAGTTCTGTCCAGCTCTTCCTACGACCACTTTTCTGCACTCGCCTTATCTCTTAGCTTCCTTCTCGGCATGAGAGGAGAATTAATGGCCTCTTGCCATCTCGAGTGAATCTCATCCATTGGGTAAGTCTTTAGATGCTTCACATATTTTGGGTTCTGGGAGTGCTTCATCAATCTGTTTACACACTTGTCAACCTGCAGGTGACGCTTGTACTCCGCTCTGGCAAAGTTCCCCGTTGGTATTTTGCCTAATTCTGGATCGGATCCTTCATAGAAGAAGAATCTTTTTGAGCTCTAATACCACTGTTACAAGCTTGGACACTCCAAGCAAGAAATCAATAGCAACACACGAACAGAAATTGCAAAATCATTGAACACAGAGACAGAGAGAGAAATGAAATGTTATATTAACGTCTTCAAAAGGCCAAAGTGACCTATGAGACAGAAAGTTACAATGTGGTGGATCTGACACAAAGTCAGAGTGACAAGATGACAAAATGACAGCAATGACAAAATGACAAAATAAAATACTATGGAATCATGAACCGCTAGGTGTGAACTAAGCAGCTAAACAGCTAGCTGGGATAGCTAGATCACAGGAGATCCAGCATCGGTCGCAATCTCCTCCATGGTCAGCAGTCTGATTGGGCGTCGTGCATGTCGAGCCAAAGTGATCCGAATCCTCTCATGTACCTCCGTCGATGCTGTGTAGTCCTCCCCAGTCGTGGGCATCTGGATCTCCCTAGCTCAATCGCTCCGTCGATCAGTGTGTCTCTCGTGTGAGGCGACGAGCTCTGTTGTGTTAGTAACTCCTCCGGGTGTCCAGTGGCAGCTCTAAAGAAGTCTGTGATATGTCTCTGAGACTGGCTAGCCTCTCCTCTCATCAGGCTCTCTCTGTGTCTGATCAACTCGAGCAAAAACAAACCCAGGCATCTCTGATCCTCGTACCGCATGACTCTAGAGAATGGTCCAAAGCCCTCTCTGAACAAGCAATGGAAGCGGCCTCCTATCTCGTAGTAGACGGGGCAGTGGCATGTGTAGTGCAACTCTGTCTCAGGCTCGATGTCACACAAGGGGCATGTCCTGGCCTCTGCTGGTACTCCGTTGTATCTCTCAGTCTCGATCCGCAGCTGGTGTGAGGATGTGCGTATCTGGCCAATAGCACATCGTATCCCATGAGACAAGTGGGTGTCCATGTATCTGGGCCTCGTCACAAAACCATCCTCCGTAAGTTGGAGGAGATGCTCTCTGTAGAAATCCATCTTCGTGCCCAACTCCTGTGCTGTTGTATCCATGTCCTCTTGGTGTCTAGCTGAGTCAAGTCCTGGCGAATGAGCCTGGTGATCTCGCAGTGTGTAAGAGTCAGAGAGGGCGCATCCAGTGAGTACTGGAAGGGAGGCAATATGTCTATGCTAAACCCATGCGCCTGAAACCATGATGTCATCTCCCCATACCGGCATGCTGTATCTCCCTGCATGGCTAACTATCGAGAGGACTCAAGTGCAAGGCGTGCATATCTGTCTCTGGGAAGTTCCCACATGCTGTGTATGAAGGAGACAGATCTAGTGAGCGCCTCAACCACTAGTGGGGGGGGCAGCTAGCTCTGCTCGTACAATAGCACGTGGTACTGAAGCCTTGGCTCTAATGAAGTCACGAGATCATAGAGACCAGAGGCTTCTCCGTGTCCCCCCATCCATCACTGCGGTCTGTCCTCCCGTGATGATCGAGTGAAGGTCCCCAAATCTCAGCTCCATAAAGCAATGCAGAAGCCACCAGAGTGTCAAAGAGCCAGAGCTTCGTCAGAGGCTCCTGAAACTGAACCTGTGAACACATCCTTTCCAATCTACCCAATGCTGCATGGGCTCTCGTCAATCTAGTCTTTGCTGCCCTCCTCAATGAAAATGCTGGCCCACCAAAAACCACTCTAAGGTAAGTGTAAGCATCTGTATACTCCACCTTCTCCTGGCCGTATGTGAATGCTGGCGTTGACCTCCTGATCCACTATGGGGTAGTATTAAATACCATGACCTTGGTTTTACCAAGGTTGACGGACAAACCACTTTCCTGGGCAAACCTATGCAGAGCATCCAAGTGACGTTGCATCCCCTCCGGAGAGTCGGGGGATCAACACAATATCATCAGCATATAACAATAGTGGAATCCATGTCCCTGCCTGCTGTGCACCTCTATCACTATCTCTCTCAATGTAGTCAGAAACCTCATCCATATACATACCAAATAGAGTAGGAGAGAGCGGGCAGCCCTGCTTCACCCCAATAGTGGAGTAAACCGGTGTGGATAGACCCTCTGGGGTGCGTACATGCCCTACTACTGACTTGTATAATGCCATGACCCCCCAAATGAGCCCTGTGGGTACTCCCATCTGCTGTAATCTGTGCACCAATCTAGCTCTGGGCACTGTGTCAAATGCATTGCGGAAATCCACAAAGCTACATCCGTCTCCCACGTGATTTGGCCTCCTCAATGATGGCTCTGAGTGTCAAGATATGGTCAAGAGTAGAAAAACCCCTCCTGAAACCTGCCTGCCCGGCTGCGGGTATCCCCTCCCTCTCTGCCCATCTACTCAGCTGCTACTCCAGAATAGATGCGTACAACCGTGCGAATGTGTGTCCAATCATGACAGTGCGATAATTCCCAGGCTCCATAGGGTCTTCCGACTTCAAGATAGGTACAATAGTAGACAGGCTCCAAGTATCAGGCAAGCCCTCAGACATGGCACGGTTAAACATAACTGCTAGAAGTTCTGCTAGTAAATCTCTGTCATGCGTGAAATGCTCAGCCACTAAGCCATCATGATCATATGCTCTCCCAATCCTCATCTTGTCAATGGCCTTCCTCACCATCTCAGCGGTGAAAAAAGCACATGTGTGTGGGCATGGATCGGGGGGGTCGGGAAGGGGGGGCTGCTCAAGAACTGTGTACAAAGATGATGCATACTTGCCCCAGGTCTCTGTAGAAGTGATGGCAGGAGGGGGGGGGGGGGGGGGGGGGGGGGGGGGGGAAGTGCTCATGAAAGAGCCGCTATGCCTCACGTGCGTCCTGACTCAAGAATAGCTGGTATAGATCTTGCTCTAGGCGAGCCAAAAATGCCCTCTTCTTCCGTCCCACTAGGCGTCCGAAGTCAATCTGTGACTGTCTGTGAGTGATGTCCCCCAAAAGCACCTGCCTGTGAAGTCGAGCTATAGTGTCCTGGCATTCCTCATCATACCAACTGTTCTGGGGCATGGTTCCCGAACGGCGTCTCTGCTCAGGCTGGGTATGTGGGTATGCCTCTGCTGCTGCATCATGTAGTGTCCGTGTCAGTATAGTAGTAAGCTCCTCTAGAGGTCGCCCTGGCTCCTCTGTGCACAGGCGTCTGTAGATCCCATCTATGTATACAGAGTCTGTCTCCCGTGTGAAGGTGTAGCGAGTAGGGGCTGCTGCCCGTAGCCTGTGTGCTACACTAAACTGAAAAGAGATGCTCAATGACACAAGAGCATGGTCCACTGCCACACCAACAGGTCTGGGTCGAACCGTGAGATCTTGGATACTAGAGATGAGGCTCGGCTGTGCCATGACATAATCCACTGTGCTGGCTCCATGTCTGTTTGGAAAGCATGTAAAACCCCCCGCAGTGGGAAATCTCTGTAGGCCATTCAAGATGGCCAATCCATGTGCAGTCCCCATGTCTATCAAGTGTCATCCATACTCAGTGTATTCTCCATCCTGTGATAGTTTGGATAGGCCCGTCTCTGCAACATCCATGTGCAGTCCCCATGTCTATCAAGTGTCATCCATACTCGGTGCGTTCTCCATCCCGTGATAGTGTCGATAGGCCTGTCTCTGCAACATCCAACTCTCTCAGCATCTCCTCTGAAGTATCATAAAATACTGTCTGATGATGGGCAGTCGTAGCATTGAAATCCCCTAGAATGATGATGTCACCATCCTAGAGAACTCCCATATGTCATCATCCAAAATAGAGAAGGGGGATTTTCCTCTGGGTGGTGCATAAACTGACGTACTCGAGGGAAAGTAGCAGATAGCAATGTAAAAATATCTGCTTGTCTCTGCTCTCAATCTCACCCACATGTACCTAGCTTGCTCATCCCTGCGGGCTATATGTATCAATGGCTGCAACTCCTCCTTGAATAACACTATCACTCCTCTTGAGCCTTGCCCTTTGTGCTTTGATTGTGTCTCCTGTCTATAGGCTGTCTCCCATCTATATCCACTAATGTGAGGCATAGATTGCCCTGGGGCCTGATGTGTCTCACAGTAGAAGACGATGTCTCCTCCCGTAAAACTATCATCAAAAGCACCGACATCAAGGCGCACAGATCCATTACAATTCCAAGTGGCAACTTTGAGTGTGGTCCCATAGGTCTCGCACCGTCATGTGGAGCGCCGCTCTACAATCACCACCAGGCCATCTTTGTAGAAGGCCGTCTTTTCCTTCTCCCTTGCCGCTTGAATCTATGGCATCACCTCTCTCATATGGGCAAGCTGTGTGAGAGTGAGGTCATCTCCAAGGAATATGCCGGTTTTCTTTAGTGTAGGGCGCTTCTTCAAGAAGTCCTTCTTTGCCTCCATGGATGGGAAACGGATGATTAAAGCTCTCCCTTTTGAAGTCTCCCCATTGCGTTGTGCTTCTTCCCTACCCTCCATGCCTTTGTATGAGTAGCCTCACTACCCATCATGCGGAGAAGTTCGTCGACTTCCCCTTCCACATCATCTCGGTCTTATAGACCATAGTAACAGGGGACGCCCTTTTTCGGGCTTCCCGTCCCCACTTGCCGTCCCGCTCTCTTTTTTACACTAAAAATCCATTTCAGCCCCGTCCCCCGTTCCCCCGTCCCGGAATGCGTCCCTTGTGACTATGTTATAGACCGGTTACTCTTATATGCAAGGCTCTAGGTTTCCTTCGCTGCTCTTCTTCTAGAGTCATGTTGATGATTGTAGGAGTGGGGACGGATGTGATTTCTTTCCCTTTCCCTTTCTTAGCGACTTCTATCCATTTCTCGGCCTCATCCACCTTTTCTGCGTCTTCGTGATGACATCCATCCACGAAGACGTCTTTACCACCTTCTGTTTCTCCTCCTCTATGATCATCCGTACCTGCTCCTTGATGACCTTGATCTCCTCTATCACCGAGGGCTGAATTCCCCTTCTTCCTGTCCACTGCTTGCTCTATCAGCAAGCTCTCGCTTGAGGGTTGTGACCTCTTCTCTAAGTGCTTGTGAATCCGCCTTAAGTGCTTGTACCTTTGCGTGGAAGTCCTCTTTCTCCTTCTTCCATTGCGCGCCTTCTTTGAGGAACATTTGAAGAAGGTTGGCCTTCTCTTTCCACCATCCCTCCGTCTCTGCTTTCCATTCTTTCATCTCCCTTTTCATTTGTGTTATCCGCTTGTTTGTAAGCACAAAGGTTCCCTTTGTATGGGGCTTACATACTGGCGAAACGATCATGGCCTCCACTGGCGAAGCGCTCATGGCCTCCATTGGCGATGCGGGTATAGCTCGACGCTCTGGCTCGGCTGAGTCCAGTCCGAGAAGTAATAACAACCACAACCCGAATGCGGGTATATGCACTACTACAGCCCATTGCGGGATACTCAATCTGCTCTGCCAAATATCCAGAGGCTCAGCCCCATTTTGGTTTATTCAGGATACCTACACCATGTGAATATATTTGTTGTCCTCAATTATGCATACATAATATAGCTGAAAAAGAGAGAGAGAGAGAGAGAGAGAGAGAGAGAGAGAGAGAGAGAGAAATGAAATGAAATGAAATGAAATGTTATATGAACGTCTTCAAAAGGCCAAAGTGACCTATGAGACCAGAAAGTTACAATGCGGTGTATCTGATACAAAGTCGGATTAACAAAATAAATTAAACTAGGATAATAAAATATAAATACTGCGGGATCCTAAACTAAGCATTACAATGTGACGACAATATGGGAGGGGAGTAGAGGTCCATCTTCATCTGCACTCTGGACGACGCAAGAGTATGGCTTGAATCCTTTGCCATAGTCTCCTTCGAAATTGTGTAGCTCCTCTCCTCCCTCGGGGTCGTCTAGATCTCCCTAGCTCCAATGCTCGTCTATGAGAATGCCAGTAGTACGGGTAGACCTCTCCACCGTCCCTGGTTGCTCCTCCGTCTATTCTTCTGGGTGTACAGTATCTAGTGTAAAGAAATATGTGATCTGTCTCTGGGGATGTCTCTCTTCAACTCTCCTCAGTAAGGTTTCTCTATGCTTGTGTATCTCAAGTAGATAAAGCCCAAGACATCTTTGATCCTCATAACTCATTACCCTAGATAGAGGCCCAAAACCTTCTCTGAATAGAGAGTGAAAACGACCTCGTATCTCATAGTACACTGTGCAATGACATATGTAATCTACTTCTGTCTCTGGCTCTAGATGGCATAAGCGGCATATTCTGTTATCTGCTGGTGTCCCTCTGAATCTGCCAGTCTCAATCTCGAGCTGATGTGAGGAGGTGCGTATCTGGCCAATGGCACAACGCAAACCATGCGTGTCCATATAGCTAGGTCGAATCACAAACCCATCCCCCGTGAGGTGGAGAAGATACTCTCTATAGAAAGCCATCTTTGTGCCCAACTTTTGTAACGGCTCTATCCATGTCCTCCTCCTGTCCAGCTGGATCAAATCCTGACGGATGAGTCTATTAATCTCAACCCGTGTCAGAGACCTCATGGGTGCTTGAAGAGAGTATTGAAAAGCAGGCAACCTGTCCATGGTGAAACCATGTGTCTGAAACCATGATGCCCTCTGAGCATACCAGCATGATGTATCCCCGTTAAGAGCTAATTGTCTGGAGGACTCTAGAGCCATCCTGGCATATCTGTCTCTGGTAGTATCCCACAGACTGTGTACAAAGAAGACTGATTTGGTGAGTGCCTCGATCTCCATAGGGGGGGCAGCTAATTCCGCTCGAATGATATCATGCGGTACAGAAACCTTGGCTCTAATCAGCCGAGAGATCATAGATACCAAGGGCTTCTCCATACGCCTCCACCCATCCTGGCCTATACAAGGTCCCCAAACCTGCACCCCATATAACATAGTAGAGGCGACCAAAGTATCAAAGAGCCATAACTTTGTCCTAGGTTCCTGGAACTGAACCTGCGAACACATCCTCTCCATTCCTCCCAGAGCCGCACCGGCTCTAGTTAGTCTAGTCTCTGTTGCTCTTCTCAAAGAAAATCTCGGCCCAATGAAGACTACCGCCAGGTAAGTGTATGCATCTGTATACTCCACAATCTCTTGACCATATTTGAAAGTAGGTACTGATCTCCTGACCCATTGCGGTGTGGTGTTAAACACCATAACCTTTGTTTTACCTAGGTTTACGCCCAGTCCACTATCTTCTGCAAAACTGCGTAGTGCATCCAAATGTCGTTGCATACCTTCTGGTGAGTCAGATATCAGCACAATATCATCAGCATAAAGCAACAATGGGATCCACGTCCCTGCCAGCTGGGCACCCCTGTCACCCTTTCTGTCAATGTAATCAGACACCTCATCAACATGCATACCAAATAGAGTAGGAGACAACGGGAAACCGTATTTCACTCCAATAGTAGAGTGAACTAAATCATATACCCCTTCCGGAGTGCGCACACGTCCCGCCATTGATCTGTACAAAGCCATTATCCCCCAAATTACCTCTATGGGCACCCCCATCTCTTGCAGTCTGCGGATCAATCGAGCCCTTGGTACCATGTCAAATGCTTTGCGAAAATCCACAAAGCTACAATAGATCCGTCTCCCATGTGCTTTGCCCTTCTCCATGATGGCCCTGAGTGTCAGAATATGATCAAGAGTGGAGAAACCCCTCCTGAAGCCGGCTTGACCCTTTGCTCGTACACCCTCGCCCTCTGCCCATCTACTCCAGTGTTGCTCCAGAATAGATGAATACAATCGTGCCAATGTGTGTCCAACCATAATAGTGCGGTAATTCCCAGGCTCTGTAGGGTCACCAGCCTTGAAGATGGGCACAATATTAGACAACCTCCATGTCTCAGGTAATCCCTCACACATGGCACGATTGAACAACACTGCGAGAACCTCCATCAGCATATCCTTGGCATGTATAAAGTGCTCCGCTACTAGACCGTCATGATGATATGCCTTCCCGGTCCTCATCCTGTCGATGGCCCTTTGTACCATCTCCGGTGTAAAGAAAGTGCTTGTAGCTGGGAAAGGCTTGGTAGGGTCAGGAAGGGGTTCCTGTCCCGGAACCGTATATAGTGATGTCGCATATTGGCCCCACACATCAGGTGAAGTAATCACTTGGGGGGGGGGGGGGGGGGGGGAGTGCTCATGGAAGAGTCGCCATGCCTCTCCTGAGTCCCTACTCAAGAACATTTGATATAAGTCTCGCTCCATCTAAGCTAGGTAAGCTCGCTTCTTCCGTCGCACAAGGCGTCGGAAAGGAATCCAAGACTGTCTGTAAGTGGTGACTCCTAACAGAAGATCTCTTTGAAGCTGGGCTCTCATCTCTCTGCATTCCTCATCATACCAACTATTATGGGGCATGCTTCCAGAATGTCGTCTCTTACCCGGCTGAGTGTGTGGGTATGCCACTGATGCAGCCCAATGCAATGTCTCAGTCAGTAGATTGGTGCACTCCTCCAGTGAGAGGCCTGTACCATTTGTGCCACCTATGCCTTCCAATAGACGGTCCCAGATCTCCTCTGTATAAACGAATTCAGTCTTCGGGTAAATGTATAGCGGATGTGTGACCTGCCTCCTGGTGTCTGGGTTGTACTATACTGAAATTTAACGGACAGTGTGAAGAGAGCATGATCTACTGCTATGCCCACTGGCTTGGCTCCCACTGTGAAATCCTGAATGCAGGGGACAAAGCTTGGTTGTGTCATAACATAATCCACTGTACTGGCCCCATGTCTGTGTGGAAAGCATGTGAAACTGGTTGCTTCGGGAAATCGTTGTAAGCCATTAAGTATGGCTAATCCATGTGTAGTCGTCATTTCCATGAGGTATCTTCAATATTCCGTCTGCTCTCTATCATCTGAGCATCTGTCCAGTCCCAGCTCACCCACATCCATCTCTCTGAGCATCGCATCTGTAAGTGTCGTAGAAGACCTTCTGCGAGTTGCCCGTTCGGGCATTAAAGTCCCCTAGGAGAATGATATCACCATCCCTAGAAAACTCCCATATGTCATCATCTAGTATAGAGAAAGGCGACTGCCCTCTGGATGCGGCATACACTGATGTACTGGGAGGAAAGTAACATATGGCAATATATAGGAATTGACCTGTGTCAGCTCTCAGTCTCACCGACATATATCTAGCATGATCATCTCTTCGTACAATATGCAGTAATGGTTGTAGTTCCTCTCTAAATAGCATTGCTACTCCTCCTGAACCTCTGCTCCCATGCTCAGATCCCGCATTTGTCCTGTGAGCTGTCTCCCATCTGTAACCCATCACCTGTGGCATTACCTGTCCAAGGGCTTGATGAGTCTTTGAGAAGAATACAATATCCTTGTCTTTGAAACTGTCCTCGAATGCACCCACGTCCAGTCTCATAGGCCCATTACAATTCCATGTAGCCATCTTCAGTGTGGTCCCATAGGTCTCGCACCGTCATGCAATGCGTCGCTCTAAAATCACCACCCGTCCATCTCTGTAAAAGGCTATCTTTCCCTTCTCCCTTGCCGTTGTAATCTCTGGCATTACCTCTCTCATATGTGCGAGCTGTGAGAGAGTCAGGTCATCTCTGAGGAAAATACCTGTCTTTTTGAGAGTAGGCCTCTTCCTCAAGAATTCCTTCTTCTGTTCCAACGAGTGGAAGCGTAGTATGAGAGCTCTCCCCTTTGAAGAGTCTCCCGTGCCAGCACTTTTCTTACCTACCCTCCATGCCTTTGTCTGCAATGGTTTCTCCATCCCCATCATGGATGTAAGGCTCGTGACCTTTTTCTCCACATTATTCATGTCCTTAAGTCCGATCACTCTCACATGCAGTGCTCGCATCCGCCTTCTTTGTTCCTCTTCGAGGGTCATGTTGATAAGCGTCGGTGTACAAGGAGTTTCTTTACCTTTCCCTTTCTTGGCGACCTCAATCCATTTTTCGGTCTCGTCCGCCTTTTTTTGTGTCCTTGTTATCATCTCCGCCCATGAAGATGTCTTTGCCACACTCAGTTTCTCTTCCTCTGTGATCATCCTTACTTGTTCCTTGATTTCCTTGATTTCATCTATTACCGAGGGCTGAAATTCGCCCTCCTCTAGCCCACTGCTTACTTTATCAGCAAGCTCCTGTTTAAGGACAGAGACTTCATTTTTGAGTGTCCGTATCTCGGCATTTGGGTTATTCTGTTTGAGGGCTGAGAGTTCTTCTTTGAGTGTCTGAATTTCTGCGTTAAGGCTCTCTTTCTCCTTCTTCCACTATGCGCCTTCATTGAAGACCATCTGAAGGAGGTTGGCCTTTTCCTTCCACCATCCTTCCATCTCTGTTTTCCACTCCTTCATTTCCCTCTCCATCTGCACCATCCGCTTGTTCGTGAGCATCAAGGTTGCCTTTGCTCGTGACTTGCAAGCAGGTGAGACATTGACGGCTTCCGTGTCCTGTGCAGGGTCTTGTGCAGGGGAGATTGCTTCCATGTTTTGTCGTTCAAGAGTATCGGGCTCACTTACCATTCGAACTCAGAATTTTTGTTGAATCCTGAGTGAATGATGTTGTCGCCTACGCGTGTGATGATGCCGCCCGTGCGCTCTTGCCGCCGTCTACCCGTATGATTTCTCTGTTTGCATTGTTGTCGCCTCCGTATTTGACCGCCAGCTTCTGCTCCCTCTACGTTTTTGCAGCCCTGGAGTTGCGATTAAGCTGCCATTCAGAAGGCGGTTAGAAGCCTAATCGTCTACGTATGAAGCTTCTGTTAGATCGCCCAATGCCGCACGCAGCCGTGGAGAATAATGCGCGCCTAGTGAGAAGAATGTGTGTGTGTGTGTGTGAGAGAGAGAGAGAGAGAGAGAGAGAGAGAGAGAGAGAGAGAGAGAGAGAGAGAGAGAGAGAGAGAGAGAGAGAGAGAGAAATGAAATGTTAGATTAACGTCTTCAAAAGGCCAAAGTGACCTATGAGACCAGGAAGTTACAATGCGGTGTATCTGATATCAAGTCAGATTAACAAAATAAATTAAACTAGACTAGGGATAACAAGATATAAATATTGCGGAATCCTAAACTAAGCGGATAGGTGTGAAAGGCGAGAGGCGTGAAACGTGTGAACTGAGCTATACAATGTGTAGACAATTTGGGAGGGAAGTAGAGATCTATCTGCATAGAGATCCATCTTCATCGGCACTCTGGACGACGAAAAAGTATGGCTCGAATCCTTTGCTGTAGCCGCCTTCGAAGTTGTGTAGCTCCTCTTCTCCATCGGGGTCGTCTAGATCTCCCTAGCTCAAATGCACGGTCTATGAGAATGCCAGTAGTGCGGGTAGACCTCTCCACTGTTGGTTGCTCCTCTGTCTGTTCTTCTGGGTGTTCAGTATTGTAGCAGGGCTACAGTGTCACTTCATAGGACAGGCAGTTGGACAGTTAGCTACAGTTGGTCTGGTTCACATTGGACGGACCCTTTGGGCTGGGAGTGACACGTGGTAGGGTACCTACGGTGGTCTAGTGGACATCGTGGCCAGGTCACCACCACCACTCAGTTTGGAGATAGACTTAGCTGGCTGGACATTTATGGGCCGTTGGTGGCTCTTATGGTTGTAGATATGAGTAGTCGTGTTTGGGGCAGTTCTATCTTATCTTGCACGTAGTCGTCTAGAGGAAGTCTTACACAGAGCACTGCTTCACCATCCCTGCACATCTGAGCCTCGACACCCCATTTGTACCTGTGAGTCCTGGGCTGGAGCTGAGTGTGCTGCCACGCTAGAGTCTATACATGGTTCTTTGAGCTAGTCGAGTCCACATGTTCTGGTCCACTGTTGTGTCTCTGTTGTTATCCATTGTTTCTGTGTTGTTATCCGTTGTTTCTGTGTTTCATTCTGTTTGAGAGAGTTTTCATTTGTTTGAGTGAGATTGTCACGCACATTGCACTGAGGGGCACCCACACTGTAGAGAGCACAACACATTATCCGGGCTACAGGTGCTCTCATTTTGGGGATCACGGTGGGACCTCAACTGAAGTCTCACTCTGTTGAGTAGCTGGTTTCTTCGCTTCGCCTGTGCAGTCTAAGTCTCTCGCCTTGCTGGTCTGGTCCCCTCTCGCCTTGGTCCAACTTGCCCTCGTCTCTGGTCTAGACCCCCTCGACCCTGGTCTAGCGGGTCTAGTCACTTGTCTGGTCTAGACCCTGGTCTAGTCCTCCTCGTCCCTGGTCCAGCTGGTCTAGACACTCGTCTGGTCTAGTAGAGTCTAGACCAGTCTTCAGCCAGTTCAAGGTTTTCTTGCCCAAAGCTTGGTTGGTTTGGAGGTCACTGCATGACACATACAAGGAGGTCAGTTGAGCGTCAAAGCCCACTACGGAGCCCTCTGAAGTACTATCACAGAAGACGACCTTTGACACCTTGTAGAAATCCTTCAACCTCATCACCTATACCTCCACATATCACATCACCCATTCCTTCATCAGGTTCCCCATCTTCCCGATCACCTTCTCCAGAAAAGCTCTCACCCGTTCCTTCGTCATCAGGTTCCCCATCTTCGCGATCACCTTCTCCAGAAAAGCTCTCTCCTATTCTGCTACAGCAAGCTATTGTGCAATAGACTTAGCAAGGAATCATGGAGCCACTAGCTAGTGTTTTGGCCAAGGTGAACATCAAGTTCCCTACCTTCAAAGGGCTGTCTTCAGAAGATGCTGACGACCATGCAAGAAGATTTGTATCTCTCTGTAGGGGACGTGGGCTGAACAGAGAAGATGCTTACTTGGTACTATTTCCATCCACCCTGGATGGCCTAGCAGATAAATGGTACAGCCAATTTGCAGAGAACCATTTTGCAACTTGGGCAGCCTTAAGACAGCAGTTCTGTGCAGCTTTCAAGCCGGGTGACTACCAGGAGAAGGTGTTGGATGAGTTGGCCAACATGGTGCTTAAGCCTGAGGAGACTTTTGCGGAGCTTATGACGAAAACTAAGTCGCTGGTGGCCATGCTTCCCCAACAACCCGGTGAATTCATGGTTAAAAAGTGGGTGGAGAAGGCGCTTCCCAAAACTTCTCAGCAAAAACTCCGAGAGAGTCTCCGACCCGACGCCACTCTCGATGAGTTCATCGCAGCTGCTACTAGAATAGAGGGAGCTAGGAAGCTCTTCAACAACTCTCCTCAAATAGATACTCCCTCTGTGTTCTCGGAAGGTAGTCCTACTGATCTTTTAACTTCTTTACGTAGGGAACTGGAAGCCCTAAAGCTACAACGAGCTCTTCAAGAGGAGAGGTCCTTCTCTCTTAGACAAGAGGAGCCTACACATAATGAGGCATTGGAACAGATTAAGCGCGAGTTAGAAGAGCTCAAGTGTCAGCAAGAGACTAAGGCTATGGTTTGGTGTAGCTCATGCCGCTCTCCAGGGCACCCACCACAGGAATGCCCCCTTCGGGTTTACTGCCACTTCTATGAAAAATCTGGACATGAGGATAAGGATTGTTACTACCTCAAGGGATTGTGTCAAATACAGCAAAATCTTGGTCCTTCTCTCCAACAAGGGCTAGCACCTGCATCCAACATGGTCTCACCCTACGGCCATCAAAACCAGTTGCCTCCTCTGCTGACAACACCCCCTATGCAGCAAGGTATGCACAACAACTTTGCACCCCACAGTTTTTATCATGCCAGTACTCCCTCAGTTCCCCAAAGTTTCTACACCTCAGCCTCCAATTCCATGCAGCAACCACCTCGTCCCCCATTTCGTCCTTCCAAACGGCCCATACTCTGCTACAGATGCAGAGAATATGGGCATTATTAGAGCAAGTGTCCTTTACCCGAGGGGTCCCCTCCTTGTCGTCATTGCCCTGATTCGAAGGATCACTACAGTAAAGATTGTCCCAAGCAAAGGGCATCCACGTCTTCAGGCTCGACTCAGAACCAGCCCGAATTCACCTTTCCGAAGATAAATTTGATTACTGTGAACACCGTGCCTCAACCTTCACCTGCTACTCATGTGGTTAAGCCTCTGCAAGTGGAGGAGCCTGCTGGTGTCCTTACTCGGGCACAAAGAGCAGCTCTTGGTCTCAGTCTACCCACAGGTCCAACTCGCCAGTCTCCACTTCCTCACTCTGGTCTACCTGACCCAAAGGACAAGTCCTTCCCAATTGCTCAGAGCAAACCAACTTCCTTGTTATCTGACATTGATGGAGCCTTCTTAGAAGCAGTGGCTGACTTGGAATAGATTAAGGTCACAAAAGGAGCCCAGTTCGAAGGCGCCAAGCCCACAGCAGAAGCCATCTTGACAAATACTTTTCAGCAGGTGTCACTATACGACATGCTAAGGCTCGATGCAACACTTAGAAGTGACACCATGTCAGTCATTCAGTCTCTGTACTCGGAGACTGGGCCTAGTGGCGGGCACCTCCCTGTACAGCCCTGAGAGTCCTATTTGATTTCCTATCCATCTGCTCCCCTCACCGATTATAAAAGTCCTCGCCTCACTGTATCTATTCTTGGGCACCAGCTATCCGGCGTCATCGTTGATGGAGGATCTGGAATCAATTTGATGCCTGAATTCACTATGATGGCCTTAGGTCTAAAGCCTACCCGACCTGCTCCTTTCACTGTTACATTGGTTGATCAGAGAACAGTCTACCCAGTGGGCATAGTCGACAAGGTGCCTCTGAAGGTACAAGATTTCACTTTTAACTTGGATTTTGTGGTAGTTAATCTTCCCCAGATAGAGGGAGGTTATCCCTTGCTAATTGGTAGGCCATGGCTGCGACATACGAAAGCACTTCACGACTGGGGAACCGACGCCATGTGGATACATACTCCTGGCTCTCCAATGCAACAAATTCGTCTCGAAGGAGGTATGGATCCGGTCGTTCAGCATAGCTCTTTGTCAGTAGAGTCCAACCCTGACTTGGAGCAGCCGGTACCTGCCGATGGGTCCGATGAAGACTTACTGTAGTGGTTAGAAGCCACCTCTTCGATGCCATGCTATGTAGTCTCTCTTCAACCTTTGCCAACAGATTCACCCTCTCCCCCTAATCCTACATCTGAAGCTACACATGAGACCAGGAATCCCAGTCAGCCAAGTGAGCCAGAACCAAGTGGACCAGTCTCAAGTGAGTCAGAACCAAGTGGACCAGTCTCTGGTGCCCATCCTTCAGAGGGTCCCTTGATGGAAACCGTCGGCCTGGGTGAGCCTATAACCCACCATAGAAGGGGAAAAAAGTCTCCCTTGCAAGAGTTGGCCAACACCCCAGCTCCCTCCTTAGCCTCTACTCCATCTGACTCTCCACCCATGCCGGAGCACTTTGAGGTATCTGAGGATTTACCATTTGCAGAGCTTCCATCAGGTTGGTTGCAGGAAGAGTATGCTGATTTCAACATTGATCAGACGCCAGCTCATAATGTCCAAAGGCTAACAGAGGCGGCACAGTCTTCTCCCCCTGACGCAGCCTCGACCACTTCACCGCCTGACCCAGTCAGAGAGGTCAACCTAGGCGGCCCTGACAACCATCAGCCCATCTTATTAGCCACTTGGTTATGGGATCACCCCGCTCTACTCGACCTGGTAATCTCCTTCGTGCGCTCTTTCAAAGATGTGTTTGCCTGGTCTTACCACGATTTAGAAGGAATCCCAACAGAGCTAGGAGTCCACACAATTTCTCTGGTTGAGGGGGCTAAGCCAGTCAGAGGACGGGCTTACAAACTGAATCCCAAGTATGCAGAAGCAGTCAAAATCGAGTTGGAAAAAATGCAAGAAGCAGGTATTATTGTACCAGTAGAGCACTCAGAATGGTTGTCTCCTATGGTTATTGCCCCAAGAAGCAGTCCAACAAAATTCGAGTTTGTGTCGACTATCGGGCTCTGAATAAGGTCACAATCCTGGATGGATTTCCGACACCTTTCACTGAGAGAGTCCTCGAAGATGTCGTTGGCCATGTAGTGTATAGTTTTATGGACGGGTTCAACGGCTACAATCAGTTAGGAATACATCCTGACGACCAAATCAAAACAGCTTTTGTGACTCCCTAGGGTATTTTCATCTACACTAGAATGTCTTTTGGGCTTAAAAATGCACCGCCTTCTTTCAATCGCATAGTATATCTCATCTTTTGTCCTCTGCTTACTGATCACCTTCGCATATTCATGGATGACTTTTCCACCTTCTCGAGTGCTCAATGTTCAACCCCAGTAGAAAATCTAAAGGAGCATCTTGCTCAGCTCTTTTCAGTCTTCCTCAGGTGCAGAGAGGCACGTTTGAAGCTCAATCCGAACAAATGTCATTTTTTGGTCACAGAGGGCACACTGTTGGGCCATGTGGTGTCTGCTCAAGGTTTGGCACCTGACCCAGAGAAGATAGTGGCCATCTTGAAGTTACCTCCTCCCATAAATCCCAAAGGTGTTCAGAGCTTTGTGGGCCACACCGGCTATCATCGCAGGTTTATACGTATGTATGCACAGGTGGCTCAACCATTGACCCGGCTCACCAGTGCTACTGTTCCCTTCCGGTGGTCAACACCTGAGGCCGAAGCATTTGCATACCTCAAAAAACGTCTCACTGAAGCGCCTATTCTAGTTGCCCCGGATTGGGCCCTACCTTTTCATGTGCATACAGATGCCAGTCTGCTGGCTGTGGGTGCTGTGCTGACTCAGCATAGCAAAGAGTTCAACTTGGATCGCCCTGTACATTATGCAAGTCGCCTGCTCACCAAAGCAGAGCGAAACTATAGCACCACAGAGAGGGAAGGATTGGCTATAGTGTATGCTCTACACAAATTTCGTCACTATTTGCTAGGGGTCCACTTCACAGTTATCAATGATCACCATGCCTTGCGCTATCTGCTTAATAAGCCACAGGTTGCAGGTCGAGTATGGCGATGGCTCCTCCTATTCCAGGAGTTTGATTTTGAAGTGGTACTCCGTCCAGGTAAGCATCATGTAATGGCTGACCACCTCTCTCGCATTTACACAGGCGAAGAAGCTACCGGGATTGCGGATGACTTTCCAGATAGCAGTCTTTTTAAAATAGATACAACACCGGAATGGTACGGCGAGGTCCTACATTTTCTATCTACTGGGCTGTACCCAGAGAGGGCATCCCCACTGCAAAAGAGGAGATTGCTGTTGAAGTCCAGGCCTTTCACTCTGATTGGGGGCCAGCTCTACAAAGCGGGACCAGATGGTGTTCTGAAGCGTTGTGTCTCGCCTCATGAGGTGGAGCATATTTTGGAGGATGCCCACAATGGTCCCACTGGTGGCCATTACCCTGGTCACATCACTGCTCAGAAGATTCTACAGAGTGGTCTGTGGTGGCCCTACATTTTTAAGGATGCAATAGCATATTCTAAGGTTTGTGATGTGTACCAGAGATGTGGGCCGAAGCCGAGTAAGCAATCCAACCGTCCTTTGCAGGTCTCGATGGCGTGGCTACCTTTTGAGAGATGGGGTTTGGACTTTGTGGGACCAATATATCCCCCGGCTCAACCAGGTAATCGCAAATATCTGCTAGTGGCTACAGACTATGCAACAAAGTGGGCAGAGGTACTAGCGACAGTAGATTGCACTGGCAATACAGTGGCCAAATTTTTATATGAAAATATTTTATGCAAATTTGGATGTCCCTTAGAGATCACCAGTGATAGAGACAGTCATTTTGTCAATGACATGATCTTAAATTTGCTGGCCAATTACAAGATTTTTCATCGCAAGTCGTGCTCTTATTACCCTAGAGCCAATGGACAGGCCGAGAGCACCAACAAGGTTCTGATCGCCCTACTGAGGAAAGCATGTCATCTCCATCCAGCATCGTGGGCTCAGGTTGTGCACGGCCCTCTTTGGGCATACCGCACATCTTTCAAAGCAACAACGAATCAAACGCCTTTTCAACTCGCTTTCGGTTTGGAAGCCATAGCTCCATTTGAGTTCAACTCCGGTTCCCCTAGGGTGGGCAGTCTGCGTGTAAGTTGGGGCATGGAATCTGCCTCTATCTCCCGTCTCACCTTATTAGATGAAAGCCACCTTTTAGCTTCTCGTGCTCTGCAAGCGGAACAACTTCGTCGCAAAGCGTGGCATGATCGCCACCTCAGAAAGCCAAAAATAACGCAAGGCACATTGGTGCTACTCTATCAGGCAAAATATTTGAAAAAAGCAAAGAAGCTGGTTCCAGCTTGGCAAGGGCCCTTTAGAGTACAGGAGGTTTTGCCACAGGGGGCTGTCCAGTTAGTCACTTTGGAAGGCGTTCCTTTGCTACTGGTAAATGGCTCCAGAATCAAGTGCTATTACTCCTCTGAGTAAAGGTCTGCAACTATCCCGCCATCTGTAGGTTCTATGTCCCATCTCTCTCCTCCCCACTATCTTTCCATCAGAACGGGTGTTCTGTTACTGTATCAGTTATGCTCTCCTCACGACTAGCTTTCCACCAGAATGGATGCTCTGTTACTGTCTCAATTTCTGCTATGTCTGTAAGTTTCCGCCTTTCCTCTAAGATATCTTTCTCCACTAAGTCCTGGTAATTCGGTATTATCGGGAACTTATACAGTCCAGTCACTCCTCCTCTAACCAGTCACTCCTCTAATTGTTTCTATTCTCAGTGTTATTTGCGGTTAAGTATTAAGGTCCTTCCAGTTAAGCTTTCAGTCAAGCTTCTCGTCGGAGTGGTTTTGTTCAGTTTGACAAGTGGAATCTGCTTGGGGACTCTTGGGGACTCTGCTTAGATGGCAATTGGGATAATGAACAAGGTGTAATCAAGGACTTGACTTGATGAGACTCCCAATGCCATACTGTCTATGGGAAGAATATGGCAGAGTTTATGTCAAAGAACTTTGATTCCAATAGCAGCAAAAACCTTTGGTGCCATTAAACTTTCAGCTTTGCTGTAGGAACCTTAATCTCCTAATGAGTCAAAATTACCCTCCCTTTTATCTGCTCGAAATTTGTAGCTACTCAAAAATTAGCACTTTGTACCTTCTCTTTGCTTCTGCTATCACTTTTATCACTTTGTACCGAGTGTGATCGTTGCGCCCTACCTATCCCAACCCCAACCCCATCGTCACTACCTACACATCCGCACCCCCTCGCCCCTAGCCTCTCCACAAACACACTCACCCTACTCTATACCAACCCCTCGCCCCTACCCTCCCTTACTCCCTCGCCCTTACTTGCCCTCAACCCCCTAGCCCCTACCCACTATCTCCCCCCTCGCCCCTATCCACTTATTCCCCCTCGCCCTTACCTACCCTCAATCCCCTCGCCCCTATCCACTTATTCCCCTCGCCCCTACCCACCCTCATCACCCTCGCCCTTACCTACCCTCAACCCCCTCGCCCTTATCCACTTATTCCCCCTCGCCCCTACCCACCCTCATCACCCTCGCCCATACCCACTCTCTCCCCCCTCGCCCCTATCCACTATTTTCCCCTCTCCCCTACCACCCTCAACCCCTCGCCCATACCCACTCTCTCCCCCCTCGCCCCTATCCACTATTTACCCCTCGCCCTACCCACCTCTCCCCTCGCCCTTATCCTCTAAATATCCTCGACCCTACCTCCCTTACTCCCTCGCCCCTATCCTCTACGCATCCCCTCGCCCTTAACCTACCTAAACCCCTCGCCCAATTCTGCCTGCATCCATCGATTAGCAATCAGAACCCATCGTTTTTTCAATCCATCGCGTGCTTTAAAACAGCTATAGCTTTTTTAACTCATCATCCGCTGCCTCCATCGCTTTGAAAGGACAAGCTATTCGTTTCTTGCGTATTCAAGCTTTTTCAGAGTTCGCACTGCACACTGCAGATTGACACAACCAGGAAGTTCTCTTTACAATGGCTGGTACAAGCAAGCAAGTAAGGAAAAAAAAAGCTCTCTCCAGAGAGGCCAACTGAGACATCCCAAAGTTCTGCAGAGGAAGAGGATGTGGATACATCCAGCCATGGCCTCACTGATGTGTCCTCCACTGATCACAGTGATGAAAATTACAAGGAGTCCGAATCAAGCTCTGCTTCTGACTCAGAGTCTTCGAGCAACGAGGAAGAGGAAGAGGATGAAGAAGAAGAAGCTGTAAAGAACCAAAAGAAGAGAAAAGCCATCATGCAGGTACTGGGTCATCCAATTCCTCGGCCTCCTTCTTCCAAGACCCAAACCAAGTTCACATTGAACTTCCATCTGCAGCAGCCTCATCCGTCGCTTCGAGAAGTCCTATCAAAAGACCAGCTACACAAGCTAGGATTGTCAGCATTAGCAGACATCGATCTGCCTTCGGATATTCCCATGGATATGGTGCATGCACTCCTCAAGTTTTTTCCCAAAGTCAGAGGACACCACTGATTGCTACACGAATAGGTAACGCCCTGGGGATGACAACTTTTCCTGCAGTGAAACGGCTACGCGCACCTATTCCCAACTTTCGAAAGATGCGACAATCGAGGCATGCAAAGAACTACTCAGTACGAATCATGCTGACTATGCAAGGAATAAACAGCTCTGGTCCATTTTCAAGTATTACTTTTTGGTGAGAGATTCTAAAGTCGGCAAGGGCAAGGGCAAGGGCAAGGCCAGATGTGACGTGCCTACTATGATTCTCGCACTGCGAAGGCCTATACTGCCTCATCCACACCATCCCATGTGGCTTGCATCAAATTTTATTACCTCTTTACAGTCTGGGCTAAAAGATTCAGAGCTCAGGTGCAATCTGTGCAATCTAGCTTTCAATGCTTTGCAGCTCCGATGTTGGCCTGAGTGATTAATATACCTGTTAGTCCTATGGATGTGGATGCGGCGATGCAGCGTAAAAGCTCTAAGGGAAAAGGGAAAGATATTGAACAAACAAAGGATCTATCTGAAAAGCCAAAGAAAAAGAGGGCAAAGGTAGTGAAGGACACAGTAGCATCTTTAGTATCCCTGCCAGTCTTCGAAAGCCAACAGCTTCGAGTGAAGCAACTAGTTCGACGTTCCTCACATACGGTCACTACTGATTCGATGGTAAGTTCAGGTGGTCCAGATCACATTATGCATGTCACAGCTATGACTTCTACAGTGTGTGTTCCTCTCTCTACTGCTGCTATTTTTACACCTACCACAATGACTAGCTCCCATGTCCCAGTGGCAATTGCTTCTTTTCCTATGCCTAGTCCTGCGGCAACCACTCCTACCATCTCTACTTCGACAGAGAGGCATGCGCCTAGTCCAGAGAGGCATGCTCCTAGTCCACCGCGAGCAGTGCCACTTGTCACACTAGTCCCACCAGCAGTCCCACCAGCTGTACCACTCTCCAGCTCTCTTCACCCTGACAGTAGTACAGGACCTTCTACAGGATCGGACTCTACATCAATTTTTCGGCTATCGGAGGATATATTGCAGGAGTCTAGGCAAGCCATTGCCACCATTGAGCTGGGAGCAGAGCGTTTAGCAGCCACACACCAGCGTCACGCAGCTACTTACGCAGCTATGGAGGGAGCTCTGAAGGTTGCTGAGAGCGCCATCGCGGATAGGAATGCCACTATTTTCGCACTCCAGCAGGCCCTGAAGTTAAAGTCTCAAGTGATTAGTGACCTTCAGAATCAACTACAAGGATTGCTGTTACAGGAAAATAGGGCAACGCAGCCTACGATGATGGGTATGGGATATGGGTGGACTGGAGCAGGTACACCAGTGCAGCATGCAGCAACGGGTCCTTCTCAACAGTTTATGGGACTTTACCTACAAACTCCAGTTCCCGTTCAGTACTACAACCAACAACAATAGTATCCTCCTCCTCAGGGGTTTCAGTCTTCACCATTGCCTCAGATGCAAAATATGACTTGTTGTGATGGAGTTGCTGGAGCACATCGGCATGGCTGTGTTACTCGACGTCCTCAGTACACTACAGGACAGGTGCTACCATCGGCTCAGCAGCAGGTGGCTGGTCATTTCTCAGGAAACACACTTACTGACAGGAGAGCTCGCATACAGCAAGGCCCCACAATCGATTTGATGGCCCCACCTCCAGAGGCTGATCCTTCGGATGCAGCAGAGGCCTCCCCTCTATCTCTTGGATGACAGATCCAGGAACTCACCATTGTACATACTAGTAGTTTTCTTTCAAAGTTTTAGTCTTCCTCTCACCGAGACGGTGAGCGGTCTTGTGGCGGGCAACCTGTAGCAGGGCTACAGTGTCACTTCACAGGACAGGCAGTTGGACAGTTAGCTACAGTTGGTCTGGTTCACACTGGACGGACCCTTTGGACTGGGAGTGGACACACGTGGTAGGGTACCTACGGTGGTCTAGTGGACATTGTGGCCAGGTCACCACCACCACTCAGTTGGAGATAGACTTAGCGGCTGGACATTTATGGGCCGTTGGTGGCTCTTATGGTTGTACATATGAGTAGTCGTGTTTGGGGCAGTTCTATCTTATCTTGCACGTAGTCGTCTAGAGGAAGTCTTACACAGAGCACTGCTTCACCATCCCTGCACATCTGAGCCTCGACACCCCATTTGTACCTGTGAGTCCTGGGCTGGAGCTGAGTGTGCTGCCACGCTAGAGTCTGTACATGGTTCTTTGAGCTAGTCGAGTCCACATGTTCTGGTCCACTGTTGTGTCTCTGTTGTTATCCATTGTTTCTGTGTTGTTATCCGTTGTTTCTGTGTTTCATTCTGTTTGAGAGAGTTTTCATTTGTTTGAGTGAGATTGTCACGCACATTGCACTGAGGGGCACCCACACTGTAGAGAGCACAACACATTATCCGCGCTACAAGTATCTAGTGTAAAGAAATCTGTGATCTGTCTCTGGGGTTGTCTCTCTTCAGCTCTCCTCAGTAAAGTTTCTCTATGCCTGTGTAGCTCAAGTAGATAAAGCCCAAGACATCTCTGATCCTCATAACTCATGACCCTAGATAGTGGCCCGAAACCTTCTCTGAATAGACAATGAAAACGGCCTCGTATCTCATAGCACACTGTGCAATGACATATGTAATGTACCTCTGTCTCTGGCTCTAGAAGGCATAAGCGGCATATCCTGCTATCTGCTCGTGTCCCTCTGAATCTGCCAGTCTCAATCTCGAGCTGATGTGAGGACGTGCGTATCTGGCCAATGGCACATCGGACACCATGAGAAAGATGCCTGTCCATATAACTAGGTCGAATCACAAACCCATCCCCTGTGAGGTAGAGAAAATGCTCTCTATAGAAAGCCGTCTTTGTGCCCAACTCCTGTATCGGCTCTATCCATGTCCTCCTTGTGTCCAGCTGAATCAGATCTTGACGAATGAGTCTATTAATCTCTACCCGCGTCAAAGACCTCAAGGGTGCCTGTAGAGAGTATTGAAAAGGAGGCAACCTGTCCATGGTGAAACCATGTGTCTGAAACCATGATGCCATCTGTGCATACCAGCATGATGTATCCCCATTAAGAGCTAATTGTCTGGAGGACTCTAGAGCCACCCTGGCATATCTGTCTCTGGTAGTATCCCACAGACTGTGTACAAAAGAAACTGATCTAGTAAGTGCCTCAATCACCATAGGGGAAGCAGCTAATTCCGCTCGAATGATATCATGTGGTACAGAAGCCTTGGCTCTAATCAGCCGAGAGATCATAGATACCAGGGGCTTCTCCATACGCCTCCAACCCTCCTGGCCTACAGAAGGTCCCCAAACCTGCACCCCATATAACATGGTAGAGGCAACCAAAGTATCAAAGAGCCATAACTTTGTCCTAGGTTCCTGGAACTGAACCTGCGAACACATCCTCTCCATTCCTCCCAGAGCCGCACCAGCTCTGGTTAGTCTAGTCTCTGCCGCTCTTCTCAAGGAAAATCTCGGCCCAGTAAAGACTACCCCCAGGTAAGTGTATGCATCTGTATACTCCACAATCTCCTGACCATATTTGAAAGTAGGTACTGATCTCCTGACCCATTGCGGTGTGGTGTTAAACACCATAACCTTGGTTTTACCTAGGTTTACACACAATCCACTATCCTTTGCATAACTGCGAAGTGCATCCAACTCTCGTTGCATACCTTCTGGTGAGTCGGATATCAGCACAATATCATCACCATATAGCAACAATGGGATCCACGTCCCTGCCAGGTGTGCACCCCTGTCACCCTCTCTGTCGATGTAATCAGACACCTCATCAACATACATACCAAATAGAGTAGGAGACAATGGGCAGCCCTGTTTCATTCCAATAGTAGAGTGAACTAGTTCAGATACCCCTTCCGGAGTGCGTACATGTCCCATCACTGATCTGTACAAAGCCATAATCCCCCAAATCACCTCTATGGGCACCCCCATCTCCTGTAATCTGCGCATCAATTGAGCTCTTGGTACCATGTCAAATGCTTTACGAAAATCCACATAGCTATAGTAGATCCGTCTCCCATGTGCTCTACCCTCCTCAATGATGACCCTGAGTGTCAGAATATGATCAAGAGTGGAGAAACCCCTCCTGAAGCCGGCTTGACCTTTCGCTCGTACACCCTCGCCCTTTGCCCAATTACTCAAGTGTTGCTCCAGGATGGATGCATACAACCGTGCCAATGTGTGTCCAACTATAATAGTGCGGTAGTTCCCGGGCTCTGTAGGGTCACCAGCCTTGAAGATGGGATCAATATTAGACAACCTCCAAGTCTCAGGTAATCCCTCACACATGGCACGATTGAACAACACTGCGAGAACCTCCATCAGCATATCCTTGGCATGTATAAAGTGCTCCGCTACTAGACCGTCATGATCATATGCCTTTCCGGTCTTCATCCTGTCAATGGCCCTTTGTACCATCTCAGGAGTAAAGAAAGTGCTCGTTGCTGGGCAAGGCTTGGTAGGGTCTGGAAAGGGTTCCTGTCCAGGGACCGTATATAATGATGTCGCATATTGGCCCCACACCTCAGGTGAAGTAATCACTGGGGGAGGGGAGTGTTCATGGAAGAGTCTCCATGCCTCTCCTGAGTCCCTACTCAAGAACATCTGATACAAGTCTCGCTCCATCTGAGCTAGGTAAGCTGCTTCTTCCGTCGCACAAGGTGTTGGAAAGCAATCCGAGACTGTCTGTAAGTGATGCCTCCTAAAAGAAGATCTCTCTGAAGCTGGGCTCTCATCTCTCTGCACTCCTCATCATACCAACTATTCTGGGGCATGCTCCTTGAATGTCGTCTCTTGCCTGGCTGAATGTGTGGGTATGCATTTGATGCAGCCCCATGCAGTGTATTAGACAGTAGAGTGGTGCACTCTTCCACTGAGAGGCATGTACCATTTGTGCCAGCTGTGCCTTCCAATAGACGGTCCCAGATCTCCTCTGAATAAACGAAATCAGTCTCTGGTGTAAATGTATAGCGGGTGTGTGACCTGCCTCCTGATGTCTGGGTTGTACTATACTGAAATTTAAAGGATAGTGTGAAGAGAGCATGATCTCCTGCTATGTCCATTGGCTTGGCTCCATGAATGCAGGGTATAAAGCTCGGTTGTGTCATAACATAATCCACTGTACTGGCCCCATGTCTATGTGGAAAGCATGTGAAACCGGCTGCTCCAGGAAATCGTTGTAAGCCATTAAGTATGGCTAATCCATGTGTAGTCGTCATTTCCATGAGGTATCTTCAATATTCTGTCTGCTCTCTATCATCTGAGCATCTGTCCTGTCCCAGCTCACCCACATCCATCTCTCTGAGCATCGCATCTGTAAGTGTCGTAGAAGACTGTCTGCGAGTTGCCCGTTCGGGCATTAAAGTCCCCTAGGAGAATGATATCACCATCCCTAGAGAACTCCCAAATGTCATCATCTAGGATAGAGAAAGGCGATTGCCCTCTGGATGCGGCATACATTGATGTACTGGGAGGAAAGTAGCATATGGTAATATATAGGAATCGACCTATGTCAGCTCTCAATCTCACCCACATATATTTAGCATGATCATCTCTTCGTACAATATGCAGTAATGGTTGTAGTTCCTCTCTGAATAGCACTGCTACTCCTCCTGAGCCTCTACTCCCATGCTCAGATCTCGCATTTGTCCTGTGAGCTGTTTCCCATCTGTATCCCACTACATGTGGCATTACCTGTCCAGGGGCCTGATGAGTCTCTGAGAAGAACACAATATCCTTGTCTTTGAAACTCTCCTCAAATGCACCCACGTCCAATCTCATAGACCCATTACAATTCCAGGTAGCCATCTTCAGTGTGGTCCCATATGTCTCGCACCGTCATGCAGTACGCCGCTCTAAAATCACCACCCGTCCATCTCTGTAGAAGGCTATCTTTCCCTTCTCCCTTGCCGTTGTAATCTCTGGCATTACCTCTCTCATATGTGCGAGCTGTGAGAGAGTCAGGTCATCACCGAGGAAAATACCTGTCTTTTTGAGAGTAGGCCTCTTCCTCAAGAATTCCTTCTTCTGTTCCAACGAGGGGAAGCGTAGTATGAGAGCTCTCCCCTTTGAAGACTCTCCCGTGCCATCACTTTTCTTACCTACCCTCCATGCCTTTGTCTGCAATGGTTTCTCCATCCCCATCATGGATGTAAGGCTTGTGACCTCTTTCTCCACATTGTTTATGTCCTTGAGACCAGTCACTCTCACATGCAATGCTCGCATCCGCCTTCTTTGTTCCTCTTCGAGAGTCATGTTGATAATCGTCGGTGTACAAGGAGTTTCTTGACCTTTCCCTTTCTTGGCGACCTCAATCCATTTTTCAGCCTCGTCTGCCTTTTTTTGTGTCCTTGTTATCATCTCCACCCATGAAGATGTCTTCGCCACACTCAGTTTCTCTTCCTCTGTGATCATCCTTACTTGTTCCTTAATTTCCTTGATTTCATCTATTACTGAGGGTTGAAATTCGCCTTCCTCTAGTCCATTGCTTACTCTATCAGCAAACTCCCGTTTAAGGGCTGAGACTTCTTTTTTGAGTGCCCGTATGTCTGCGTTTGGGTTCTCCTCTTTGAGGGCTGAGACTTCTTCTTTGAGTGTCCGTATTTCTGCTTTAAGGCTCTCTTTCTCCTTCTTCCATTGTGCGCCTTCATTGAAGACCATCTGAAGGAGGTTGGCCTTCTCCTTCCACTATCCTTACATCTCTGTTTTCCACTCCTTCATTTCCCTCTCCATCAGCGCCATCCGCTTATTCGTGAGCATGAAGGTTGCCTTTGCTCTTGGCTTGCAAACAGGTGAGACATTGGCGGCTTCCGTGTCCTGTGCAGGGTCTTCTTCAAGTGTGAGAGTTTGTGCAACATCCATCAAGCATTCATGGCCTTGACGTTGATCCATTACGGTGTGGCTCAAAGAATCATTTTCCATTATAAAATTATAAAATTCAAGCTGACCTGCCGGGGTGCGCGCTCTGTACGTCCTCAGTCACTGCAGTCCGCCATGTGTTCAAAGATGGGCGCGCTGCTGCACAAAGAGAGGGATTAAAGTCCTGACGATGCTCTTGCTGTGGTGCCGCGCGAATATATATAGAGAGAGAGAGAGAGAGAGAGAGAGAGAGAGAGAGAGAGAGAGAGAGAGAGAGAGAGAAGCAGCCGAGGGGGGGGGGGAGTGGGCGATAGACTATAGACAATAAATAAAAACTTAAAAGGCTGAAAATTAACCTGCGATAGACAAAAAAAGGGGGGGGGGGGGGGGGGGGGGGGGGGGGGGATAGACAGGGGATTAACCCGTGATAGACAAAAGGGGGAGGGGGGGGGGCGCGATAACAGGAGGGGGGGGGGGGGGGGGGGGGGGGGGGCGCGATAAACAGGAGGGGGGGGGGGGGGGGGGGGGGGGGGGGGGGGGGACAAAGCGGGGGGCAGCGCGATGGAGAGAGAGAGAGAGAGAGAGAGAGAGAGAGAGAGAGAGAGAGAGAGAGAGAGATGAGAGAGAGAGAGAGAGAGAGAGAGAGAGAGAGAGAGAGAGAGAGAGAGAGAGAAATGAAATGATATATTAACGTCTACAAAAGGCCAAAATGACCTATGAGACCAAATTGATTACAATGGTGAGTCTAGTACCAAGTCTGGGTGTAAACAAAGAAAACCACAAACTAGAAACTGAGATAGGAGTGCTATCGACTCCTGTGGGTGGCTAGTAAGCTGAGCAATGGTATAATGCCACAAAGGTACAAAGTGGGGATAAGTGTTACCATGATACAATATAGCAGTAGCATGAAGCCTATCCTGATCGACACTCTGGGTGTCGTGCTAGAATCCTGTGGATCCTTTGCCGCAATCTTTGTCGGTGCTGCGTGGCTCCCCTCCTCAGTGGTCGTCTCGATCTCCCTAACTCTATAGCTCGATCAATGAGAGTACCACTGATGTGTGTATGGGTGGGAACCGAGCTCTGTGGTGGTGGTGGCCCCTCTGCCTCTGTGGTACTCGGACTGAAGAAATCAGAGATGCGTCTGTCGGACTGTCTCTGTTTATGCCCTCTTAATAGAGAGTCTCTATGTCTTTGTGTCTCAAGTAGAAATAATCCGAGACATCTCAGGTCCTGATGTCTCATGACTCTATCTAACGAGTCAAAACCATCTCTGAATAAACAGTGAAAGCGTCCCCGAATCTCATAGTAGACTGTGCAGTGACATATGAAGTGAAACTGTCTCTGGCTCTGCATGGCATAACTGACATATCCTCCTGTCTGCCGGTATGCCTCTAAATCTACCCGTCTCAATCCCAAGCTGGTGTGAAGATGTGCCTATCTAGCCTATGGCACATCGTAACCCATGAGATAGATGTGTGTCCATGTAGCTGGGTCGTGTGACAAATCCGTCTGTCTTGAGTTGGAGAAGATGCTCTCTATAGAAAGCCCTCTTCGTACCCAACTCCCCTGATGGCTCTATCCATGTCCTCTTGGTATGAAGCTGGATAAGATCCTTCCGAATGAGTCCAGTAATCTCCATCCGTGTAAGAGCCAAAGATGGTGCATCAAGAGAATACTGGACAGGGGGCAGCCTGTCCATGCTGAAACCATGCCTCTGAAACCATGAGCTCATCTGTGCATACCAACATGATGTATCTCCCTGTAATGCCAGCTGTCTGGATGACTCAAGAGCAAGCCTAGCATATCTGTCCCTGGTGGTGTCCCATAAGCTGTGTACAAATGATACTGATGTGGTAAGTGCCCCAATCTCCATAGATGGGGCAGCCAGCTCTGCTCGTATGATGTCATGTGTAACTGAGGTCTTTGCTCTAATTAGCCTAGAAATCATAGATACCAAGGGCCTCTCCATATTACTCCATCCAGCACTATCAACAAATGGTCCTTAAACCTGAACCCCGTAGTGCATACCTGAAGCGACCAAAGTGTTGAAGAGCCAGAGCTTTGTTCGAGGTTCCTGGAACTGAACCTGCTAACAAATCCTCTCTAAACCGCCTAGGGCTGCATAGGCACGAGTCAATCTAGTGTCTGACTGCCACTTTCAGTATGAACCCCGGTCCACTAAAGACCACCCCAAGATATGTGTATGCATAAGTATACTCCATATTGTCTTGACCATATGTGAATGTAGGTGCTAATCTCCTGACCCACTGTGGCGTGGTATTAAATACCATGACCTTGGTTTTACCAAGGTTGACAGACAATCCACTATCCCCTACAAAACTATGCAATGCATCCAAATGTCTCTGCATACCCTCTGGTGAGTCTAATATCAGCACGATATCATCAGCATACAATAAAAGAGGGATCCATGTCCTTGCAAGCTGAGCACCTCTATCTCCCCCTCTGCCAATATAATCAGAGACCTCATCAACATACATACCAAATAAAGTAGAGGACAATGGGCATCCCTGTTTCACTCCGATAGTGGAGTGAATTGTCAGATATCCCCTTTGGTGTGCGTACATGATCCTTCACTGAACAATCGATACAGCACAGCCGAGTTCCACACCCGAATGCACGGGCCCCATAGACTTGCGTCCCTTTTGGTATTTCTTTATTATTGCTCGTCGCAAGAGTACAACTCCCGAGGGTTCTTTGCTCTTAGACTCTGCGTCTAGATCCTCTGTAGAGTGAGGCCCCAGGGGCTCTTATAAACAACACAAGGGTTGCCCAAAAGCAAAGCCCCAAAAGCACTTCTCCTAAAAGCACTAAACCCCAAATGTAACTCTTGTCAAAAGCTCACATAAACTGCCAAAAATCTACCAGCAGCGTGAATCGCGGAAATCAGTGCAGCCTGCCAAGTCATCACAGCAACACAAAACGAGGAATTCCGTACAACCTGCCATGTCAGCAAGTCAATGCAATTTACGAACATCTCCTCCAAAGATCAAGCTTTTGGTTTTTGGGTTTTAGGCCCAGTGCTCCACAAGGGATCAGTTTCTTCTTGTCCTGTCGGATATTTTCCTTAGAGTTGGGCACGTCACGTGATCAATTTTTGACATCACGGCACCCCAAAATCATTTGTGGCTTTCCTATCTTGGACAACCCCATAGGTGCCACCATTGATTGCAAAGCCCTCACCTTGGGAGCAAGAGGTTGTACAACTCGAGGCAGAATCATTCACTAAAGAACAAAAAATCAACATCTTGGAGACAGAATTGCAAGCAATAGAGATACAACAGCAAGCACAAGAAGTTCAAAATCCAAGCTCAAGTACAACCAACCTTGAAGATACAGAGGGAACGCCTACAAACATAATGAAAGCTGTTTTATATGGAATTGTTGAAAAGGAGAGAGTAGATGCAACACAGAGATATATCAGAATCGGTGGTCTCTGAGAGGGTTGGGAGAAAGGGGAAATAGATATGGATAACAAAGAATATACCATGAAAACAAATATTCTTAAAGAAAAATTAATTAGAGTTGCCTCTTTTGTCAAGCAGACAAGCTCACAAAAGGGCACCTCAGTTTGGATATCGGATGAGCTCATCCCATTGCAACTAAAGAACAGGGCCTTGGGGTTAGCTAAAGTCAAAGAAGCAAGGAAGTATGGAAAGTGGGCCGTATACAGAGGATGCAAAGCGATTATCAAAGATTTCAAGAGTCCACCACTGAGTGAACCAGCATCATAGCGCTTTCTTTCATCTTTTTCTCTTTATATATGGTCATTTTGTGTAAACCCACCGCTCTTATGAGTCATAAGAGGTTGCTTGAAGATAGTTTTTTTTAAGTTTTTCTTTTTATGCCTGACATGGCATGATACCCAAAGCGGACTGTAACCTTAAGATGTACTGATCTGTCCTATAGGTCGATTTTGGCCTTAAAATGACATTAATATAGCTTTCTTTTTTCTTTCTTTCTCCTCTCTCTCTGGGGCTTGGAGCACAGTAGATTATGTCATAGGTTCTGCCTCAGCTGTGCATATACTCTGTTCCTTCATCACCTCCCCTTGTCCTTTTAATGCGGACCATACATACCTCTATGTCAGAGGCTTTCTTATATCTGAATGGGTTTCCTCGCATCGTTTGACAGCTTCTGTTCTGCCCACTTAGTTTTCTGGAGTGAAACATTTAATGCATTTTCTGCAGGTATGTTCAATGCCAAAGGGGCTGGCATTGGACAAGAACTTGCTAGCAAATTAAAGGATGCACCAACACTGGATATTGGAAAAGTTACAGGTAGAAATTCTTTCAAATGGTATGGCAACGTAATGGCAGCTATGTCATTGTTTCTTGTTATTGTTACCATCGTTACAATGAGGTGGCTTAGAAGGTGGATAGAGGTTGCAGTATTGTGCTTGGAAGTATGTGGGGAAACTATACAGGTAGTTCAATCAGTGAAAGCGACTCAGTACAATGTGAACATGCAGTCACAACCTAACCTCCCCCATGTGAAATTGAAGTCAAACCAGCCTCAATTTACAACAACACAACAGCCGCAGAAAATGTACCAATCTGGAAAGAAAAATCAAGAGTCTAATTCATTAACACAAAGTGCTCAACCACTCAAACCTGGTCCTATAGACCACCTTTGGGGACGACTGACAGCGCCATTTCTGCGTCCTTTGCTTTTTATCACCATTCCCATTCTCTGCTTTACTATTGCTTGTTGGTTGTCAGTTCTTCTGTTCATAATCAGCACATGTAGCATTCAACAGCAAAGCTATGCAGACTTTGGCTTTGTCTGGACATGGCGGTTCTATGTGATGGTAATCTACCACTCTTTTGGGCTCATGTGGGCATGGCAGATCATCAATGGTTTCAATGTGATGGTTGTTGCAGGATCTGTGTCATATTATTACTGGAATCAGGATACAATCTTTGCATCAGTGGGGCGGGTGCTTCATACTGTATTGAGATATAATTGTGGCTCTGTGATTTTTGGAGGCCTATTTTTCTCTCCTGCATTGCTCAGCTTCAAGAGGTCTCTCAAGTGCTTGATTTGGACTGTCAAGTGTTTTCAACAATTTGGCCATAAAGTGCCCGAGCAAATCGCCAATAGCATAAATCGATCAGTAAGCTGCATTGACAATATTATGACTTATTTTAACAAGTATGTGCAGTTGCACCCTATCGAGCTTAGCAAAATTGATTGTAGGAAGTTTGTCTGAAGAAGCATGCTTTATGTGTTGCAGGGATGCTTTAATAATGGTTGCAATCAAGGGTAAAGATTATTGTGCAAGTGCTGCTCTCGCCAGGGAACGGTTGAACACCAATGCAGCGTTTCTGGAAACATTCAAGGTCTCTCCTGATGGGCTGGTTGAAATAGGGAAGCTTTTGGTATGCGGTATGTGTGCAATATGCTCTCTTGCCATGTCTCAACTGCCTATGTTCTCAGATATGACCAGCACAGTATACATAGCAAGCCCCATCTTCCTCGCAGTCATGACAACAGTTCTTTCTTATACAATGGCTCACACCCTCTTGCAGGTATATGAAAGAATGGTAATTAAATAGGACAGCATCAGTAATCAGCCATGATGTATTAACCAACTAATTAAGAGTTTATTTTCAATTGTCCGGAATTAAGTTTAGCTTCAACAAATTGAGGGCTGTTCGCAGGTGTACACAACAACATGGGATACTTTGTTACTGAACTTGTGCGAGGATTGTCAAGCTTTCCATGGCAGACCAAGGTTTTGCCCACCATTACTTATGGCAACTGTGCAAAAAGCAATGGAGTTAAGGGCTACAGAACAACAGCAGCCATTGCAGGTGAATAACCAATGGGAGAATAAAGTCGGTGGCACAGATTATTAAGAGATGTTTCACTTGGGCTAAAATAGGAAGGTTACCATTGTTAGAATGTGTAGGCTAAAATGAACAACGAGCCTCCTAGTGGGTTTTTCTGTAGGTATACATGCTCTTGAGGTGTAGGTCAAGTTACAGCTTTTAGCAAAGATTTGGCAGCCTTACATATCTTGCAGATCCTATAAAACGGACAAAACCATCTTCTTTTGTTGTTTGAAGTTGGTGGAAGGAAGCTAGATGATTGACAAAGCTTGTGCAGTGTTTAATGAAATTACTGTCTTCATTTCTACAAAGAAATTAGGAATAATGACTTTGTTTCTAGGTTCTTTTTTTTTTTTTTTAATAGACACTTTAAGATACAAAATTTTCAAACTGCATGCTAATAAAATAGGATAATTGTTTATTTCAAAAGCGGGAATCATCTATACCATATGAAAGAAAGCAATATGAAGCTTTTGATGTAGGACATGCTTCATTACACACACCCACACACACACACATAGAAATGAAATGAAATGAATTGAAATGTCATATTAAAAGTCTCCAAAAGGCCAAAATGACCTATAAGACCAAACTGATACAATCCTTGTGGATCTAATCCAATGTTTGGGTACAAAAATAAAATGAAATGAAGTAAAGTGAAAGACTAAAAACTCAAGACTAAAATCGTCAGCTTGAAAATCATCATCATCATCATCCATGCCCGAGGATGCCCCGCATTGGGCGTTGTCTGAGAATATATTACATCGGTCGTTGAAGAGCTTCATCAATGTCCGCCTTTGTTGTGCTAGAATAGTCCTCATTCTCTGGTGGAGCCTCCGTCGTCGATGTCATGGTTGCCCTCGTAGAAGTGGGCATCTAGCTCTCCCGAGCTCAATGGCACTGTCCACCAATATACCTCTAGTAGAAGTGAGCTTTGAAGTGTGTTGTGAAGCATGCTCATCCGGCTGTTGAGTCCCTGCTCTAAAGAAGTCAGTGATCTCCCTCTGTGAATGTCTCCCACTACCCGGTGAAAGTAGTGAATAAGGGCTACAACACAATGTGGGTGTATCCTCGAAAAGATCTAAATCACAGGAGATCCATCATCGGTCGCTCGTGGATCTCATCAATCTCCTCCATGGTAGTAGTCTGACCAGGCGTCGTGCATGTCGGGCCAAAGTGATCCGAATCCTCTAATGCAGCCTCCGTCGATGCTGTGTAGTCCTCCGCAATCGTGGGCCTTTGGATCTCCCTAGCTCGATCGCTCGATCGATCAGCATGCCTCTGGTGTGACGAGAATGTGAGTTCTGTTGTTGTAGCCGCTCCTCAGGTTGCCTACTATCTACTCTAAAGAAGTCTGTGATTTGTCTTTGGGTCTCCCAGGCATCTCTGGTCCTCATACCCCATGACTTTAAAGAGTGGTCCAAAGCCCTCTCTGAAGAGGCAATGAAAGTGGCCTCGTATCTCATAGTAATTTGGGCAATGGCATGTGTAGTGCAACTCTGTCTCAGGCTCCATGTGACATAGGGGACATGTCTTGGCCTCTGTTGGTACTCTGTTGTATCTACCAGTCTTGACCCGAAGCTCGTGTGCAGATGTGCGTATCTGGCCAATAGCACATCGTATCCCATGAGATAAGTGGGTGTCCATGTATTTGGGTCTTGTCACAAAACCATCCTCAGTAAGCTGGAGAAGATGCTCTCTATAGAAAGCCATCTTCGTGCCTAGATCCTATGCCGGCTCTATCCAAGTCCTCCTAGTGTCTAGCTAAGATAGGTCCTGGCGAATGAGCCTGATGATCTCGGACTGTGTAAGAGTTAGAGAGGGTGCATCCAATGAGTACTGGAAGGGGGGCAATCTATCAATGCTGAACCCATGTACCTGAAACCATGATGTCATCTCCCCATACGAGCATGTTGTATCTCCCTGCATAGCTAACTGTCGAGAGGACTCGAGTGCTAGGTGGGCATATCTATCTTTGGGGAGATCCCATAAGTTGTGTATAAAGGAGACTGATCTGGTGAGCGCCTAAACCACTAGCAGGGGAGTAGCTAACTCTGCTCGAACAATGTCATGTGGTACTGAAGCTTGGCTCTAATAAGCCATCAGATCATAAAGACCAGAGGCTTCTCCATATTTCCCCAACCGTTAGTGCGACCTGACCTCCCATGGTGATCCGATGAAGGCCCCCATACCTGAACTCCATAGAGCAATGTGGAAGCCACCAAAGTGTCAAAAAGCCAGAGCTTCGTCCGAGGCTCTTGAAACTGAATCTATGAACACATCCTCTCCAATCCACCCAATGTTGCATATGCTCTGGTCAGTCTAGTCTGTGCTGCTCTCCTTAATGAAAATGTTGGTCCACTAAAGACCACCCCAAGGTAGGTGTAAGCATTTGTACACTGTATACTCCATTGTCTCATGGCCGTATGTGTGCAGGTGCTGATCTCCTGATCCATTGTGGAGTGGTGCTAAACACCAAAATCTTGGTTCTACCAAGGTTGACAGACAAACCACTGTCGTGGGCAAACCTATTCAAAGCATCCAAGTGACGTTGCATCCCCTCCGGAGAGTTGGAGATCAACACAATATGATCAGCATATAGCAATAGTGGAATCCATGTCCCTACCAATTGTGCACCTCTATCACCATCTCTCTCAGTATAGTCAGAAACCTCATCCACATACATACCAAATAGAGTAGGAGAGAGTGGGCAGCCCTGCTTCACCCCAATAGTGCAGTGAACTAATGTAGATACCCCCTTTGAAGTGCGTACATGCCCCACTACTGACTTGTATAATGCCATGATCCCCCAAATGAGCTTTGCAGACTCCCATCTCCCTATAGTCCACGCATCAATCTAGCTATGGGCACTGTGTCAAATGCTTTGCGAAAGTCCACACAGCTACAATAGATCCGTCTCCCATGTGATCTTCCCTCCTCAATAATGGCTCCGAGTGCTAGGATGTGGTCAAGAGTAGAAAAACCTCTCCTGAACCCTACCTGCCCGGTTGCGCGTGTCGCCTCCCTCTTTGCCCATCTACTCAGCTGTTGCTCAAGAATGGATGCGTACAACCGTGCCAATGTGTGTCCAATCATGATAGTACGATAATTCCCAAGCTCCATAGGGTCTCTTGACTTCAAGATCGGTAATAGTAGATATGCTCCAAGTATCAAGCAAGCCCTCACACATGGCATGGTTGAACATAACTGCTAGAAGACACAACGTCCCATATTGAAACGTACAATACGTCTCATAACATTTTCTATTCTAACGTTTTTTTGCTCAAAACGTATGTCTTTTTCTAATTGATTAATTGTGTTTTAGAGCTTCATGGTGCTTGTTTATGTATGCTATGGCTAAATATTGAAGAGTCATTGAGGAGGTCCATGAACCGCTTCATTTGTTCTTATTAAAGTATCATATCTAAAAAAGTTGACGTATTTTATTTTTTATTCTCAAAAATACGGCTAGTACGCGTATTGTACACCGCGTATTAAATGTCGTCCCGTACCGTAGCTGCTATGTCTGCGAGTAGATCCCTGGCATGTATAAAATGCTTTGCCACTAAGCCATCGTGATCATCCTCTCTCCCAGTCGTCATCCTATCAATGGACTTCTTTACTATCTCAACGGTGAAAAAAGCACATGTGTGTGGGCATGGCTCGGGCGGGTCAAGAAGAGACGGCTGTCCAGGAACTGTGTACAAAGATGATGCGTACTGGCCCCATGCCTCTATAGAAGTAATGGCAAGAGGGGAGAATGCTCATAAAAGAGTTGCCATGCCTCACATGAGTCCTGGCTCAAGAATAGCTGATATAGATCTTGCTCTAGTCGAGCCAAAAATACCCTCTTCTTCCGCCGTACTAGGCGTCGGGAAGGCAATCCGTGATTGTCTCTAAGTGGTGTCTCCCAAAAGCACCTCCCTCTGAAGTCTGGCTCTCGTCTTGCGGTACTCCTCACTGGGGCATGCTCCCAAAACGTTGTCTCTGCTCAGGATGGGTGTGTGGGTATGCCTCTACTGTTGCATCATGCAATGTCTGTGTCAGTTTAGTAGTAAGCTCCTCCAAAGGTCGCCCTGGCTCCTCAGTGCATAGACGTCTGTAGATCCCATCCATGTAGACAGAGTTTGTCTCCCGTGTGAAGGTGTAGCGAGTAGGGGCTACTACCCGTGGCCTGTGTGCTACATTGAACTCGAAAGAGATGGTCATCGACACAAGGGCATAATCTACTGCCACACCAACACGTCAGGGTCCATCTGTGAGGTCTTGGATACTAGAGATAAAGCTCGGCTGTGCCATGACATAATCCACTGTGCTGGCTCCATGTTTGTGTGGAAAGCTTGTAAAACCTCCCGCAACGGGAAATCTCTGTAGGCCATTCAAAATGGCCAGTCCATGTACAGTCCCCATGTCTATCAAGTGTCGTCCATACTCAGTATGCTCCACATCTTGTGATACTCTAGATAGGCCCATCTCTGCAACATCCAACTCCCTCATCATGTCCTCTAAAGTATCACAGAATACTGTCTGGTGATGAGCAGTCCTAGCATTAAAGTCCCCTAGGATGATAATATCACCATCCCTAGAGAACTTCCATATGTCATCATCCAAAGTAGAAAAAGGGGACTGTCCTCTAGGTGGTGCATATATAAACGTACACGGAGGAAAGTGGCAAATAGCAATGTAGAGATATCTGTCTATCTCTGCCCTCAATTTCACCCACATGTACCCAGCTCCGAACTGTGCTCAAGGGTTCCTTTTACTTCCGGAAGGGAGAGCCTTCCGTTCCTTTAGTGAGAGAGTGCAATGATCACAAACAAAGTGAATGCTACTGTGAATGAAGGTGCTGTGAGAGAGAGAGAGAGAGAGAGAGAGAGAGAGAGAGAGAGAGAGAGAGAGAGAGAGAGAAATGAAATGTAATATTAACGTCTTCAAAAGGCCAAAATGACCTATGAGACCAAATGGTTACATGTGGTGAATCTAACACCAAGTCTAGGTACAAAAAGTACAAAGAACTGAAAAGAAAATAGCGGGTAGGGGTGGGGTGAAAGCTGATACAAAGGGAATACAAAGGGTGAGTTGATACAATGGAGCTCTCTGACAGTCGAGGCATCATATACATATACATCAGTATCCAGAAGGCTTTAGAGATTCAATGTCCTCCAAGGTAGGCACTCTGTCGAGACGGCTCCTATGTCGCGCAAGTATGGTATGGATCCTCTGTCGCAATCTGCATCGATGTCGAGAGGGCCCCCTCATCCGTGTCCGACGGGACCGCCCCAACTGTATCGCCCGATCAAGCAGTATGCCTCTGGTGTTGTTATACTGTTGGGGCTGCTCGGACTCCTCTGTTTGTGATGAAAGAAATCTGTAATTTTCCGTTGTTGCTGGATCTCTCTCGTTGTGCCCCTCTTCAAGAGGTCCTCAGAGAGAGAGAGAGAGAGAGAGAGAGAGAGAGAGAGAGAGAGAGAGAAGAAGAATATGACACCAGACGGTTCTCAAACCCTCCTCCAAGGGCACCCCTCTCTATAGCAAGAGAGATCTATGCTATAGATTGCACAAATCTAGTACAACGGTCTAGATGCAATAATCTTGCCGACGATGTCGATGACAATGATGATGATGACGACGAGGACGGGCTGAAAAAACGCTAGGGCTGAAAAGTTGAAATCTGCTAACTGTTGACTTTCTACTGAATACTGACATTGTGTCAACGAGGACGGCGATGACGACGACTCGACGACGATGTGCTGAAAATGCGGATGCTGAAAACTGAAAACAGTGGGCTGAATCTGCAAACGTTGGTTGACTCGACGGTACGGCGAGGATCTATTGCGGGTAGGTGAGATTTGTGAGGCTAGGGTTGAATTTGCTGTGGCTAAGGGTTGGAAGCTGAAAACGCTGAAGTGCTAGGGTTGATGTGATGCCGGAAACTGCAAACTCTAGGCTAGATCTGCAAAATGAAAAACGCAAGGCTACATTTGCAAACTGAAAAACGCCAGGCTAGGTCTGCAAACTGAAAAACGCCAGGCTAAATCTTCTACTGATGAAAAACGCTAGGCTGAATCTGTTGCTGAAAACGCTAGGGACAGAATCCCCCAAAACGTTGTCTGTGTTCTGTTGGCTGAAAACGCTAGGGCCTCCTATCGGTCTTGTTGAGAAGATGCACTGGAAGTTGCTAGAACTTCTTCTGCCTTTTCTGCCAGAAAGTGCTAGCGCTAGGTTTCTTTTATGCTGCCTTAGCAAATTTGCCCTACTCACTTTTTTAACAAAAGTCACTTATTAAATAATAAGTGAAAAATGTGTATTTTGGGAAAAATGGTTCTATGCACTGTAAAATGCTCATGATGGGTATTGAATGTCATGCTGATGATCCTGCTATGTGCAATCAGAGGATATGCAACTACTCGAAGTGCCTGGACATGCACAGCCTGCGGACATGCTCACAAAGGTGCCAGAATACTTCCTAAGCTGACCTGAACCCTAGACCTGAGATAGCTTGTCCACATGCACATAGGGTTAGATGTGCACGTGACAGGAGAAGCTTTTCCTATTATCTACTCGCGTAGGGAGTACCCAGACAAATACTTCTTGACTGAAAACTACTTCTGGACTTCATAGGAGAGCAAAAATCTGTGTGGCAGCCAATACTACTCTTTTTTGAGTGCGTCTATTCCCTACAAGGACGCACACAAGCTCTATGGGCTGTCCTACACCTTCGTCGTGCACTTCGTGGCCTCTGTGCGTCCTTCACGGATAACAGAGCAAGAAAACATTGAGGAGAGAGAAAGAAAGGGATGAATTGAGAGCTGAGAGAGATGGCTGTGTGTGTGTGTGGAGACTGCTACAGAGTGTGCAAAACTGGTAGCTCTACCCTTTCTTATAGCCTTGCGTGTAAACTCTAAGCCATCTGGCACTGCATGAGAGAGAGAAAGTGATCGTAGAATTAGAAAATGTTGGTTGTCCCAATTTCCCATGCTATGTATTGAGTGCTAACATGATGTATCTCCTTGTGCTATCAAGTGTCGGGCGGACTCCAAGGCGAGCTAAGACGAGCATAACGATCTTGTGGGAGCTATAAATGAATGTCACTGTAGCGCGGATAATGTGTCGTGCTCTCTATAGTGGGTGGTCCTCAATGCAATGTGCGTGACAATCTCACTCAAACAGACTGAAAAGAAGGGAAACAACAGACAACAACTGAGCTCACAGAGACACAACAGCAACAGTAGACCACAACAAATGACTCGACTATCTCAAAGAACTGATACAGACTCTGGCATGGCAGCACACTCAACTCCAGCCCAGGACTCTCAGGTACAATGGGGGTGTCGAGGCTCAGATGTGCAGGGATGGTGAATCAGTGCTCTGTGTATAGACTCACTGCTCTCGACGACGATGCTGGACCAAAGGTGAAGATGATATTCCTGATGACCAACCGCTACTACTCATATGTACCACCATAAGAGCCACCAACGGCTCATAAATGTCAGCCATGTGGTGACCTGGCCACAATGTCCACTAGACCACCGTCGGTACCTTGCCACGTGTCATTTCCCAGCCCAGAGGGTCCGTCCAGTGTGAACCAGCCTAGACCAACTGTACTAACTGTGTCCTGTGAAAGTGACACTGTAGCCTGCTACAGGTTGCCCGCCACAAGACCGCTCACCGTCTCGATGAGAGGAAATACTAAAAAAACTGTGAAAGAAAACCATTAGGTACTGCATCTGTACATCTTTCTTGAAGAAGGTTCTAGGCCCAAAAGTGGAGTTTAAACACACTGCACTTCTTGCAAACGTTTTAAGCCTTTGAATAATTGCGACTCAGTATGATTGCATAATCCAAGAATCCCAATTGGCAAAACAGAATAAAGCTCCACAGCAAAGAGATATGCTCGGTTTGGATCCAGCGCATCTTTATCCTCCATAACCTTAGTGAGACGAAAATGACCGGTCCATCCTTGCAGATGAACCTTGCAACACTTTTTGAACAGCATTCCTCTTTAATGAGAGATACCCATAAGGTGTAGTAGCACCGCAAATAAGATTAAGCTCCATAGTGATGGCAAAACGAAAAGCATTAAGAGCAACAGGATGGCAACCAGGTGAATTCTTGAAAGCCACATGGAAACAACCAAAAGCTCTGCTGTGATCCAATTACAGGAAGCTGCTTGCTCTCCCCTTTGTGTCACTAGCCCGAGGAATCAAGGGAACAAGGCCCAAGGCCCGAGGCCCGCTTGATTGCTAAATTACAGGAGGTCTCCGGCTCCTCACCCGAAGGGGCGAGGTGGCCCTGGTGAGAAAAGGGAGCGAGGATCGACAAGAGGGCGAGGGGGACTAGGACCAGGGGTGGTGAGGGGGGCGAGGAGGCTGGGAAGGGGCGAGGGAATGTGAGGGGTGACGGGGGGGTGAGGGGGGAGGGTAGGGGCGAGGGTAAGTGAGGGGGAGGGTAGGGGTGAGGGGGTGGGTAGGGGCGAGGGTAAGTGAGGGGGAGGGTAGGGGCGAGGGCGGAGGGGGTGGGTAGGGACGAGGGTAAGTGAGGGGGAGGCTAGGGGCGAGGGGGAGGGGGAGGGTAGGGGCGAGCGGGGGTGGGTAGGGGCGAGGGCGAGGGGGAGGGACCAGGGCAAGGGGTGGTGAGGGGGCGAGGGCGAGTGGGTAGGGGGCGAGAGGGATAGACAAGGGGGGGTGTGGGGGAGGGAAGGGGGCGAGGGCAGGGAGGGGGTGGGGTGAATAGGGCGAGAGCTGGGCAATGGGACGAGGGTTGGCGGGGGATGATGGAGCTGCTCTCCTCCACCACCCTGCATTTATCGTTACCTTCTTGCTACAATCTGTAGCTTTAGAAGCGGCCTGTGAGTTATACTGAGCTTCACCATCGCTTACCATTAATGATTGCAATCCAAGGTCAATATGAGAAAAGATATGCCAAGGCGACACCGCCCTACCGCAAGGCAATCATCATGCTTGTCCCTGTGGAAAGCGACAATTTCATTTGTTGAACAACAGAACGCAGGAACCGGCACCAAGGGAGGATTTTGTAGGAACCGGCACCAATGGTGGAGGGCCGGCCGCCAGGAGTCTACAGTAGCAGGGGACAACATTGGGGAGAACATTAGTGCCTGCTCTCTATTGTTTTGGTGACTCTCATGTAGATGATGGGAACAACAATGTTCGGCGCTCTTGATGATCTCTTTGCCACAACTGTGAACCCTAAGGATGTGGGCATTCTAATTGTGGGTAAGGTCGAGGGGGTAAGGGTAGATAGATACAAGTAAGGAGCAGACAGCTATCATGATCTTGGAATTCATCTTGCATAACGGGCTCGGAGAAGGGAGTTTGCTAGACACAGAGGAGAGCTTTCTTCTGGTCAAAGAAGAAAGAGACACCAAAGGGGTTGATGTTTGAGGGGGATTGAACTCCTGTAGAGGAGATTTCTTCTTGCTTCTATGCTTCTTCAAAAGCTCAGGTGGCTCATTAGGTTTAGTAACTATGGAAACATTTGAAAAGGGTGTACCTTCAGGCAAAGAGTGAATAGAGACTCCATAACAAGGCATAGACTTGGTAGCATCCAACCACTCCAACAGATCCTCATCCGACCTGTCAGGTGGAGTAAGCTATTCATGTTTAGGGTTGGTTTCCATTGACAAAGAAACTTGCTGCACCACAGGATCCATACCTCCTTCTAAGAGAATTGGTTGCATCGGGGAGCTAGAAGTATGTATCCACGTTGCATCGTTTCCCCAATCATGGAGTGCTTTAGTGTGTCGCAGCCATGGTCTTCCAATAAGCAAGGGAAATCCGCCCTCAACCTGGGGAAGACGAACCATCACAAAATCCAAGTTAAAAGTAAAGTTTTGTACCTGCAGAGGCACATTGTTCACGATGCCCACTGGGTATACTGTCCGTTGGTCGGCCAATGTAACTGTGAAGGGAGCAAGGCGAGTAGGCTGTAGACCTAGAGCTAACATAGTGAACTCGGGCATCAAGTTGATGCCAGATCCACCATCCACTATCACTCCTGAGAAATGCCGACCCAAAACGGACACTGTCAGGCGAGGGCTTCTATAATCAGTGAGTGGAGCAGCAGGATTGGATATCATATAGGACTCTGATGGTCGCACCAGGAGGTGCCCGCCACTAGGACTTGCTCCGGGGTAAAGTGATTGAATAACAACAAGGGTGTCACTTCTAAAACTTGCATCTAGCCGCAGCATGTCATAGAGAGACACTTGTTGGAAAGTGTTCTTCAAGACTGTCTCTGCTGTAAGCTTCTCTTTTTCTACCTTTTGTTCCTCTGGTACCTTGATCTTCTGTAGATCGGAAACTACTTCCAAGAAAGCTTCATCAATATCTGAGAGCAAAGATTTGGATTCTTTCATGGCACTGGGGGATGGCTTGCTAACAGCTGTAGGCAGGGTATCCACTGGCGTGAGAATGTTTGGGGGAGTTGAACTTGATGGAATGCTAAGACCGAGAGCGGCTCTCTGGGCCCAGGTGAGGACGCCCGATGGCTCCTCTGCCAACTGCGGCGGCTTATTTTGAGGGGTAACCACGTGGGTAGAAGGGGGCGGCTGAGAAACGGTGCTCACTGCTATCACGTTGAGCTTGGGAAAGGCAAACTCATTTTGGCTTTGACTTGAGTTCGAAGCCGTGGATGCACGAAGTTTAGGGAAATCCTTACTGTAGTGATCCTTCGTTTCAGGGCAATGATGGCAAGGAGGGGACCCTTCTGACAGGGGGCATTCGCTTTGGTAATGCCCATATTCCCCGCATCTGTAGCACAAAATGGGCCGATTCAAAGGGCGAGTCGAAGGGCGAGGTGGTCCTTGCTCTTGGTGCATTGAGTTGGAGGTGGAGGCATAGAAGCTTTGAGGTGATGAGGGAGCATGGGCATGATAAAAGCTCTGAGAGGGAAAAGTGCTCTGCATACCTTGCATAGGAGGGGCTGTCAGCAAAGGGGGCATATGGTGTGGATGGCCACAGGGAGAAACCATGTTGCATGTAGGTGTTGGCCCTTGCTGAAGAGAAGGACCAAGACTTTGCTGTATTTGTCGCAATCCCTTGAGGTAGTAACAATCCTTGTCCTCATGTCCAGATTTTTCATAGAAGTGGCAGTAAACCCGAAGGGGGCATTCCTGTGGAGGGTGCCCTGGAGAGCGGTATGAGCTACACCAAACCGTAGCTTTAGTCTCTTGCTGACACTTGAGCTCTTCTAGCTCGCGGTTAATCTGTTCCAATGCCTCGTGATGTGGAGGCTTCTCTTGTCTAAGAGAGAAGGACCTCTCCTCTTGTAGAGCTCGTTGTAACTTTAGGGCTTCCAGTTCCCTGCGTAAAGAAGTTAAAGGATCAGAAGGACTTTCCAAAAACACAGAGGGAGTCTCTATGTGAGGGAGGTTGGTGAACAGCTTCCTAGCTCCCTCTATCCTCGTAGCAGTTGCGATGAACTCCTCTAGAGAGGCGTCAGGTCAGAGACTCTCTCGTAGTTTTTGCTGAGAAGTTTTGGGAAGTGCCTTCTCTACCCACTTCTTAACCATAAATTCACTTGGTTGCTGGGTATCTTGGCAACCAGAGACTTGGTTTTCATCATAAGTTCTGCAAAAGTCTCCTCTGGCTGGAGCACCATGTTGGCCAACTCATCCAACACCTTCTCTTGGTAGTCATCTGGCCTGAAAGCTACACAGAACTGCTGTCTTAAGGCTGCCCAAGTTGCAAAATGGTTCTCTGCAAACTGGCTATACCATTTGTCTGCTAAGCCATCCAAGGTGGATGGAAAGAGTACCAAATAAGCATCTTCCTTGTTAAGACCCCGACCCCTACAGAGAGATACAAACCTCCTTGCATGGTTGTCAACATCTTCTGAAGAGAGTCCTTTGAATGTAGGGAACTTGATGTTTACCTTAGCCAAAACGTTAGCCAACGGCTCCATGGCCCCTTGTTGAGCCTGTTGCTCAGTAGCCTGCTGTAGCAGAATAGGAGAGAGCTTTACTGGAGAGGGTGATCTGGAAGATGTGGAACCGGATGAAGGAATGGGTGATGTATGTGGAGGTATAGGTGATGAGGTTGATGGACTTCTACTAGGTACCAAAGGTCATTTTATGTTATAGTACTTCAGAGGGCTCAGTAGTGCGCTTTGACGCTCGACTGACCGCCTTGTATGTGTCATGCAGTGACCACCAATCCAACCAACCTTTGGGCAAGAAAACCTTGAACTGGCTGAAGAATGATCTAGACTCTACTAGACCAGGCTGGAGGAGGTCTAGACCACGGACAAGGACAGGTTGGACCAGGGCGAGAGGAGAACAGTGCAAGGCAAGGTCGGCGAAGCTAGATAGACCCAACTAGCTTCAATATTTGCACCTCACAGAGTGAGATTTCAGTTGAGGTCCCACCGTGATCACCAAAATGAGAGTACTTATAGCGCGGATAATGTGTCGTGCTCTCTATAGTGGGTGGTCCTCAGTGCAATGTGCATGACAATCTCACTCAAACATACTGAAAAGAAGGGAAAAAACAGACGACAACTGAGCTCACAGAGACACAACAACAACAGTAGACCACAACAAATGACTCGACTATCTCAAAGAACTGATACAGACTCTGGCATGGCAGCACACTCAGCTCCAGCCCAGGACTCTCAGGTACAATGGGGGTGTCGAGGCTCATATGTGCAGGGATGGTGAATCAGTGCTCTGTGTATAGACTCACTGCTCTCGATGACGATGCTGGACCAAAGGTGAAGATGATAATCCTGATGACCAACCGCTACTACTCATATGTACCACCATAAGAGCCACCAACGGCTCATAAATGTCAGCCATGTGGTGACCTGGCCACGATGTCCACTAGACCACCGTCGGTACCTTGCCACGTGTCACTTCCCAGCCCAGAGGGTCCGTCCAGTGTGAACCAACCTAGACCAACTGTACTAACTGTGTCCTGTGAAAGTGACACTGTAGCCTGCTACTACAGTCACTGATCTCGTAAGAGCCTCAACCACTAGAGGAGGGGCAACCAGCATTGCTCGGACGATCGCACAGAGAGAGAGAGAGAGAGAGAGAGAGAGAGAGAGAGAGAGAGAGAGAGAGAGAGAGAGAGAGAGAGAGAGAGAAATGATATATTAACGTCTTCAAAAGGCCAAAATGACCTATGAGACCATCAGATACAAAGTGGTGAATCTAATACAATGTCTGAAGTACAAGTACAAAAAGTATTGAATGTAAAATGTGAAAAATGAAAAATGAAGTGTGAAATGTGAAATGTGAAATATGAAATGTAGAATAGGCCCTCAATGACACTCTTGGTCGTCGTGCTAGAATGCCTCTGATCCTCTGCTGGAGTCTCTGTCGATGGAATGTGCTCCTGTGTCTCAGTCGTGGTCGTCTCAATCTCCCGAGCTCGAAGGCCCTATCAATGAGGGTGCCTCTGGTATGAATGTGGGTACAACTCTGTGCTGGTGGTGGGTCTCTTGGCTCCCTCGATCGAAAGAAATCTGTGATCTGTCTCTGTGACTGTCATACTCTATGTCTCCTAAGCAGACTATCTCTATGTCGATGTAGCTCAAGTAGATATAAGCCAAGGCATCTCTGATCCTGATTCCTCGTGACTCTATCTAGGGGTCCTAAACCCTCCCTAAATAAGCAATGGAAGCACCCTCGTATCTCATAATACACAGTGCAGTGGCATATGTAGTGTAGCTCTGTCTCTAGCTCTCTATCGCATAGTTGGCATATCCTATACTCCGGTGGTATCCCTCTTAATCTACCCGTCTCAATCTCCAGCTGGTGTGAGGATGTGCGAATCTGACCAATAGCACATCGCAGACCATGAGACAAATGAGTGTCCATGTAGCTCGAACGAATCACAAACCCATCTCCCGAAAGTTGGAGAAGATGCTCTTTGTAGAAAGCCATTTTCGTGCCCAACTCCTGCATCGGCTCTACCCATGTCCTCCTGGTGTCCAACTGTATAAGATCCTGATGAATGAGTCTAGTGATCTCCGTCCGTGTGACTGGCAGTGAGGGTGCATCCAGGGAATAATAAAAAGGAGGCAGTCTATCCATGCTGAAACCATGGCTCTGAAACCATGAGGTCATCTGCGCATACCAACATGATGCGTCTCCTTGCATCGCTAACTATCTAGAGGACTCAAGAGCCAATCTAGTATATCTGCCTCTATGTGTATCCCATAGACTGTGCATAAAGGACACTGATCTGGTAAAAGCCTCAATCTCTATAGGAGGGGCGGCTACCTCCGCTCGAATAATCACATGTGGTACGGAAGCCTTGGCACTAATCATCCGGGATATCATAAATACCAACGGTCTCTCCATGCTCCTCCAGCTGTCATGATTCACAGATGGTCCCCAAACCTGGACCCCATAAAGCATAGTTGAAGCAACCAAAGTATCAAAGAGCCATAGTTTTGTTTGTGGTTCTTGAAACTTAACCTGCGAACACATCCTCTCTAGCCCTCCCAATGCCGCATAGGCTCTGGACAATGTAGCCTCTGCTGCTCTCCTCAAAGTAAACCTCGGTCCCGTGAATACCACCCCCAGATATGTATATGCATCTGTGTACTCCACAGTGTCCTGACCATATACGAGTGTAGGTGCCGATCTCTTGACCCACTGTGGTGTGGTGTTAAACACCATAACCTTGGTTTTACCAAGGTTCACAGACAATCCACTATCCTCTGCAAAGCTGTGCAATGCATCCAACTGTCTCTGCATTCCCTCTGGTGACTCTAATATCAACACAATATCATCAACATATAATAACAAAGGGATCCATGTCCCTGCTAGCTGAGTGCCTCTATCGCCCTCTCTGTCAATGTAGTCAGAAACCTCATCTACATACATACCAAATAGTGTAGGGGACAAAGCTAGCTAGCTCCATTCTAGGCTAGTAGGGAAGCCTCTCTCTCTCTCTCTCTCTCTCTCTCTCTCTCTCTCTCTCTCTCTCTCTCTCTCTCTCTCTCTCTCTCTCTCTCTCTCTCTCTCTCTCTCTCTCTCTCTCTCTCTCGCGAACCTTAAGCCTAACCCTAATGAGTTGCAAAGACCTTGCAACCTGCGCAAACCTGCCCCTAAACTCATGCTGCCTAGGCTTCCCACGCGAACAACGTCTATTTGCAGGCAGTAAGTTTGCACTATTGTAAGCCACTGTGGCTCTGTCGGAGTGACACTCCCTTGCCCCCCCCCCCCCTCAGCCTTTTCGTTGTATCCCTTGGCCTGTAAACACTAACCCGTCTGCATCCCTTCACTGTCCCCACCCCCTAGCACCTGCTACAGCTACATTAGCCTTATCTTTTGCACAAACCAATGCTTCCACCACTGCCACCATCCCTTCGGTTGTTGATGTTGCATGTTGTACTTGCCACCTGCCACGCTGCTTCTGCCCGCTCACACTTTTCAGGAGCTTTTTCAATTTCGATTTCGATTTCCACTTGGCTAAAGAAGCACACTCACACTCATTAGCTCATGCGCGCGCGCACACACACACACGCGCGTGCATGCCTTCCCTATGAGTGTACAACATTGAAGAAACACCCCCACCCCCCCGCCCCACACACCGACATGTCGAAGAACACCGCGAAGGAGGAGGTGGCCAAATTTGAAGATAAGGCGGTGCCCTACATTATGAACACCCTCAACATCATCATCAATCGGCTATCCAAGCTTGAGAAAGAGGTCGAAGCATTGACCAAGGAGAAGGAAGCATGAAAGGAGGAGGAGAAGTGGGCAGAGGAGAGAGAGAGAGAGAGAGAAGGAGAAAGAGGAATGGAAGAAAGAAAAAGAAGAGTTGAAGGAGCAAATCGAACTCCTCCGTGCTTCTATCGCATCCCTCACCCCCGATGGAGAGATCAAAGCGAAAGCCAAGGAAGCCCTCAAGGAGGAGATCACCAAAGCTCTCATGGGAAGCATCGACGACAAATTGGAGGCCACCAAGGAACGATGGGTGGAATTAGTCAAGAAGAATATCAAAAAAGAGGCAAGAGTTGTAGTCCTCTCTTGTAGAGGAGGTTGTAGCCCCATGGGCAGTTTCATTAACTAATAGAAGGATCTTTTTCTCAGACAAAAAAAAAGAGGCAAGAGTGGAAGCCCAAAAAGATGAGGCGTTCAGTATACACACAACCATTGAGGAAGAGAAGTTGCAACAAGCCCGTTGCCTCAATGTACGAGTGACTAGCATCAAAGAACAGGAGGGATCCACACCCGAGAGCGATGGGAAAGCCCTATGCACGAAACTCAAGTACAAAGAAGAAGAGGAGCTACCGTTCTCCAAAGCTCGAAGAGCCTGCAAAGACTTATAGAAAAGAGCCATCATCCTCCGATTCGCCTCCGAGGAGTCTCAAACCTCATTCATCCGAAAGAGGGTCATCTTGAGAGGGCTAGAGGGCCCTCCTATCTACCTTGACGACGACCTCACAAAGATGCTACAAGACCGCCGCCGTGCATGCCTAGAGTCAAAAAAATTGGCAAAGAAGGGAAGAAGGCGGTATACCGAGATGGTATGGGCATCATTGATGGCAAGACTATCGCATTGGACTCACGGCCTATGAAACACATGAGGAAATCCACATTGCGGTTTGGAACTGCAATGGGGATCTATGGACACATCTAGAGAGGCTTGAGAAGGTGATGAGAGGACGAGACCTCATTCTCCTGACAGAGACGCATGAGAGCCCAGAGTGGCGTCTACCAAGGATTCATGGCTTTCAATGGGAGTCCTCACATCAAGGGAGTACTCGCCAGTACACTACACGTGGATCGGGAGGGGTGGCTATACTCTTTAGACAGGGACTCGAGAGTAGGATATAGATTGTTGCACGCGACCCGCAGGCGTGTTACCTTTGGATTTGCTTTGAGCTATCACGGGATAGGATCATCTACATTGCCCTCTGTTACTTCCTCCCCTCAAGCTCCAGATTTGCTACTACAGGGACAAAGAGGGATGGGGAAGAGAGACCATCCACATACACATGCTTGTCAAATGAGATTATGGAGTACTTTACATTGGGGGAAGTCTTTTTTATGGGAGACTTCAAAACCAGGACATGTTGTGACCAGTGTGAGATATACGACACAGAGGACCCGGTGGCACTACACGCCGGAGGAGGCTACAATGAGAGATTCAGCAGACACAACCTACATCGCCATCATTTGCTCATATTAGGCCCTTAGCTCTGTCTCGTTATTTATAACGAGATGGCCTAGTGGCCCAGTTCAGCAGGGCTGACATGCATACCACAACAAAAGGGGGGGGGGGGGGGGGGGGGGGGGGGGTTTACCTTGAATTACATCATGGGATCCAAAGAGGCCACCCACCTGCTTAGCTCTTTCACCATCCCGCCAATACCTATTGGAACCAACCACACCTATCTTGTACTTCCTCACTGGAAATGCCACACCCTCCACATCCACGACATGCTCCCCACACACCACGATTCATTTAACACATGAGCTACGCCACTAGCCATGCTCACCTCCCACATCATATTTGTCCTTCAGACAGAGGCCATTAGCTCTTTCTTGCACACCACCCACATAAGCCACACTCTCCCCCCCTCCTCAGGGACTATGCCACAGAACAGCTGGTATGATGATGAGTGCAGAGACCTCTCGCCAGCAGCATGCGTAGTGAACCCTTGTGGAGATCACTGATCGAGAAGCCAGACGCAAGATGAAGATACTCACATGCACGAGCTTTCGAGGAGGCACAGGAGCTAGAGCTATATCGCTTATTCATGAGCATGGCACAGTGGAGCACGCTTCGAGAACCATGCCCAACTACTACTATTGAGGACCCACATGTATGGCACGATTATGCAGAGAGACTCTATGAGGTATCAAATCACCAATTTTATAGCCACCCGAACCTCGACCCACAAGCTCTTCTTTCTTATAGCAGAGATGGTCAAGAAGGCCATCCACTGCCTACAACACCGCCAGTCTTTAGATCATACATGATTACAGAGTGAGCACCTCATTTACGCATCCGCCACTATAGCCCCGTTGATTGCACATGTATACAATCGGGCTATAGGGAAGGGCTTCCCAGAGGAGTGGACTCGGCACACCATTGTGCCAATCCACAAATTTGGGGACACCTTGGACCCACGAAATTACAGAACTATCATGATTGGCCATACAATGACCCAACAGTATGGGACAGTACTTGAGGTTGAGCTTAGTTCATATGGAGAAACTGAGGGCCTACGCCGTACGGGCTCCTAGCCAAGTAGGGTTTAGGCGTACCTTCTCCACCATCGACCACATCTTGGTTCTGTGCGCCTCATTGATGGGGCAAAGGTGCGGAAGAAGAAGCTTTATTGTTGCTTTGTGGACTTCCAAAGCATTTGACACAGTCCCACAAGAGAGGCTCTTTTGGTGACTTCAGTGTCTAGGGATACCATTGAAGATGATATGGGCCATCTATGCTCTCTATGAGAGAGTGACTAGGAGAGTTGGTTGTCCAGGCGGCCTGTCGGAGTCTATTGCTAGCACCATTGGTGTTTAGCAAGGATGCCCTCTATCCTCTTGGATTCTACATCGACGAGATCTCCGACTACATCTTACGAGCAGGAGGGGTAGGAGCTGATCTAGCAGGTACTCGAGTCCACATTGTGCTTTGTGCTGATGACATCACACACACACACACACACACACACACACACACACACACACACACACACAGATGAAATGAAATGAAATGTTATATTAACCTCTTCAAAAGGCCAAAGTGACCTATGAGACTTGAAAGTTACAATGTGGTGGATCTGATACAAAGTCAGAGTAACAAGATGACAAAATGACAGAATGACAAAATAAAATACTATGGAATCCTAAACTGCTAGGTGTGAACTAAGCAGCTATCTGGGATAGCTAGATCACAAGAGATCCAGCATCGGTCGCTACCGGATCTCATCAATCTCCTTCATGGTCAGTAGTTTGACCGGGCGTCATGCATATCGGGCCAAAGTGATCTGAATCCTCTGATGCAGCCTCCGTCGATGTTGTGTAGTCCTTCGTAGTCGTGGGCATCTGGATCTCCCCAGCTCAGTTGCTCGATCGATCAGTGTGCCTATGGTGTGAGGCGACGAGCTTTGTTGTGGTAGTAACTCCTCTGGGTGTACAGTGGCAGCTCTAAAGAAGTCTGTGATCTGTCTCTGAGACTAGCTAGCCTCTCCTCTCATCAGGCTCTCTCTATGTCTGCGTAGCTCGAGCAAAAACAAACCCAGGCATCTCTGATCCTCGTACCGCATGACTCTAGAGAATGGTCCAAAGCCCTCTCTGAACAAGCAATGGAAGCAGCCTCGTATCTCGTACTAGATGGGGCAGTGGCATGTGTAGTGCAACTCTGTCTCAGGCTCAATGTCACACAGGGGGCATGTCCTGGCCTCTGTTGGTGAGTACTCCGTTGTAGCTCCCAGTCTCGATCCGCAGTTGGTGTGAAGATGTGTGTATCTGGCCAATAGCACATCGTATCCCATGAGACAAGTGGGTGTCCATGTATCTGGGCCTCGTCACAAAACCATCCTCCGTAACTTGGAGGAGATGCTCTCTGTAGAAAGCCATCTTCGTGCCCAGCTCCTATGCTGGATGTATCCATGTTCGCTTGGTGTCTAGTTGAATCAAGTCCTGGCGGATGAGCGTGGTGATCTCGGATTGTGTAAGAGTCAGAGAGGGTGCATCCAGTGAGTACGCGAAGGGGGGCAATCTGTCTATGCTGAACCCATGCGCCTGAAACCACGATGTCATCTCCCCATACCAGCATGTTGTATCTCCCTGCATGGCTAACTATCGAGAGGACTCAAGTGCAAGGCGGGCATATCTGTCTCTGGGAAGTTTCCACATGCGGTGTATGAAGGAGACAGATCTGGTGAGCGCCTCAACCACCAGTGGGGGGGCAACTAGCTTTGCTCGTACAGTAGCACGTGGTACTGAAGCCTTGGCTCTAATGAGTTGCGAGATCATAGATACCAGAGGCTTCTCCATGTCCCATTAGGGAATTTCGGAGGTCATTTGGAGGGCCTTCTAAGAAAATGTATTTTTTGCACTCTCTCTCTAGAAAAAATGGCAAATAATAGAGTTGGGTCTTTCATAGTAAAAGTTCAAAAAGTGTACTTTAAGTAGATTCCTTACTCTTCTGAACATTCGTTCGTAGTGATTGAGGGATAATCCTCTTTTCAGTTGCATTGAATGAACCTCGTCAATATGGAGGGAATGAGGCTAACATGGAGGGACGAAGGCGCAGCCGCTATTCACTTTCCATTAAACCTGCACATTTGGCTAATGGCACACTCCTCAAATGTCACAAATGTTACCCAGAAACGAGCCAAATATCACCTTCACATTGATTTGGACAATGAGTACCAACCATTGATTAAGCGTAGTAAAACAAACACACATATACCTCCCGCTTCCATAGACACGCTCAGAGCTCAGGGAGCTAAACACATAGATATCTGGACGAGAGGCTCTCTCTACCCTAAGAATCCAATGACTAATGCGTCTCCACCGTTTGTCAATCCTACAAGCTTATTGACCTTTGCTGGTGATGGAGAAAAGGGCCTTCTGGGTTATTGTAAATCTCTTACAAGAGACGCTGAAACTTACAAGGGCATTCTCCAAGCTCAACAATGTGAGATTGTTCGCCTTTCACATTTACATTCTACAGATCAGGTTACCATTTTGCAACATAAAACATAGGTACAAGAACTGAAAGGAAAGGTGCGAAGTTGTCAAATGAAGAAAACCATCTTGGGTGGTCATATCCGAAAGAAGAAATTGCGCAATCTTGAAACATTGCAGGTTGCATCAGGAGGTCTCAAGAAAAGAATCCGAGCATTAAGGTGATGCTTCTTGGTTGGCTACATTGTCTTAGTTAAGTAATCTTTTTGTTTTTTCTTGTTATGCATTTTTTTCATGTGCCTAAATAGTGTTAGTGAAGCAAATTTTCTGTTATTTACTTATGCATTGTCTTCATGTAGAGATTCAATCTATCCTGACAAGGAAAACATTGACCCCAAAGCCAATATAGGAAAGAGATTGAAGCCACTTATAAGTAGAAGCCTGGCAACAGATATAGTACATGACAAGAAGTTTAAGGTCCTACAAGGAAATGTAGTGGACCGTTTTATTTCAGAGAACTCAGTGCCTGCAAAAGAGATACAAGGCACACTTGATTCACTTGGTGTAAGCAAAAGAGGATATTCGGCTATCCAAAAGTCTATCTCATCCATCTTTGTTAAGAAGGGTATAAAATCCAAACTTCTACCATCAGCCTCAAGTGTTTGGAAAGAGAGGCTTCAGCTTAACGATGCACAGGGAGACTATCTTGGACAGCCCTTTCATATTAAAGCAACTTACACTGCCATGGAGTAAACATGGCATATGATGAGTTCAATAATATTTTTATGGACCTGCGGATATTACAGAAGAGAATGGTGGAGTTTTACAACATCACATTTGAAGAGTCACGAGGGGTATTACATTTTGTGTTAAAACTGGATGAGTGTGAGCTTGTTAAAGAAAAAAAGCTAGAGCGTGTTACTATTACTTTAATGAATAGAGCCCTCTCAAAGTGTCCCGGTGATGATCCTTTATATTTTAGTGTTCAATCAGAATCTAACATATGGTGGCTTGGTGCGTTTGAGGTAAGCGAGATTCTCAGGTAAGCTCAAATGTTCACATCTACTTAAGTCTCATTTATTTTGTGTTGCAGGTAAAGAAAGAAGATCATGAGATTCTATATTGGGTGTTCCATCGAACCAATATTCCGGAGGTGATTGATCGACAGACTAACCAGGGAGAGGTACTACGTCTAGATGGAAGGGGAGACTTTCAAGTTCAGTGGCATCTTGCAGGTGACCTCAAAACATTAAAGTGCATGTATAATTGTGGAATGGGTGCAATGGCAAAGTCGCCGTGTTTGTTCTGCATGGAGCCTGCAAAGGTCATGGACCCAAAGTGGTGGAGAAAAGCTCCAACACGTCACATTGAGGATCCTGGTTTTCGACCCGTTTTGGAAATACCACTTGTGAATGTCCACATTTGTACAATGCATGCCCTTTGTAGAATTGTGGAGAAATTGGTCTACTTATATATCGGGTTTGCTTGGAAGATTAAGAACTCCGCAGAAGGACAAGTAGCCCTGCAGTGCTTAGAAATGGTACTGTCGGTTATGGGGCTTCATGGTGGCAATGTGAAAATCCAGCGGGATGAAAAGAGATCAACTGCTGAGAAGGATGTCCCATGCAAACCATCCATCGGTGGGGTGAAGGCACGGAGGTTTTTATCTAAACCCCAAGGTACAAGAGATCCGAAGCTAACAAAACATGGAAAAATATATAACACATCTTATGTTAGCAAGGTAGAGTATCAGAGTTGGAAAAAGCTACATATTGCAGTCAAAGACCAAGAACCAACTACTCGTAACGCGAAGGCTGAGGTTTGGCGATCAATAGACATCCTATTTTTGATGTGCGACAAAGATGACTGGTCACAAGGTGATATGAACAAGTTTAAGAAGAATCTCAACCTTCTAAAAAAATCATTCAAGACAGCATGGACAGACACCCAGATTACTCACTACATGGTATTATAATGTATTTCATTCTCTCTTATGTGCAAATATGTGAGTGTAAAACATTCTAACTAATCTGTTTTCATATCCAGCATATCATCTTCAATCATTTACCATATTTTATACAAAAGTATGGGAACCCGGCAATATGGAATACCCAAGGGATGGAAAAGTTTCATTACATGGCAAGAAATGCTTATTTCAGGCACACACGACATGGTGGCTCTCGAATCAAGGCTAACAGTTTGAGAGAACTATTTGAATGGTTCTATCGTAGAATCATTCATCGAATGCAGGCAAAAGAAGTCTTGGCAAATTCAGCAACAGCACAAGCCATCAGACATTTACAACAACAAAAAGTTAAAACATCAGACATTTCCCTCTCTCTGTCTCTCTCTCTCTCTCTCTCTCTATACTAAAGGCGCGCGTAGAGAGGCATAACCTGTGTGCATGTCTCTATGCGTGCCGTTAGTATTGTGCATCGACCAGTGTATGTGTGAGTGTTATAGAGAGAGGATGTAAGGCGGGGGAAAGAGAGAGAGAGAGAGAGAGAGAGAGTCTTTCTTTTACCTTATACTAACGACGCGCGGAGGTGTTTTTTGAGGTCAAAACATGCTCCACGCGTGCCTTTAGTAATGGGTGTCTCTCACACTCTCTATTTAAATATGCTAAGCTATAGAAAGGAGAGAGAGAGAGAGAGAGAGAGAGAGAGAGAGAGAGAGAGAGAGAGAGAGAGAGAGAGAGAGACTCCTCTTTTTGTATACAATGAAATGGCTAGAACAAAAGCCACTAGTGGCAAGAGAGAGAGAGAGAGAGAGAGACTCCTCTTTTTGTATACAGTGAAATGGCTAGAACAAAAGCCACTAGTGGCAAGGAAGGCAGGCAAGGGACCAGGATTAGCAGCTAAGGCAAGTAGCAGATCTGCAACCCCAAAGAAAAGACCTGGAAAACCCAATAAAATTCTGAAAGGTCCAAGGGTGAAGAAGTTACAAACCTGCATGGGACTTTTCAGAGAAATCAGAAAGGCACAGAAATGTGTAGATTTATGCATACCAAAGCTGCCCTTTTAGAGGATGGTGAGGTCCATATGTGAAGAAGCTACCTGGGGCACCAAAAGGTGGAAGGTGGTGGCATTAATGGCTCTACAAGAAGCAGCAGAGGACTTCCTACTGGAGTACTTCAGTGACATCACCATTGTTGCAGCCCATGCCCACAGGGTTACTATAATGGACAAAGATAGTGAGACACTGAAAAGAATAAGGTGGAGGTATGACAAACTACTGGTCCCCAATGTCTGCAGGGATAAGAAAATGAGGGAAATTTTGTTATATCCCCCTGAGCTAGTGCCACAACTCACAGTTGTAGATGTCACACGTGATGTGAATACAAGGGCAAGGGCAGAGACTATTGCTCGCCAAACAGAGGACATGAGGGAAGCAGAGCTTAAGGAGAAAGCAAAAGTAGCAGTGGAGTCCCAGAGGCAAACAAAATGCAATGTGACCCTGTCCATAGAGGCAAGCAATCAAGAAACTCTACTTTCAATGAAGGATGGTTTGCTTGCAGAGATACCATTTGTAGATGGAGCCAGAAAGCTAGCTCTGGAAAAAGTGGACATTAATTTATTGCAGAATCCAGATGCTCAGATTTCAGACACAATTATCTATGCTTGTCTTAAGCAAGTGTTACTATCTTGCTAGCTTTGAAAACTCAGATAATAGGTTTGCTAACTCAGGTAAACACTCTGCAGCCTGATCAAAAGTCAACTCCCATTGCACACCCACACAGAGGTGTTTCTTCTTGATCCACAAATGTCAGTGATTATTAGACAAAAGAACAGTCCATCTGGGACCTTTGAGAGTTGGTTTCTCCACTGTGCTATGCTGGAAGTTACTGTCATCATCTTTCCATATGAGAACAACCATCACTGGAGTCTCATATGCCTTGATGTTGACCAACCAGCAGTGTGAGTGTTCAATTCAATAAAAGGAACCCACCCTGAAATTAGGTTGTAAGTGTTTTGTATCAGAAAGTGTTTCTTATAGATATCCATGTAAATTTGAAGCCTCATGCTAACATCTTGACACTGCTTTGTGCAGTTGTATAAAGAGGTTGTTGCTTGCCTATGGCAAGCTATGTGGAAGGTTTGAACTATACAAGGCCCCAATCAAAGATGTACCTATCCCAAATCAAACCGATGGAAATTCTTGCGGCTGGAGATGTCTTCTCCATGCAGAATATGTCCTGCAAAGCTACTTTGCATTAAAACCTTTCATGACTAAGGTAACCATTTGGCAATGCATTCAGTCAGTTTTGGTTTAGTTTATAAAAAAATTCTCACCATGTGGTCTTTCAATTTTGCAGAGTGCTTTAAAAAACTACACATATGATTATTTGCAAAGATACCGGGTAAGTTTAATACAACACCTGCTTACTATGTCTAGCCCCAGAGAGCTTGAAGATAGCGGCTTGGATGACCGCACTATTGATATGACAATACATGACGTGCCACCACGACAAACCCATGCATCCGATACAGTGGAATCACAACGGGCCGAGGGGGTCATATCAGCAAAAGATGAAAGAGCCGAGGATGAGGAAAGGTCAAATGAGCATATGGAAGGTGCTAGTGTACAACCAGAGGAGACAATGAAAGAGCCAAGTCAGCCAGTGGAGGAGCCAAAAGAGCCTATGGATGAAACCCAAGATGAGGAAAGCAGGCCTATATATGAGCAAAATGATATGGATGAGGAAATCAGGCCTAGGGATGAGCAAACTGATATGGATCAGGCAAGGATGTATGAGGCAAGCCGGTCAACCGAGGGAGAGGAAAAGACCTTGGAGGAAACCTTAAATGAGGCAGAAAGAGCCATGGGGGAGACCCCTGATGAAGATGTGAATGATGACTATGAATATGTGAATGATGAAGCTAAAGCAGAGGAGAGCAACAACGACATCAACACTACAGAGACCCAGTATGGACCCTTGCTACTTGTAGATACGGTTGTTCCGGTAATGTCTATTCAAGTATGGCAAAATATGTTCAGCTTCTAACTACTTATATATACTTGTCAACTTTTACAGAGGTTGATTATCTTGGACGTCAATGGATTGCTGCTAATGCGCGTGCCTCTCGGTGACACAGAACCCTTTGAGGATTTGCAAACGTTTCGGATGTGAACTTGTCGAGTCGTGGTTCGTCCAGGAACCAAGGAATTTATTCAATTTCTTCTTCCGCGCTTTAGAGTTGCCATATGGTCTTCAATGCAAAGGCAAAACTTGTCGCCACTAGTTACAATAGTTTGCAGTGTATGCGGCGCTCACACGTCAGATTTTGCCTTTTTGTATGATCAAAGAAAATGCGTTACCGTTGAGGGCCACTACCACCCTAAAAAACCACACTTACCTCTTTTGTACAAACCGTTTAGCCAAATCGGTGTACCCTTTGATGCAACTAATACACTACTGATTGATGATACTCCTGAAAAGGGAGAACTAAATCCGTCGGGAACAACTATCTCACCACTTTCTTTCAAGGGGCATTCCTTTGATTTTTACCTTGAAGACATTCTGATTCCATACTTACAGAAATTGTATCTTAGTCCATTGTTCACGGACGAGTTTGTACTTTCTAATGAATTAAGATGACTCTTCTATCATGTCTTTGTCTTGTCTAACATTGAGAGAGAGAGAGAGAGAGAGAGAGAGAGAGAGAGAGAGAGAGAGAGAGAGAGAGAGAGATTTGACATGGTAAAGAAATGTATTTTAAGCACACTTTTTCACAAGGCACAATTGACAAATGAGCTCAATAAACTTCATGTATTGAAAGTCATTTATATACACTTGGGTTCACAAGAATATCTGTTACATTGACACTACTTCAACCCGACCATCCAACTCTTTGCACAAAATATCTTTTTCCCTTCGCCGCGTCACCTTACGGCCAGCTAGGAAAAAGGAAAAATCTAATAGGTCCCTGTCCATTGACTCTTCAATTATGTCATGCCGCAAATGCTGAAGACTGTATAGCTCCCTTATTGTAACCACCAACAGTAGGCCATGCTCTTTATCAATCACTTCCACATCCACAACAAGATTATCTTCCAAACTTGCAGAAACCTGGTCCACAGGAATGTACTTACCATTGAGCATTTGTGATCGCATATACCAAAACGAGAGTAACAGTGATTGGCTTGCAATCATGTACTTGACAACTAGAGTATCAAGCGCGACCTCGCACCGTAAACCAATCTCTTCCTTTACATACCATCCTCTGTCAAGAAGTTTGTCACAGGATGACTGCTGAAATGACTTGCACATGAACATAGTTTTCATAACACGGATGTTGTAGCTATGAAACAACTCTATGAAGAGTGCAACAGGACAAAAGTTTGCAATTCTAACCAGTTTGGTGGGAATAGAGCTACGTAGAGACCTCTGTATATCCTTGTAGAGCTTACTTTGCATTGCCTCCACCATTGTTTCCTCGGGAACTGGCCAGTCCACAGTGTTCCAATCGGTTGGTAGAGGAACTTTCACCAACATGCCATTCTTATTCCCTGAGCTGAGTTGGTAGAAGTGGTCATAAAAAAATATTCCCTCATCAGCCAGGCTTTTGCTGCTCCTCTCTGAATACTGTAGAGAACCAATGTGGGCATGAACAACATGGAAGAGGCCTATTATGCACTCCACAGGCTCCCATTGCTCATAAGAAGAGGGATAAACATTTGCAATATATATAAGAAGAGTTAAACTAAGAGTATCAATAAGTAAAAATGACAAATCTAATGTAATTGAGCTGTGAAGAATGGAGACATTGCTCATAAGAAGCGGGAGAAACATTGCAAAATATATAAGAAAAGTTATAATGAGAGTATCAGTAAGTTCACATGTCAAGAGTACTTACAATTGCAACGTGGTTGATGTATATCTGATACATTTTCACCGTTTGCTATCACCTCTGGATGGGTAAACACATGCTGAACAAGAACTTCCTTTACAGATCTTTTGCCGATTTCAACTTTGAAATCCAACACTCTGGCCTTCCATGCTGAGCGGTAAACGTTGATACCACTAGACCTCTTGGGTCTTCTTGGTTGCATGAGGACCCATGAACCTTTGTTTATCCTTTGTCCAACCCATTGGTTCTCTGCACTTATTGAAGTTGATATTGTAATTGAGGATATGCTACTACTTGGCCTTCTAGGCAAAGTGCAGTTGTTGGTTGTTGGTGTGAGAGACAGTAAACACCTGGAGCTTCTTGGGCGAGAAGACGTGGAAGCCATAGTTCTCAGAGAAAAGCTTTAGTGGAGGGAGATTCACTTTGAAAGCATTCTAATGGAGGGAAAGTGTTTTAGAATTCCAATATCTTGTGCGGGCTTAATGGTCACCCTCCAGTACGTTAATGACCATAAGAGAATATCAGAAGTGGGACCACATGCAAGCAGCTAAAAGCTCGGTAAAAGAAAGGAAATTACGATGCTACAATCCTAGATTCGTGAAAGTTTTATGCTATTTTCCTATTTTTTGAGTCTTTCCACGTACTTTCCTACGTAACGTAGCCTTCGTGCTCATTGGACGCGCTCTATTTTTCTCTCTCTTCATATGGCCCTCCAAATGACCTCTGAAATTTCCTAATGCCCCATCCATCACTGTGGCCTGTTCTCCCGTGATGATCCATTGAAGGTCCCCAAATCTCAGCTCCATAAAGCAATGCAGAAGCCACCAAAGTGTCAAAGAGCTAGAGTTTCGTCCGAGGCCTATGAAACTGAACCTCTGAACACATCCTTTCCAATTCACCCAATGCTGCATGGGCTCTGGTCAATCTAGTCTCTGTTGCCCTCAATGAAAATGTTGGCCTACTAAAAACCACTCCAAGGTAAGTGTAAGCATGTGTATAGTCCACCTTCTCCTGGCCGTATGTGAATGCTGGCGCTGACCTCCTGATCCATTGTGGGGTGGTATTAAATACCATGACCTTGGTTTTACCAAGGTTGACGGACAAACCACTTTCCTGGGCAAACCTATACAGAGCATCCAAGTGACGTTGCATCCCTGTAGCGCGGATAATGTGTCGTGCTCTCTACAGTGTGGGTGCCCCTCAGTGCAATGTGCGTGACAATCTCACTCAAACCAATGGAAACTCTCTCAAACAGAATGAAACACAAAAACCAGGGATAACAACAGAGACACAACAGTGGAGCAGAACATGTAGACTCGACTAGCTCAAAGAACCATGTACAAACTCTGGCGTGGCAGCACACTCAGCTCCAGCCCAGGACTCACAGGTACAATGGGGTGTCGAGGCTCAGATGTGCAGGGATGGTGAAGATGTGCTCTGTGCATAGACTCATTGCCCTCTCGACGATGTTGGACCAAAGGTGAAGAAAAATGATAAGATAACCGACCGCTACTACTCATATGTACCACCGTAAAGAGCCACCAACGGCTCATAAATGTCAGCCATGTGGTGACCTGGCTACGAGGTCCACTAGGCCACCGTCGGTCGTCGGTAGGTACCCTGCCACGTGTCACTCCCAGACCAGACGTCCGTCCAGTGTGAACCAGTCCCAGTGTAGCCCACTGTCCAACTGTATGTCCTGTGAAGTGACACTGTAGCCTTGCTGCAGGTTGCCCGCCACAAGACCGCTCACCGTCTCGGTGAGAGGAATACTAAAAAAACTATGAAAGAAAACCACTAGGTGCTGCATCCGTACATTTCTTGAAGCAGGTGCTAGGCCCAACCATGACCTTACATGCCTCAAAAGTGGAGTAAAACACTGTCCTGCTTGCAACGCCTTAAGCCTTTAAATAGGCAAGAACCCAATATGATTGCATAGTCCAAGAATCCCAATCGGCAAAACAGACTGAGGCTCCTCAGCAAAGAGATATGCTCGGTTTGGATCCAACGCATCTTTATCCTCCATAACTATAGTGGAAGAAAATGACCTGGTCCGCACTTGCAGATGAAATTGTCGAAAAGAGGGATGATCAGAAGCTCGAGTAATAACGCGATGCAGTTAAGCTCCATCTTAATCGCAAAACGAAAAGCATTAACGGCATTGTGATGGCAACCAGGTGAATGCTTGAAAGCCCCAAGGAAACAGCCAAAAAGGTTCATAAACTTGCTGCTATGATAGGATTACACAAAATTTCTCTGCCCCTTTGTGCAGCATGCCATGTATTTACCATGACGAGGATCACATTTTGCCATCATTGACGATGGCTCAAATGCGTTGGTTATCTTTGCAATGGACAACTGCTCATGATAGGCCTTAGCTGCCGAAATCATTGGGGCATATGATGAAAGCATGAAGTGAATTATGGGGTAAGTAACCAAGTTGGTTCATCAATCACAGTGGGCTCTAAATCAACAAACACAGCTCGAGGAACATGCTTTCCCACTCCCATCTCGTCTCACTGAAGAAGGTGTTAAAGGCATCATCACCGCCACCAACAGTCTTGTTACCGGGCATCTGTCCATTTGGATAGATCTCCCAGCAAGCATTTTGACCTGGATGCCAGTCTGACCAGGGGCGAGGGGGGCTGGTTAGGGCCGAGGCAAGGGAGGGGGTGGGTAGGGGCGAGGGGGGAGGGTGAAGGGGTGGGTAGGGGCGAGGGCAAGGGAGGGGAGGGTAGGGGCGAGGACTTAAGGGGGTGGGTAGGGGCGAGGGGTGAGGGGAGGGTAGGGGCGAGGGCTTAAGGGGGTGGGAGCCAATTGGATTGGGTAGGGGCCAATGGGAGAGGGTAGGGACCAACTCGAGAGGGTAGGGACCGATTGGATTGGGTAGGGGCCGATTGGAGAGGGTAGGGGCGAGGGGATTGGGATTGGGTATGGACCAATTGGAGAGGGTAGGGGCGATAGGGACCAACTCGAGGGGGTAGGGACCGATTGGATTGGGTAGGGGCCGATTGGAGAGGGTAGGGGCGAGGGGATTGGGATTGGGTATGGACCAATTGGAGAGGGTAGGGGCGAGGGGGATTGGGTATGGACCAATTGGAGAGGGTAGGGGCGAGGGGGATTGGGTAGGGGCCAATTGGAGGTGGATTGGGAAGGGACGAGAGAGGAAGGGTAGGGTGAATGAAGGTTGGGTAGGGGCGAGTGGGCAAGGGGGAGGGACTTAGGGCGAGGGCGAGGGTAGTGATGGGGACTAGGCGAGGGGGAGAGTAGGGCGAGGGCGAGGGCGAGGGACAGAGGGTAGATAGTGGCAAACAAAGAGCACCCAGCTATCAGGAGCAATACAGCTATCAAGATCTTGGAATTCATCTTGCAGGACGGGCTCTGAGAAGGGAGTTTGCTAGACACAGAGGAGAGCTTTCTTCTGGTCAAAGAAGCAGACAGGAAAAGGGTTGATGTTTTAGGGGGGGTGAACTCCTGTAGAGGAAGTTTCTTACTGTTGCTATGCTTCTTCATAGGCTCAGGTGGCACATTAGATTTAGTTACTGTGAAATCATTTGAAGAGGGTGTTCTTTCAAGCGAAGAGTGAATAGAGACTCCATAACAAGGCATAGATTTTGTGGCCTCCAACCACTTGAGCAGATCTTCATCTGACCCTTCAGGTGTAATAGGCTGTTCTTGTTTAGGTTTGGTTTCCATTGACAAAGAAACTTGTTGCACCACGGGATCCATACCACCTTCTAAGAGAATGGGTTGCATCGAGGAGCTAGAATTATGTATCCACATTGCATCATTTCCCCAATCGTGGAGTGCTTTAGTGTGTCGCAGCCAGGGTCTTCCAATAAGCAAGGGAAATCTGCCCTCAACCTGGGGAAGACAAACCACCAAAAAATCCAAGTTAAAAGTAAAGTCTTGTACCTGCAGAGGCACATTGTCCACTATGCCCACTGGGTAGACTGTCCGCTGGTCGACCAATGTAACTGTGAAGGGAGCAGGGCGAGTAGGCTGTAGACCTAGAGCTAACATAGTGAACTCGGGCATCAGGTTGATGCATGATTCACCATCCACTATCACTCCTGAGAATTTCCGACCCAAAATGGACACTGTCAAGCGAGGGCTTCTATAATCAGTGAGTGGAGCAGCGGCATTCGATATCATATAGGACTCTGATGGTCGCACTGGGAGGTGCCCGCCACTAGGACCTGGTCCAGGATAAAGTGACTGAATAACAGCAAGGGTGTCACTTCTAAAACTTGCATCTAGCCGCAACATGTCATAGAGGGACACTTGTCTGAAGGTGTTCTTCAAGACTGTCTCTGCTGTAAGCTTTTCCTATTCTACCTGTTGTTCCTCTGGTACCTTGATCTTCTGTAGATCGGAAACTGCTTCCAAGAAAGCTTCATCAATATCTGAGAGCAAGGATTTGGATTCCTTCATGGCACTGGGGGATGGCTTGTTTACAGCTGCAGGCAGGGTATCCACAGGTGTGACAATGTGTGGGGGAGTTGAACTTGATGGAATGCTAAGACCGAGAGCGGCTCTCTGGGCCCGGGTGAGGACGCTTGATGGCTCCTCTGCCAACTGCGGCGGCTTATTTTGAGGGATAACCACGTGGGTAGAAGGGGGCGGCTGAGAAACAGTGCTCACTGCTATCAAGTTGAGCTTGGGAAAGGCGAATTCATTCTAGCTTTGACTTAAGTTCGAAGCCGTGGATGCACGAAGTTTAGGGCAATCCTTACTGTAGTGATCCTTCGTTTCAGGGCAATGACGGCAAGGAGGGGACCCTTCTGGGAGGGGGCATTTGCTTTGGTAATGCCCATGTTCCCCGCATCTGTAGCACAAAATGGGTCGATTCAAAGGGCGAGTCGAAGGGTGAAGTGGTCCTTGCTCTTGGTGCATTGAGTTTGAGGTGGAGGCATAGAAGCTTTGAGGAGGTGATGAGGGAGCAGGGGTATGATAAAAGCTCTAAGATGGAAAAGTACTTGGCATACCTTGCATAGGAGGGGCTATCAGCAAAGGTGGCATATGGTGTGGATGGCCACAAGGAGAAACCATGTTAGATGCAGGTGCTGGCCCTTGTTGAAGAGTAGGACCAAGACTTTGCTGTATTTGTCGCAATCCCTTGAGGTAGTAATAGTCCTTGTCCTCATGTCCAGATTTTTCACAGAAGTGGCAGTAAACCCGAAGGGGGCATTCCTGTGGAGGGTGCCCTGGAGAGCGGCATGTGCTACACCAAACCGTAGCCTTAGTCTCTTGCTGACACTTGAGCTCTTCTAGCTCGCGCTTAATCTGTTCCAATGCCTCATGATTTGGAGGCTTCTCTTGTCTAAGAGAGAAGGACCTCTCCTCTTGAAGAGCTCGCTGTAACTTTAGGGCTTCCAGTTCCCTGCCTAAAGAAGTTAAAGAATCAGCAGAACTACCTTCCGAGAACACAGAGGGAGTATCTATGTGAGGAGAGTTGTTGAACAGCTTCCTAGCCCCCTCTATCCTAGTAGCAGCTATGATGAACTCCTCGAGAGTGGCGTCGAGTCGGAGACTCTCTTGTAGTTTTTGCTGAGAAGTTTTGGGAAGCGCCTTCTCCACCCACTTTTTAACCATGAATTCACCGGGTTGTTGGGGAAGCTTGGCCACCAGCGACTTAGTTTTAGTCATAAGCTCTGCAAAAGTATCCTCTGGCTTGAGCACCATGTTGGCCAGCTCATCCAACACCTTCTCCTGGTAGTCACCCGGCCTGAACGCTGCACAGAACTGTTGTCTTAAGGCTGCCCAAGTTGCAAAATGGTTCTCTGCAAATTGGTTGTACCATTGATCTACTAGGCCATCCAAGGTGGATGGAAATAGTACCAAATAAGCATCTTCTCTGTTCAGACCACGTCCCCTACAGAGAGATACAAATCTTCTTGCATGGTCGTCAGCATCTTCTGAAGAAAGCCCTTCGAAGGTAGGGAACTTGATGTTTACCTTGGCCAAAACACTAGCTAGTGGCTCCATGATTCCTTGCTGAGCCTGTTGCTCTATAGCTTGCTGTATCAAAATAGGAGAGAGCTTTACTGGAGAAGGTGATCGGGAAGATAGGGAACCTGATGAAGGAATGGGTGATGTGGTATGTGGAGGTATAGGTGATGAGGTTGAAGGATTTCTAAAAGGTGTCAAAGGTCGTCTTCTGTGATAGTACTTCAGAGGGCTCAGTAGTGCGCTTTGACGCTCGACTGACCTCCTTGTATGTGTCATGCAGTGACCGCCAGTCCAACCAAGCTTGGGGCAAGAAAACTTGTGACAGGTCTAGACTCCACCGGACAAGACCAGACCAGACCAAACCAGGTAAGTAACTAGACCCGACTGGACCAGGGACAGGGACGAGGAGGACTAGACCAGGGTCGAGGAGGTCTAGACCAGGGACGAGGACAGGTTGGACCAGGGCGAGAGAGGACTAGACCAGTTGGACCAGGCGAGAGGGAACTAGACCAATTGGACTAGGCGAGAGGAGAACAGTGCAAGGCAAGGTTGGCGAAGGTAGGCGAAGGTAGATAAACCTAACTAGCTTCAAGATTTGCACCTCACAGAATGAGATTTCAGTTGAGGTCCCACCGTGATCGCCAAAATGAGAGCACCTGTAGCGCGCATAATGTGTCGTGCTCTCTACAGTGTGGGTGCCCCTCAGTGCAATGTGCGTGACAATCTCACTCAAACCAATGGAAACTCTCTCAAACAGAATGAAACACAGAAACAAGGGATAACAACAGAGACACAACAGTGGACCAGAACATGTGGACTCGACTAGCTCAAAGAACCATGTACAGACTCTGGCGTGGCAGCACACTCAGCTCCAGCCCAGGACTCACAGGTACAATGGGGTGTCGAGGCTCAGATGTGCAGGGATGGTGAAGATGTGCTCTGTGCATAGACTCACTGCCCTCTCGACGATGCTCGACCAAAGGTGAAGAAAAATGATAAGATAACCGACCGCTACTACTCATATGTACCACCGTAAAGAGCCACCAACGGCTCATAAATGTCAGCCATGTGGTGACCTGGCCACGAGGTCCACTAGGCCACCGTCGGTTGTCGGTAGGTACCCTACCATGTGTCACTCCCAGACCAGACGTCCGTCCAGTGTGAACCAGTCCCAGTGTAGCGCACTGTCCAACTGTATGTCCTGTGAAGTGACACTGTAGCCCTGCTACAATCCCCTCCGGAGAGTCGGGGGATCAACACGATATCATCAGCATATAACAATAGTGGAATCCATGTCCCTGCCAGCTCTGCACCTCTATCACCATCTCTCTCAATGTAGTCAGAAATCTCATCCAGATACATACCAAATAGAGTAGAAGAGAGCGGCCAGCCCTGCTTCACCCCAATAGTGGAGTGAACCGGTGTGGATAGACCCTCTGAGGTGCGTACATGCCCCACTACTGATCTGTATAATGCCATGACCCCCCAAATGAGCTCTGTCGGTACCCATCTACTATAATCTGCGCACCAATCTAGCTCTGGGCACTGTGTCAAATGCTTTGCGGAAATCCACAAAGCTACAATAGATCCGTCTCCCACGCGCGATCTTCCCTTCTCAATGATGGCTCTGAGTGTCAAGATATGGTCAAGAGTGGAAAAACCCCTCCTGAACCCTGCTTGCTTGGCTGCGTGTATCCCCTCCCTCTCTATCCATCTACTCAGCTGCTGCTCAAGAATAGATACGTACAACCGTGCCAATGTGTGTCCAATCATGATAGTGCGATAATTCCCAGGCTCCATAGGATCTCCCGAGTTCAAGATAGGTACAATAGTAAATAGGCTCCAAGTACCAGGCAAGCCCTCACACATGGCACGGTTAAACATAATTGCTAGAAGCTCTGCTAGTAGATTTCTGGCATGTGTGAAATGCTCAGCCACTAAGCCATCGAGATCCTATGCTCTCCCAGTCCTCATCCTGTCAATGGCCTTCCTCACCATCTCAGCGGTGAAAAAAGCACATGTGTGTGGGCATGGATCGGGGGGATCGGGAAGGGGGGGCTGCTCAGGTACTGTGTACAGAGATGATGCGTACTGGCCCCAAGCCTCTACAGAAGTGATGGCAAGGGGGGGGGGGGGGGGGGTGTGTGCTCCTGAAAGAGCCGGCATGCCTCATGTGAGTCTTGACTCAAGAATAGCTGGTATAGATCCTGCTCTAGGCGAGCCAAAAAAGGCCTCTTCTTCCGCCGCACTAGGCGTCGAAAGTCAATCTGTGACTGTCTGTGAGTAATGTCCCCCAAAAGCACCTCCCTCTTAATTCTAGCTCTAGTGTCCCGGCATTCCTCATCATACCAACTGTTATGAGGCATGCTCCCCAAATGGCGTCTTTGCTCAGGCTGGGTATTTAGGTATGCCGTTGCTACTGCATTATGTAGTGTCTGTGTCGGTATAGTAGTAAGCTCCTCCAGAGGTCGCCCTAGCTCCTCTGTGCACAGGCATCTGTAGATCCCATCTATGTATACAGAGTCCGTCTCCCGCGTGAAGGTGTAGCGAGTAGGGGCTATTGCCCGTAGCCTGTGTGCTACACTAAACTGAAAACAGATGGTCAACGACACAAGAGCATGATCCACTGCCACACCAACAAGTCTGGGTCCAACCATGAGATCCTGGATACTAGAGATGAGACTCGGTTGTGCCATGACATAATCCACTGTGTTGGCTCCATGTTTGTGTGGAAAGTATGTAAAATCCCCCGCAACAGGAAATCTCTGTAGGCCATTCAAGATGGCCAATCCATGTGCAGTCCCCATGTCTATCAAGTGTCGTCCATACTCACTGTGTTCTCCATCTTGTGATAGTCTGGATAGGCCTGTCTCTGCAGCATCCAGCTCTCTCAGCATCTCCTCTGAAGTATCATAAAATACTGTCTGATGATGGGCAGTCCTAGCATTGAAATCCCCTAGAATGATGATGTCACCATCTCTAGAGAACTCCCATATGTCATCATCCAAAATAGAAAAGGGGGACTGTCCTCTGGGTGGTGCATAAACTGACGTACTCGGGGGAAAGTAGCAAATAGCAATGTAAAGATATCTGTCTGTCTCTGCTCTCAATCTCACCCACATGTACCTAGCTTGCTCATCCTTGCGGGCTATATGTATCAATGGCTGCAACTTCTCCCTGAATAACACTGCCACTCCTCCTAAGCCCCGCCCTCTGTGCTCTGATCGTGTCTCTTGTCTACAGGTTGTCTCCCATCTATATCCACTAATGTGAGGCATAGACTGCCCAGGGGCCTGATGTGTCTCAGAGTAGAAGACGATGTCTCTTCTCGTAAAACTATCCTCAAAAGCATTCACATCAAGTTGCATAGATCCATTACAATTCCAAGTGGCAACTTTGAGTGTGGTCCCATAGGTCTCGCACCGTCCTGTGGAACGCCGCTCTACAATCACCACTTGGCCATCTCTGTAGAAGGTCGTCTTTCCCTTCTCCCTTGCCGCTTGAATCTCTTGCATTACCTCTCTCATATGCGCAAGCTGTGTGAGAGTGAGGTTATCTCCAAGGAATATGCCCGTTTTCTTTAGTGTAGGATGCTTCTTCAAGAAGTCCTTCTTTGCCTCCATGGATGGGAAACGGATGATTAAAGCTCTCCCTTTTGAAGTCTCCCCATTGCCTTGTGTCTTCTTCCCCACCCTCCATGCCTTTGTATGAGTAGCCTCACTACCCATCATGCGGAGAAGTTCTTCGACTTCCCCTTCCCCTTCCACATCATCTCGGTCTTATAGACCGGTTACTCTTATATGCAAAGCTCTAGTTTTCCTTTGCTACTCTTCTTCTAGAGTCATGTTGATGATTGTAGGAGTGGGGACAGATGTGGTTTCTTTCCCTTTCCCTTTCTTAGCGACTTCTATCCATTTCTCGGCCTCATCCACCTTCTTCTGCGTCTTCGTGATCACATCTATCCACGAAGACATCTTTACCACCTTCTGTTTCTCCTCCTCTTTGATCATCCGTACCTGCTCCTTGATGACCTTGATTTCCTCTCTCACCGAAGGTTGGAATTCCCCTTCCTCTAGTCCACTGCTTGCTCTATTAGCAAGCTCTCGCTTGAGGGTTGAGACCTCTTCTTTAAGTGCTTTGGAGTCCACCTTAAGTGCTTGTAGGTCTGCGTGCAGGTCCTCTTTCTCTTTCTTCCACTGCGCGCCTTCGTTGAGAAACATTTGAAGAAGGCTGGCCTTCTCTTTCCACCATCCCTCCGTATCTGCTTTCCATTCTTTCATCTCTCTTTCCATTTGTGTTATCCGCTTGTTTGTAAGCACAAAGGTTGCCTTCAGATGGGGCTTACACATTGGCGAAGCGCTCTTGACCTCCATCAAAAACACAATCTGCACTTCTGCAAGGCCAACCCACTATGTCCACATTACGCATACATCTATGTCCCGCATAATGCATACATATGTTTTCCTCATATCAATCATACATTTTTTATTTTTTATTTTTTGATTTTCTGCTAATTTTTGTCAAAGTAGTTGTGTATTTTGTCAATCTGTGGGAAATTGCTAAAAATTGGAAAATTGGTAAAATTAAAAGCGGAAAATTGCTAGATGGCAGATGCATGCCCGTCAACAGGCTTTTATGGATAAAGGTTGTGCTTCGAAGCAATTTTTTAAGCATCTGTATTATACAAGGGTCTCACAATCAATTAAGCGGGCTATGTTCCCTTGGGTGCTTGGACTTCTTCGAAATAGGAACTTGTTGATGTTATGGTTTCACATTATCAACAAATCTTTGCTGCTCCTCAGCCATCTTCGGTTGTTTGCCATGCGCGTCAGTTGTTGCTTTCTTATGTTTGTTCGATCGTGTCTGCACAAGATGCACAATGCCTTGAGGATCCTTTCATTGATTGTGAATTGCATAGTCCATTGCTTGCATTTGGCCATTGGCAATCTCCTGGTCCTCTCCTTTTGGAATGTTCTCAAACAACCCCTGTTTTTCATGTTAAATGCGACATGGGAGAAATAGGTTTTGCCGCTATCATGGAAAGAGGGTTTACTTAAATTGTTGCCTAAGCAAGTGCTTTGCGAGCAATGCGTTCATTGGTGGCCCATTACTTTGATGCTGGGGGTTTACAAGATATTGGCTAAAATGTTGGTGCATCGCATTAAGGACCATTTGTTTGCGGGACTTCATCAAGGTCAATATGGTTTCATTCCCCATCGTCAAATCATGGACAATTTGGCTAATATTATGATTGGCATGGAGTATGCTAGGTACACGCAACAAGATGTATTGGTCATGCAAGTTAATATTGAAAAGGCCTTTGACACTGTGCAATGGGACTTCATTGCTGCCACAATGAGGTGTCTAGGGTTTGGTCCTAAATTGGCCAATGTGGTTTATTTCTTGAATGCTCGTAGTATGTCTTCAGGGATCCTAGAAGGTGAATTGACAGAATCTTGGCCACTTCGTTGTTTGGTTAGACAAGGTTTCCCCCTTAGCACTTTGCTGTATTGTATTGCCACTCACCCCTTGT